>NC_084795.1:41274439-41889439 GCF_963169125.1 Humulus lupulus
TAACTCTGCCTATGCTCGGAACAAATAGACATTGACGATGTCGCCTCATTCGAACTCACACATTCTAAGCTCGAACCAGTCTGGTAGGCAAGAGATGGTTCAGGGGTATATCCAAGTGTCACACCATGCTATTTGCAAGCTCGAAGCATTTTCGAGGCTACATGCCCCTTTGCACCTTCGAGGTCATTGTTTACAGAAATGGTTTAATTGAGGACACACGGCGACCATGTCTATTTTGAGCTTACACATAACGAGCCTAGATTTTGGGATCACAATCTCACGCTTGAAATCTGGGTGTAACACCTAGCAAGCTGAAGCTAAGAACGATGAACACCATATCATAGAGATGATATTGAAGACCTGTAGCTTAGGAGTAATTGTAAGGGCAAGTTAAATACATCCCTAAACCACTAAACTCTAATATACTTAATTAACAAGATTTTTGCTTTCCTAAAAGTTTTGGTTGTAAGAAGCCGGAGTCTTCTAGTCATGTCACGTAAGTGGCCACACATTAATAAGATTTTGTCCTAAATGGATGGCCTTCCACATTCTAGATAATAGGTTTTTTTGGTTGATTAACTTCTATCTAAGGTTTACTTTTGGTTCTCATAAATTAATATATGTAATATACACTGCAAAAAACGTGACTTTTGCCGGCGCAATTTTGCACCGGCAAAAGTCATGTTTTGCACCGGGAAAAGCCATATGGTCTTTCTCGACGCGCTTTTGCGTCAGCAAAAAGTGATGACGTACACCCGTCGATAATGTGATTTTTACCGACGCAAAATGCACTGCACCGGCAATTGTATATTTTGGCGACAAAAAAATGCGCCAGGAAAAAAATGATGCGCCGAAGAAAATTTTTGTCGCGGGATTGTGGAAAACACTTTTAGCGGCGCAAAATTGTGCGCGTCAAAGATGATTCTTTTAGTGGCGCAAAATTACGCTGGCAAAAGATGTGTCTTTTAGTGACACGTTTTTGCGCTGGGAAAGGTGGATATCTGTAGTGGCACATTTTTGCACCGGTAAAGATTGAGACTTTTGCCGACGTAATTTTGCGTCGGTAAAAGTATTTTTTAAATAATTTTTTTTGATAATATTACTAATTTTATTTTCAATATATTAATATTAATTAATAAATTTTGATTTTAATATATTAATAATTATTTAGTTTTTTAGTAATATTATTTAATTAGAAATAAAATAAAAATTAAGATTTTATAAATAAATAAATAAAATTTATAACTATTAAAGTTTATTGTCTCTACCAAATATGAAAATATAAAAGTAGTTTAGTAAATTAAATCTCTAATCAATTAGACTTTAAATAAATAAATTAAAAAGTTCTACAAATGTGTACTGCCCTCCTCATCATCCCCGCCCCCGTGAGCATCATCATCCTCGTCCGGATCCTCTTCTGGTAAGCCGACAGTAAAACCAGGAGCCAATACACCAACTTGCTTCAACAAAGCACTGAGCAGTACATCTTGACGCCGTTGACGACTCTCAAGTATATTCGTATACTTCTTTAGGTTCTGATTTTACAGCATAATGTCCTGAGTTTACTGCAAAATGGTGTCCACTTCAGGTGGCAATTGCCCGGACATTTGAGAAGTTGACGAAGATGTTGCCCTCTTTGCGCCAATTTGCCTCAACCTAGGCAACCCCCAAACCCTTTCTTATAACGTGAACGGGGTCCAAGGACATCCGTGACAATATCCATATCAGGCGGGAATTGACCGTCGACATTATCGCCGACACAAGAGGCAGCAGATGATACAGGGGTCGTACTCTGCGATGCTCGATGCTCGGTCATCTCAGTCTGCACAATAAAAAGCACATATCTCGAATTCCATTATAACATTATTTCAAAACCTAACTTAGAAATTTTTAATATAATTACATATAAAAATATAACTTTATTATCTATCTGCCAACATCCTATCATTAATGACTGCAGACGAGTGATTGAAAATGAATGTAATTAATTTTGTTCCTGTATGAGGGAGCAAGTGGGCTAAAGTTAATTTGGTCATGAAAATTCATATCTAAATCACAATCATGAAGATATTGTTGATATATATAGTAAGAGCAGTTAATTCAATTAATGAAGAATTTACGTCTCTAAACATATACATCAACTATATTTGCATGTTTGTGATTTAGATATGGATTTTCAATAACAAACTAACTTAGCCCACAAGCTCATTGATACGGGGACAACATTAGTTACGTTCTTTCTTTTTTTTATCTTATTCCACTATCATTAATCATAAAAATATTGACACATAGATTATAAAGATTTAATTGTTAAAAATTTAATTAATAATTAATAAATAATTACTAATTGACACCAACCAATTAATAATTAATATTTATTAATTATTTACTAAACTTTTTTAAAGTTAAATGATCATAAATTAGTTAAGGATAGGCAACTTACTTGTTTTGTCGCCGCTTCATTGCTAATCCACTTATCCTTCTTCTTGTGGAGGTGCTCGAATGTGTCGATCATGCTCGGAAGCTGGCCAGTAGACGAGTCCATCTAAAAAAGCAAATCATTTAAACATTGTTACCTTTATAATATTTTCATAAATGTAAAGATATAGGTTATTATAATTTACGTGATCATAAACATGGGCAACGATGGATTTGGCACCGTGTCCTCCTGGTATGGTCATTTTTGCTCGAGCTTCTTTATTTCTCTTCGATATACGCTTCAAACAGAAAATAGTACTCATTAATCTAGATTGTAATTTTATAATTAAACATTAATGTAAAAACTAAGGCATACCTGCTAAGAATCAGAAGCCCAAAAATCGCATAGAATTGCCCAATCAGAAGAAGTAATCGACCCAAAAGGTTTTGACTTCACTCTCTCGTTATCCACCTCTCCTCCAACCTCAACCTAGTGTTTCTTCATCGTGTGGCGCCAATTAGTTAGATACTTGGATATTAGCTGGCGTTACTTGTTCCCAAGCTAGTGTAGTTGGGGGTACGATGTCACGCATATAACGAGCCATGGAATTATTGAACCACTTGCCATACCTTTGAATAGCTTTTCCAGTTTGTGCATCAAACTCTACTTTCAGATGGCTAATTTTTTTGGTGGCCAGCTCCTTCTCGATATTGGCACTGTAATAAGCTCCCTTGCCCCTCTTGGAGCCACCGCCGGTGTCATTACTTGGTGCGGCCATTCTACATTAAAATATTCATTAATTAACTAATTCAAATTATGTATGTCTGTTGTTTTTTGTTATAAAATTGACATTTTATTACTTATGGTCGTTCCCAACCTACCCTATTCCGACCTAGTGGATCCCTTGGAGATAGTAAGCAGTCATGTACTTCTCCACATTTTTTCAAAATGTTTCTCAAACATCTTGAAAAAATGAGGAGCAGTACATGAATGCATTGGCTATCCCCAAGGCATCCACTAGGTGCATGTCTATTACTTTTTTTTATATATAAAATTAACATTTTATTACTTATTGTCTTTCCCAACCTACCCTATTCTGACCTAGTGGATCCCTTGGAGATAGTAAGAAATCATGTACTAATTCTCATTTTTTCAAGATATTTCATCAAATATCTTGAAAAAATGAGAACCAGTACATGAATACATTGATTATCCCCAAGGCATCCACTAGGTGCATGTGTACGTATATCTGATACTATCACTACTTAATGATAATAAATAAAGTTTTCATTGAATTAAATAAAAAGTTACATATATTTGTTCAAATTACATATCATTGTCCTCATCATCACTAACTACAACATCATTAAGGACACCACTATCACTATCCCTATCGACTAGAACCTTGTCGTCATCCTCATCGTCTTTATACTCGGCCAATGTGTCGTCTTCAAATTCAACTTCATCATCAACAACAAATTCATCTAAACCTTCGCCAACCAAATCATCGACGTTGTACACTTCAGTGGGATTGACATCTACCCGATCATACTGAAGATTATAAAAAATTGGAAGTTTTACCCACAACTGAAATGTAGAAGAATTAACTTCTTGCAATATTGGTATATCATTTGTGGTCTCAGTATCATCAACATCGAAATTTGAGAAATCTCATACATTCCTCAGACTGTATTCATTAACGAGCCTCCAATCATCCCCATTTTTCACATCTCGAAGATAATACACCAACTTCACTTGAGATGCGAGAACGAAAGCATCATCTTTATAACATTGTTCCTTCACATATACGCTCGTAAAATTAGATTCCACTTTAATTCTACTTGTATTGAACCATCTACACTTGAATAGGAGGACACTGTAACCCATCAAGTAGGACAATTCAATTACTTCTTCCAGAACTCCATAGTAGTTCACTCCTTCCTCACTTGACACCATTACACCGCAATTTTGTGTTTTAAGCTTCATATCACGACCATGAATCACAAATTTCACACCATTCACTATCCTCCCTGGATAAGAGAACACGGTGCCGCTTGATTTGTTTGCGAGAGCATACAATTCATTATTAACTTCAGTAGGTGTTGACTCACGCAAACTGTTCACCTATCAACATTAACATTGAAAGTTAGTTTTGGATTGATTAAGTGGGGTTTCAGAAAAGAATTGACTAATATACATACTCGTTCCTTGAACCACTGAGGAAACTCAGCTTCTTGTTGAACTTCAAGATTCAACCCCCCCCCCCCCCCCCCCCCCGTATTCTCAATTCATCCATATGCTCACTACAAATGGACAACAATGTTATGATTTTTGCATTTAATCGGTATATAAACCAAACAAATTTATTGAAAAAGACTAGAAAACACACCTAAGGTACTCCTTAATTTCAGCACAATTGTTCAAGATATACCACTCAGCCTTTTGCTTTAACTGCAGATTGAGGAGCATACTTGATTTCTTACCAAATGGACGACCAAAAGCCTTATAAATAGAATATTCCTGATTTGGTTGGGATTCAACACGATCGTCATTCCTCTCGCATCAATTGAATCGAATCTCAACCCCCCGGAGGTACATTGAGCAAAAGGTTAAGGCCTCATTCACCACGTAAGCTTCTGCGATTGAACCTCCGGACGTGCACAATTTCTTACATACTGTTTATAAACTACCATTGAACATTCAATGGGATACATCCACCTAAAGTGCACGAGATCGCCAAGAATTGCCTCTTTCAGAAGATGCAAAACCAAATGCACCATAATGTCAAAAAATGCTGGAGGAAAAATCATTTTCAACTTGCATAAAATGGTGATAATGTCTGTCTCCATCTTTTAAAGGTCTTTCACATTCAAAGTCCGTGAACAAAGTTTTTTGAAAAAACCGCACAACTCAATAATTGGCTTCCAAACTTCAAGAACCAAATACGATCTAATTGCAGCGGGCAACAACTGTTGAAACAACACGTGGCAATTGTGTGGTTTCAGCCCAGTTATCTTGCCATCATTGTGTAGAGTCCGAGAACTTTACTTAGTTAAGTTAGATAGTAGTATAATAGTAATAATAGTATTATCTTTATAACTGTGAATTTTTGGTTCAGACCGGGATTTATTTGGACACTCATAGTAGTACTTGTAGATTTTCTAAGTTTAACCTATAGTTTAGGAATATTAATTTTAACCTAAGGTTTGATTAATATGACTGATATTGAGGATAATATTTATTATACTATAAGGTTTAGATAAGAACCAATAAGATAATAGCACATGTTATGCATAGGTTTATTAATGATTAAGTATTTTGAGGATTAAATTTATCAAGGGTAAAATTTGAATACTCTAAGGTCAGTTAGCAGCTTTGAAAACGTTAAAGGGCTTAGTCAAGGCTGTTTACTCAATTCAAATTAAGCTAAAAATGTGTAATTTCGTGTTTAAATAATCAGCGTATGCCGATATATCATAGCTATAGGGGGCGATATATCGCAGCATGAAGACACGAAAAACCCGAAATGATGCACGATTGCCTCTGGCATACTGGCCCAGGCGATATATCGCCTACAGGGGGCGATATATCGCCCCTCTCAGCATATTTTGAAAGTTTTCAAAATCGTTCTCCATTCAAACCTTCAACCTCTTGATAAGTCCAGCATCTTTTTGAACGAGTCTTCAGCCTCTGCTGAACGATAATTCAAATTATTTTCACTTAAAAAGCCATTATTTTTATTCAAGTTAAATGAGATATTTTCATTCCTAAACTCTATAAATAGGACCTAGTACCCAGCCATTTATTCATCTATTACTCTAAGTTCAGAGGCTGCAAGTTGCTAGGTGAGTGTGAGAGTGTAAACACTTGGGTTGGGAATTATAAGCTTGATCATCATAAGCTTATCAAACACTTGGGAAGTAAGGTTTTATAGCATTTCAGTTCAAGGTTTAGATTGGTCTTATAAGTCTTCAAGGTATTTCCACACTCTAGTTCAATTGATATTATTTTATTTAAGTTCTCATAGTCTTCTACTCAGCCTTCTAACCTTATTCTTTATTTTGGTTAGGAAATCTAAGAACTTGCACATAAGTTTTTGGTAAGTATATTCTCAATGGTATAGTCATTCCATTCTTTTCATCCCTTTTCTTCAATTTACTCACCCTGTTATAAATGGTTTTTAGGAGTGTTCCAAAGTCCTAACTCTGTCCTCATATCCCGGTATTTTTGGTAAGGAAAATAGGATAGGATTTATGTGTTATATGCTTTTATATGTTATCTTATGATTTTATGTTATGTAATATGTTATGTTAAGTATGATTGTAGACTTGGGCATGTGACCTATATGACTAACAAGCCCCAAATAGATTATGGGCATATGACTTGCTTAGCTAGCAAGACCCCAATAATCTAATGGACATATGCCTTGCTTAGTTTATGGGACCCCAAGTAATAATGGCCATTATAGTATGTATGTGACATAAGTGTTATAGTATGTTTTATGTTGCATTATGATTTTTTATGTATATGGCTATATGTTAGATTTTCCTTGCTGTGCATTAGGCTCATTCCTTTTATGTTTATTTGTGCAAGAAAATAGTTTTAGTGGCGGATAAGGTTCTTGGAAGCTTGGGGAATGTGTATTGAGGCAGAATGGATTCAAAGGACAGAGAGTTTCGATTTGAGGATGTAATTTTTGTTTCTTATGGTTTTTATATGTATCTTTCCGCATTTTATTATGTAATATCTTTGTAATTATCATTATGTCATGTTTTGATTTTAAAACAATGAGATCCCATATCCTAACTTCAATTTTATATAAGTTTGACATTTGTTTTTACAAGTTTTTAATAAAGTTATGATCTTTTCACTTGTAAGTGTTGTTAAGAATTAGTATTTATGTATAGTTTTCGTTAATGGTCCAAGGTCTAGAGTAGTTGGGTCAATACACATTTTCATTGACATTCTTCGAAAGGTTTGCAGCAAAGCCATCCAGGAATTCAACTGACTTCACAAATTCACAGAAAACTTGACGCTCTGGGACACTGAGGGTGTAACTGCGTGCAATTTCTTCCACTTGTTTCCCTCTTTGTGGAGGTGGAGTTTTTCCCTAATTTTCATGTCTGCTAGATCAAGTCTTGCCTTGCCAGTGTCTTTAGATTTTCCCTATAAGTTCAACAAAGTTCCCAAGACACTATTGCAAACATTCTTCTCAATAAGGGTGTTCGTGGGGCTGGTGGTGCGATTTTCTCTAATTTTTTAGACCGCACCGCATATGTGGTTTGAACAATATTTCAAACCGCAACCCGCACCGCATAGACCTCAAACCGCATAAACCGCACCGCAAAAATGCGGTGTGGTGCGGTGCGGTGTGAGCGGTTTATACCTATCGCCAAATAATTTAACAATTAAATATTATAATTGAGAAAGATTCACACAACAAGCTAATAAACTTTAAGCAAAACAATAAAAATATAACAAACTAATAACAAATAAAAAAATTAATATAAAAGTAAATATTATTTTAATTAAGAAGGAATATTTGTATATTGAAGTAGAATATGTGTTAGCATCCTATGAAACATTATATTTTTTTTCTAGATATTGTGAATATTATATTATACTATATGAATATTTATGCATTAAATTTAAATGTAGTAAAATTAAAAAAAAACAATATAAAAAGTTAATATATATAATGATGCGGTGTGGTGTGGTGTGGTTTGAATCACATTTATAAAATTTAAAACCGCACCGCACTGCGCAGTTTGGAAAAAATACAAACCGCAACCGCACTGCGAAAAGTTCTAAACCACAAATTGTGGTGCGATGTGGTGCGGTTTAGGTGGTTTGTGCGGTGTGGGCGGTTTTATGAACACCCCTACTTCTCAATGTGCATTACGTCCAAGTTATGCCTCAGCAATAATTCCTTCCAATAATCATGTTCGAAAAATATGCTCTTCTTCGACCAATTAAGTTCAGTCGGAGCCCTTTTGCGTTGCACACCACCAAATTCTTTGTGTTTCCCAGGTTGTCTAATTTGCAAATACTCTAATTGCTTCAACACATCATCACCGGAGTAATCTTTCAGTGGTGGCCTAAGTTCCTTGTTGTCGTCGAATAGTGCTCGTTTACTTCTCCATTCATGATCCATATCAAGAAACCTTCTATGGCCAATGTATGCAATTTTACTTCTAATCCCTACAGAGGGAGTTTCTTCATTGCATGTGGGGCACACCTTGTACCCTTTTGTGCTCCACCGAGACATCATAGCATAAGCTGGGTAGTCGTTAATGGTCCACAAGATTGTTGCACACATATTGAACAATGTACTATTGTATGCATCTCATGTCTCGACACCATTCACTCATAACTCCTTCAACTCATCAAGCAAAGGTCTCATATAGACATCAATATCTTTTCCAGGTGAAGGACCTGGAATTAGAATAGACAACATTAATGATTGTGGTTTCATGCACTTCCACGGTAGCAAGTTGTATGAGACAAGTATCACAGGCCACATGCTGTAAGAGTTTCTCATGTTGTAGAGTCCAAGAATTTTACTTAGCTAGTTAGATAGTAGTAGTAGTACTAGTGATAGCTAGTAATAGTTATAGTATGTTTATTACTTTGGATTTCGGTTCAAGTCGGGACTTAGTTGAACACTCGTGGCAACACTTATAGATTTTATAAGTTTAACCTATAGTTTAAGAATATTAATTATACCATAAGGTTTGATTAAGATAGTTGATTATAAAGATGATATTTATTATACTATAAGGTTTAGATAGAACTAATAAGATCATGACACTTGTCATGTGCATGTTTATTGAGAAATTAAAGTATTTTTGAGGAATAGTTTTATAAGAGGAATATTTGAAAATTCCAGAATCTGCCAGCAGCTTTAAAATCATTATAGGACTCAGTCAAAGCTGTTTACTCAATTCAAATTAGGTTGAAAAAGTGCAATTACGTGTAAAATATTTCAGCGTATGCCGATATATCGCAGCTCTAGGGGCGATATATCGCCACTCGGAGAATACAAAAAACATGTAACTTCGCATGAATGTTTCGATGAGCCTCGGGAATATAAGCCCAGGCGATATATCGCCTACCATGGGCGATATATCGGCTCTAGGGCAAGATTTTTGAATGATTTTGAAACCGAGCTCAATTCAACCCATAACCTCTTGGCAAGCCTCTGAATCTTTTTGACCGAGACTTAAGCCTCTGCTTAATGAATATTCAAATGTTTTTCAATTAAATAGTCATTATTTTATTCAAGCTAAAAGAAGATCTTTTCATTCTTGAGCTCTATAAATAGGACCTAGTACCCAGCCATTTCTTTCATTCTTCAAGCTGAGTTCAGAGCGTTCATGCAGCTAGGTTTTCTTTAGAGTGTTAAACACTTGGGTTGGGGTTATAAGCTTTATCATCTTAAGCTTATTAAACACTTGGGAAGTAAGGATAATAGTGTGTTTTTCAATATCGAGGTGTAGTTCGGTTATAGTGCATGCAAAGGTATTCCTATTCCTAGTTCATTTTTGTATGTTTCATTAGTTTCTTATAGTTTTCTCTACTCAAATCCTAACTCGTTGTTTTACATTCTTGGTTAGGCATCTAAGTTCTTTGAACTTGAGGTTTCTTGTCAGTAAGTATCTTCTGGGTGGTTTAGTTCATTCCTTTTCATCTCTTTTCTTTTAGAAATACTCACCTTCTCATTATTGGTTTTAGGAGTGTTCCAAAATCCCGTTCTTGTTCTCACATCCCGGTAATGGTAAGGAAAATAGGGTAGTTTCTATATGCTTATGTGTATGTTTATGTACAATATGTTTAAGCTATAGTACGTTATGTTATGTTTTATCTAGGGCTCATAGTTGCTTAGTGCCCTAGTGTTTATCATTTTTATGTTTATAGTTACGATTTACCCTACCTCAGATATTAGACAGGGGACCTAGATGGGTTATCATATACTATCATGTGATCTAACCTACCTCAGATATTAGACAGGGGACGTAGATGGTTTATCACATGTTTTAATGGCCATTAATAGTATAGTCCTATATGGTATACGTTTTTATAGTTATATGTTATATGTTTATGTTTATGCTTTTAGTAGATTTTCCTTGCTGGGAATTAGGCTCATTCTTTTATTTTTATATGTGCAGGAAAATAGTTATGGCGACAGAAAGATTTATGGAAGCTTGGGATTGTGTATTGAGGAAGAATGGATTCGGTGGACTGCGTGAACGATTCGAGGATGACGTTGTTTCAATCTTTTTATTATGTTTCTATGTATTTTCTGCACTTTGTTTTGTAAAAAATTTATTTAAGATTTAAGTTATGTTTTATTTTCAAAACAATGGGATCCCATATCCTACCCCGAATTTTATGTATTTCAACTTTTACTTTATAGTTTTAATAAAGTTTTGAATGTTTCATATGTATGTTTTCTTAAGAATAATGTCTATGTATACGTAGTTTTAATGGTCCAAAGTCTAGAATTAGTTGGGTCATTATAGTTGGTATCAGAGCAACAGTTTATTCGTATGAAGTTCTCCTCGATACACACGCTCAAAGCTCCGAATCTAACCGCCAAGTAAGTGTTTATGATTATAGTTATTATGTTTATATGTATAGCTAACGATTTTAGCCTATATGTTTTCAGTTAAGAATGAACGGATCATTAACTTATGAGGATATCTGAGCCATTAAGGCCTTAAAAAGGGTTAGAGAACCATGAAACATTGTAGGAGTGCTAGAAAGAATCACTCGAAGACTACTTTTGTTTCACAGGGAGATAGGTCACCTCCAAGAATCTAAGCAAATCATGATGAGATCAATGGAGCAATACTTTCTAGTAATTAGACTTTTTAGAGATTATCCTACTATGATTGTAGCCTTAGAAGAAATTTGGGAGACGATAGATGATGAAGATGAATTTCCGGTAGCTATGAGATATTATTTTCTCATACTTAGGTTCACTTCAAAAATGGAATTTCAATTTACAAATGAGCAAAAACATAGAATTTTTACGAATCTTCCTCGAGGGCATTTTGAGGCACAAGACAATGACAACTATGAAGAAATGGATGACGATATGTTACATGAAGGATCAGATGTAGAAGATTCCGAATTTTAGAATAGATTAGTTTCCTTGTTTATTTTGTTTATTTTTATTTATGATTGTAAATAGTGATTTTTTTTCCAAATTAATATCATTGTTATTTTGTTAACATGTATGAGTTTGATTTTTCTTTTGCAATTATAATAAATAATAAATATAATAAATATTGACTAATTTCAGTGAGGGTGGATACAAATCAATGGACCAGGTTCTCTATATTGAGAGTTAGGGGGCCATAGTAGTGGGAACGATTTTATTGATCCCAGCCCTCCCTCAATATGGTTAACTTTGGAACAGCGATGAGTTTCAAGCCTGAGAATTAAGTCATATAGGATGATTGGAAACAGACTTAGAAAATAATAAAGATGGCTTATTTTTCTAAGTATAAAAGCCCACTATAATAATAAAGAAGACTTATATAATTTTCATAAGAAGTCATAATTAATAGGTCCGAATTATGTTTGTTTAGATTAAGTTTTTTCCTTAGAGCCTATTAGGGTAAAGTTCTGACATGTTTCTCTCAACTGTTAGAACTCTGCTGCGATGTCGCTCTGAAGGTCTGCTCGCACCAATGGTAATGCCTCTAATGCTGCTCCGGTGAACAATGAAGGCCCTCCCGTTCGCAGAAAGGGAGTACGCGCTACTGCCAACCGCAACGCGCCACCACCTCTGGTTGACAACACTGCGGAAATTTCCAGACTGTGACAACAAGTTGAGGAATTACTGCAGCAACAATAGCAACAGGTTCAGCCTTAGACTTAGCCTCCGCCTGCACCACAGCCTCAGCAAATGGCCTCAGCACCCCCAACAAGTTAGTCCATATGGGGGAAGACCAGTGGCGAATTATGTGCCATATCCAGTTCAGCACATGGAGCCAGTTTATGAGCAGTTTTGTAAGCAACACGCTCCGAACTTTGAAGGGACTACAGACCCCTTCGAGGCGAATGGCTCAGAAACGTGGAGCCAATCCTGATGCACATGAACCTCGGCAACGCGGACCGCATATTCTGCGTTTCGTTTCTACTCAAGAAAGATGCCAGAATATGGTGGGACTTAGTCCAGCAGACGCATGATGTTGCCACCATGACTTGGACCCGATTTGTGGAGCTGTTCCACAAAAAGTACTCCAATTCGGCTGTCATCGCTTCAAGAGTCGAGGAGTTTGCTGGCCCGAAGCAAGGGAGCTTATCAGTGGCAGAATATGCTCGGCAATTTGACTAATTAGCTAAGTTTGCACCAGAAATGGTTCCAACTGACTATCTAAGGGTGACCAAGTTCGTTAGAGGAATTTGATCGAAAATTGAGCTAGGGGTTAAGCTAGCAAACCCAGTAAATAATACCTACGCCGATGTTATAGAAACGGAAAAAGAAGTAGAAAGGTTGCAGGCTAATGTTAGTAAAGAAGAAGCCAGTAAGCCTGAACCTAAACAGTCAAGTCAACCTCAGACTAGTCGGAACAACAGCCACCACAACAACATCAATCAGTCCAGCAACAACAATAATGGTCAGAAAAGAAGGCATCCTGACAATAAGCAGTCTGATAGTGATAAAAGGGCATGGACGAACAATGGAAGCAGTAGGTCGGGTTATGTAGAGTACCCGCAATGTACTAAGTGCCAGAAGAAACATCCTGGTGAATGTCGGGAAAACACCAAGGGATGTTACAACTGTGGTCAAGAAGGACACCGGAAGAAAGACTGTCCCCAGCTCAAGCCAGAGGGGAAAAAGGAAGATAAGATTGTTCCTGCCAGAGTATTTGCCTTAACCCAAGGAGAGGATGATGCTAGCAATAAGGTGGTCACAGGTCAGGTTTCTATCCTCAATAACATATGTTATGTATTATTTGATTCGGCAGCCACGCATTCGTATATCTCATTAGGAATGATAGAAAAACTAGACAAACCTTGTGAAAGAATTAGAACTAGGTTTGTAACAGAGTTGCCTTCGGGCAAAGTAGTTCTATCATCACGGATAGTACGAGGCGTACCAATCAAGATTGAGGACATAGAATTAGAAGGAGACCTGATAGAACTGGAGATCAAAGACTTTAACATGATACTAGGCATGGACTGGTTAGCAAGGCATGGCGTGACCATCAACTACAAACACAAGAAAGTGACGTTCGAGACTTTTGACGGCCAGAGACAATGCTTCATGGGATAAGTTTCAGGGCTACGCACACCGCTAATATCATCTCTAAAAGCCCAAAGGATGATAGAAAAAGGATGTCAAGCATACTTAGCTAGCATCACAGATATATTAAAAGAAGCACCACTTAAGGTTGGAGACGTCTGCATTGTAAGATAATTCCCAGAAGTATTTCCCTATGACTTACCAGGGTTGCCGCCGACTAGGGAAATTGACTTCACAATCGAATTAGTACCGGGCACCGAGTCTATCTCCAAGGCACCATACCAGATGGCACCTACAGAACTCAAGTAGTTAAAGACACAGCTACAAGAACTCCTAGATTTGGGTTTCATTAGACCGTGCCATTCGCCATGGGGAGCACCGATTCTATTTGTGAAGAAAAAGGACGGAAGCATGCGGATGTGCATAGATTACCGTGAGCTGAATAAGGTGACGATTAAGAATAAGTACCTGTTACCCCGGATTGACTATTTGTTTGATCAATTCCGAGGCGCGACCGTATTCTCAAAGATTGATCTACGGTCCGGGTACCGTCAGCTCAAGGTATGGGAAGAGGACATTCCTAAGACAACTTTTAGAACTCATTATGGGAATTATGAGTTTTTAGTTATGTCTTTTGGTCTTACCAACACTCCAGCCCCATTTATGGATTTAATGAATAGGGTCTTTAAGGACTACTTGGATAAATTCATCGTAGTATTCATCGACGACATCTTAGTATACTCAAAGGACGAAGTCAAGCATGAGGAACACTTAAGGTTGATCTTGTTATGACTAAAAGAGCATCAACTCTACGCCAAGTTCAAGAAATGCGAGTTTTGGCTTTCGCAAGTGGCGTTCCTCGGGCACATTATATCCAAGGATAGAGTTGTAGTAGACCCATCTAAGGTAAAGGCTATGAAGGATTGGCCAAGACCAAAGAATGCATCCGAAGTAAGGAGCTTTCTGGGATTAGCAGGTTATTATCGAAGGTTTGTAGAGGGCTTTTCTAAGATAGCCACTCCGCTCACCAACCTGACCCGGAAACAATAAAGGCTCAACTGGACTGATAAGTGTGAGGAAAGCTTCCAGTTGCTTAAAGATAAGTTGTGCTCAGCACCAGTACTCTGTGTACCGGCACCCAACGAAAAGTTTGTAGTTTACTGTGATGCGTCGAAGCAAGGTTTGGGTTGCGTGCTAATGCAGAATGACAAGGTTATAGCCTACGCCTCAAGGAAAATGAAGGAGTACGAGCAATGCTATCCAACTCACGATATGGAGTTGGTAGCGGTGGTATTTGTGTTGAAAATGTGGCACCATTATCTTTACAGAGAACGGTGTGAGGTTTATACGGACCACAAAAGTTTCAAGTACTTATTTACTCAGAAGGAGCTCAACATGAGGCAGCGTAGGTGGTTAGAGCTAGTAAAGGATTACGACTGCGAAATCCTATTCCACCTGGGAAAGGAAAACGTAGTTACCAATGCGCTAAGTAGGAAGAATTATGGAAGTTTAGCAGCACTAGCTGGAATGGAAAAGCCGCTACAGTAGGAGCTGATAAATGCCGGAATAGAAGTAGTCATCGGTATGCTGGCTAATTTGTCTATCTAGTCAAATCTGCTAGAAGATATATGGATTTGGCAAGGGCATGATGGCACACTAGTAGCACATATGGATGCCATTAGAGAAGGTAAGGCCACAGATTTCTCAATATTAGGTCAAGGGTTATTGAGATATAAGGATCGGGTATGCGTGCCAAATGATCAAAAGATTAAGATGACAATTCTAGAAGAAGCGCACAGTACCCCGTACTCAGTTCACCCAGGGTTGACCAAGATGTCTCACGACATCAAGGCAATATATTGGTGGCCAGGAATGAAGAAGGACATAACAGAATTTGTGTCTAAATGCTTAGTATGCCAGCAAGTGAAAGCAGAATATCAGCGGCCTACAGGCTTATTCCAACCACTTAGCATACCAGAATGGAAATGAGACGATATAGCTATGGATTTCGTGACGGGTTTGCCATGAACAAATAAGCAGCATGATTCAGCTTGGGTAGTAATAGATAGACTAACCAAGTCAGCTCATTTCCTACTTGATAAGACTTCGTACACAGTGGATCAATACACAGACATCTATGTCCAAGAAATAGTACGGTTGCATGGAATCCCCAAGACAATAGTGTCTGATTGAGGATCAATGTTTACATCGAGATTTTGGGGAATTTTACAGCAAGCCATGGGTACTAAGTTAACTCTTAGTACAACTTTTCATCCTTAGACAGACGGTCAGTCCAAGTGCACCATATAGATTTTAGAAGATATGTTGCGCGCTTGTATACTGTATTTTGGAGGATCGTGGAATAAGTATTTACCACTGATAGAATTCTCCTACAACAATAGCTACCAGTCAATGATTAGGATGGCACCCTATGAGTTACTTTATGGAAGAAGGTGACGATCACCGTTATATTGGGACAAAGTAAGAGAAAGGCAGCTCCTTGGTCCTGAAGCTGTTAGAGAAGCTTAGGAAGCAGTAGCGCTGATTAGAAAGCGTATGCTCGCTGCTCAAAGCCGTCAGAAAAGCTATACGGATGCCAAGCGACGTGATGTGGAATTCAATGTTGGAGATCAAGTCTTCCTGAAGATATCTCCTATGAAAGGTGTGGAGTGGTTTGGGAAGAAAGGCCAGCTTAGTCCCCTTTTTATAGGTCCTTTTGAGATATTGGACAAAGTGGGAGCAGTTGCATATAGACTAGCCCTACCGCCAGCCTTAGTAGATAGTCACAATGTGTTCCACATCTCAATCCTACGAAAGTATGTGTCATACCCATCTCATGTCCTTAAGGACGATATGATAGCACTCCAAAAAGACTTGAGTTACGAGGAACGACCAGTTAGCATCCTAGATAGAGGGATGAAGCAGTTACGGTCCAAGAGTATTCCGATAGTCAAAGTCCTATGGAGTAATAGTTCAAAACGGGAGGCAAAGTGGGAGTTGTAGGAGGACATGTTAGCCCAGTATCTAGAATTATTTGGTAAGTAAAATTTCGAGGACGAAATTCTTTTATAGTAGGGGAGAATTGTAGAGTCCAAGAATTTCACTTAGCTAGTTAGATAGTAGTAGTAGTAGTAGTAATAGCTAGTAATAGTTATAGTATGTTTATTACAGTGGATTTTAGTTCAAGCCGGGACTTAGTTGAACACTCGTAGCAACACTTATAGATTTTATAAGTTTAACCTATAGTTTAAGAATATTAATTATACCATAAGGTTTGATTAATATAACTGATTATAAAGATGATATTTATTATACTATAAGGTTTAGATAGAACTAATAAGATCATGACACTTGTCATGTGGATGTTTATTGAGAAATTAAAGTATTTTTTAGGAATAGTTTTATAAGAGGAATATTTGAAAACCCCAGAATCTGCCAGCAGCTTTAAAATCGATATAGGACTCAATCAAAGCTATTTACTCAATTCAAATTAGGCTGAAAAAGTGCAATTACGTGTATAATATTTCAACGTATGTCGATATATCGCAGCTCTAGGGGCGATATATCGCCACTTGGGGAATACGAAAAATACGTAATTTCGCACGAACGTTTTGACGAGCCTCGGGAATATAATCCCAGGAGATATATCGCTTACCATGGGCGATATATCGGCTCTAGGGTAAGATTTTTGAATGATTTTGAAACCGAGCTCAATTCAACCCATAACCTCTTGGCAAGCCTCTGAATCTTTTTGACCGAGTCTTAAGCCTCTGCTGAATGAATATTCAAATGTTTTTCAATTAAATAGTCATTATTTAATTCAAGATAAAATAAGATCTTTTCATTCTTGAACTCTATAAATAGGACCTAGTGCCCAGCCATTTCTTTCATTCTTCAAGCTGAGTTCAGAGCCTTCAAGCAGCTAGGTTTACTTTAGAGTGTTAAACAATTGGGTTGGGGTTATAAGCTGTTATATTATTTTATAATATAATGTAATATTATATTATATTATAATATAATGTTTTAGATTAAATAAATGTGACAAAGAGTGTCACATATTGTAACATATAATAGAGAGTTACAATATTTAGATATATGAGATATCTCCAAATAATGTAACATATTTGGTGTTACAAATTTCTAACTTCCAAATATTACCCTTTATTGTGTAAATTTGGGGTTACACAATATTGAGATGAATTTCATAAAGCCATATGTGAAATGGTTGTTAGAGATATGATTTTAACCCCAATAATGTGTTTTGGGAGTTACAAAATCATTTGGAAGAGTTTGGAACCGTTTGGAAAAACAACACATTTTTAAGTGCTAAAAATGGTCAGTGGTCGCGGCCACTGAATGTTGGTGGCCACGGCCAGTGGGACAGAGAGTAGTGGCCATGGCCACTAATGTCTCTGGCCGTGGCCATAGGCCAAAACTGACCATTTTTTTCAATTTTTTCAATCTTTGTTGAACTACTCAAAAAACCCAAATAACTCCCAAATCTCATTTTTTTAATTCCATATTAATCCAATTAAACATTGGTAACAGCCATAGGGGTTGGTGGAATTTGAAATTCAAGGGGTGTCTCTAAACTTTATAAATAAGAGCCTATAGCTCACTTGAAAGACACAACATTTCTATCCATTTGAGCACTTGGCTAGATACACCTTGAGGCTTGATAATTCCATAAAGCATTTCCAATATCTGAGAGAGATCCCTTAGTGCTTGAGTTAGGGGGAAATAAGCTTTTGGACAAAGGTTTTAAACCTTGTTCAAGTTGGTGATCCCCAACCCTCTTCACTTAGGTTGTGTAAGTGAGAGTTTACTTGTGTTTCTATTCTTCATTTTATTCTATTGTTTTCTTCTTATTCTCTTGTTCTATTTACTTGTATATTTTGTTGAAAAGTTGTAATCTTTTCTTTTGGTTCAAACACTTTATTTTACTTGTAATCCTTGCTTAGAGTTGTATTCTCACTATTCTCTTCTTCTTCATCATCTTCTTCCTTTTCTTTGTTTATTTGTAATTTTCAGTTATAGAGTTGTAACCTTATTTAATCAATCTATATTTATTTGTAATATTATTGCATAGAGTTGTAATATTCTTACCCATTTCCATTGAGGCAATCTATTTTTTCCTAACATTCAAAAGCTTATCCCTTTGTTTGTTTCAATGGAAGGTGAGACCATCAAAATCATGACTCAAGACCTAGTGATGTTGGATAGGTTTGATGGGTCCAATTTCACTAGGTGGCAAGACAAGGTGAGATTCCTTTTGACCACTCTCAAAATCGCCTACATTCTAGAATCCACTCTAGAACCTCTCCCAACGCCATCCGACAAGGACACTCCCGAGGAGATGGAGAAAATAAGGAAGAGGGAGGAGGACAATCTCCTTTGTAGGGGTCATATCCTCAACGCCCTATCTGATAGGCTCTATGACCTCTACACCGAGACCAAATCGGCCAAGGAGATATGGGATGCACTTGAGAAAAGTTCAAGGCGGAAGAGGAAGGTACTAAAAAGTTTTTGATATCTCAATACTTTTATTTCAAAATTTTTGGTGATAAGCCTATTCTTCCTCAAATTCATGAATTGCAAATAATTGTTAACAAACTGAAAGTTTTAAAGATTGAGCTTCCCGAGGCCATTCAAGTTGGTGCTATAGTGGCTAAATTACCACCAACTTGGAAGAGCTATAGGAAAAGAATCCTTCATAAAAATGAGGATTATTCTTTGGAGGAAATCCAAAAGCATATTCAAATCGAAGAGGAATCGATATGTAGAGATAAACTTGTGGAGGGGTCTAATGGAGAGACTTCCAAAGCAAATGCGGTGTCATAACCAAAACATCCCAAAAACAAAGGCAAAAGGGTAACGAGAAACCTTTGGGTCCAAAAACCAACCCAAACAAGTTTAAGGACGAGAAAGGTCCTTGATTTGTGTGTGGGAAAAAGGGTCACTATGCTAGAGAATGTAGGCATAGAAAAGACCAACAAGGACCTAAGGTGAACGAAACTCAAGAGGAAAACATAGTTGCTACCCTTAGTGAGGTGAATGCAGTCCAAGGCAAGGTGAAAGGGTGGTGGTATGATACATGTGCCACCGTCCATGTCACCTATGACAAATCATTGTTCAAGACCTTTGAAGAGTCAAAGGGCAACCATGAGATTCAAATGGGCAATGAGGGAAAATCCAAGGTACTTGGCAAAGGTACCATTGAAGTATTTTTCACCTCCGGTAAAAGGTATTTTCTTACTTTTATAGATGATTTTAGTAGATATACCTATGTGTTTCTTTTAAAGCATAAAGATGAAACTTTTGATGCTTTTAAATTGTATAAATTAGAAGTTGAAAATCAACTAAATAAAAAGATTAAGGTGCTAAGAAGTGATAGAGGATGAGAGTACTTCTCTAATGAATTCAATACATTTTGTATAGGAAATGGTATAATTCATGAGTGCACTGCACCTTATACACCACAACACAATGGTGTTGCCGAAAGGAAAAATAGGACGTATCTAGAGATGATAAATTCTATGTTGGTGTTTTCTAAGTTGAACTTCAACTAATGGGGTGAAGCGCTTTTAACCGCTTGTCACATTCTTAATCGAATACCGATGAAGAAAAATGAGATATCTCCATATGAGTTATGGAAAGGAAGAAAACCCAACGTAGGGTACTTCAAAGTATGGGGGTGTCTTGCATATTGCAAGAAAAATGAACCTAATAGAACAAAGTTAGGTTCAAGAGCCATAAAGTGTGCTTTTGTTGGTTATGCCAACAATAGTAAAGCTTATAGGCTATTAGACTTAGAGTCTAATATTGTGATTGAATCTAGAGAAGTTGAATTTTTTGAGAATATGTTATGTGACAACAATTCTCAAGCTTCAACATCTCTAAAGGAGAATTTGTTATATGAAAACAATTCTCAAGATTCTACATCCAAAGTTGATTCTCAAGAGGAGAATTCTCAAAAGGATGTAAAGCAACCTTTTGAACCTAGAAGAAATCAAAGGCTTAAAAATCATAAAAGTCTAGTAGTGGATGAGATAGATTCTCAACGAATTTCATTCTACATGGTAGAAGGAAATAGAGAGGAAGTTATTAGGAAAATTCCTATTATACTTCTCGTTGAGGGTGATCCTAAGACTTATAGAGAAGCTATCCAATCGAGAGATAATGCATTTTGGAAAAAAGCCATCAATGATGAGATGGATTCCATTCTTTCCAATAACACTTGGGAATTGGTAGACCTCCCACCGGGGTCTAAGAAAATTGGGTGTAAGTGGGTATTTAGGAGAAAATACCACACTGACGGCACTATCCAAACCTTTAAAGCAAGATTAGTAGCTAAAGGGTTTAGGCAAAAAGAGGGTATCGATTATTTCAATACTTATGAGCCTGTTGCAAGAACAACTTCTATATGAATTTTGTTCGCTTTAGCTTCTATACACAACTTGTATGTTCATCAAATGGATGTCAACACGACATTCCTTAATGGTGACCTCAATGAGGAGGTCTATATGGAACAACCCGAAGGGTTTGTCCTACCAAACTATGAACATAAAGTTTGTAGACTTGTAAAATCCTTATATGGATTGAAACAAGCTCCTAAACAATGGCATGAGAAATTTGATCAAGCCATCATGTCTAATGGGTTTAGACATAACTATGGAGACAAGTGTTTGTATTCCAAAACTTGTAAGGGATATGTGATCATTGTTTGCTTATATGTGGATGACATGCTTATTCCAAGTAATAGCATGAAAGGGATAGAAGAAACGAAGAGGTTTCTATCATCAACCTTCTATATGAAAGATCTTGGAGAAGTTGACACCATACTTGGTATCAAAGTAAAGAAACATAGTGGGGGGTTTTGTGTTAGGGCAAGCCCACTATGTTGAGAAAGTATTGAACCATCTCAAGGTTAAAGATGCCAATACTCCATTCAATCATAGTGTAAAACTAGAGATGAATGAAGGAAGAGCGGTGGCTTAATTGGAGTACGCTAGTGCTACAGGGAGTCTAATGTACGCTGCCCAATGTACTAGACCTGATATAGCATTTGCGGTAAGTAAACTTAGTAGGTTTACAAGTAATCCAAGTGTGGATCACTGGAAGGCAATTGGAAGACTCCTAAGTTATCTGAAGAAAACCAAAGGATTAAGCCTTCACAACTCCAAATTTCCTTCAATTTTAGAAAGGATATACAGATGCAAGTTGGATATCCAATCTTGGGGACAACTTGTCCACAACTGGTTGGGTATTTACACTTGGTGGAGGTGCAATTTCTTGGGGTTCCAAGAAACAAACCTGTATATCTCATTCCACTATGGAAGCATAGTTCATAGCTCTAGCTGCTACCGGCAAAGAGGCTGAATGGTTAAGGGATCTGTTGATAGAGATTCCCTAATCAAAGAGAAAGTATCTACTATATCGATACATTGTGATAGCCAAGCGACATTGGCTAGAGCATACAGCGGAGTGTATAATGGGAAGTCTAGACATGGATATGTAAGATAATTGATTCAAAGAGGAGTCATTTCAATATCCTATGTGAGAACAAGTGAAAATCTGGCGGATCCTTTCACTAAGCCACTAATGAGGGATCTAGTGGCTGCATCATCTCGAGGGATGGGACTTAAACTCCCTAAAGAGATTCACGATTGATGGTAACCTATCTTAACACTAGGTATTCAACTAGTGTTAGGTTCAATAGGTAACAACAAGTCAATCAAGTGAATATTAGTTGTACTCAAAACAAGTCCCATCTGAGATATTGAGTACTTGTGTGTTACCAAGTTGAAGGTTAAAACATAAAGGTTTTTTTAATAGAATTCAGTCTTATGAAGACAAGTATTTTTGGTAACAAAATACTGTAAAAATTCTACCTATATGGACCTAGGGGTGGTGCCGCCTCTCATGAGAATTGAGAGTATTCTCAAGAACATCCATGAATGGAAAGTGCACATGGCCAGTAACGGTGCAAAGCGAGACATAGAGGTCTCAAGTGAACATCGCAAAGGTGTGTGTGTTATCACCGATTTGTTATCATGAAAAGATGGTTCAATGCCTAGTGCAACCAAATTTTCGACATATTTTGTGATAATTACACTATAGTAAAGTTCAAGTTGAAAAACACATTGCTTTATGCCCTAATGCAATGACTCCTATAAGAGAGAGTTCTTATTTAATCAAGTGGGGGATATGTTATATTTTAAAATATAATGATTGATTAAATAAGTGTTACAATAGATAACTATTTAATCTAGTGGGGGAATGTTATATTATTTTATAATATAATATAATATTTTATTATATTATAATATAATGTTTTAGATTAAATAAATGTGACAAAGAGTGTCTCATATTGTAACATATAATAGAGAGTTACAATATTTAGATATATCCAAATAATGTAACACATTTGGTGTTACAAATTTGTAACTTCTAAATATTACCCTTTATTGTGTAAATTTGGTGTTACACAATATTGAGATGAATTTCATAAAGCCATATGTGAAATGGCTGTTAGAGATATGATTTTAACCCCAATAATGTGTTTTGGGAGTTACAAAATCATTTGGGAGGGTTTGGAATCGTTTGAAAAAATAGCACATTTTTAAGTGTTGAAAATGGTCAGTGGTCGCAGCCACTGAATTTTGGTGGCCGCGCCCAGTGGGACAGAGAGTAGTGGCCGCGACCACTAATGTCTCTGGCCGCGGCCACAGGCCAAAACTGACCATTTTTCAGTTTTTTCAATATTTGTTGAACGGCTCAAAAGCCCAAATAACTCCCAAATCTCATTTTTAATTCCATATTAATCCAATTAAACATTGGTAACGGTCATGGGGGTTGGTGGAATTTGAAATTCAAAGGGTGTCTCTAAACTCTATAAATAGGAGCCTATAGCTCACTTGAAAGACACAACATTTCTATCCATTAGAGCACTTGGCTAGAAACACCTTGGGGCTTGATAATTCCATAAAGCATTTCCAATATCTGAGAGAGATCCCTTAGTGCTTGAGTTACGGGGAAATAAGCTTTTGGACAAAGGTTTTAAACCTTGTTCAAGTTGGTAACCCCCAACCCTCTTCACTTAGGTTGTGTAAGTGAGAGTTTACTTGTGTTTCTGTTCTTCATTTTATTCTATTGTTTTCTTCTTATTCTCTTGTTCTATTTACTTGTATATTTTGTTGAAAAGTCGTAATCTTTTCTTTTGGTCCAAACACTTTATTTTACTTGTAATCCTTGCTTAGAGTTGTATTCTCACTATTCTCTTCTTCTTCTTCATCTTCTTCCATTTCTTTGTTTATTTGTAATTGTCAGTTATAGAGCTGTAACCTTATTTAATCAATCTATATTTATTTGTAATATTATTGCATAGAGTTGTAATATTCTTACCCATTTCCATTGAGGCAATCTATTTTTTCCGAACATAAGCTTTATCATCTTAAACACTTGGGAAGTAAGGTTAATAGTGTGTTTTTCGATATCAAGGCGTGGTTCGGTTATAGTGCATTCAAAGGTATTCCTATTTCTAGTTAATTTCTGTATGTTTTCTTAGTTTCTTATAGTTTTCTCCACTCAAATTCTAACTCGCTATTTTCCATTCTGGGTTAGGCATCTAAGTTCTTTGAACATGAGGTTTCTTGTTGGTAAGTATCTTCTCGGTGGTTTAGTTCATTCCTTTTCATCTCTTTTCTTTTAGAAATACTCACCTTCTCATTATTGGTTTTAGGAGTGTTCCAAAATCTCGTTCTTGTTCTCACATCCCGGTATTGGTAAGGAAAATAGGATAGTTTCTATATGCTTATATGTATGTTTATGTACAATATGTTTATGCTATAGTACGTTATGTTATGTTTTATCTAGGGCTCATAGTTGCTTAGTGCCCTAGTGTTTATCATTTTTATGTTTATAATTATGATATACCCTACCTCAAATATTAGACAAGGGACCTAGATGGGTTATCATATACTATCATGTGATCTAACCTACCTCAGATATTAGACAGGGGACGTAGATAGTTTATCACATGTTTTAATGGCCATTAATAGTATAGTCCTATATGGTATACGTCTTTATAGTCATATGTTATATGTTTATGTTTTTGTTTTATGCTTTTGGTAGATTTTCCTTGCTGGGCATTAGGCTCATTCTTTTATTTTTATATGTGTAGGAAAATAGTTATGGCGGCAGAAAGATTTATGACGGCTTAGGATTGTGTATTGAGGAAGAATGGATTCGGTGGACTGCGTGAACGATTCGAGGACGACGTTGTTTCAGTCTTTTTATTTTGTTTCTATGTATTTTCTGCACTTTGTTTTGTAACAAATTTATTTAAGATTTAAGTTATGTTTTATTTTCAAAACAATGAGATCCCATATCCTACCCCGAATTTTATGTATTTCAACTTTTACTTTATAGTTTTTAATAAAGTTATGTATGTTTTCTTAATAATAGTGTCTATGTATACGTAGTTTTAATGGTCCAAAGTCTAGAATTAGCTGGGTCATTACACATGTTCCCAATAGGATTGAAACCATCTGTAGCCAACCCAATCCTAACATTTCGAGGTTCGGCTACGAAAGATGGGTACAACTCATCAAGGTGCTTCCACGCCTTACTGTCAGCGGGGTGCCTCATCACACCATCTTCCTTTGGCCTTTTAGAATAGTGTCATCTCATATCCTCTGCAGTATATCTCGAACTGTACAACCTTTTCAATCTCGGCATCAACGGAAAGTACCACATGACCTTATGAGCCACTTTCTTCCCGTTCCCACGATTATCTTGCCAGCGACACTCACCACAAACTGGACAGAATTCCAAATTCGCATTCTCCTTCCATAACAGTGCATAGTCATGCTTGCAAGCATCGATGGACTCATATCCCAATCCAATACTCCGCAACTTTGCCTTCGCCTAATAGTTAGACTTAGGTAAAATTGTTTCGTCAGGCATAGTGTCGACTAGCAATTCCAGCAAACCATCAAAGTAATGATTGTTGCACTTGTTAATAACTTTCAGATGCATCAGCTTCACCAAGAAGTTCAACGTGGAATACTTTCTGCAACCCGGGTACAATTCACTTGACATCTCCTTAAATAAATTGTCATACTTGTCGCGATGTTGAACATCATCTTGGGGAAGATCATTATAGTTTCCAGCGGGAGCGTCATCTTCAGCGTAAACATCCTCCAGGATATTTGCTATCTCATCTCTATCCTGATCTCGTACCACATCTGGTGGCAGCGGCAGCGCCTCTCCATGGTAATGCCATACTTTGTAGGACTGTATGATGCCATTTTTTAATAAATGCATCGAAATTGCATTTAAAGGCCAGAACTTAACATTCCCACATTTCTTGCACGGACAACAAACCAAACCCCGATCGTTCACCATATTTTTAGCGATCTCGAAGAACTCCTTAACACCGTTTCTATACTCCAGAGACCAACGATTCCTCGCACTCATCCAGCTTCTGTCACTCGCCATCTTCAAGTGAAATAATTCAGAAAATATTAATAATTGTCTAAAAATGAGGGAAATGATAGTCAAAATATTTCATGACTGTTTGTCTCCCTAATTATCACTAAGTGATAATAATATCCTATCTCTAGCAAAAATGATTATTTATATTTACCAAAGAAAATGTAGCTAATTATTAATTATTACAATTTTTTAAATCATTTACTTATTTATTACTCTTATTTTAAAATTAATTTAATTATACATTAATTTCATTTTGTAATTTTTTATTAAATTCTTCAATTTGTATTTGATTATTTACTTAATTAATAACAATTTTCGGTACTATTTTGTATTAAATTCTTGTTATTTTGTATTAATAACAATTTGTACTAAATTTTTCGGTACTAAACTATTCAGAATTTTCTAAAAATTTGTAGGATGCTCTAAATAGCTACAATATACACGGTCATAAAAAAAAATCGCGCTGAAAATCTGTTCACGGGTCGATAACACTGAGAGCCCCACCGGTAGGGCTTAAAGTGAAACTCCTATTATGAAAATTCCCCTATATATATAAATATATATATCCGTGTTTCCTTTTTTTTGCAGAAGACATGTCCCCAATTTATTATTTTAAAAAATAATAAATAAATTTAAATATAGAAACAACCCTAATTAAACCCCCCTTAACTTCTCACTCTCCTAAGGTGCTGCCTCCCCTTCTCTCTCAAACACCACCACAGCTCTGCATTTTACGTGATCTCCGTCATCTTTCTTTCTCTCTCAAATTACTTTATCTCTTTTCCTCTTTTGCATCATCTTTTCTCTTGATCTTTTTTTTTTTTCTTTTATAGGTCGCAACGACAACCCACAACGCCGCCTCTGCTCTTCCTCTCCAAAACCCCGACCCCTTAACGTCGTCGAAGTGATGAACCCTCAACATTGCACACCTCTTAGCATCCATTAGCACCTCGCTGAAGTCATGAACCCATAGCGCTATCGAACCCACAAGCCCTCACCTCTGTTTGGATCATTATTTTCTTTGTTTTTTATATTTATTGACAATCCATAAAGTGTTTTGTATATTATTTGGATAGATTAGTTCTTATTTTTGTATATTTTTTTTATTTAGATCTAGATTTTGGTGTTAGTTTTGGTGTATATTTGTGATTTTTGATTATTTTGATGTGGTTATGTATTTGTTAGTAGAATAATCTTTGTATGAGTTTCTTTCTTCTATTTGAATTGTTGTTTATAATTTGTTTGAAATTTAGAATTTTACAACAAATTATATTGTGAATATACTAAGATTAATTTAACAAATTAAAAAAAATTAAAATAGCTGATTAATTATGTATTTTAAAATTTAATTCATATATACATTAAAAAATGAAATACAATTCTTTATATATAATTTAATTTAATATATTTTTATTTTAATATATAATGAAATATTTAAAATAAAAAAATATTAATGACTATCTTTCACATCTTCCTGTAGAAGACGTGAGAAGTCACATAGGAGACTTCCAATGTCTTTTATGAGAGACATTATATACTTTTAATGTCTTCCAAATAAAGTTATACAACCTTTATTTTGTTGTACTGAATCCTTAAAAGATGGTTCAAATAGTAAAACTCAAAATCATTGCCATATATAATAAAAAAAATATATATTCTCCATAGAATTATTAAATTTTCTTTACCTTGTCCTCTCTTTCTGCACCTCAAGTTTCATTCCCTTTATATTTTCTACTGCAAATATGAAATACTTCTATTCTTAAATAGTTTGTTAACAATTTTTATACGGTAATAGCTTATACTATGCTTATAAAAAAGAGAAGTTCAAAGTGATCTATTTTTATGTTGAAAATAAATGGAATAAGACATTGAATATCTTGTAAAAATAAAAACATATTATTATTATTATTATTATTATTAATAGGTAAATAATGTCTAAGTCATATTGAAGAATATTAGACAATGGAATACTTTATTTTCTCATTTCTAAGGTACAAAAAGTAAAATTAGTATTATTAATAATAAAAGATCAAAATAAAAAAAATTGTTAAAACAGATCGACAACAAATATACCAAATATATATATATATATATATAATTTTAATAACATACCATGCATATAATTTGGAGTCACATGTATAATATACCTAACAAATCTCACATTGTTAATGTAAAGCGAGACATTCAACGAGCTTCTACCACAGTACACGTGACATTATTCACCGAGTTAAGTTCTTCGCTAGTCAAGGGATCACCATATAGAAATGCAGGTTGTTTTGGATTAGGAAGAGCTGCTTCATTACTCAACATTAAAACAACTTCTGACATGGTTGGCCGATGAAAAGGATTCTCTTGCACACATAACAATCCAATTGTAATGCATCTCAATGCTACGCCACCAAAATTTTCATCTATGGATGAGTCAATTATTTCCATGACTTTGCCTTCTTTCCATAAATCCCACACCTATAATAATACCGATACTTTGGACCTTAATTATTTGATCATAGGTGAAATTAGAAGGGTGCAACAGTTATTAAATCATAAATATAACACAAACTATCTAGCACTTACATGTCCAATCAAATTGGAGTTTAAATTATTATGGTAATAGCCGGTGTTCTTTTTGCTTGTAATGATCTCTAGTACCATAACTCCAAAACTATATACATCTGACTTTATTGAAAATCGTCCTTCCATTGCATATTCTGGCGACATATAACCACTGTAATAGTACTTAGAATCACATGAGTAGTTTATTGTCTTTTTTATTTTATTATACAACTACAATAAATTATTGAGACAAAATAATTTTTAGTTAAAAGATACTTACTATGTTCCAACCACTCTGTTTGTGTTGACTTCAATTTCATCCCCTCCAAATATTCTAGCCATACCAAAATCTGAAATTTTGGGATTCAAATTAGCATCTAGAAGAACATTGGCAGCTTTTAAATCTCTATGGATGATTATCAATCTTGAATCGTGATGAAGATACAACATTCCTCGAGCAACTCCACAAATGATATCAAAGCATTTTCTCCAATCTAGCAATGTCCTTTTCTCTTTATCTGTCCAATCATGAGTAATATTAATTAATAAGATTGTTAATTAAAATCATTTCATCACTTTACTCTTATGCTTAATTAATTTCCTTTTAAAAAACATGTTTGTGTAAAAAAAAACAAAGCCAACCGGGATTAATCAAGACAAACTAGAATTGTACTAAAGGCCTCGAAGTCATCATAACCTATTAACACAATATTACAATGTGCAAGTTGCAACAAGTAAAATACTATAGTCATATTTAATCCTCTTGTGGTCCTGAATGTTGACCTTAAACAAGACATGTTAAACAATATAGTTACTGTAGAGATTGGTTAAATATAATGTTTAAGATTTTTACACGCTGAGGTGCAAAACACTTAACGATTTTCACTTAAGTTGAAGTGAAAATATGAGATTGTGTAGTAGGCATCTAAAAGTGACTTTTATGGATCTGAAGTGATACAATGATGTATCCAAAAATTTCCTAAAAGTTTGGAGGCATTTGAAGACATTTTGAGGTCATGCTCAGTGTGTTATTGCAGAGGCATCTACGATACGTCGCCCGTGGGAGGCAACGCATCGCCTACAAGTGCCAGGAAAATGAAAACCCCAGCAGATGATGTAACGCCTGGTGTCATGGGCTGACATTTTGAAAGCGGAAATGCCCATGTGACACCTTGACTCCTTTGAGCCAAGGTCAGCCTTCCAACCATTCGAATTACAATGGGCACCTTTTTCGCACGACCGTGTGCCTCTGCACACTTCCGTCTCTTGAACAACTCTCATTGAGTCATGCTCTCAAGCATCTATGAGTGTAATCATGCATCAATGCTATCTAGCCAAGACACTTACACTGTCCATAGGTTCTCATTATGGCAAGGCAAATCCCAACACCGATGCTCACCCAGACATTCGCAAGCCAAGGAAGCATGTGTGGCCAAGAGCCAACGCCAAGCTGATGTGCCAACACCTCTCATCATGCCCCATTCGATACTATTCGATTAGCTCACGTCAAAGACCTCCCATACGTCCATGGTCCAATCCTCAAGGCACCATGCCTTCATGCATGTTGGCAAGCCCTCGAGACTAGCTACCAGACTAGTAGCACACACTGGACCTCTGTCCTTCTCAAGCATTGCGCACTCTTCAATCTCTGTATGCTAGCAAGTCACATGAATGACTTCCCGTGCAATCTCGTGACGAGACTCATGGCCATGGCGCACCATGACGTCTCTTGGAGGTTTGGGCCATGTTCCATGCAAGCAACATCCCGGCAAGCCAAGGGAACCATACCCATAAACCTCTGGCAGCACACTTCAACGCACTACTGAGGCGGCCCGATAATGTCCATGAGTACTCCTACTCATGGAGATATATGAGTCCCCTCGTGGTCCTCATATGCCCACCCTACTAGTCTTCCAAACTAGTAGTAGCTCACTTGATGCACCTGCCCCAGGGGTGGTGGAGAGCTGACACCAAGTGCTCCCCCTACAAAGAGCCTTTTGAGCTTTTAGCCTTCTACCAGGAACATATATGATTTTTGCTTGGGAGACATATTTGGATCTCAGCTCGCCACTTCTCCGAATCTCCCAAATTTGATTGCACCATTGCATTCATTGACCCTTCAATATGAAACTTACCAAGTCCCGTCCATTTCCGGGTAATATTGAAGATATTTACGAAAATGTCACTGCCGTACAAACTAGGCATCACCATACTCACCAGCCTGCACCCTCGTGCGTGCATCTGACCGAGCACCATCCTAGCTTGTAACATGCCCTCAAGGCTAGCATGTTACACTCTCCCCCACTTCAATTGTCGATGCCCTCATCGACAGGCCACTGGCCAATCTTCCTACCTCGACTCCTAAGCTGACTCCATGCTCCTTCTGAATTTTAAGTTTGCACTAGTCCCTCTACCACTGTAGAACCACCCATTTGGTGATGATCCCCCACATCCACCCTTTGACTCGATCAAAGACCCCATGCCACCATCGTTATTCAGAATTCTTCTATGAAGTAGTGCATATGTACTCGAATACTCCTTGCACGAATGAACTCTTCCGAGTCCATCACGATGTCCCTCCAGTCAACCAAATAGACCTTGCAACACTGACCTCGAAGCAAACACATCCTTTGATTGAAGCTTCCCCACCAAATTTCCAATGCATACTCCTATTGGCAAGGATGAAGTTAAGGTGCGCCCTTCAGGGTGAGGTTCGCAAACCAACCATTTCCAACGACACATACGAAACATCCTTCCATTGAAGGCATACCCATGGCTTGATGCGAAGTAGACTTGCACATAGACTTCGCGAAGTAGTCTCTCAGATCTTTGGCCCTCCAGCCTTACTGCATACCCATGGCTTAATGCAAAATGGCCACTCCTGACCATAAGCATAACTGCTCCTCTAAGCTTCTACAATGTGGTCAATGATCTGACATCATTCGAAACCACTGCACTGCCTTCTGGTTCGTGCTCATGCTGACTCTCAACATTGTGCCTCAAGTTCTAGCCCCAAATAACCCTTGCCTAACTCTAGACGGCCTCTTGAATCTTGACCAACTTGACTGCACTTTACCTCACCCTTGAGGTCTGAAGTTGTCCCAATTCGCTATCTCCCTTTGGCATATGTTCTCTGAATCATTTGGCTTGTGTTCCCATAAACACGTGTCCCCATAAAACACTAAGCATGTCCCATAACATCCTGCAAAACTTGCCCAATCTTGGTCTGAACCTAAGCCTATTCATATTGTCTATCTGTGGCTTTACTTGGTCACCAGACCTACTCGCATCAGTCATGCAGGTCTTCGCATTGTACAACCCATCTATTGTTGTGTTTCCCCCTATATTCACCCACCAAAACTGAACAAGTACCCTGACCCTTCGAACATATGAATTAGTGGGTTCCCCCACTTCAACTTGGGAATAAACTCTCTTCTTGAGGAGTACCTCTCAAGGTATAGCTCGCAAGCTAACCGCTTTCTCTCGTGCGGTCCCTTGTTCCATTTATCACTTTTGAAGACAATGTTTAGTTAATGCCTCGGTCATTCTAACTCTTTGCCCCTTGACATCTCTACGTTGCCTTAGTACCTGAGTCTTGCTGACTTTCACCTTAGGCAAACGTTGCACTGATGTTACCTTAGTACCTGAATCCTGACGACTTTCACCCTAGGTAACTAGTTCTGTCTTTGTCTCTGAGTCTCGTCGACTTACATTCTGAACAACTAAAAATCTCCATTATAACTCATCTCGATGCTTTTGTAATGGAACATTGGTCTGCTATTTGGGTGTTTGAACCATGAAGGTCTCTCCCCCACTTCAACTGTTGGCGTCCTCGACAACTTGCCCACACGCAAGAATGTCTGACCACCCCAACTCTTCATGCACACAACAAATCTAGAACTGCACCCCGCAGGATGTGACTCTCGAGTCAACTACTTCGTGTAGCACCATTGTCGATTCCCCTATGCGTGCACTGTCCACATAGCTATCCATCTGCTCTATACTAGCATCTCGCCTCTTTGGGTAGCTTCTCTGATCACTAAGTCCCAATATCAAGGCCCTCCGGCCCACATTTAAACTCAAGCACCATCTCGGCCTCCCTAAGCCTTCTAGTAGTACTAAGTTTCCTTGACGCAACCCTCCAGCACTCTAGAAACTCTAGTACTATTCTGACCACTGTGCGTGGTCTACTCGACTGTGTTGGCCTTGGATGCATATATTCCACAACTCAGCATCTCCTACAATGCCTTAGTCTTGGTCACACAAGCTAACATCTCTGTGAGCCAACACGTCCCACTCCATTTTCTCGGCACCTCCCTTCTTGGGCGAAACAAGATAACATGCAAACACCTCCAAGTACGACTTCCCAGTGACAATCGCGGCTACTGTCACCTTGGTCTCCATATGATTCCATTTGGCCCACAAGTAGCAACTGAAACATTTCATGCTCAACTTAATTTGACCCCTCAAAGTTGTCCACTATCGATCACTGTCGCGATTAACAAGCTTCTGACAACCACTATTATGATTCCACACTTTTGCGTACAAGTTCCCTTTTCAACAACAGTGCTCCGTGCGACTTACACTGTCACTCAGGCGAACCTGAACTAGTGAACCAAGCATACAACCTTGACTACTCGATCAAACCTTGTCTCATGTCAATGAGTTCCAAATCTTTATTAGCGCCCCTCAACAATTGCACGTGGTAATTGTCTTTCTAGCATCAATGAACTTTGATTCGAAGTAAGCATAACTTGCCCCCTCTCTAGTATGTCCAGTATTCCCATGAAGAAGAGCAACCAAGTCTCATCCCGTCTCAGCTTACTGATCCTTTCTAGGTGACTAAATGGCTCAACGACATCTGTTCAAGCATCCAAACCTTCTGATTCTTTTGTACGCCTACATTCCCTTTAGGATAGGCAAACCAGGTTCATCCCCCACTTGAGATGAACCTGGCTCTAATACCAACTGTCATGGGCTGACATTTTGAAAGAAGAAATGCCCGCATGGCACCTTGACTCCTCTGAGCCAAGGTCAGCCTTCCAACCATTCGAATAACAATGGGCACCTTTTTCACGCAACTGTGTGCCTCTGCACACTTTCGTCTCTCGAAAAAATCTCGTCGAGTCATGCTCTCAAGCATCTATGAGTCCAATCATGCAGCAAGTCTATCTAGCCAAGACACTCATACTGTCCATAGGTTCTCACTATGGCAAGGCAAATCCCAACACCGATGCTCACCTAGACATTCGTAAGCCAAGGTAGCATGTGTGGCCAAGAGCCAACACCAAGTTGACGTGCCAACACCTCTCATCATGCCCCATTCGATACTATCCGATTAGCTCACGTCACAGACCAAGGACTCCCATACGTTCATGGTCCAATCCTCAAGGCACCATGCCTTCACGCATGTTGGCAGGCCCTCGAGACTAGCTGCCAGCCTAGTAGCACACACTGGACCTCTGTCTTTCTTAAGCATTGCGCACTCTTCAATATTTGTATGCTATCAAGTCCCACGAATGACTTCCCGAGCCATATCGTGTCGAGACTCATGGCCATGGCGCACCATGATGTCTCTCGAAGGTTTGGGCCACGTTCCATGCAAGCGGCATCCCAGCAAGCCAAGGGAACTATACCCATAAACCTATGGCAGAACACTTCGACGCACTACTGAGGCGGCTCGGTAATGTCCATGAGTACTCCTACTCATGGAGACATATGAGTCCCATCGTGGGCCTCATATTCCCGCCCTACTAGTCCTCCCAACTAGTAGTAGCTCACTTGACGCACCTGCCCCAGGAGGTGGTGGAGAGCTGACACTAGGTGCTCCCCCTACAAAGAGCCTTCTGAGCTTTTAGCCTTCTACCAGGAACATATATGATTTTTTCTTGGGAGACATATTTGGTTTTCCGCTCGCCAATTCTCTGAATCTCCCAAATTCGATTGCACCATTGCATTCATTGACCCTTCAATATGAAACCTACCAAGTCCCATCCATTTCCGGGCAATATTGAAGATATTAACGAAAATTCCACTGCCGTACAAAGTATGCATCACCATGCTCACCAGCCCGCACCCTCGCGCATGCATTTGAACGAGCACCATCCTAGCTTGTAACATGCCCTCAAGGCTGGCATGTTACACCTAGCAGGAAATATATCTCCACCTAGTAGGCGACACGTCCGTACGAGACCGTATAAGTACGTGATTTACACCAAGTGATGTGTTTTAAAAGCTCTAATCCTATTAGTTAGACTAATGACGGTGCCTACACTATAAATATGAGTTGTTAGAGTTGTAAATCCTTGATCACACTTTTCAACTATCTCTCTCTCTAGCTCTCAAAGACCAACAATTTTCTCCAAGAAACTCATGAAGCACTGCTTTGACTTGAATGAGTTTTAAGGCTTGTTAAATTCCAAATCTCATTCTATTTGGTTAATGCTTCATGCATTAGGGAAGGCTTGGAATATAGATTTTGGACAACAATTTTCTTATTGTGCATAAGCCTTATAAGTTCCCCAAGTTTGAAGATTCAAGTTTCTCAAAATAAAAGTTGTATTTATGTAACCCTAACATTGTTTTGTGATATTTGATTGTGTTTATGTTGTTAAGTATTGATTATTAAATATTTCTAATTTCATATTATAATAATTTAATCACTTAATTTCTTATTTTCAAGATTTGCATTCATACTTTGAATAAGGTTCTTGATTAGCATCTAGGGTTTGTAATATTGAATATTCCTATTATTAATTGTTGATTTAGAAAGCGTAAAGCCATATATTCCCAACAATCAAAATCTCTAATCCTAATTACTTTCTTTTGTATTTTGCATATTCAACAATGAGGAAAATTGTTTAATCTTCTACAACTTTCAAATCCTTGATTCAATATTTGGTTTGTGTTGAACACATAACCATTAAAGATCAAAGAAAGTTCTATTTGGATATGCTCTACATGAATGTGGATATGGATTCAAAGTGGGATTGCATACTTAAGGAGATTGGTATCATCAAATTCCTTATTTCTAAATGTGTAAATTTCAAGAATTTGAATTAAATGTGTTTGCTGCCATGTTTTTGTGAGTTTGAGATTATTATTTATGATAAGAGTACAATGGTGAATGTTAATAAACAATTCAAGGGTTATTATTATACTTGTTTTGTTTTTTAATTATTGATCATCATGTGAGATATGGTAATTCTAAAATTAACCATAATGAGATTAGGGTTAATACAATTGATGATGAGATCTTTGTGACCTTAATTGAATTTAATGCATTCGATGAGGAATGTATGATAACCCTAAATAGAATTGACATAGTTCATGCATGTAGTGATGAGACTAATGCAACCCTAAGAGAAGGTGAACATGTTAATGCAATTGATGATGATATCATTGCAAAAGAAAGTGAAGATACTAAGGTCAATGCATTTGAAATTGAGATCATTGCAAACCTAAGTAAAGATACCAAGGCCAATGCATTTGATACTGAGATCATTACAACCTTGAGTGAAGTTAATGCAACCCAAGGAAAGGTGCAAGGATGGTGGTATGATACTTGTGCCACCATTCATGCAACCTATGATAAAACTCTTTTCAAAACCTTTGAAAGTACAAAGGTGGGACTTGAAGTCAAATGGGAAATGAAAAGAGATCCAAGGTACTTGGAAGGGGCTGTGTAATGCCCCGAAATCCGTAATGCGGTTTAATGGATGGATTAGTAGGCGGGGAGGGCCATAATTGTTTTATTATGCCATTGTTTTGTTATGACTATATATGCATGTTTATGTGAATTATATTATAATATGATGTTAAATGCATGCATGTGGGTCCACATTTGATTATTTGGGTATTTTGATAATTTGGTCGTTGATGGCATATTTGTGTATTTTGGTGCATATTGTGATTTATGGAGAAAATCCCATTATTATGGGGATATATTCGAGCTATTCGGCATGAGACGCTCTTATGTTGCAAATTACCAGTTTTGTCATAACGGGGTCAATTATTGGGATATTGGATAATGGGAATGTTATTTGATGATATATTGGGAGTTATTGAGATCATGAGGAAATTCTGGGAGTTTTGACTATTTTTTCCCCGGGGGTATTTTTGGAACCCGAGCATTAGGTTTTATTTGAGGTTACTTAAGCCTGAAGTAGTCTGACAGAAAGAACCGTACGTTTAAAACACTTTCTCTCTCTCCCGTTAACCTTTGTGACCGTTCGTGGCAATTTTGAAGAAATCTTGAGTTCTAGGAGTCGGAATCAAGCAAGGATCGAGGCATAGCGATCCTAGGAAATATTAGAAGCTTCTTGACCAAAGGATTTAGCGAGAAACAACCCAATCAAAGGTATTCAAGCTTTAAGTTTTTAGTTTTAGAGTTTCTAAGCTTTTATTTGGATTTTTGTATCGATGAGTTTTTGATTCGTTTGAGCCTCGGGATTTGATGATTTTTGGATCATTGGGAAGTTTGGGAACTTTGATTTTTGGATTTGGAGATGTTTAGGTATGTTTTTGGAAGGTTTAAAATGGGAGAAAACAGAGTTATGGCTGGTTCCTGGGTGGGGGCCGCGGCCCAAGCTCGATGCTGAAGGAGGTGAAGTTTGTGCGTGCTGGGGGCTGCGGCACTAGGTAAGGGGGCGCCGCGGCGCTTGCTCCTGGTTTGGCTGGGGGCCGCGACTCAAGGTTTTGGGGCGGCTCATGAGGGTTTTGAGGCCAATTGGGTGTTTTGATCATGGAAACTCAGTTTTATGCCTCGGGATCGTTCCAACTACCCGGATTAGTGGGATTCGATATCCCAGAGGCAAGGTTTTGGTTCGAGAACCTTTGTTAACATTTTATTGATGGAATCCAATATTTGGTTATGACTAGGTGATCGTTAAAGGACTAAAAGTCAGATCGTTCTCAAGGGTTTTTCTTTTATTCATTCTCGCTCGAACCAGAGGTAAGAAAACTGCACCCTGTGAATATGACATGCGTGGTTGTTCTAGAGGCATGTTGGCTGTTAAATGTGGACAATGATTGCATATTAAATGCTTAGCAAATCTTGCTTATCTGTGTATGGCACTGACTATTCAAAATCGGCACTAGTCGCGTATTACTGACCTGGGAGTCAGGAACGGCATAAGCGTTGTGAACATAGAGCCGATAAAAGATTAGATCTAATCGATATCAGTGTTGAATAACTCTAGGAGTTTTATTGGTGGACCGACCCTAAGGTCGATGAAAATTATATGCACTTGACTTGTCTAAGACTAGTTACTCAGAGCCAGGGCCAAAGGCCTAGGTGACTATTTGTCACATGGCTAGGGAGCAAAATCCCATGGTTATGACTCCATGGTCATGCAGTAGGTTATGTTGGTGGCTAGTTCATCAAACACCTATCTTGATAAGCTAGTGAAAGGATCACTTATTTGTAAAGCCCAGGTGACCCTATCGTCACATGCCTAATGGGAACGGAACCCACTTTAGTGACTTTTACAACGGTCACACCTTCATTTTGGACTGAAAGTCCTGAATGATTATTACGATCATTGTTGATATTATATTCATGCATTTTTGTGTTTTCTTGCTGGGCTTTGGCTCGTGGATGCTATGTGGTGCAGGTAAAGGGAAAGAAAAGCTCACCTAGCCTTGAGTGGAGAGCTTAGGTGGTGTTGTGTACATATGCGGCCGCTTGACCACCACGGCCAAGGATTTCTCAGGGGAACTTGGGGGTTTACCCTATTTTTGCCGCTTAGATCGGCGGGTTGTAAATTTTATAATGTAGTGACCATTTTGCATTATAAATAACTTGTAAACGATTTTATGGGCCCATGAACAGTTTTATGTTTTGAATAAAATATATCATTTCCTTTTGATTGGTTTTCCACCTTAACTTGTTAATAACACTTAGAAGCACGTTTTTAACCAAAGGACTTAGGTAGCGAGTTAAATTCACGGTTCAACATTCACCGTAACGGTCTTGGGGTAACCAGGGCGTTACAACTTGGTATCAGAGTGTGCCAAGGTTAGGGTTCCTGTAGACTGGCTGGGCATGCACACTCACCACTGAAGACAAGGTCGACTCATAGTTTGGTAACTATACTATGTAGTTATTTGCATAGCTGCTTAAATATAGTATAAATGCTTTTTCTGTTTACATGAGACACCATTTTAAACTTGTGCACTGAATACTGCATCTTCAGCAACCGTGTGCTAAATAGTACTGAAATTGCTGGAACATACTTATTATTATTGTTGATTGTGAATTATTATGTGATACATGCTAAGTGCTAAATGCTATAAACATGTATCTATTTGTATATTTATATGACTGTGGAATATGATACTTATTTGCTTATTCTTGGACTGTAAAGCGACAAGAGGTTTAGTTATTACTACCTGACTGGCCGTATTGACTATTGTTTCAGCAAGTTGATAAGAATGAATCCAAGATAGACAAATACATCATTTGTCCATAGTGATCAAGGCCAGAATAATAATAATCAGGGTCAAGAGAATGACCAGGGACAGATTCCACAGCCAGCTCCTGCAACCTGGCAGCAATTATTCAACAATCTGCAGGCTACAATGTTGAGACAAGGAGAAGAACTCTGCCTCCTGAGACAACAGCAAGCTCCTACAGTGGCCAGTGTATCTGAGGCACCTTATGTATCAGTGTCAGCAGCTGAGCAGCTGCCAGAGGTTGGTAATAAATGGGAGCCTCTTTATGAAAGGTTCAGGAAGTAGTAACCTCCAGTTTTTGAAGGCAGTGCAGATCCTGCTAAAGCTGAGCATTGGATGAGCATGATTACCACCATCCTGGATTTCATGAGGGAGAATGGTAATGAGAGGGTGGCTTGTGCCACATATATGTTTCGGGAGGATGCCTGAGTTTGGTGGGAAGTTGTAACCCAGACCATAAACGTCAATGCCCTGATTTGGGAAGAGTTTCAGACTCTGTTCAATGAGAAATATTATATTGATGCCATCAGGGCGGCAAAAGCTGAGGAATTTATTAGATTACTTCAGGGAGGTTTGTCAGTGACTGAGTATGTTCTGAAGTTTGATCATTTGGCAAAGTTTGCCATGGAGCTGGTGCCCACTGATGGGACCAGGAGGGAGAGATTTCTCAAGGGGCTATAGCCCAGATTAGCCCGTGATGTTCGTATTACCACTGTGGCTGGGGATACTACTTATGCACAGGTGGTTGAGAAGACACTCACAAATGAGAGTGCAGAGAACAAGATCTGGCGAGATAATGGAGCCATAAAGGAGTTCAGGAGGACAGGTCCTCCATTTGTGGGTTCTGGTAGGGGTGTAGGCCCCAGTGATCAGAAGAGGAAGGTTCCTGGCACCTTCCTAGTTCTAGGTCCTGATAGGCGGCCCCATGGTGTTTCAATGGGTCGTCCAGGTGGTAAGGAGGCCTGGAAGTCTTATCCTGAATGCCCTAGATAAGAGGCGTCATTTAGGAGAGTGTAGGGAAATGGCCTACTTTTCATGTGGAGCAGTCGGTCATCTTAACAAAGACTGCCCTAAGGCAAGAAAAGAAGAACCCAGGAAAGTGGACAGCTTGGCCCCAGCTCGAGTGTTCGCGTTGACACAAGTAGAAGTTGAGGCTTCTCCTTCAGTAGTGGCAGGTCAGCTTGTTAGTGCTGGAACCCCTTATAATGTTTTGATTGATTCTGGTGCTACACATTCTTTTGTTGCTAGTAGAATTATTGATAGACTATGTAGACCCTGTGATTTTTATGTTGTGGGGTTTGGAACTTTGTTACCCACTGGGGAATTAGTGGTATCCAGGAGATGGGTCAGATCTTTGCCAGTGACAGTGGAGGGCAGAGAGTTGTCAGTGGATTTGATAGAGTTGGTTATGACTAACTTCAACATGATATTGGGTATGGATTGGTTAGTGAAGTATGCGGGCAACCATTGATTGCAGAAGGAAGATGGTCACCTTTGAGCCTGAAGGTGAGGATCCTTTTGTGTTTGTTGGTACTGTGCATGGACCTCGCATACCTTTGATTTCTGTTTTGAGGGCCAGAGATCTATTACAAGGAGGTTGCATTGGATTTTTAGCCAGTGTGGTTGACACCACTCAGGTCATGCCAGTGACACCAGAAGAGACCAGATTAGTTTGTGAATTCCTGGATGTGTTTCCAAAAGATTTGCCAGGATTGCCACCACACAGAGAAATAGTGTTCGTGATAAAATTGGCACTAGGGACAGAGGCAGTGTCTAGAGCACCTTACAGAATGGCCCCAGCTGAGTTAAAAGAATTAAAGGTACAGTTACAAGAGCTGTTTGATTTGGGTTTTATCAAACCTAGTTTCTCACCTAAGGGAGCGCCAATTCTGTTTGTGAAAAAGAAGGATGGTTCTCTGAGGATGTGTATTGATTACAGAGAACTAAATAAGCTAACAATCAAGAATAAGTATCCTTTTCCATGGATAGATGATATGTTTGATCAGTTGCAAGGTAAGAAGGTATTCTCAAAGATTGACCTTCGTTCAGGTTATCATCAGTTGAGGGTCAAGGAGGGAGACATACCAAAGACTGCTTTTCGTACCAGGTATGGGCATTATGAGTTCTTAGTCATGCCTTTTGGATTGAATAATGCCCCTGCTGCTTTTATGGATCTGATGAACAGAGTGTTCAAGGATTATCTAGACCAGTTTGTGATCGTCTTCATCGATGATATTCTAGTTTATTCTCAGTCTGAGACAGAGCATGAGCAACATCTGAAGTTGGTTCTGCAGAGACTGAGGGAACATAGACTGTTTGCAAAGTTCAAGAAATGTGAGTTCTGATTATCTCACGTATCCTTTCTTGGGCACATTGTCAGTAAGGAGGGGATTAAAGTAGATCTAGCAAAGATTGAGGCAGTCAGAGAATGGCCAAGGCCAAAGAATGCTTATGAGGTTAGAAGTTTCCTTGGATTGGCAGGTTATTATAGGCGTTTCATGGAAGGGTTCTCAAAGATTGCTACTTCGTTGACTGAACTGACACGCAAGAGTCAGAAATTTTTGTGGTTAGATAAATGTGAGAATAGCTTCCAGGAACTGAAGTAGAGATTAATAACAGCTCCAATTCTGAGTCTTCTGACAGACCAGGAAAAGTTTGTGATTTATTGCGATGCTTATCATCAGGGTTTGGGCTGTGTTCTGATGCAGTCAAAAAAAGTAATTACTTATGCTTCACGTCAGTTGAAGGATTATGAGAAGAGATATCCCACTCATGATTTAGAGTTGGCGGCTGTGGTCTTTGCTTTAAAGATATGGAGGCATTATCTTAATGGGGAGAAGTGTGAGATCTATACAGACCACAAGAGCTTGAAATACTTCTTCACCCAGAAAGATTTGAATATGAGACAAAGGAGTTGGCTGGAATTAGTAAAAGATTATGATTGTGAGATTTTGTATCATCCAGGAAAGGCCAACGTGGTAGCTGATGCTTTAAGCCGGAAAGGTCTGGGGCAGATTTATGGTGCGAGGCTGATAGCCAGAGAGTTAGTAGATGACATGACCAGAGCTGGTATAGAGTTGCTGGTGGGCCAGTTGGCCAATATTATGCTACAGTCTACACTATTGGAGAGGATCAAGGAGGGTCAGTTGAGTGATCCACAACTGATTAAGATCAGAGAGGATGTTTTGGCTGGAGCATCTAAAGATTATACAGTGTCTGATTTAGGCTTGTTGCGATATAAGGGGTAGATATGTGTTCTGTTAAACACTGTTTGAGGCGAGAGATTCTGGATGAATCTCATACTACACCTTACTCTTTGCATCCAGGCACCACAAAGATGTATCAGGATGTGCGATCGTTGTATTGGTGGCCAGGGATGAAGAGAGAGTAGTAGAGTATGTGGCTAAGTGCTTGACATGTCACCAGGTCAAGGCTGAGCATCAGAGGCCGGCAGGGTTATTGCAGCCTCTGGATATTCCAGAGTGGAAATGGGAAGACATCACGATGGATTTTGTGGTGGGATTACCCAGAATTGTTGGTCAGCATGATTCTATTTGGGTGATAGTGGATCGTTATACCAAGTCAGCTCACTTCTTGCCAGTGAGGACTACATATACAGTTGATCAGTATGCAGATCTCTATGTGAGAGAGATCGTGCGTCTCCATGGAGCACCGAGGTCGATCGTGTCAGATCAGGACCCCACTTTTACTTCCAAGTTTTGGGGGAGTTTACAGAAGGCTATGGGAACACAGTTGAAGTTCAGTACTGCTTATCATCCTCAGACAGATGGGCAATCTGAGAGGATGATCCAGATATTAGAAGACATGCTGTGGGCATGTGTGCTGGACTTTGGTGGATCTTGGAGTAAGTATCTACCTTTGAAAGAGTTTTCCTACAACAACAGTTATCAGTCTACCATTGGAGTTGCACCATATGAGATGTTGTATGGTAGGAAGTGCAGATCTCCCATTAATTGGGATGAGACAGGTGAAAGGAGATACTTAGGTCCTGAGGCAGTTCAAAGGACCAGTGAGGCCATTGAGAAAATTAGTGCTCGGATGCTCGCTTCTCAGAGTAGACAGAAGAGCTATGCAGATCCCAAGCGTAGGAACGTGGAGTTCCAAGTGGGAGACTATGTCTTCCTTAGAGTCTCTCCATGGAAAGGGGTGAGGAGGTTTGGGAAGAAGGGCAAGTTGAGCACTAGATTTGTAGGTCCATTTGAGATCATGGAGAGGATTGGTCAGGTGGCTTACAGGTTGGCCTTGCCACCGGCGTTGTCAGCCGTGCATAATGTGTTTCATGTTTCAGCTCTTCAGAGGTATGAATCTGATGTGAATCATATTTTGAGCTATGAACATCTAGAGCTTGAGGCAAATCTCTCCTTTGAGGAGCAGCCAGTCCAGATACTTGACCATAAAGGACAAGGTCCTCAAGAATAAGACGATACCTTTGGTTAAGGTATTGTGGAGGAACATCAAGGTCGAGGAAGCGACCTGGGAGCTGGAGTCAGATATGCAGAGTCAGTATCCCGAGCTGTTCAGGTAAATTTCGAGGACGAAATTTCTGTAAGGATGGGATAGTTGTAATGCCTTAAAATCCCTAATGCGATTTAATGGATGGTTTAGTAGGTCGGGAGGGCCATAATTGTTTTATTATGCCATTAAATTATTATATGCATGTTTATGTGAATTATATTATAATATGATGTTAAATACATGCATGTAGGTCCACATTTGACTATTTGGGTAATTTGGTCGTTGAGGGCATATTTGTGTATTTTGGTGCATATTGTGATTTATGGAGAAGATCCCATTATTATGGGGATATATTTGAGCTATTCGGCATGAGACTGTCTTATGTTGCAAATTACCAGTTTTGTCATAACGGGGTCAATTATTGGGATATTGGATAATGGGAATGTTATTTGATGATATATTGGGAGTTATTGAGATCATGAGGAAATTCTGGGAGTTTTGACTATTTTTTCCCCGGGGGTATTTTTGGAACCCGAGCATTAGGTTTTATTTGAGGTTACTTAAGCCTGAAGTAGTCTGACAGAAAGAACCGTACGTTTAAAACACTTTCTCTCTCTCCCGTTAACCTTTGTGACCGTTCGTGGCAATTTTGAAGAAATCTTGAGTTCTAGGAGTCGGAATCAAGCAAGGATCGAGGCATAGCGATCCTAGGAAATATTAGAAGCTTCTTGACCAAAGGATTTAGCGAGAAACAACCCAATCAAAGGTATTCAAGCTTTAAGTTTTTAGTTTTAGAGTTTCTAAGCTTTGATTTGGATTTTTGTATCGATGAGTTTTTGATTCGTTTGAGCCTCGGGATTTGATGATTTTTGGATCTTTGGGAAGTTTGGGAACTTTGATTTTTGGATTTGGAGATGTTTAGGTATGTTTTTGGAAGGTTTAAAATGGGAGAAAACAGAGTTATGGCTGGTTCCTGGGTGGGGGCCGCGGCCCAAGCTCGATGCTGAAGGAGGTGAAGTTTGTGCGTGCTGGGGGCTGCGGCACTAGGTAAGGGGGCGCCGCGGCGCTTGCTCCTGGTTTGGCTGGGGGCCGCGACTCAAGGTTTTGGGGCGGCTCATGAGGGTTTTGAGGCCAATTGGGTGTTTTGATCATGGAAACTCAGTTTTATGCCTCGGGATCGTTCCAACTACCCGGATTAGTGGGATTCGATATCCCAGAGGCAAGGTTTTGGTTCGAGAACCTTTGTTATTCATTTTATTGATGGAATCCAATATTTAGTTATGACTAGGTGATCGTTAAAGGACTAAAAGTCAGATCGTTCTCAAGGGTTTTTCTTTTATTCATTCTCGCTCGAACCAGAGGTAAGAAAATTGCACCCTATGTATATGACATGCGTGATTTTTATAGAGGCATGTTGGCTATTAAATGTGGACATTGATTGCATATTAAATTCTTAGCAAATCTTGCTTATCTGTGTATGGCACTGACCATTAAGAATCGGCACTGGTCGTGTATTACTGACCTGGGAGTCAGGAACGGCATAAGCTTTGTGAACGCAGAGCCGATAAAAGATTAGATCTAATCGATATCAGTGTTGAATGACTCTAAGAGTTTTAATGCTGGATCGACCCTAAGGTCGATGAAAATTATAAGCGCTTGACTAGTCTAAGACTAGTTACTCAGAGTCAGGGCCAAAGGCCTAGGTCACTGTTTGTCACATGGCTAGGGAGCAAAATCCCATGGTTATGACTCCATGGTCATGCAGTAGGTTATGTTGGTGGCTAGTTCATCAAACACCTATCTTGATAAGCTAGTGAAAGGATCACTTATTTGTAAAGCCCAGGTGACCCTATCATCACATGCCTAATGGGAACGGAACCCACTTTAGTGACTTTTACAACGGTCACACCTTCATTTTGGACTGAAAGTCCTGAATGATTATTACGATCATTGTTGATATTATATTCATGCAGTTTTGTGTTTTCTTGTTGGGCTTTGGCTCGTGGATGCTATGTGGTGCAGGTAAAGGGAAAGAAAAGCTCACCTAGCCTTGAGTGGAGAGCTTAGGTGGTGTTGTGTACATATGCGGCCGCTTGACCACCACGGCCAAGGATTTCTCAGGGGAACTTGGGGGTTTACCCTATTTTTGCCGCTTAGATCGGCGGGTTGTAAATTTTATAATGTAGTGACCATTTTGCATTATAAATAACTTGTAAACGTTTTTATGGGCCCATGAACAGCTTTATGTTTTGAATAAAATATATCATTTCCTTTTGATTGGTTTTCCACCTTAACTTGTTAATAACACTTAGAAGCACGTTTTTAACGAAAGGACTCAGGTAGCGAGTTAAATTCACGGTTCAACGTTCACCGTAACGGTCTTGGGGTAACCAGGGCGTTATAGGCTGCATTTATGTGTTCTTCGCTAATGGAAAGAAAGTGACCCTAACTAATCTTTTCTATGTTACTGATATGACTGAATACATTGTGAGTTGAAGTCTATTGAGTAATTCTAGTATCAAAATGGAGTTTGAATTCAGTAAACTCATTTTGACTAAATTGGGTACTTTTGTGGGAAATGGTTATTCATGTGATGGGATATTTAAACTTTGTGCTCTTGATAGTGACAATAATAAAATGACATCTAAATCTTGTAATGCGATTACTTCTAGTTCTATTACTTTGTGGCATAATAGACTTGCTCATATAGGTTATAACACAATTAAAAGAGATGTTAAATGTGGATGGAATAATTGTGATATGAATGAGCTTTATAAATGTGAATTACGTGTTAAATCTAAAATTGTAAAGAAACATTTTCCAAGTGTTGATAGATGTTAAAACTTGCAAGATTTAATACATAGTGATTTATGTTAATTGAATGACATGTTGACTAGAAGAGGAAGTAGATACTTAATGACTTTTTATAGATAATTGCTCTAGATATACTTATGTGTATTTACTTAAGAGTAAGGATGAGGCATTTAATGCATTTAAAATATATAAAGCGAAAGTAGAAAATTAATTGGAAATGAAAAGAAAGACTCTTAGAAGTGATAAAGGTGGTGAATACTTTTCAAATGATTTCAATGTGTTTTGTGAACAACATGACATTATATGACCTATCTTGAGATGATTAACTCTATGTTTTTACATGCTAAATTGTGTTATAATTTGTGGGGTGAAGCTTTGCATGTTGCATGTCATATATTGAAATTGAATTCCTATGAAAAAGAACAATGTGTCTCCATATGGTTATGGAGAGGAAAGAAGCCTAACCTAGGCTATTTTAAAGTGTGGGGGTGCCTTGCTTATTGCAAGAGCACAAAGCATAAAAAGAACAAGTTGGGTCCAAGGGCCGTAAAGTGTGCATTTGTTGGCTATGCCTCAAATAGCAAGGCCTATAGGCTATTAGACTTGGAGTCTAATGTGATAATTGAATCAAGATAACTGGAGTTCTTTGAGAACATGTTACATTGTGGTAGCAACTCTCAAGAACCCACAAGTGTTGGAGAATCTTGTGAAGAGAAAGATCCAAGGGTTGATGAGCAGCCAATTTTCCTCAGAGAAGCCAAAGGCTTAAAGAGTTAGTATCAATTGAGAAATGTTCTCAAGTAGAAATACTCTACCTAGTAGAGGGTAACCTTGAAGAAGTCACATGAAAATTTTCTATGGCTCTTCAAGTTGAGGAAGATGCCAAAACATTCCAAGAAGTTATGTCTTCTTGAAGAAGCACCATTGTGTGAAATTTGTGCATTTGTTGGTTATGCCTCAAATAGCAAGGCTTATTGGCTATTAGACTTGGAGTCTAATGTGATAATTGAATCAAGAGAAGTGGAGTTCTTTGAGAATATGTTATATTGTGATAGCGCTTCTCAAGAACCTAACAGTGTTGGAGAATCTCGTCAAGAGAAAGATTCAAATGTTGATGAGCAACCAATATTGCCTCGGAGAAGCCAAAGGCTTAAAGAGTTGGGATCAACTGAGAAATGTTCTTAAGTAAAAATGATCTACCTTGTAGAGGGTAACCTTGAAAAGTCACATGTAAATTTCTTATAGCTCTTCAAGTGATGATGATCCCAAAAGAGTCTAAGAAGCTATGTCTTCAAGGGACTCCACTTTTTGGAAGGAGTCAATAAATGATGAGATGGATTCAATTATGTCAAACCACACATGGGAATTGGTAGACCTTCCACAAGGATCAAACCAATTGGGTGTACGTGGGTATTTCAAAGGAAATATCACACCAATGGCACATTACAAACCTTCAAGGCTGAATTAGTAGCTAAAGGGTTTAAATAAAATGAAGGAATCGATTATTTTGACACGTATGCACCAGATGCTAGGACAACCACTATAAGAGTACTATTTGCCTTATCATCAATATATAACATTTATGTTCATCAAATGGATGTCAAAACGACATTCTTAAATGGAGATATCGATGAGGAGATCTGTATGGAACAACCAGGTCATTTTTTTCTAAAGGGAAATGAACATAAGGTGTGTAAGGTTGTTAAATCATTATATTGTTTAAAACAAGCACCGAAAAAATGGCATGAGAAGTACCGGCGATCCGTACGGGACCGTACAATTACGTGATTTACTCCAAATGATGTGTTTTAAAAGCACTAATCCTATTGGTTAGACTAATGACAATGCCTACACTATAAATATGGATTATTAGAGTTGTAAAGTCTTGATCAAACTTTTCAACTCTCTCTCTCTCTAGCTCTCAAAGACCAAAAGTTTTCTCCAAGAAACTCATCAAGCATTGCTTGACTTGCATGAGTTTTAAGGCTTGTTTTGTCCCAAATCTCATTCTACTTAGTTGAAGCTTTAAGCATTAGGGAATGCTTGGAATAGAGATTTTGGACAACAATATTCTTATTTTGTATAAGCCTTAGAAGTTTCCTAAGTTTGAAGATTCAAGTTTCTCATAACAAAAGGTTGCATCTGTCTAACCCTAACTTTGTTGTGTGTTATTATATTGTGTTTATGTTGTTAAGTATTGATGATTAAATGTTTCTAAGTTTATCTTATAATCATTTAATCACTTAGTTTCTTATTTCAAATATTTACATTTATACTTTGAATAAGGTTCATGATGAGCGTCTAGGGTTTATAATATTGAATATTCCTATTATTAATTGTTGATTTAGAAAGTGTAAATCCATATATTCTCGGCTGTTAGTTATAACTAACTACTCTTTTAGCAGATTATGTTAGTGTTAATAAAGGGTTAACTTTCTGTTAATCATATTCAATATTCTGTTTGTATTTTCAATATATAACTATAAAGCCTTAGTTGTCGATTCATTGATTACAACTCATTTTCTCATTTTTAGACTTTTCTTAACTTGGTATTAGTGCCCACTCGGTCCTATTTTCCTGTCATTTTTGCTCTTTCATGCTTTACAACATTTCTTTCTCTTGGATACATGGTGTCCACTGAAGGTACTCAAGGCTCCATTGCAGCTTCATCAACGGCGACCTTCTTTCCCTCACGCCCCAACAACAGTAGTTTATGGCTCTTTCGTCCCATGCTCTCAACCATGCTCTTCCAGTGAAGCTCGACCTTCACCAACTTTCTCCTCTTACGTGCTCAAATGGAAAGCGTCATCCTTACAAATGGAATAGATGACATTCTTGATTGCTTAAATACAGCTCTTGATCAACCATGCTCTTCCTGACTTTGTTCAATGGTGCAGAAAGGATCGCATGATTCTTTCTTGGATCTACTCTTCTTTTTCCCTTAAGATCATGGGACAGATTGTCAGCCAAACTACGAGTGCCTTGGCTTGGACTGCTCTCAAGCAAATTTACTCCTCATCCTCAAATTCTCGGATTATGCAGCTTCGTCTCCAATTGCAGAACCTCAAAAAAGTCTCTTTGTCTATGATGGATTACATTCTTAAAGTAAAGAACTTAACTGATCAACTTGCTGCAATCTTGGAAAAAGTCTCTGACCGAGATCAGGTTCTTTATCTTCTTCTTGGCCTCAATACAGACTATAATTCCTTTGTTGTAGCTATTACTTCAAAAATCTAACGTCGTCTTCTTCGAACAAGTATCCAGTCTCCTTCTTGCACATGAATTGCAACTCGAACAACAACTCTTAGTTGATGAGTCCTCTGTTGTTGCTGCCAATGTTGTTTTCCATCAACATCCTTACTCAAGAAGTCCCTCTTGGAATCTCCCTCCTTCCATTCGAGGAAATGGCTCAAAAAATGCCTCTCATTCTCTTCTAGTCGTAACTCTAATGTTTGTAGAGGAAATTAAAATGGGTTAAGAATCATATGCCAACTCTGTATGCACTGAGAGCATAATGCTTTCATTTCTTATTGCAGATTCGATCCTAATTTTCCAGCCCCACCAACTACTTCTCAGTCATCTGCATCTATGCAAGCCATCGTCACCGCTTCCAACACTATAGCTGATGATTCATGGTTGCTTGATTCTGGTGCTTCCCACCACCTTACCCCCAACAACAATCAGCTTAACGCATCTTCTTCTTACTCCAGTTCAAATCTTGTCACTGTAGGTAATGGTCTCCATTTCTTAATTTCTTCATTTGGTCATTCTTCCATTAAAATTACTTCTAATTATTTCCACTTAAACAATGTTTATCACGTACCAAATCTATCATCCGATCTAATATCTGCCTCAAAATTTTGTCTTGACAATCATGTGTTTCTTGAATTTCATGCTAATGGTTTTTTCATAAAGGACCTTCAAATGAAAAAAATCTTCATCAAGGTTCTCACGAGCGTGGACTATACACCATTCAAGTTGTATCCTCCCTCAAAGAACCTCCAGCCTCAGTCAAGCATGCTTTTGTCTCACAAGTTCTACCTTCAATTTTCATTCTTTTGTTCAGTTTCAAAACGCATCTCATAATCCTGCTGCCATTTGGCATGCACATTTAGGACGTGTTAATCCATATACTTTAAATCAAGCTCTACACAAATGTAATATACCAATCAATTCATATAATAAAAACACTATTTGTTCTTCTTGTCAAATGGCTAAAAGTCACAGATTTCCTTTTTTCTTGCTCTTCTTGCTCATGCATCACTTCCCCTCAAATATTGGTTATTGCATTTAGAACAGATGTATATATTATTAATAGACTTCCCACAAAAGTTTTTTAAAAAAATTATCCTTATCAAATGTTATATGTCAAATATCCTGATTACTCACTGTTTTTAACCATTGGGTGATTGTGCTTCCCCTATCTTCGACCTTACAACTCTAACAAGTTACAATATAGGTCTATTTCTTGGATACATCACCCAACATAAATGATACCTATGTCTTGATCCTTAAAATTATAAAATATACACTAGTAGGCATGTAGTTTTTGATGAGTCATCATTCCCTCTACTCTCTAATCCACACATGTCTCACACCTCACAAACCAACATTTAATCCACCCCAGCCATAATACCTTTTACTCACCCTTCATCTATCACTCCACCTCCTTTATACTCTCACACATCCCCTTCCACCACAAACTGAGAGTTTATCTCTTCCTTTGTTAACACTCCCTCCCTTGACATTTCCCCTAATCCTCCAGCCATAATCCATGCACCTATTGAGCAACATGATATTTCCAACAATTTGTCTATGCAGTAAGCTACTAATATCAATCAACACCCTATGATAACTAGAGCCAATAGTAGTATCCACAAGCCAAAGGCTATACAACGACCACAACAAACAGCTTCAAAGCAAGCTTAGTGCCCAAATCATACACTCAATCTCTTTGTGGTCCAACTAGAAACAAGCAATAGAGGCTAAAATAAATGCCCTCACCAAAAATGGTACCTGGCAGCTAGTTTCACCACCTTCAAAGGCACATATTATTGACTGCAATTGGTTGTGTAAGGTCAAATATCACTCGGATGGTGCAATAGACAAACACAAGGCAAGACTTGTAGCTAGAGGGTTCACTCAAACTCAAGGAGTAGACTACTTTTATACTTCAGACCAGTTGTCAAACCTAGAATAATCAGAGTTATTCTTGCTTTGGCTCTTTTCCAAAAGTTGGGTTCTTCTCCAAATAGATGTTCACAATGCTTTCGTCAATGATGACATTATTGAAGATATTTTTATGACACAAACTCAAAGTTTTATTGATCCAAATTACTCTACTCATGTCTACAAGTTTTCCAAGGCCCTATATGGACTAGAACAGGCCCCTCAGGCCTGGTTTTCCAAGCTCAACTCAACTTTTCAGTAATTGGGGTTTCTCTGTTCCAGGTCAAACAACTCTCTATTTATTCTTCATACTTGCTACACTATCATCTACATACTTTTCTACGTCGATGATATCATAGTAATTGAAAATTATTCTAAAATTGTTGACAAGTTCATTTAGCTACTACATAGTAAATTTGCTCTTCGTGATCTCGGGCAGCTCACATACTTCTTAGGCATTGAAGTAACATACAGCCATGGTCAGATACATTTATGCCAACATAAATACATTAGAGATCTTCTTGCTCAAACGGATATGCTAGACTCTTAAGCTGCTCCCACTCTTGGTTTAGTCAGTAAACCTCTATCTCAGCATGATGGTGTGCCCATTGTTGATATCCATCTGACTATAGACGTGTTTTTTGTTCACTTCAGTATATCACAACGACAAGGTCAGATATTGCATTTGATATAAACAAAGCTTGTCAATTTATGCATCAACCATCCTCTTCACATTGGCTAGCTGTAAAACGGATTCTAAGGTACCTCTGAGGCACTCCGACACACGGCATGACCATGACTGCAGCTCCTTCTCTTCACATCTCTCCGTTTACTGATGTGGATTGGGCATCCAATCCTAATGATCGACAGAGTACTAGCGGGTTCTGTGTGTTCCTTGGTGACTGCCTTGTTTCATGGTCTTCTTCCAAGCAAAGGGTTGTCTCTCGTAGCACCACAGAGTCTGAATATCGTGTACTAGCTAATGTTGCAGGAAAATTGGCATGGTACAAACAATTGTTTCATGAACTCAGGTTGCCTCTTGACTCCATTCCAACCATTTGGTGTGACAATATAAGTGCCATTCAACTTAATGCAAATCCCATCTTTCATGCCCGTACGAAACACATTGAAATTGATTTTCACTTTATTAGAGACATGGTCAATCGAAAAGAAATCAATGTTCAATTTGTTTCCTCTGAAGATCAGGTCGCGAACATCCTCACCAAGCATCTCCTCATCACTCGGTTCTCCACTTTGTGCAGCCAATTGACCGTGCTCTCAAGGTCGATCGTGTTAAACAGTATAGTTGGTTATAACTAACTACTCTTGTAACATGTTCTATTAATTAGTGTTAATAAAAGGTTAACTTTTTGTTGCACTACTACAAAAAAGGCATTTTAGAGCTTGCTTTGTGAGCCCAAAAAAAGTTTTAAGGACTCGCTGCTCATTTGAGAGCCTCAAAACCTGAGATTTTTTAGGATTAGTATTCCGAGTCCTAACAACGAGCCCTAAAAGAATCGACCTGAGCCCTAAAAGAATAGCCGGAGTAAGTGGCGGTGCCACCACTCTATGGTGGCCATTAGGTATGATTCTTTAGTGGGTTTTGAAGCCCAAGATGCAAGGAATATGGTGATGGTGGTGGTTCATCTCGTAGTGGCTAGAAAGTTTGGGAAAACCCAAAATCGATGAAACTTTGACAAGCCGTTTGAGGGCCTTAGGCCGCACGTGAGGGGCTGAGCTCCGGGGGTTGGGGTTTTCGGGGGGCGGCGCGTGGCAATGGGTGGCGACAGTAAGGCGACCGTTTGGCCTTGGCAAAGACGAGCTAGAGAGAGGAAGTTTCGGGAGAGAGAGAACCGAAGAGAGAGAGTGATTTGAGTGATTTATGTGTGTTTTTTTTATATTATTGAGTGATTTGAGGGAATTTGTGATTTTTTAAAATTTAAACTTTTAGAATACACATAAGTTTTTAAGGGTTGCATTACGTGTCCTAAAAAAAATCTTTAAGAACTCGCAATGAGTGTCGTAAAAAGTCAAGGAAGTGCGAGTCCTAAAAGAAATTCTTTAAGAACTCGCAACGCGAGCCCTAGAAAGTCTAGGAGTTTTTTTAGGGCTTGCATCTAGTTGATTGCCCTAAAAAAGTGTCATATAAGCATGTTTTTGTAGCAGTGTTAATCCTATTCACTATTCTATTTGTATTTTCAATATACAATAATGAAACCTTAGGTGTCGATTCATTGATCACAACTCATTTTCTCATTTTTCATACTTTCTTAACTAGACATACATGTATCATTAGAAGGAAACATACCGAAAATGAAAACGTCCAAGCTTTTATTTGGCAAGTATTCATAAATTAGCATCTTCTCTACTCCTTGAATGCAACAACCTAGAACCCTCACAAGGTTTCTATGTTGGAGTTTAGAAATTAGCAACACTTCATTTTTAAACTCTTCAATTCCTTGGCCAGAGTTTTTTGATAATCTTTTCACTGCTATTTCCTTTCCGTCGGATAACATACCCTGAAATAAATTATTAGTTTGTCTTTTATACATGTACTAATAAAATAGCATACAGTGGCTTTATATAATTACCTTATAAACAGAGCCGAAGCCACCTTGTCCAAGCTTGTTATCAATAGAGAAATTGTCTGTGGCAGCGGCTATGGTGTTTAGATCAAAGAGTAATAACTCTGAATTTGTACATTCCTCAAACTCAATTTTTTCCGAAATGTCGTTAAAATAGATACTTGGTCTTGTATTAATGTTTTTGCTCCACCGTTGCTTCACTGTCATTAATCACATAAATAACAAAATATTAAAAAATATATGTTTATATATTTAGTCGCTTATCTTTACTATAAAAAAATATAATATGGGACTATCCAAATAACCAAAGTTATCAAATCTTGATTCAACAAATGTTTGTTTATGTGATATACCAAATTTCCTGAACATCTCTATGCCTTGCCAGATAAAGATTAATAATTCCAATAATCTTTATTGCTATGAAATAATTCCAATAGACCAAATAATAAAGATTACTATGAAAACTATATCACCTATCAATTTGTCTTTATTGCATACTTCAATGGACATGTATTGAATCAAAATCACAGTATTTCCTTCGCTCTTTCTTCACCAAGTAAAATATGTAGTGTCATATCCGTCATGATAAATGTTTCTATTGTTGTAATTTTCTAATTATATTCTTACTAAGAACCCCAAATGATAAATACGGACTTTATTTCTTGAGAACTCTATTAGGAGCTCACATTTATTGTAATAATAATAAAAGAACAATATGTAATATAATATATATTAGATATAAGCAATGTACAATATCACATTTGTTTAATTTTATTTATAGAATTTATTAAATTTATATTAATGTCATATAAATTTTAAATAAATATTCTATTTTAATTAAATAATTTATTTATTTTTGTTTAAGTTTATGTTTGTTATAGATTTTGAATTTGAAAGTGACAACAAGATATTATATATTATATGTTTAATATAATATTAAATATTATACGCGAATTTTAAACTTAAGTTTCTTGCTAGTTTTTAAAAAAAATTAATTTGTTTCTAATTGATAGTAGATTATATTATATATTTAATATGATATTATTCTAATAAGTGTGTTTAAGTTTAATTAAATTTTATTTAAGATAAAACATATAATTTTATTATTTTTAAATAATTATCATTGTAAAATATCTAAAAAATATCATATTTTAATTTGTTTAATTATTTATTATTTTTAAATAATTATTATTGTAAAATATCTCAAAAATATCATATTTTGATTTGTTTAATTATTTATTATTTTTAAATAAGTATCATTGTAAAGTATCTCAAAAATATTCTATTTTAATTTTTTTAATTATTTATTTTATTTTATTTAAGTTTAAGTGTTTACAAACTACCATTAAATATAAGAATATTCTGCTAAATATAAGAATGTTCCGTTAAAGTTAACATTAAAAAATAAAAACTGTTAAAACCAAGAATTTCCGTTATCTACACACTTATTATATAGGAGAGATATATACTAGATACAAGCAACGTGTAATATGCACGTTTGCTTAGTGGTATTTATATAATTTATTAATTATTTTTATTAAATTTATATTAATGTCATATAAATTTTGAAATAAATATTCTATTTTAATTAAATAATTTATTTATTTTTGTTTAAGTTTATGTTTGTTGTAGATTTTGAATTTTGGAGTGACAACAAATCATTATATATTGTATGTTTAATGTAATATTAAATATTATACATAGATTTTAAATATTATATTATATGTTTAATATGATATTATTCTAATAAGTGAGCTTAAGTTTAATTAAATTTTATTTAAGTTATAAAACATATAATTTTATTATTTTTAAATAATTATCATTGTAAAATATCTCAAAAATATCATATTTTAATTTATTTATATTTTAAAATAATTATCATTGTAAAATATCTCAAAAATATCATATTTTAATTTGTTTAATTATTTATTATTTTTAAATAATTATCATTGTAAAATATCTCAAAAATATCTTATTTTAATTATTTATTTTATTTTATTAAAGTTTAAATGTTTACAAACTATAGTTAAATATAAGAATATTATGTTAAATATAAGAATATTCTGTTAAAGTTAACATTAAGAAAATAAAAAACTGTTAAAACTAAGAATTTTCATTATCTACACACTTATTGTATAGAATAGATAATGGTCTCGTTCTACATTTAAAAAACATATTTTTGATGGTTTAAGTAAAAAATAAATAAAAAATTAAATATAAAAGTAATTTTGGAAGAAGCAATTAGGGTCTCCTAGTTTTTAATTAAAATAATTTTATAATTCTTAATTTACTCATAAAATATTTGTTTTATACTGCAGAGTAATAAATTGCGGCTAAAATACTTCATGTTTTCAGAATGTTGTACTTTTATACTTTTTTTTTTAGGTAAATATACTCTATGTCTTTAAAATGTTGCACTTTTATACCCAAACATTTTTTTTGTGGTAAATATACTTAATATTTTTAAAATGTTACACTTTTATACTTATTTTTTTTAAGTTGAAGAAAAATATAGAAAATTTAAATTATTTTCACTTCCTTATTTTTTTCTCAAAATAATAAAAAAAATCATTTAAGATTTTAAAATTAATCAAAATAATTAAAAATTATATTTTTCCTTCATTTTTTTTAAATTTATATTTTAAATTGACAGCAAAATATTTTTTTAATTATTTTAAATATTTTTTATTAATTTTAATAAAACATTTACTAATTTTTAATTTAAAATAGTTATTTTGAAGAATAATAAAAAAGTTAAAATAATTTAAAATTTTAAAAATAATTAAAAAACTTATATTTTTTCCTTAACTTTCTTATTATTTATTAAAATAATAAAAGAAATATATAAAATGCAACATTTTAAAAACATTGAGTATATTTACAGGAAAAAAATAGTTTGAGTATAAAAATACAACATTTTAAAGACATTGAGTATATTTACTGCAAAAAAAAAAAATAGATATAAAAGTGTAACATTTTGAAAATATTGACCATTTGAACAACAAATTTACTCCTCTTTATATAATGGTTATAAAAAAAATTCAAATCTTTTACTTATCTTACTCTTTTACCTATAACCGATAACAAAACTTAACCAAACAATGCAATATATGATTTAAAAAGAACTGAAATTAGAAGGTAAATCATTAAATAGAAATAAAAAGAAGAGGTACCTTTCCTTATTCTCTCTCGCCACCAATATATAAAAAATAAGAAGAAAATTAGTACGACAAAAGAACTCAACGCAATTCCCAGCTTTCCAACTTTGCTTATTGGACTATTTTTCGATTTCTTTAAATATTGAGCTGCAAATACATCATTACATAAATGAATAATTAGTATTTCATAAGTTACAGTAAAATAAATTGTACATGACAAGGATGTTAGAGTAAACAAATTTATTAATAACATTAAAGTATTATTTGATTAAGAGTAATAAAAATAGAAAATTATAAAAAAAAAATTAATATAAATTAAAAAAAAATTACTATAAATTCTAGTTATCTTTCTTCTACATAAAATAATCATTTTACTAAAATAATAAAATAAAAAGGTAACATTCAAATATTTGAGGGTATTTTTTTAAAAAAAACTAATTTTTCTGTTTCTTTTTATATTTTATATCCACTTTTTTTTTTCTTAATATGCCAAATACTGTAAAAATATTTATATTTTTTTATAAAAGGTCATAAAAAACAAATTTTTATAAAAAAAATTGTAGTATCTCTAAACTTATATTACAACAAAAAAAAAAAAATTATTACCATTCATTTTTCTCAAACCAACTTTAAAATATATATATATATATATATATATATATGTACCATAAGTAGTGGAATGAACTCGGACGTAAAAATCTTGGCCCGAATTAGAATAAGTCCTGGCGTCCACCAAATCACCATGCCATGTTAGGCACCCAATGGGACCCTCACTCACAGTTGCACTAGAGTAAGCCGTACACGTGCAATTCCTTCGGCACTCTTCTTCACACGATTTCAAACTTATATTCATATTTACACGTGTCTTCGACGTGTCAGGTATCTTCACACCTCCAAACTTCACAAACCCTTCCCCGTCCCCACATGTGCGGTTTAGCCCTTGCTTTCGCACACATCCGCCTGACCCATCTCTCAGTAACCAGTCATTCGGTGACTTTGGGTCAAACCCGGGTAGGCACGTGCACTCATACCCATCGTTGTTGACGGGGTCGCATAACCCGTTCGGTCCACAGAACTCGTACATATCACACCTCTCTGTTGGTGCTGTATAAAACTTAAGCCATCGTTTGTCTTGCTCTATCCATGTGGATCTGTAAAGGGTTCCTAATTCATCTACCGCAAGCCTCGTGAGAATCGAGTCATTGTGAAGATGGTATACGTACAAGATTTCATCCTGATTGTGCACGAAGGTGACATTGAATATGAACCTTCTTGTCATTTGGGGTACACCGCTCCACCGATTGCCAGCCCAAGATCCAGCCCGCCAACGTGGACTCCTACGACCCTCGCCTAAGAAAAGTTGCGGATACCCATTCCGATCGAACCAAAATGAGTAATTTCCGGTTCCCGGGTCGTCCATCGACTTCCAAGAGGTGAGAATACTGTTTAGCCCGGTGACTCGGTTCCATCCGAATATCATGGAAGGGAGTATGGTATCTGTTGGGTGATCAAAGCTCTGCCATAAAACATTCTCTGCAGCATTATTACCAAGTAGAACGAGATTTCCCACGTCGAAAAGCTTAGCCATGGAGTTATTTGCTATAGGGATCGAAACATTTGTTGACCATAAAGAAAAGCTAATTCGGTTTTTACCAAAGAGAAGAAGGCCTTCATGACTATCGATGGCCAAAACTCCAGAGGTATCATTTAGAGGATTGTCTCTATTAGCTACCCAAACAATTGTTTGTTCCGGAATTTGGTAATACCATATACCGACATAGCGGTTGTGGGAGTTTTTCGGGCTAAAAAAGCCGAGTGCAAATTTATTTCGAGTAGAGATTAAAACGTCACCGTCTTTAAGAGGTTGATTTGGGGTAATGGTGTTGAGGGAAAGGCAAGAAGAGAAGGGTAGGAGAATTACAAGTATAGTGAGGCATGAAGGCTTAAAAAAATACATAGTATGTGTATAGGTACTTACGCATTATTAACTAGGTTAGCCAGCAATTATTGTAAAGCTCAGGCTAAAGAAAGAGAACTTCTCTTAATTAAAATGTCGATGGAATAGGGAGATATGTAAGCTGTAGTTGGTTCAGTTGACTTGACGATCGAGGATCTACATCCATTAAAACCAAACCCACTTGCTTATCTTAATTTGACTAAGCTTTAAATAATTTTGGTTTCACCATCAGTTGGAATATTCTAATTATTTTTCTTTTCTTGTATTACATGCGTCTCGTTTTTATCTTAACAATGGTAGAAGATTTGTTTTTTCCTGCATCCCTTAACTTCATATCTTTTGTTTTGATCATATGACAATTAAGTTACTACTTATTCGTGGTACAGGCTCCGATTTATTACCTCAAAACTTTAAAATTGGTATGATGTGATTTGATAGAAAAATCGATATATATATATATTATTAGCTTTTGTTTATTATTACGTAATAGAAACGCTTTGATTTTGTATTAGAATAGAAATTGTTGTCGCGTGAGTTTTAGGACTTAGGACCACATCGATGAATGGATAAAAAAAATTCAAAGGAACTCGGCCAGATTAAGGATAGGATATCAGACGTGTTATGTACCACTGCCACACACCAAAGGAAGAAATGACAATGGAACCATTTTTCAATGGACAATGAAGAAAAAATATACATGCAAAGAACCTAGCTGATATTAAATTTAACCAATCATCAAGTAAACGCTAAGAAATATATTTTACCGAGGAAACCACTATTTCTGAAAAGGAAACCCAAGTGCAACGTCGTAATGGGAGGATTGTAAGACAACCTGTTCGCTACGAACATAAGACACATGTCCTTATTTCTGATATAGACAAGGACGATCCATTATTATTCAAAGAGGAGATAGATGATCCTGAAAATGAGAAATTGTAAGAAGCCAAAAAGTCAGGCCCATTGGGTGTAAATGGATATACAAGAAGAAAAGAGGTGTAGATAGGAAAGTTGAGACTTTCAAAGCAAGGCTAGTAGCCAAAGGTTACACTAAGAGAAAATGTGTTGATTATGAAGAAATATTTTCTTTTGTGGCCATGCTGAAATCTATTTGCATACTCTTATCCATAGCTGCCACGTATGATTATGAGAACAAGCCAGGCCCTGGGCACAGGCGGGCCAGGCCTATGCCTAGGGCCCCCGCATAATGTCATTTTTTACATACACAAAGGCTCCAAAAATTTGAAAAATATCATTTTATATATATATTTTTTAAATAGCATATTTTGTTTAGGGCCCTATTGACCTGTGAAATTGGCCAACGATCGTATGTACAATATACAAAGTACAAATATCTTAAATAAACATACATAAATTTTATAGTGGTTCAACCCTGTCCTTCTGAACAGTAATAACCTAATCCACTCAGTATTTAGTATTGAATCGCTCGATAGACAATTTCAAAGATCAATTCAGAGTTCACTCCTCACAAGTTCGTCCAAAAGATCGATCCAAAAAGTCCAAAAAAAGAGTCATTTGAAACGAAGCCCTGGGTCCTTTATTTATAGTACCCAGAGGCTATTACATGATCAGTAAGAGTGGGATGGTTTGGTACACGATCATTGGGAGTGGAGATACGTGTCCACCTTCCCATGATTATGAGATCGTGGGTCTTCCTGTTGTCTTCTCTAGATTGCGGTCGATAATGCACGATTGAGACCTTCGAGAAAATGTTAAGTCTTGATTGGTCTAAAAGACTTAAGTGCTAGGCTCGACGACCCTTTAGAGCTTGGGTGCTATACTCATTGGTCCTCAGGGTGCTAGGCATGTTGATCTGCTTGGTGCTACACATGTTGGTCTTAGTTTGAACGAGTGTGAGTTTTACCCAGTGAAGTGTCTTTGGGAGTGTAGGTCGACCACACTATGAAGGATAGGGTGGGTCGACCACCCCAAGGGGTTCTTGGGCATGCTTAGGCCAACCACCCCTAGGCGTTGGGGTCAGGCCGACCACCCCTAGGGGGCCAATGCCAGGCCAACCACCCCTAGGGGGTTTAGGCCTGATTGACTTTCTATAGGTCTTGGACCTATCTTTTTTGCTCATCGGTCTTTTCTCAATACTTCGTCGTTTTTCCTTGATTTTTGATGCCACATGTCACTTTCTCATTCGCCGCATCATCTCTGGATTTTTTAGGGATATATTTGCCCCCCAAGTTTATCGTAATGTGTTCAATATTAAGGTAAGCTTGATCTGGCCTAAGAAACATATCGTAGTAGTACTTTAACGACAAACTCCCTCGGGACATTACGTAGTACTTTTATCAACTATCGATAATTTGCTCAACACGATTTTCAAGGATAATTGTAATTCCTAAAAATAATTAAATTTTTCAAGGAAAATTAATTTCCTAAAAATCTAGTATATTTTTCAAGGAATTTTGAAGTCCTAAAAATAAAATATATTTTTCAAGGATATTAACTCCTAAAAATACAAAGTGTTTTTCAAGGAATTTGAATTCCTAAAAATACCAAATATTTTTCAAGGAATTTGAATTTTTAACCATACCAGATATTTTTCAAGGATTTTGAATTCCTAAAAATGTATGGTTAGCCTGAGAGGCTATAAGTAGGATATTCACTTCTCAGTTCTCTTCTCTGTGCGCCTAAGATGTAGGGTTCTCCAAGCGTGATTTCTTCACTTCTTCATCAAACTCAGATCTTCACTTGGGTAAGTATTTTCTCCTAATCTTTACATCATTTAATTTAAATGTGCTTAGATTTTGAAGAAATACTTTGAATCTTTGAGGAATCTATCTGAATCTCCTTGTTTTATTTTATTTTGATCCAAAATAGTTGACTTGTTTGAATCAAGTTTATAAATTCCCTAGCCTGAACGATTTCTAGGGTTCTAAACCCTAGAATAGGCGATTTCTAGGTTTGTAAAACTCTGACCTAGGGCAACCACTCTTTGAGATTCACTAGCCTGGCGATTTTCAGGCTTGTAAAACACTAGGCCGACCACCCTTATGTTCCCTTGGTCTGGTGATTTCCAAGCTTATAAATAGTAGGGTTGGGTGATTTTCAGGGTTTCAGATCCAGGCATAGGCGATTTCCAGGGATATAAATTCCATCACGGGCCTACTATAAAGTCCCAAAATTACATAATAAGGCTTAGGGCCTTCATTAGGGGGCCAGGATGGCAATATATGGAGTTATATGCTTATTTGATATATTTGATTTTAATTATGTGGCTTATGTGATAATATAATTAGTTGTGCATGTTTAGGGGTATTAAATATGCATGTGGGCCCATTTCTTATTAGAAGGGCAATTCTGATAATTTGGCCCGTGTGGGCATAATTGTATATATGTGCATATATGTGATATATGTGAGAGACCACATTATGATGTGAGTTTATTTGAGTTACTCGGCACGAGACGATCCTAGGGAGCAAGTTAGCGGGAAAGTCACAACGGGACCCAATACCCGATTCGGGGTGAGTCAAGGGGTATTTTGGGTATTTGGCATTTAATTAGGTTATCGGGTAATGGAAATGAATAATTGGAGATATATTTGTAGTTAGGGAGTTTAGGAGGAAATACTAGAGAATTTGACCATTTTTCCCTCGGAGACGTTTTGGTACCCCGAGCCTCAGGATTAGCTTAAGTCATTTAAGCCTTAGGAAACAAAAGACAAAACACAAAAAAAAAAAAAAAAAACACTTCCCACTTTCTGACTTTCTCTCTCTCTCACTCTTTTTCTCTCTAAGCTTCCTTAAGCTCGTTCCTTTGAGAAATTAAGGATGATTTTGGCTAGAAATCAAGGAATTGAAGGCTTGGGATTGGGATTTGGATAGCTTGTTGCTAGAGGATCTTCATTGGCAGCTAAGGTAACCACAAACTCTCTGTTATAGTTGAATTTCTGTAGAATCCATGGATGTTTTGAAGTGTTTTTGAATCTTATAGCTTAAGAATTTAAATTTGTGTTTTGATGAGTTTTATAACTAGGTTTTTGTTGGGTTTTGCTGCAGGGAAGATGTTAGAGCTGTTGTTGGGATCAAATTATGGTTTTGGGGGTGAAATTGGGTTTTTTGGATTGAATTCGGCTGTTGGAAAGTGTGAAAAATGTAGGTTCGCAGGGCCAAGTCGCGACTCTGTTCATGAGGGGTCGCGACTCAGCTTGAACCCAGGGCCCTGGGAGGTCTCTGTCTGGGAGACGCACCGCAACCCTCAAGGGCAAGTCACAGCCCGCATCCCTTTGACATAGGGGGAGGCTCTCGCATAGGAGGGGGCACGCCGCCACCCTCAAGGTCAGGTCGCGACCTGCCTCGGTATTTTGGCTTTGGGGAGATTTTAAAAATGGGAACATTTTCCTTAGGACTCGGGATCGATTCCACTATCTGGTTTAGTGGAACTCGAGGTCCTAGAGGCTAGGACTCAGTCTGGAAGCCTTTATTTGCTCATTATTGATGGAATCCTATATTATGGTTGTGACTAGGTTATCGCTAGGGGCTCAGAACTAGGATAGTGCTCGAGGGTTGTCCTTATTTTATGCTATACTCGGACCTGAGGTAAGAAAATTGCACCCAATACGTGCTATTTGTGGTTAGGGCTTGGTGCAATTGTTATCAAGTATCATGATTAGGGCTCGGGCCCCTGATAACGTTTATGTTTAAGCTATTGTCTCACATGCTTGTTGATCCTACTTGAATGTTCTATACCTTCTTAAGTGTTTCGTGCTTGTTGTATGCATTCTATGGTTAGGGCATGAGGCCCCATTAAATAAATATGATTAGTATTGTGAGTATGATTATTCGATAGTATTATGTGATTAACATACATGCGTTCTCGTTTTGTTGGGATATGTCTATTCATATCTGCTTCTGTATTAAAGCTTGAATACCTGGATCAGGGCTTGACTTATTAGTCATGGACGGAAAAAGCGCGTTGTGCTTTGGTCGAAAGGCTTAGGCCTAGACCAGCAACGTACTATTACATTGGCTGACTCTATGGTCAATGGAAAACCAAAGGTGTTGGGCTAGCTCTATGGCTAGTTATTCAGAGCTAAGGGCGAGGGCCCCAGGTGACTCTATGGTCACATAGCTAGGGCATAGGTCCCTGGGTTGGCTCTATGGTCAACTATTAAGGGCAGCGGCCCCAAAATGGGTCTAATGAACATTTGTTTGTAAATGAATCATTGTTTATGTAGGTTATTATTGCTGGACATGCTCAATAAGTATCTAGAAATTTGTATTTTCTGTTTATGCACATGTAGAGTTTTCTTGCTGAGCCTTGGCTCATGGGTGCTTTGTGATGCAGGTAAGGGGAATATAAAGCTTGAAATGCCATAAGTTGGAGAGCTTCGGTGGCAGCGTGTACATATGTGGCTGCTCGGCCACCACGGTCGGGGATATCTCAGAGGAACTAGGGTTGTAGCCCTGTTTTGCTGCTTAGGTCGAATGAATGTAACTTTTGATGTATATACACCTTTTAAAAGTTTAGTTGTAATATTTTGGGATCCCATGATTGTATGAATCTTTTTAAATAAAATTCAATAGTTGTAACGCCCTGGTTAGCCCAGAACAGTTACGATGATCAGTGAACCAGAAATTTGACCCGCTACCCGAGTCCTTTGGTTAAAAACGTGCTCTAAGTGTTATTAACAGGCTAAGGTGGAAAACCAATAAAAAGGAAAGGATATATTTTATTAAGTATATAAACTGTTCATGAGCTCATCAAAACATTATCAAGTTGTTTGCAATACAAAAAGGTCACTACTGTTTCAAATTTACAACCCCGCCGACCTAAGCGGCAAAAATAGGGTAAACGCCCTAGTTCCTCTGAGAACTCCTTGGCCGTGGTGGTCAAGTGGCCGCATATGTACACATCACCACCTAAGCTCTCCACTCAAGGCTGGGTGAGCTTTTGTTTCCCTTTACCTGCACCACATAGCACCCATGAGCCAAGGCCCAACAAGAAATCACAATATAGCATGATATAATATCAACAATGATCATAATAATCATTCAGGATCTTCAATCCAAAACAGGTATGTGACATTCACAAAAGTCACTAAGTTGGGTATAGCTCCCTTTAGCCTTGTGACGTCACTGGGGCTTAACAGATAAGTGAACCTTTCACTAGCTTCAATAGGATAGGTGCATGATGACTAGTCACCAACATAACCTTCCTCATGACCCTAGAATCATAACTATGGAACATTGTTCCCTAGCCATGTGACAAACGGTCACCTAGGCCATTGGCCCTGTCTCTCAGTAACTAGTCTTAGACTAGGCAATCGCCTATAAGTTCATCGACCTTAGGGTCGGTCCAGCGTTAATGCCTTAGAGTCATTCAACACTGATATCGATTAGATCTAATCTTCATTCGGCCCTGCGTTCAGGAAGCTCATGCCGTTCTGACTCTTAGGTCAGTGTCCCTGACTAGTCAGTGCCATAGACAAGTAAAAAATATCCGCTATCATTTAATATGCAATCAATGTCCACATTTATCAACCAATATGCTCAATAGCAATCACGCATGTCATATACACAGGGTGCAGTTTTCTTACCTCTGATTCGAGCGAGAATGAATAAAAGAACGACCCTTGAGAACGATCTGACTTTTATTCCTTTAGCAGTCCCCTGGTCATAACCAAATATGGGAAACCATCAATAAAATGATAATCAAGGGTTCCCAAACCATGATCTAGCCTCTGGGACATCAATCCTCACTAATCTGGGTAGTAGGAACGATCTCGAGGCCTAAAACCATGTTCCCGAGGCCAAAATACTTAAACGGACTCAACCCTGCTCAAGGGCTGCGGCCCTAACACCTTGGGTCGTGGCCCCCAGCCACTCCAGGAGCAAGGGCCACAGCGCCCAACACCAAGGGCCGCGGCGCCCAGCAAAGGCAAAATTGCTCCACCTGTTTCTTCGAGCTAGGGCCACGGCCCCCAACCTAGAGCCATCCCTGAACACGTTTTCCTTCATCTAAAACCCTCCAAAAACATACCTAAACATTACCAAATCATCAAATCAAAGTTCCCAAGATTCCCAATGATCCGAAACCATCAAATCCCAAGGCTCAAACGAACCAAAAACTCAACGATTCACAAAAGACAGTTCAAAGCTTAGAAACTCTAAAAACTCAAAACTTAAAACTTAGATTACCTTTGATTGGGTTGTTTCTCGTCAAATCCTTCAGTCAAGAAGCTTCTAATCTTTCCTAGGACCGCTATGCCTCGATCCTCGCTTAATTCCGACTTCTAGAACTCGAGATTTCTTCGAAAATGCTTCGAACGGTAAAAATGAACTAACAGGAAAGAACGAGAGGTATTCTAAGGTACGTTCTATCTGACAAGCTACTTCAAGCTTAAGTAACCTCAAATAAAACCTAGTGCTCGGGGTCCCGAAAACACTTTCAGGGGTATTATAGACAAAACTTCCAGAATTTCCTCCTGATCTCAATAACTCCCAATTTATCATCAAATAACTTTCTCATAACTCAATATCCCAATAAAAGACCCCCGTTATGACAAAACCGCTAACTCATAATATAAGAGCGTCTCATGCCGAATAGCTCGAATATATCTCTATAATAATGGGATCTCATTCACAAATCACAATATGCACCCAAATATACAAATATGCCCTCAATGGGCCAAATTACCAGAATATCATAATATTCAAATGTGGACCCACATGCATGCATATAACATCATATTATAATATAATTCACATAACACATGCACATAATCATTTAATGGCTTAATTAAGCAAGTATGGCCCTCCCGGCCTACTAATCCCGCCAATAAACCACATCGGAGAATTCAGGGCATTACAATAGTACTTTTGACCTAAAAATTTAACCCTAACCCTTGACATTAACCATAGTTACACATTTTTAAACCAAACGACTTGGTTAGCAAGTCTGACACAATTTAAAGTACAAAGTGTAACGGTCTTGGATTAGGAGGACGTTACACCTACCACCCCTAGGGTTTCCATCATGGGTCGACCACATCTAGGACTTCCCTTGAATTTCCCTTGCCTTATGCAACTTCCAGGCTTACATACCCCATCATGGGCCAAGCACCTTTGGGTTTCCATCATGGGCAGACCACCACATTCCCTGGGCAATTTCCACATATTTAGAGTCTAGGGTGGTCAGCCTAAGCATAGGTCGACCACCTGAGACCCTAAAAAAAAATTCTCCTTCTTTATTGATATCTTTGGGGTCTTCCTTGTACGGTATAATTTATTGGAGACTTGAACCTTAGTCCTCTGGAATTTTTCTGAGGTTTGCATCCCTAGGGTGGTCGACCTAAGGTGGTAGGTCGACCACCTATGCCCTTTCTTTTATGTTTTGTAAACTTAGGGACTAGGTTAACACTTCTTTGTGACTTCGATCGATGTTTCCAAGTCTAGGGGAGTCCTATGGTGATCGGCTTGAGCTTAGTCTCACTGGGCCGACCCCCTATAAATATTTCCCCCCTGATTTCTTCCTTTTTGCTCCTTAGTTAATGGATATGCCCCCAACTATTGAATTCATTATGTTCACTTACTAACTTTACTCTTTATTTTTCCTTTGTTGAAGATGTCCAGCTCCTCTTCGTCAGATAAGTCTGTAAGCGGGCGTACTCCCCAAGAGTTCTTGGAAAGGGTGAAAAGGATTCTCCCTTGCTTCGCTTCATATTTGTTCAGTAAGGAAGACTTCTTGAAAAAATATATCCCAATGGCGAGAGTAAAATAGACAATTTGGTAGCCCTCCGAAGATAATCCTCAGATTTTCAGGCACATCAGTTAGGGCTCTTCGTCGAGCTATTCTCAGATCTCTTCTCAACATAGTATTCCCAGTGGCTCTCAAGGCACACCTCAGCGAAGTCATTCTTCTCAACAGAGTATGTCTGATTAGCGGGACTTCTTGCCACATCCTTTGAACCGGGATACCAGTCAGGTTCCCATCACTCTTCTTATCAGCTAAAACATACTGAGGGCTCTCATCGCCAGGCTACTCATCCTCATGAGCATTCTATTCATAGGTTCCAACCTAAGGTGGTTTTCCCTTCTCTCAAGAAAAAGACAGTCTCACCATCTGCACAGCAGAAGAAGATACGAAAAAAAAAGTTCCATTCATCAAATTTTGGGGCCACCTTTGCCAGTGGGATTATATGGAAACCGGTTGACAAGCCTCACCCTGCTAATTACGAGGTGGTTTGGTTCAAAGGGCTACCTCTGACATGACTAAAGAGAAGGAAAGAACTTAAGGGAGACATTTGACCACTCTGGTGTATCTATTACTATCCTTAGTCGAAATGACAGAGTTGAGGACTCCCCCTTTGGGTATGTGTGTCTGGACATGTTCTGCCATCAAGTCTGGCGCCCTACTTCCTCTTCATACATATGTCCGGAGCGTGGCAGATTATTTTGGTATTAGTCCTTCTCAACTTGCTCCCAATGCAATCTTGGTGTTATCTGCATTGTACATTATCTATCATCGCAGAAAATGGGGTGCTCCAATGACTCACAAGATCTACTACTTATTTGACCTGAAGACGAACCCTTCTAAGTGCAACTTGGGGTATTTCCACTTCAAACATTATACGAGTGAGAGTACCGACACCTTCTTGGAAGAGATCTTTGGAAATATCAAGGCGTTTAGATATGCAGACAACTATTTCTTCACTAAGGATGCAGAGGCCAATTTCTCCAAGTTTAAGCACGTCGGGCCTTTTTATAGACCGCTCGTGACCCAGGCTATGACAGTTAGGGCCAAGGCGTTGATTGCCATGACCCCTGAGGAGAAGAATTTCAAAACCCTCGCTACTTTAGAGAACCTTAGGAAGGTCAGGCTGTTTCCTCCTACTATAATCAATGTTCCGGATGAAGATGGTCCTGAGCCCGTGAACGCCATAGACTCCCCGAGACCTATTCATGTCGACGAGGCACCCTCTTTGCCTATGCTAGCTGGATACGAGGGTGATGAGGTGGGTGCATCTGTCGCGTACTCATCGCTTACTTCAGATGACTTTGATGAGACTATGTTTGAGCTTGAATCTCATTCAGAAAGTTCGACACTTCATCACCTTTATTTTATGATTCATATATGCTTGATATCCTTCTAACATTTGAGCTTCTTTTGTAGGTTCAGTGTAATGACTCAACTACTCTAGACCTTGGACCATTAACGAAAACTATACATAGACACTAATCTTTAACAAAACTTACAAGCGAAAAGATCATAACTTTATTAAAACTTGGAAAAACAAATGTTAGACTTACATAAAATCTCAAGTAGGATATGGGATCCCATTGTTTTAAAAACAAAACATAACTTAATGGTAATTAAAAAGAGATTACATAAATAGGTGCGGAAAAATACACATAAACCATAAATAAAGACTTCATCCTCGAAACCGAAACTCTCGACTCCTTGAATCCATTCCGCCTCAATACACATTCCCCAAGCATCCACGAACCTTTCCCGCCACTAGCACTATTTTCCTGCACATATAAACAAAAAGGAATGAGCCTAATGCCCAGCAAGGAAAATCTAACATATAGCCATATACATAAAAATTCATAATGCAGCACAAAAACATACCATAACACTTATGTCACATACATACTATAATGGCCATTATTACTTGGGGTCCCATAAACTAAACAAGTCATATGCCCATTAGATTAGTGGGGTCTTGCTAGCTAAGCAAGTCATATGCCCATAATCTATTTGGGGCTTGTTAGTCATACAGGTCATATGCCCAAGTCTACAATCATACTTAACATAACATATTAGATAACATAAAATCATAAGATAACATATAAAAGCATATAACACATAAATCTTATCCTATTTTCCTTACCAAAATAACCGGGATAAGAGGACTGATTTGGGACCTTGGAATACTCCTAAAAACCATTTATAATAAGGTGAGTATATTGAAGAAAAGGGATGAAAATGAAGAAGAAACTATGCTATCAAAATATACTTACCAAAAACCTTGTGCTTAAGAACTTGGATTTCCTAACCAAGAATAAGAATAAGGTTAGAATGAGTAGAAGACTATGAGAATTTTTAAAGAACATAATACAGAAATGGACTAGAGTTTGGGATACCTTGAGTACTTCTATGATCAATCTAAACCTTGAACCGAAATGTGAATAACCCTTACTTCCCCAAGTGTTTGATAAGCTTATAATTCCCAACCCAAGTGTTTACACTCTCACACTCACCTAGAAACTTGCAGCCTCTGAACTTAGAGTAATAGATGAATAAATGGTTGGGTACTAGGTCCTATTTATAGAGTTTAGGAATGGAAAGATCTCATTTAACTTGAATAAAAATAATGGCTTTTTAAGTGAAAATAATTTGAATTATCATTCAGCAGAGGCTGAAGACTCGTTCAAAAAGATGCTGGACTTATCAAGAGGTTGAAGGTTTGAATGGAAAACGTTTTTGAAAACTTTCAAAATGTGCTGAGAGGGGCGATATATCGCCTGGGCCAGTATGCCCAAGACAATCATGCAACGTTTCGTGTTTTTCGTATCTTCGTACTGCGATATATCACCCCTATAGCTGCGATATATCGGCATACGCTGAATATTTAAACACGAAATTACACATTTTCAACTTAATTTGAATTGAGTAAACAGCCTTGACTAAGCCCTTTAACGTTTTCAAAGCTGCTGACTGACCTTAGAGTATTCAAATTTTACCCTTAATAAATTTAATCCTCAAAATACTTAATCATTAATAACCCATACATAACATGTGCTATTATCTAATTGGTTCTTATCTAAACCTTATAGTATAATAAATATTATCCTCAATATCAGTCATATTAATCAAACCTTAGGTTAAAATTAATATTCCTAAACTATAGGTTAAACTTAGAAAATCTACAAGTACTACTATGAGTGTCCAAATAAATCCCGGCTGAACCAAAAATCCACAGTCATAAAGATAATACTATTATTACTATTATACTACTATCTAACTTAGCTAAGTAAAGTTCTTTGGGTTCTACATTCAGACATGTTTGGCTTTGTCCATACCCAGCAGAGGTTGACTCCCAGCGAGGCCATTCCTTCTATCTGAGCGGCTAAGAGGGCTAAGGTTGAAGCTGAGTCGATAATGGACGTTCCTCCCGAGGTGCCTCCTTCGACTCCTTTGGTGTCTAGTCCTGACGCGGAGGTAGAGCCATCCCTGCTTACCTTGGTTCCTCCCATCTTCACTAATACGGGTGCCTCCTGTTCTGTGCCTGCTCCCTCATCTGAGCCACACCAGTCTGCCATACGGAATCTAGGTGCCATTATGGACCAAGCGTCCCATCTGGAGCAGATGACAACAACTTTTAATGGGATTAAGAATGAGGACTTGAGCACCATCCTCACGAAGTCACTCCTTGACATTCAGAGTGTAAGTCCTCTACAATTTTCTTCTTATCTCGTTAGCTTGTGTGCTGACGTTTATCTAACACTTGTATGTTTTTCGCAGGCACTGATATCGGTCTCCCATGTCTGTGATAGGTCTCTATAGTATACATCTACACTTTCCAACATTCGTTCGGAGCTTGAAGTTTTCTGCCAGGAGGTGCTGGACCTTAGGCACGCTCTTGGCTCTAGGGATGCAGACATTGCTTTTAAAGATGAAGAGATCAACACTCTTCGCAGTACCATGGAGCTCAAACAACAAGAAGTGACCGAGTTGACTCTTACGATAACCCAAATGGAGGGGAAACTTGCCGATCAGCTCCAACAGTCTGAAGCTGAGAAAGAGAAGTTGATTGCTGACATGGACCAACTGCAGAAGGATGCTCTTGTCGAGAAGGAGCAAGAGGTCAAGGCTGCCCGAGACAAGGCTCGAGAGGAGTATTCAAAGACAACTTTCTCTTGCTTCTACTTGATCTGGAAGTCCAACAAAGATCTGAACTTGGATTTCCTTCTCGAGAAGACGCGAGTGAAGGAGCTTAGGAAGTGTCTGGCTCGCAATTTTGTCGAGGCTTAGGGTGGTCTTTCAGTCCTTGCCCTAGTTAGTCTTCTTTTTGGTCTTTTATTCTTTGTCTTTCCTTTTGTGCCATTGGTGGGGCACCTTGTATTTGACAGTTTTTACATGTGACATTTTATGGCTTTATGCTTTTTTGTTATGAGTATTCAATGTATTGATTGAATTTTTTTATTTCCAATGCTTAAGTATAACAACTCACAACCCTTATTGGTCCAGGTATCAGTAGACTCTGAACACATGTATTTCACGTGCCATACTAACCTTACTCTTTTATGTTTTTCATGATAACAACCATGGTAATGTGAGTAGTATGATATACTTCACCAAGTACCATGAACAAAACAGGTCAGGTCAACCACCCCATGGATGATAGGCTGGCCACCCTATAAGGGACATGGCTAAGAGTCTTCTCACCAATGCCTTTTTTGTTTTTGTTTGTTGCTTTTTCAGAACATATGTTGAATAGATATCCTAAAAAAACTTGAGCTTGCTTAGTACTTAAGGTCATGTCCTCATTTCTTGTGTATACCCCGATTGGTATGTACTATATGCCCCCAAAGTGATCATGGGTTTAAAAGACTTGGTCACTTGCTACTTGACCATGCCTTGCTTCGAGCATTTAGACACATAGTATTATCCTTTTTCACCCAATGATGCAAGAAGCAAATGCTTGTCCTCATTGGTAGTCAGGTGATGGTTTCATACTCAATAGTAATGATACCTATACACAGATGCAGATTATGTAGCAAGTATCAATCACGATCTATGTAATCTCTCGTGTACTCGTTATAATGATTGTAGATAGAAGTGTCTAAGTTGGACCAACTGGGTCTAGATGGGCTAATCGCGTGATGACCCAACTTTTTCTAAGACCTTGGACTATTAAAACTACTAGACATAGCTAGTATTCTTGGGAAAACATACATAAGAAATAATCACAACTTTATTAAAACCCCAAAATAAATATTGTGCAAATTACAAAATAAGATGTAAAATATGGTATGGGTACCCATTGTTTAAAAAAACATAAAACATAACTTTAAATCAATTGTTCAAAAACTGAATGCGGAATTATAAAAGAGACATAATTCAAAAGACTAATAAATAACATCGTCCTTGATCGACACGCAGCCTATTCAGTCCATTCATCCTTAACACACAAGCCAAGCTGCCAAGAATCCTTCCGCCTTCCATATTATTTTCCTACGTCACACTAAAAATAAAGGAGTGAGCCTAATGCCCAGCAAGGAAAATCTATTAAAACATACATCATAATTCATAAGCATAAGACTATATCATAAACATATACTATATATCATATAGGACTACAATGACCATCATAATTCTTGGGCCTTGATAACTAAGCAAGTCATATGCCCATAAATTTGTGGGGCTTGCTAGCTAAGCAAGTCATATGCCCATAAATTCTTGGGGCTTCCTAGCTAAACAAGTCATATGCCCAAGGACTATAAAACATATAACATAACATATATCATATCATATCATAGCATAAAACATGTCATAGCATAAACATATAAACACATATATCTAGCCTATTTTCCTTACCAAAAGTCGGGATATTTGGAAGAAAGAACGAGATTAGAATACTCCTATAAACCAACAGTAGAAAAGGTGAGAATCTCTAAGAATAAAGATGAATATGAGAACTAAACCATCAAGAAGAAACTTACCAAGTGGGACCTTAAGTTTCAAGAGCTTAAACACCTAATCAAGAATCAATAACAAGAGTTAGGATCTAAAAGAAAACTAAAGAATCATATAGAACTAAACTTAGGAATAGAATTACCTTGAATGACCTTATGGATTGGTCTAAACCTCAATACTGAAATCACACTATTTCCCATTTCCCAAGTGTTTATAAAAGCTTAGAATGATAAATCTTTAACCCAAACCCAAGTGTATCTCTCTATAGCAACACTAGCACCTTGGAGGCTCTGATAAAATGCTTGAAGAATGAAGAAAATGGCTGAACACTAGGTCCCATTTATAGAGTTCAAGGAGTGAAACAAACCCCTTTTAATTTGAATAAATAAATGATTGTAAAATGAAAAAGATTTGAATTTTCGTTCAAATGACGCCCAGAACTCGGTCAAAATCATTCAAAGGCATGTCTAAGTGGTTAAAGGTAATTTTTAAAATAAAAAACCAAACCTTTCAAAAATCAACACTAAGAGCGATATATCGCCCCCTATAGGCGATATATCGGCTCTACCCTAATCCCGAGCCATGTTCGTACGTTTGTCCAAAGTCAACGTGTTTTATGTATCATCCGTAGGCGATATATCGGCCCCTATGCTGCGATATATCGGCATACATTGATATATCAAACACGTATTTTCACTTTTTCAGCATAATTTGAATTGGATAAAAGCTTTGACTGAGTCATAATACGATACTAACAGCTGCTGGAAGGTTCTAGAGCTTCTAGACCTTTCTTTTATTAAAGCTATTCATCAAAAATACGTAATTCCTTAATAAACATGATTATGACAAGTGTCATCTCTTAATGGCTTTATATAAATCTTAGGTTATAATCAATAATATATCTAGGACCAGCAATCTCTAGGCAGTTGCATATAGATTAGCCCTACACGTATATGCAAGTCCTAGGACCTGTCTCTCTTGTTGATCGTGTGGGTCGATAGGTTCCTTAAGAACCAGGATCGAACATGATCAAACAATTTGGATACAAGGTCCTCAAACCAGTCTCTTATTTGGGTCTTAATGGTTGATAGGCTCCTCAAGAACCAAGATCGAACATGATCCATAATTTGAGGACAAGGTCCTAGGACTTGTCTCTCTTATTGATCGTGTGGGTCGATAGGTTTATCAAGAACCAAGATCAAACATGATCAAATAGTTTGGAGACAAGGTCCTCGGACCTGTCTCTCTTTTGGATTGTATGGGTCGACAGGTCCTTCAAGGACAAGAATCGAACATGATCCAATGATTTGACGACAAGGTCCTAGGACCTATCCCTTATTGAACGAAATTTAAAAAATCAAGTGAAACTTAAGAAATTAAACTCATTCATTCATTGAATCGCAATGGTTGTTACAGAGATGATTTGAAAATACTACATTTGCAAATTAAAACTTGTCTCGCTGCTGAACAACTTTACTGAAAGTACCGACGGAGGTGTTTGCCATTCCAGTAGTTTTTTTATTAGTTCTACATTCAGTCGAGCTATTTTGTATGTCCCTGGTGGGATCACCTCCTCTAGAAGGTTTGGCCCTTCCCAATTAGGTCCTAGTACCCCTGCTGTGGTGTCCTTAGTGTTTAGGAACACCCTCCCGAGTACTAAGTCTCCAACTTGGAATTTTTTATCTTTCACTCTGGAGTTGAAGTATCTGGACAATTTTTATTGATGTGCTGCTACTCTAGGTCTTTCCTTTTCTCATCTTTCTTCGATTTAATCGAGCGACTCTTCTATTAGTTGATGGTTCCTCCCTTGATTGTATGTCTCCCGTCTATGCGATAAGGGAGTGTGTTCAACTAGAAACATGGCTTCATGACCAAACGCCAAAGAGAACGGGGTATGGCTTGTCGCCATTCGAGCCATCGTTTGATGTGACCATAGGACCTCCAAAAGTAATTCTGGCCAGGCTCTTTTGGCTTGTTCAAGGCATTTCTTCAGAGTGTCTTTGATAGTCTTGTTAACTGCTTCTACTTCACCATTAGCTTGAGGGTGTGGTATCGAGGAAAAGCTCTTTGTGTTTCCATGTCTCATACAAAAGTCGGTGAACATATCACTGTCAAATTAATTCCCATTGTTCGAGACTATCTTCATTGGTAGACCAAATCGACATATGATATTCTTCACCACAAAGTCTAAGACTTTCTTCGAGGTTATGGTGGCGAGCGGTTCTACTTCAGTCCATTTGGTGAAGTAGTCTACGGCTACAATAGAAAATTGGACTCCTCCCCTTCTCGTGGGTAGCTTTTTGATTGGTTTTATTCCCCATACAACGAAGGGCCAAGGGCTTTGCATTTGTGTTAATTCATTAGGTGTCGCCCGAGGTATCTTGAAGAACATCTGATAGTTGTGGAATCTTCTGACATACTCCATCGAGTCTTCAATCATTGTTGGCAAAAAGTATCCTTGTCTTAGGATTTTATTTGATAGGCTCTACCACCCATCATGATCTCCACAAAACCCCTCATGTACCTCGATCATTAACAGCTTTGACTGGTCGGGTGTAACGCACCTTAGCAGTGGTGGGGAGTACCCTCGTCGGTATAGGACCCCTTCGACTATCATATATCGTGCAGCTTATCTAACTAATTTCCTTGCTTTTTCCGATCACTGGGTACTACTCCTTGGTTGAGATAGTTAAAATAGGGGTCATCCATGTATCTCCTAACTCAACAGGTAGTGTCTCCTACTCGGTTATGCTTCTTTCTGCCAAGTATTCGACGGGAAGGACATTCAGAGTGTCCACATCATTGGCACTGGCAAGATTGGATAAGGCATCAACATTGGCATTCTGCTCCCTCAGGACTTGTATAATTGAGTATTTCTTGAACTGTGTCAACAAGTCCTTCACCTTGTTCAAGTACTGCACCATCCTAAGTCCCTTGTACACCACTAGAAGGGAATCGTTGAATATCTCCAGGGATTATGCATGCACATCCCGAGACAAGCGTAATCCTGCTAATAATGCCTCGTACTCAACCTCTTTGTTTGAAGTGTTGAATCCAAATTTAAGAGCGCAATGGATTCGGTTATTCTCCGGGGTGATCAGTATGATTCCTGTGCTTGAGTTGTGTTCATTGGATGCTCTATCAACATATAGCTTCCATACAGGAGTATCTCTTTCCTTCTCGGTATCTCCATTCTCCAATTAGTAGGAAGGGTCTTCAAGGTTGGTGCCTTCGAATATGAAGTCTGCCAATGCTTGTCCTTTTATCGTCGTCCTCAAATCGAGTGAGCTTAAAAATATGGATGCTGCCTTTGAGAGGTGATTACTAAACATGACGAAGCTGCCTCAGATGTCCCAGATCAGAACAAGGCCCATGATTGAGCCTTTGTAATTTTATTTAGGACTTCCCTTTTTTTTGTAGATCATACTTTTTTTTGTAAACTTTTTTATGGGTGTGAATACGCTTAAGACAATTCTTTATCTTATTATCTGGTTATTATATTGGTTTCTATCCTTGCACATTTTATTTCCCGGTCTATATTCATTTATGTAATGACCCACTACTCTAGACTATTTGGACCATTAACGAAACTATACATAAAACTTACATTTTTACGAAAATACCATAATTTATTGAGTAACTTGCAAAATAAGAGTTATTTACAAATAACATAATACTAAGAAGGATTATGGGATCCCATTGTCTTTAAAAACAAAAGATGATTTAAAATAAAAGACATTACATAATTGGTGCGGAAAATACACATGAAAACCATAAAATCATAAAATGAGACTACATCCTCGAATCGAATAACGCTCGGACCCTTGACTCCATTCATCATCGATACACATCCTCCAAGCATCACGAATCTTACCGCCTCTAAGCTTATTTTCCTGCACATAAACAGAAAGGAGTGAGCCTAATGCCCAGCAAGGAAAATCTAACACAAAGTCATATACATAATTTCATAAAACATAAAGACTTAACATAATACATATAACATACACTTATTATAATGGCCATTATTACTTGGGGTCCCATAGACTAAACAAGCATATGCCCATGGGATTAGTGGGGTCCTACTAGCTAAGTAGGTCATATGCCCATAACCCTTTTGGGGTCTTGTTAGTCATATGGGTCATATGCCCAAGCCTACGAACATACACATATACATATCATAACACATTAATAACATAAAACATATAGATAACATAAGCACATAACATATTGATTCTAGCCTATTTTCCTTACCAAAGTTACCGGGATATAATGGACTGAGTTGGGACTTTTTGGAACACTCCTAAAACCATAAGAAAGAGTGAGTCTAAAGAAAGGAGATGAAATGAAAGAGATGGAAAGACTAAACCATTAAAAACATACTTACCGACTTATATGCTTAAGAACTTGGATTCCCTAACCAAAATAAGAATGAGGTTAGGGGACTGAGTAGAAGGTTTTGAGAAAGAAAATAACATGAAATAGATGAAATAGAGTTTCGGGTTTACCTCAAAGATTTGCAAGATCAATCTATCCTCCACCGAAATACTATAGAACTCACTTCCCAAAGTGTTTGATAAGCTTATGATGTTTAAGCTTATAGTTTTTTCCCAAACCAAGTGTTTACACTCTCACACTCACTTAACACTAGCAGCTTCTGAACTTAGAGCAAATGGTGAATAATGGCTGGGTACTAGGTCCTATTTATAGAGTTTGGGAATGAAAGTATCTTGATTTTACTTGAATAAAAATAATGGCTTTTTAGGTGAAAATCATTTGAATAATCGTTCAGCAGAGGCTGAAGACTCGTTCAGAAGATGCTGGACTGTTGAAGGAGTTTGAATGGCTGAAAGGAAAAGAATTCAAAAACGTTTGAACATATGCTGGAGGAGGCGATATATCGCCCCCTATAGGCGATATATCGCCTGGACCATTGTTCCCGAGGCGACCGTGCATCGATTCGTGTTTTCCGTATCTACGTGCTGCGATATATCGCCCCTTATAGCTGCGATATATCGGCACATGCTGAATATTTAAACACGAAATTACACATTTTTAGCTAAGTTTGAATGGAGTAAACAACCTTGACTAAGCCCTCAACGTACTCAAAGCTGCTGACTGACCCTATAACATTCAAACTTTACTCCTTATTAAATTAAATCCTCAAAAATCTTTAATCCTTAATCACCATTCATAACATGTGCTTAAAATCCTATTGGTTGATGTCTAAACCTTATAATATAATAAATATAACCCTTAATATCAGTCACATTAATAAAACCTTAGGTTATACTTAATATTCTTAAACTATAGATTAAACTTAGAAAATCTATAAGTACTACTATGAGTGTCCAAATAATTCCCGATCTGAACCAAAAATCCATAGTAACAAAGATAACACTAAACATACTATAATACTACTAACAATTAGTTAAGTAAAGTTCTTGGACTCTACAATTCTCCCCTACTAAAAAGAATTTCGTCCTCGAAATTTACTTACCAAATAACTCCGGATATCGTTTCTGCATGTCCTCTTCCAACTCCCACGTTGCCTCGCGTTCAGAACTATTGCTCCATAGGACTTTGACTATAGGAAAGCTCTTGGACCGTAACTGCTTCATCCCCCTATCTAGGATGCTAACCGGTCGTTCCTCGTAACTTAAGTCTTTCTGGAGCGCTATGGTATCGTACTTGAGGACGTGAGATGGGTCTGACACATATTTGCGTAGCATCGAAATGTGGAAGACGTTGTGACTATCGGCTAGTGCTGGCAGTATTGCTAGTCTATATGCAACTGGTCCCACTTTGTCCAATATCTCAAAAGGACCTATGAATCGGGGACTGAGCTTGCCTTTCTTCCCGAACCGCTTGACACCCTTCATAGGAGATATCTTCAGGAAGACTTGATCTCCAACTTGGAACTCCACATCGCGTCGCTTGGTATCCGCATAGCTTTTCTGACGGCTTTGAGCAGCAAGCATACGCTGTCTAATAAGCGCTACTGCTTCTTGTGCTTGTCTAACAGCTTCGGGCCCTAGAAGCTGCCTTTCTCCTACCTCGTCCCAGTGCAACGGTGATCAGCACCTTCTTCCATATAGCAACTCATAAGGTGCCATCTCAATCGTCGACTGGTAGCTGTTGTTGTACGAGAACTCGATCAGCGGTAAGTACTTGTTCCACGATCCTCCGAAATCAAGTACACAAGCGCGTAGCATATCCTCTAAAATCTGAATCGTACGCTCGGACTGCCCATCTGTCTGAGGATGGAAAGCTGTACTAAGACTTAACTTAGTACCCATGGCCTGCTGTAAGCTTCTCCAAAATCTTGACGTAAACACTGATCCTCTATCTGACACTATCGTCTTGGGGATTCCATGCAATCGTACAATCTCTTGGATGTAGATGTCTGCATATTGGTCTGCCGTATAAGACGTCTTAACCGGCAGAAAATGAGCCGACTTGGTTAGTCTATCTATGACTATCCAAGCAGAATCATGCTGCTTATTTGTCTTTGGCAGACCCGTAACGAAGTCCATGGCTATATCGTCCCACTTCCATTCCGGTATGCTAAGTGGTTGCAATAATCCTGCAGGCCGCTGATGCTCTGCTTTCACTTGCTGGCATACCATACATTTAGATACATACTCCGCTATGTCCTTCTTCATCCCTGGCCACCAATATACTGCCTTGATGTCATGAGTCATCTTGGTAGACCCTGGATGAACTGAGTACGGGGTTCTGTGCGCTTCTTCTAGGATTGTCTTCTTAATACTTTGATCGTTTGGCACGCATACCTGATCCTTATATCTCAATAAACCTTGACTGGATATTGAGAAATCTGTAATCTTGCCTTCTCTGACTGCATCCAAGTGCGTTGCTAGTGTGCCATCATGTCTCTGACCATTCCGTATGTCTTCTAGCAGATTTGATTGGATAGACAAGTTAGCCAACCATTTCGATTCCGGCACTGATCAGCTCCCGCTGTAGTGGCTTTTCTATTCCCGATAAGGCTACTAAATTCCCATAGCTTTTCCGGCTGAGTGCATCGACAACTACATTTGCCTTTCCCGGGTGGTATAGGATTTCGCAGTCGTAATCCTTTACTAACTCTAACCACCTGCGCTGCCTCATGTTGAGCTCCTTCTGCGTAAAGAAGTATTTTAAAATTTTGTGGTCCGTGTAAATCTCGCACCGTTCTCCGTAAAGATAATGGCGCCAGATTTTTAACGCAAAGACCACCGCTGCCAACTCCATATCATGAGTTGGATAGCGTTGTTCATACTCCTTTAACTGACGTGAGGCGTAGGCTATCACCTTGTCATTTTGCATCAGTACGCATCCCAATCCTTGCTTCTATGCATCGCAGTAGACAACGAACTTATCGTTGGGCGTTGGTACACTGAGTACTGGTGTTGAGCAAAGCTTATCTTTAAGAAACTGAAAGCTTTCCTCACACTTCTCATTCCAGATAAAATTTTGTTGCTTCCGGGTCAGGTTGGTGAGTGGAGTGGCTATCTTAGAAAAGCCCTCTACAAACTTTCTATAGTAACCTGCTAGCCCTAGGAAGCTTCTTACTTCCAACGCGTTATTTGGTCTAGGCCAATCCTTCACGGCCTATACCTTCGATGGATCCACTGCAACTCCGTCTTTTGATATGATGTGCCCGAGGAACGCCACTTGTGAGAGCCAAAACTCGCATTTCTTGAACTTCGCGTAGAGTTGGTGCTCCTTTAATCGCGTCAAAATCATCCTCAAGTGTTCCTCGTGCTCCACTTCATCCTTGGAGTAAATTAAAATGTCGTCGATGAACACAACGATGAATTTATCCAAGTAGTCTTTGAAGACCCTATTCATTAAATCCATAAACGCGGCTGGTGCGTTAGTAAGACCAAAAGACATAACCAAGAACTCGTAGTGTCCATAACGAGTCCTAAAGGCTGTCTTAGGGATATCTTCTCCCTTTACCTTGTGCTGATGATACCCGGACCGTAAATCGATCTTAGAAAATACAGTCGCGCCTCAGAGTTGATCAAACAAATCATCAATCCGTGGTAGCGGGTATTTTTTCTTAATTGTTACTTTATTCAGCTCACGGTAGTCTATGCACATGTGCATACTTCCGTCCTTCTTCTTCACGAATAGTACCGGAGCTCCCCATGGTGAATGGCTTGGCCTAATGAAACCCAAATCTAGGAGTTCTTGTAGCTGCGTCTTTAACTCCTTGAGTTCCGTAGGTGCCATCCGGTATGGTGCCTTAGAGATAGGCTCGGTGCCCGGTACTAATTCTATCGTGAAGTCTATTTCTCTAGTTGGCGGCAATCCTGGCAAGTCATCGGGGAAAACTTCTGGAAAATCTTGTATAATCCGAACATCTCCAACTTTAAGTGATGTCTCCTTCTCCATATTCGTGATGCTGGCTAAGAACGCTTGGCATCCTTTCTCCATCATTTTCTGAGCTTTGAGAGATGATACTAACGGTGTGCGTAGTCCTGAAGCTTGTCCCATGAAGCAAAGTTTCTGGCCGTCAGGAGTCTCGAACACCACCTTCTTGCGTTTGCAGTCGATTGTTGCGCCATGCCGTGCTAGCCAATCCATGCCTACGATTACGTCGAAATCTTTGATCACCAGCTCTATCAGGTCTCCTTCTAGTTCCTTGTCCTCAATCTTGATTGGCACGCCTCGTACAATTCGTGATGATAGAACTACTTTGCCCGAAGGCAACTCGGTTACAAACCTAGTTCTAAATCTTTCACTAGGTTTGTCTAGTTTATCTATCATTCCTAACGAAATAAAAGAATGAGTGGCTCCCGAATCAAATAATACATGACATAAATTATTGAGGATGGAAACCTGACCTGTGACCACCTTGCTGCTAGCATCCGCCTCCCCTTGGGTTAAAGAAAAAACCCGAGCAGGAACCATCTTTTCGTCCTTCTTTCCTTCCGGCTTTTGCTGAGGACAATCTCTTTTACGATGCCCTTCTTGACCACAGTTGAAACACTCCTTGGTGTTGGCACGGCATTCTCTGGGGTGTTTCTTCTGACATTTGGCACATGGCGGGTATTCCACGTAGCCCGACCTATTTCCCCCATTATTTGGTCGTGCCCTTTTATTGTTGTCGGCTTGCTTGTTGTCAGGATGCCTTCTCTTCTGTCCGTTACCGTTATTGTTGGACTGATTGTTGCCGCTATTGCTAGGCTGATTGTTGTTCCGACTGGCCTGAGGTTGGCTCTGCTGTCTGGGTTCAGGCTTGCTGGCTTCTTCTTTGCTCACGTTGGCCTGCAACCTTTCTACTTCAATTGCCGTCTCAAGAACGTCGGCATATGAAGTGTTTCCCGGGTTTGCTAGTTTAACCCCCATCTCGATCTTCGGGCGAAGTCCTCTAACAAACTTGTTCACCCTTAGATAGTCGGTTGGAACCAACTCTGCTGCGAACTTGGCTAAGCGATCGAACTGACGAGCATATTCCGCCACTGTTAAATTCCCTTGCTTCAGATTGGTGAACTCCTCAACTCTCGTAGCAAGTACCGCTGAATTGTAGTACTTCTTGTGGAAGAGCTCCACAAATCGGGTCCATGTCATGGTGGCAGCATCGTGGGATTGCTGGACCAAATCCCACCATATCCTGGCATCTTTCTTGAGTAAAGACGAGACGCAGGATATGCGGTCAGCATTACTGAGGTTCATGTGGGCTAGGATCGGCTCCACATTCCTTAGCCATTCTTCTGCTTCAAAGGGGTCCGTAGTCCCTTCGAAGTTCGGAGCGTGCTGCTTGCGGAACCTCTCGTACACTGGCTCCATGTGCTGTACAGGATATGGAGAGTAATTCGTCATAAGCCATCCCCCATATGGACCAACTTGTTGGGGTGCTGGGGCCATTGGCTGTGGCTGCGGCTGCGGCTGTGGCGGAGGCTGAGGCTGAGATTGAGCCTGTTGGCGTTGTTGCTGCAGAAGCTCCTCGACTTTCTGTCGCAGTCTGGCAATCTCTGCAGTGTTGTCAGCTGGCTGTGCCGGTGCGTTGCGGCGAGCAGTAACACGCACTCTCCTTCTGCGAATGGTAGGGACCGCATTGGTCGCTGGAACATCGTTGGAGGCGTTTCCGTTGGTGCGTGCAGATCTTCGGAGAGACATCGTAGCAGAGTTCTAACAGTTGAAAGAAACATGTTAGAACTTTTCCTAATAGGCTCTAAGGCAAAAACTTATTCTAAAACAAACATATCTCAGACCTATTTATTATGACTTTTTATGAAATTTTTTATATAGGTCTTTATTTGTTATTAGAGTGGGTTTCTAAACTTAGAAAACAAGTCATCTTTATTTTTTTCTAAGTGTGTTTCTAATTATCCTATATGACTTAATTCTCAGGCTCGAAACTTATCTTTGTTCCAAAGTTAACCATATTGAGGGAGGGCTGGGATCAGTAAAATCGTTCCCACTACTAAGGCCCCCTAACTCTCAATAAGGAAACCAGGTTCATTGATTCGTATCCACCCTCACCGAACTCAGTCATTATTCATTTTATTTAGTATTTATTATGATTGTGAAAAAAAATCAAACTCACACATGATATTCAAATAGCATGTTATTCATTTGGAAAAACAATTTCACTTATTACAATCAAAAGTAAATAAAACAAATAAAAACTACTAATCTAAAAATCGGGATCTTCTACATCCGATCCGTCATCTAGCATATCATCATCTATTTGCTCATAATCATCATTATCATGAGCATCGAAACGTCCTATAGGTAGGTTGGTGAGAATCCTATTCTTTTGCTCATTTGTGAACTGAAACTCAAATTTCGCGGTAAACCTAACTAAGAGGAAATAGTATCTCATGGCTAAAGGCAATTCATCCTCCTCACGCATTTCTTCCCATATTTCTTCTAAGGCTGCTATTACATAATGAAAATCCTTAAACAACCTAATTACTAATACATATTGTTCCGTTGATCTTAGCATTATTTGTTTAGCCTCTTGAAGGCCACCTATCGCTTGGTGAAACAAAAGCAACCTTCGAGTAATCCTTTCTAGGGCTCCTACGGTGTTTCTTGGCTCCCTTATTCTTTTTAAGGCCTTAATGGCTCGGATATCTTGGTAGGTTAAAGCTCCATTCATTCTTAACTGAAACATAAACACTAAAGTTGTTAGCTATACATATAGGCAAAGTAACTTGTAACTTAAACACTTACTTGGCGTTCCGATTCGGAGCTTTGAGCATGTGTATCGAGGAGAACTTCATGCGAAGGAACTTGGCTCTGATACCAACTGTAATGACCCACTACTCTAGACTATTTGGACCATTAACGAAACTATACATAAAACTTACATTTTTACGAAAATACCATAATTTATTGAGTAACTTGCAAAATAAGAGTTATTTACAAATAACATAATACTAAGAAGGATTATGGGATCCCATTGTCTTTAAAAACAAAAGATGATTTAAAATAAAAGACATTACATAATTGGTGCGGAAAATACACATGAAAACCATAAAATCATAAAATGAGACTACATCCTCGAATCGAATAACGCTCGGACCCTTGACTCCATTCATCATCGATACACATCCTCCAAGCATCACGAATCTTACCGCCTCTAAGCTTATTTTCCTGCACATAAACAGAAAGGAGTGAGCCTAATGCCCAGCAAGGAAAATCTAACACAAAGTCATATACATAATTTCATAAAACATAAAGACTTAACATAATACATATAACATACACTTATTATAATGGCCATTATTACTTGGGGTCCCATAGACTAAACAAGCATATGCCCATGGGATTAGTGGGGTCCTACTAGCTAAGTAGGTCATATGCCCATAACCCTTTTGGGGTCTTGTTAGTCATATGGGTCATATGCCCAAGCCTACGAACATACACATATACATATCATAACACATTAATAACATAAAACATATAGATAACATAAGCACATAACATATTGATTCTAGCCTATTTTCCTTACCAAAGTTACCGGGATATAATGGACTGAGTTGGGACTTTTTGGAACACTCCTAAAACCATAAGAAAGAGTGAGTCTAAAGAAAGGAGATGAAATGAAAGAGATGGAAAGACTAAACCATTAAAAACATACTTACCGACTTATATGCTTAAGAACTTGGATTCCCTAACCAAAATAAGAATGAGGTTAGGGGACTGAGTAGAAGGTTTTGAGAAAGAAAATAACATGAAATAGATGAAATAGAGTTTCGGGTTTACCTCAAAGATTTGCAAGATCAATCTATCCTCCACCGAAATACTATAGAACTCACTTCCCAAAGTGTTTGATAAGCTTATGATGTTTAAGCTTATAGTTTTTTCCCAAACCAAGTGTTTACACTCTCACACTCACTTAACACTAGCAGCTTCTGAACTTAGAGCAAATGGTGAATAATGGCTGGGTACTAGGTCCTATTTATAGAGTTTGGGAATGAAAGTATCTTGATTTTACTTGAATAAAAATAATGGCTTTTTAGGTGAAAATCATTTGAATAATCGTTCAGCAGAGGCTGAAGACTCGTTCAGAAGATGCTGGACTGTTGAAGGAGTTTGAATGGCTGAAAGGAAAAGAATTCAAAAACGTTTGAACATATGCTGGAGGAGGCGATATATCGCCCCCTATAGGCGATATATCGCCTGGACCATTGTTCCCGAGGCGACCGTGCATCGATTCGTGTTTTCCGTATCTACGTGCTGCGATATATCGCCCCTTATAGCTGCGATATATCGGCACATGCTGAATATTTAAACACGAAATTACACATTTTTAGCTAAGTTTGAATGGAGTAAACAGCCTTGACTAAGCCCTCAACGTACTCAAAGCTGCTGACTGACCCTATAACATTCAAACTTTACTCCTTATTAAATTAAATCCTCAAAAACCTTTAATCCTTAATCACTGTAAATGTGGAATTTTTTCCTTGTGAATTCTATTCACGAGTGAAGCTCTATGCTACGAGACATCCTGAAAGGGCATCACATGATGGTGAGGGAGTTGGGGTAAGAGAGTCACCCTCACTGGGCGAGGGACTTCGGCCACTTGCCCATCCAAACTTCACCCTCGCTATGCGAGGGTCCCCAGCTGGCCATCCGCGTGCGCCCCATTCCAGCAGGCATCAAGCCTCGTCTACACTCGGGAGAAGAAGGTCAGCCTCGCTACACGAGGCACCCTCGTTATGCGAGGGTGAGGCTTCGTGGTGGCATCCATGCCCCTAGCCTTGCGACGCTGCACCCGAGGGAAGGTAAGGCAGCCTCGCTACGCGAGGGACCCTCGCTATGCGAGGGTGCTGCCTTGTTATGACGCCCGTGTCCTGAGCCATGCCTACGCCTGAGGGAAAAGGGCCAACCTCGCTATGCGAGGTACCCTCGCTATGCGAGGGTGTGGCCTTGCCACGGCGTCCATACTACGAGTCTCGTGTCCATGTGACCCGCATAAGCCGGCCCTGGCCCCTGGCGCCTTGACTTCTCAGGACATGCATGGGTTGAAGCCTCCTTGGCATAGGCACGAGATCACTTGGGAGAACCTTGCTTATATGCCAAACGAACATGGAGCATTGAACGGGAATTGATGAGGACAACCGAGTACGGAACACGTGCGCTGACACGGGGTGTACGGTTGTGGAGAGAACAGAGGCACGACCCTATGATCTGCGTCTGAGGAGTAGTGGTAGTACGGACCTGTACGAAGAGTAGTGGTACCACTTGGACACCCCCGACCATACGCCAGAGCCGACAGTACTTTGTCCTGGGCCACGACTCTGACACCATCAGGGTAGACACCACTACGCCCTGGGCCACTACTTTATCAGAGTACCTATGTACGTCCCAGTGGTCTGGGACTTGTTTGTATCCTGGGCCAATAGAGCCTCCCCTATAAATAGGCTCCAACCCCTCAGGCTAAGGGGTTGGAAAACTGAATGTAGAAATGAGACTTATGAAATATATGCTTCTGGTTCTCATGCTTGCCTGAGTTTTCTCCTGTTGTTTAGAGTTCTTTCTATCTAATTCATAGCTTCTTATAGTATAGAGATTGAAGTTTTCTAACCATCAATCGTTGACGAGTTCTTACCGTCAACAATCACCATTCATAACATGTGCTTAAAATCCTATTGGTTGATGTCTAAACCTTATAATATAATAAATATAACCCTTAATATCAGTCACATTAATAAAACCTTAGGTTATACTTAATATTCTTAAACTATAGATTAAACTTAGAAAATCTATAAGTACTACTATGAGTGTCCAAATAATTCCCGGTCTGAACCAAAAATCCATAGTAACAAAGATAACACTAAACATACTATAATACTACTAACAATTAGTTAAGTAAAGTTCTTGGACTCTACAATTTATTTCTTTAAAAATTCACTAAGTGTTTTACCACTATGTATGGATTTTTTAAATGTGGAATACTTTTTCCAATGGCAGGACCATTAGGGGAAAAATTGTGGAAGTTAATTAATTTATCCTGAAACCATGGTTCAGGTTTCAGCGGCTTGGACCATTTTGGACTTACTAAATATAATTTAATTGATTTATCCTGAATCTAAGGTTCAGGTTCCAACAGTCTGGATTGTTATAAGGAAACAATAAATGAGGATTAAACTATCCCAGACCTTGTTAGGTCTGGACTAGTTTTTTGGGAGTTTGGTTTTGAACCCCACCAGTCCACACGAATCCAGATTAGGACTAAGCTTTGAGCCTTGCATCCTTTTTTTCCTAGAATGTGTAGTTGTTCCTACCCCCTAAATGATCAAAGAGTGTAGTCTTAGGTCACTTGTTCGTGTAAAAATTAAAGACGGACATGGACTTCTTTTCTTAAAACATTTCTTATGGTGTTTTGTTCACACCATTTTCATTAAATAAGAAATGCCCCTAGGGCACACATTACTTGAAAATAAAAATGTTAAAGAGAAAAGATACAGAAAAATCCTCTCGACTATTGTTAGTACCGGCGGAGGTCTTCTGCATTCCAGGCCCTTGGAACCTCTATTCCGTCTAGCCACTTTAGGCGATATGTTCCCGAACATACTTCATTTTGGATATTATATGGTCCTTCCCAGTTAGGTCCCAGAACCCCCCACTCCCGGATCTTGAGATGTAGGGAAAACTCTTCTTAGGACCAGATCACCAGTCACGAACCTTCGGCTCTTAACTTTAGAATTAAAGTGCCTTGTGATCTTTCCCTGATACATCTTCAGTTGCACTTGTGATTCTTCCCGGATCTCTTTGATGAGATCCAGGGATTCCTGGGGCAAGGCATGATTCTCGACGGGATCATATGTGTCTCGTCTGTGGGATGGGACTGCAGTTTCTACTGGGATGACTGCTTCAAATCCATAAACCATTGAGTAGGGAGTATGTCTGGTCGAAGTTCTTTTCGTGGTCCAGTATGCCGATAGGACGCGGGGCAACTCTTCCGACCACTTGCTCTTGCAGGCTTGTAGCTTTTTCTTCAGTGTCCTCTGTAAAATCTTACTCACGGCCTCTGTTTGGCCATTTTCTTGAGGCCTTGTGATTGCAGAGAAGCTTTTGACAATTCCATGTCTTTCACAGAAGTCGATGAAGTGGATGCTATCAAACTGCTTCCCGTTGTCAAACACGATTTTGTGAGGGAGGTCGTACTAACACACAATATTGTTTATGACAAAGTACATGGCCTTTTTGGAGGTGATGGTGTTCATTGGTTCTGCCTCAACCCACTTGGTGTAATAGTCGACGACAACAATGGCATATTTCAATTCTCCCTACTCGGTCAGGAAGGATCCTACCAAATTGATTCCCCAAATAGAAAAAGGCCAGGGAGTGGTCATCAAGGTTATCTCCATGGGAGGAGCTCATGGAATCTTCTCGTACCTTTGGCAATGCTCACATTTGCGGACGTAATCCACACAGTCCTTCTTCATCGTTGGCCAGAAGTATCATTGCCTTAGGATCTTCTTGGACAAGCTAAATACGGCTGAGTGATCTCTGAAAAAGCCTTCATGCACTTCTTGCATGATCGCATTCATTTCAGTCTCGGATACGCATCGAAGATAAGGCATGGATAACCCCTGCGATAGAGCTTCCCATCCATCATAACATATCTGGGGGTCTGGTATTGGAGCTTTCTTGTGGCAGACCTGTCCGTGGGCAATTCACATGTGGTTAGATACCAGATGAGAGACCCCATACAGGACGTGGTTTAATCGACAACATTCACGGTTACGAGGGCTTGAATACTGGGTGCGGATAGATGGTTGATTGGAACTACTTTGGATAAATCTGCTTCAACATTTGTGGCCAACTTGGCCAGCGTGTTCGCGAACACATTTTGTTCCCTAAGGGTCTGGCGAATGTTGTATCTCTTGAACAGTTGAAGCAACTCCTAGGTTCATGCCACGTAGGCAGCCATCTTCTACCCCTTCGTTTGGTATTCTCCTAATATTTGTCTTACCACCAACTGGGAATCGCTATGGACTTCAATGTTCTCTGCCACCACTTGCCGAGCCAAGCGTAATCCGGCCAACATGGCCTCGTGCTCAGCCTCATTGTTTGATGCTTCAAACCGAAAGTGTAGGGTGCAATGCTTTGTAATTGGTGACCTTGGGGGATATTAGAATAATCCCAACCCCGACCCCGTTCTCATTGGAGGCTTTGTCGACAAAGATTTTCGACATGGGCACTACAGGATCCATTGGCTCTTCGTCCTCAGTGATTTTGGTACATTCCTTTGATGGAGATTCTGGGAACGTAGGTGATGGACCCAAAATGGGTATGTTGTAAATATTTATATCGAAAGCGCACGAATCGTTCATATAGAATAGTTATTGTGTAAGCAAGGATGTCGAACCCAAAGGAGTTGTCTAAAATAAAAAATAAAAGTATTTTAAACCAAAATTAATAAACTTTAACCTACCTCCAAAGATTGATGAGATTTTCGTATCAATAAAATAAAATAAAATAATAAAGATATTAAAGCATGAAAAAAAAAACAAGATAGGAATTGTAAACAAGTTGTAAGAGAAAGATTATTAAGATAATAGAATCCACAAAATATAAGCTCAATAATATCCATAAGTACTTTGATTCCCATGTTTTATTCATAGTAGAAATTAATCAAAATATCACCTATTCAATTTAGATATTCTTTTTAAGCACAAGTTATTATATTAATATAGGATTTATCTTCACTTTTTAAGATATAATTTTAAATTATTTAGTGTGAATCAATTTAATGAAACAACAAAAAAATCAAGGAATATTATTTATAAGGCAAAACATAATATTTTTGTTCGAAGCATTTGATGTGCACAATTTAATGGCCCACCTCAATCAAAGAATATTATGATTTTGCAATAATGAAGGACAAAGTGTAAATATATGCTAACAATAAAAAATACATGATATTTAAGATAAAAGAAGATATTTGAAGAAGAAAAATCCATAAACTTTGTTGCACAAATGAGAAATCAACATACAAAATAAATATTATCTAGTTACATATTGTTTCATCATCACCTTAATAATCTTAAAAATATTAGAAACTCATAACTTGAATAGAAAATACAAACATAACTCGGAAAATTTGGACGAGAACCCCCAAATTTTTCCTCCAAAAATACATAGAAAATTAACCAAAAAGAAGAAGATAAAGACAATGGAGTGGTCTTGAAATGTGGTAAGTGTGCAATGCAACCCCCCTCAAATTAAGCCCACCAAAAATTGTCTTGAAATTTCCTATTTATAGCCAAAATGAGAGTATTAAAATAATCAATTTAAATTGAGTAAATTAATTAAATAAAGTAAATATGGCATGTAGAGGTAAATTTTAGATGTAATGATGATTTTGGGGTCAAATTTGTAGAAAAGTTTGGGTAAAAATGTTGCATTTTTGGATGTAAGGGGACAATGAAACATTTGTGGGCTCAAGAAAATTGGGTAGACTGGGCTTGTAGTTGGTGGGAGGTGCATGGGCCTGGGCTAAAGGTAGGCCCACAGTGTGGCTGGGAGAGGCTTCTGCTTGGAGTAGGGGAGGCACGAGCCTAGCAGGGAAGGAAGCAGCTGGGCGTTGGGTCAAAATGGGGCAGGCAGGCCCGTGAAGGAGCTGGACACTTGGGTCGAGTCACGCGGGCTTTGGGTTTGTGGGCTGGTGGAGGAGAACGGACCCAATCCACGGCTGGGCCAGGGGCAAGAGTGGAGGCAGGGCCATGGGTGGCTTGCTTTGGCTTAGGCTTTCTCAAATTTTCCACTTCTTTTCTTTTATTTCTTTTCAAATCTACCACTTTTCTTTTCATTATTTTTTTTTCTGAATTTTCAAACATCAAATTTCCACAAAATTTATGCAAAATTATCATAAATTAAATTAAAACTAAATATTTTCATTAATAAAATATACAACATAAATCTCATGAAAATATTAATTAAAACTTAATTTACTTTGACATTTAAGTTCAATAAAATAACATTTTAACTTTTAATCTAATAACACTAATTTTAAATAATTAAACTACAACATATTACAATAAAATAACTATAAAAACACATAAAAATCTATAAAATCATGATAAGAAAAATAAATTCAAAATTACTTAAAAACTTAATAAATTAATCCAAAACTTAAGAACTTAACACTAATTAGCTTATAAATAGTGGTAAAATAACTCTATTTTGTAGAGTTGTCAGTAGGCAATATCAAACTAGCTCAATTCCATGGCCCACTTCAAAAGTCTTCCTGATGATTCTAGTTTCTGCAATACTTGTCGTAGGGGATGGTTCGTTAGTACCATGATGGTATGAGCCTGAAAGTAAGGTCTTAACTTCCTGGAAGTAGTCAGTAAGAAAAATGTCAGTTTCTCGATCAAAAGGTATCTGGACTCTGCGCCCAGCAACCTTTTGCTTACGTAATAGACCAAGAGTTGGTCATTTCCCTCTTCTCGCACTAAGACGACGCTTATAGCATGTTCTAACACGGTCAAATATAGGTACAATGGTTCCCCATCCACCGACTTTGACAAGATTTGTGATTGAGCTAAATGCTCTTTCAATTTTTGGAAAGCCTCTTCACACTCGGCTATCCATTCGAACCTCTGGTTTCCGCGAAGTACGTTGAAAAACGGGATGCACTTGTCTGTAGACTTTGACACAAAGCGGCTCAAAGTCGCTATTCTTCACGTCAAGCTCTGGACGTCTTTGTGTTTCTGTGGTGATGGCATGTTGATCAAAGCTCTGATCTTATCCGGGTTGGCTTCTATCCCTCTCGAGCTTACTATAAAGCCTAGAAACTTCCCGGATGCCACGCCGAAAGTGCACTTTTTGGGATTTAACTTCATCCCGTACTTTCGGATAATGGCGAATGCCTCCGCTAGGTCGTCTGGATGTTGGGCCGATGTTTTGGAGTTGACCAACATGTCGTCTATGTATACTTCCATGTTCTTTCCGAGTAGGTCCCAGGACATTCTGTTAACAAGCCATTGATATGTGGCTCTGACATTCTTTAGCCCGAAAGACATGACAATATAGCAATATACACCATTGTGCACCTGGAAGCTAGTGTGTTCCTGGTCTGCTACATGCAATGAAATTTGGTGTAACCATAGAAGGCATCCATGAAGCTTAGCAACTTGCATCCATAAGTGGCGTCCACAATCTGATCTATCTGGGGCAGTGAAATCTATACAAGTTCTCCACGTCATGTTTGGCTTTGGCACCAACACCGGGTTTGCTAGCCATACGGGATATAGTGCTTCCCGGATGAAGTTGATTGAGGATAACTTTTAGATTTCTAATTTGAGGGCCTCTCCCATTCCGTGCCCAATGGCCTTCGCTTCTGTAGGACTGGAGTTGCGTTTTCATCAATGTTCAGGGCATGAAATATAATGTTTTCTGTAATGCCCTGAAATCCCTAATGTGGTTTAATGGCTGGATTAGTAGGCCGGGAGGGCCATAATTGATTTATTATGTCATTAAATGATTATATGCATGTTTGTGTGAATTATATTATAATATGATGTTAAATGCATGCACATGTGGGTCCACATTTGATTATAAGGGCATTTTGGTAATTTGCCCCGTTGAGGGCATATTTGTGTATTTTGGTGCATGTTGTGATTTATGGATGAGATCCCATTATTATGTGGATATATTCGAGCTATGTTGTGATTTATGGATGAGATCCCATTATTATGTGGATATATTCGAGCTATTCGACATGAGACGATCTTAGGTTGCAAGTTAGTGGTTTTGTCATAACGAGGTAAATTATTTGGATAATGATAATGTTTATTTGAGGATATATTGGGAGTTATTGAGATCAGGAGGAAATTCTGGGAGTTTTGACTACTTTGTCCCCGGGGGTGTTTTTGGGACCCCGAGCATTAGGTTTTATTTGAGGTTACTTAAGCTTGAAGTAGTCTGTCAGAAAGAAACTTACGTTCAAACACCTTTCTCTCTCTCTCTCGTTATTCCTTTTTTACCATTCGCCGCAATTTCGTAGAAAACTTAGGTTTTAGGAGTTGGAATCAAGCGAGGATCGAGGCATAGCGATCCTAGGAAAGATTAGAAGCTTCTTGACCGAAGGATTTAGCAAGAAACAACTTGACCAAAGGTAATCCAAGCTTTAAGTTTTGAGTTTTAGAGTTTGTAAGCTTTGATTTGGATTTTGTGTGTTGATGAGTTTCTAATTTGTTTGAACCTCGGGATTTGATGATTTTGGATCATTGGGATGTTTGGGAACTTTGATTTTTTTGGATTTGGAGATGTTTAGGTAGGTTTTTGGAAGGTTTAAAAAGTGAGAAATCGGAGTTATGGAAGGTTTCCCAGGTGGGGCCGCGGCCCTGTTCTTGGGCACCGCGGCTGTGCTTGCCCTTAGTGCTTCTGTCTAGGCTGGGGGTCGTGGCTCAGGGTTTTGGGGCCACGACGCTTGAGGGTTTTTAAGGCCAAATAACTGTTTTGATCATGGGAACTCAAACCTTAGGTCTTGGGATCGTTCCTACTACCCGGTTTAGTGGGATTTGATGCCCCAAAGGCTAGGTCTTGGCTCGAGAACCTTTGTTATTCATTTTATTGATGGAATACCATATTTGGTTATGACTAGGTGACCGCTAAGGAACTAAAAGACAAATCGTTCTCAAGGGTCGTTCTTTTATTCATTCTCTCTCGAACCAGAGGTAAGAAAACTGCACCCTGTGTATATGACATGCGTGGTTGTTATAGAGGCATGTTGATTGTTAAATGTGGACATTGATTGCATATTAAATGCTTAGAAAATCTCGCTTGCTTGTGTATGGCACTGACTATTCAGAATCGGCACTGGTCGCGTGTTACAGACCTAAGAGTCAAAAACGGCACAAGCGTCATGAATGCAAAGCCGATAAAAGATTAGATCTAATCGACATCGGCATTGAATGACTCATATGGGGTATTAATGCTGGACCGACCCTAAGTTCGATGAAAATTATAAGCGCTTGTCTAGTCTATTACTAGTTACTTAGAGCCAGGGCCAAAGGTTTAGGTGACTGTTTTGTCACATGGCTAAGGGAACGGAATCCCACGTTGATGACTCTATTGTAATGCCCTAAATTTCCTAATAAGGTTTAGGACATTGATTAGGAGGCCAGGAGGGCCATAATAGATTTATTATGTTATTAAATTATTATATACATGTTTAGGTGTATTAAATATGCATGTGAACCCATTTATGATTAATTGGGTGATTTTCATATTTTGGTCATTTTGGGCATATTTGGCATATATGTGATATGTGCGTGGTGCATTATTATTATTTGGTTATGCCAGGGTTACCCAGCATGATACGATCCTAGGAGGTAAGCTAAGTGAAAAATTCACAACGTGATTAATTCTTGACTCAGAGTAAGTCAAGGGGTATTTAGAGCATTACCGGGTTATTGGGTAATGGGAATAAATATTTGATGATAAATTCGGAGTTAGTAAGACCAGGGGGAAATTCTGGAGGTTTTGACTATTTTTCCCCCGGGGATGTTTTCGGGACCCTGAGCGTTAGGATTTGTTTGAGGCTACTTAAGCTTGAAGTAACTTGTTAAGAAATAAAAAGAACATTCAGTAAGTTCTCTCTCCCTCTAAGTTCCATTTTCATCTTCTGATCGCATTTTTGAAGGAAACTTGAGTTCTAGGACTCAGATTCAAGCGAGGATTGAGGCATAGCGATCCTAGGGAAGAATAGAAGCTTATTAGCCGGAGGATTTAGTTGGGAAACAACTCAATCGGAGGTAATCCAAGTATTAAGTTTTAAGTTTTTAAGCTTGAATTGGACTTTGTGTTTTGATGAGTTTTCGATTGATTTGAGACTTGGGTTTTGTTGGTTTTGGATCATGGGGATGTTTGGGAACTTTGATTTTTGAGTTTGGAGAAGTTTGGGTAGATTTTTGGAAGGTTTTAAAATGGAGAAATCGAGGAAAAATGGCTGGTCCGAGGTTGGGCCGCGGCCCTATTCTTGGGCGCCGCGACCCAGGCTCGATGAAGCAGGTGGAAGATTTTATGAGTTCTAGGGGTCGCGGCACTGAGTATGGCGCGCCACAGCGCTTGCCCCTGGTGCTTCTATTTTGGCTGGGGGCCGCAGCTCTTGAGGGTTTTTATGGCCGAAATGATGTTTTGAGCTTGGGAACTCAAACCTTAGGCCTCGGGATCATTCCTACTACCCGATTTAGTGGGATTTGATGTCTCAGAGGCTATGTCTTGGTTCCGAGATTGGTTTTAGAACTTGAACTCATGGGATCACCGTTTATGGTTGTGACTAGGTTATCACTAGAGGCTTGAAATCAGGATCATGCTTGTGGTTCGTTTATTGGTGACCTGTGCTTGGACCAGAGGTAAGAAAACTACACCCTATATGGTTATTATTGAGGCATGTCGAGTGTTTAAAGGTGATGCATGTGATGCACGAAGAACATGTGGTTAGGGCATGGCATGAATGTTAAATATGAGATTGTTCAGAGCTTGAGTCTTTGTGTTTGTGCATGATCCTAATTATGCTAGCAATTGTTAAGTAAGCATGTTGAATTCCCTGTATTCGGATATATGACATATGATATATGCTTGGTATCATTGCTTACTTGTGCATGGCCCTGACTATTCAGGATCGGCACTGGCCGCATGTTACTGACCGAAGAGTCAGAAATGGCATAAGCATCATGAACGCAGAGCCGATAAAAGATTTGATCTAATCAATATCAGCGTTGAATGACTCTCGGAGCATTAATGCTGGATCGATCCTAAGGTCGATGAAAATTATAAGCGCTTGACTAGTCTATGACTAGTTACTCAGAGCCAGGGCCAAAGGCCTAGGTGACTGTTTTGTCACGTGGCTAGGGATAAAAATCCCACGGTTGTGACTCTATGGTCACTCGGTAGGTTTATGTTGGTGACTATTCCATCACATACCTACCTTGTTTAAGCTAGTGCAAGGATAACTTATTTGTAAAGCCTAGGTGACTGTGTAGTCACATGGCTGAGGGGGCAGATCCCATGATAGTGACTTGCTTATAAGTCACATGGCTAAGGAGGCAGATCCCACGTTAGTGACTTGTTTATCAATCACTTATTATGTTTAAGATAGTGATGTGTTCACTTATTTGTAAAGGGAACGGAACCTACCTTAGTGACTTTTACAACTGTCACTCCTTTATATAGGGCTATAAGCCCAACATGGTTATCGGAACCACCAGTGTTAAATCACTTATCTGATTAGGATTGACTTGATAGTCATCCACTCAGGAGGGCAGGATTCCTTATCCTGGATACCCATCATTATGTGAACTTATCTGCATGCGTGATTAAGGCTGTTATTTCTAGGCATGCACTTTATGATTTGATGACATGTTATTATTGATCATGAGCATATTGAATTTTCTTGCTGGGCTTCGGCTAACGGGTGCTATCTGGTGCAGGTAAAGGCAAAAGAAAGTTGGACCATCCTTGAGTTGGAGAGCTTAGGTGACGATGTGTACATATGCAGCTGCTCGACCGTCACGGTCGAGGGTTGAAATAGGAACTAGGGTTAAACCCTGCTTTGCCGCTTAGATCGGCTGGTTGTAAATATTTTCTTGTAATAGACCTTTAAATTATATTTTTGGGATCCCAATGTATATAGTAAACATTCTAATGAAACATTATATCTTATCCGAAATTTTTAATCCCTAAACCGCTAATCATTCTGAGTTACACGTTTATGGCCAAATGACTCGATTAGCGAGTTTAGCACTGTTTATAATGTGCACTGTAACGGTCCCTAGAGTTTAGGGCGTTACATCTATGGTCACTCGGTAGGTTTATGCTGGTGACTATTTCATCAGATACCTATCTCGTTTAAGCTAGTGAAATGATCACTTATCGGTAAAGGGAACGGAACCCACCTTAGTGACTTTTACAACTGTCACTTCTTTATTTTGGACTAAAAGTCCTGGATGATTATTATGGTCATCATTTGATATTATATTCATGAAGTATTGAGTTTTCTTGCTGGGCTTTGGCTCATGGGTGCTATGTGGTGCATGTAAAGGGAAAGAAAAGTTCACCCAATCTTGAGTGGAGAGCTTAGGTGGTGAGGTGTACATATGCGGCCGCTTGACCGCCACGGCCAAGGAGTTCTCAGGGGAACTAGGGGGTTACCCTATTTTTTCCGCTTAGATAGGCGGGTTGTAAATTTTATACTGTAGTGACCATCTTGTATTGTAAATAACTTGTAAACATTTTTATGGGCCCGTGAACAGTTTTATGTTTTAAATAAATTATATCATTTCCTTTTGATTGGTTTTCCACCTTAACCTATTAATAACACCTAGAAGCACGATTTTAACCAAAGAACTTGGTTAGCAAGTTAAATTCACGATTCAAAGTTCATCGTAATGGTCTTGGGGTAACCAAGGCGTTACAACTTGGTATCAGAGCGTGCCAGGGTTTAGGGTTCTTGTAGATTGGCTGGGCATGCACACTCACCACTGAAGACAAGATGGACTCATGGTTTGGTAACTATTTATGTGGTTATATGTATAATTGCTTAAATATAGTATAAATGTTTTACCTGCTTACATGAGACACCATGTTAAGACTGTACCCTGAATACTGTATCTTCAGCAATAGTGTGCTAATTAGTACTGATATTGCTGGCACATACTTATTAGTATTGTTGAATATGAATTATTATATGATACATGTTAAGTGCTATATGTTATGATCATGTATCTATTTGTATATTTGTATGACTATGGAATATGAGAGTTATCTGCTTGTTCTTAGACCATGAGGTGACAAGAGGTTTAGTTATCACTACCTGACTGGCCGTATTGACTATTGCAGCACAGTATAAGTTGATAAGAATGAATCCAAGACAGACAGATTACTGAGCTGGCCAGGGTGATCAAGGCCAAAATAATAATAATCAGGGTCAAGAGAATGACCAGGGACAGATTCCACAGCCAGCTCCTACGAACTGACAGCAGTTATTTAATGAGTTGCATGCTATAGCATTGAGGCAAGGAGAAGAACTTTGCCTCTTGAGACAACAGCAAGTTGCTGCAGTAGCCAGTGTATCTGAGGCACCTCCTGTATCAGTGCTAGCAGCTGGGCAGCTGCCTGAGGTTGGTAATAAATGGGAGGCTCTCTATGAAAGGTTCAGGAAACAACAACCTCCAGTATTTGAAGGCAGTGGATAAGCATGATTACCACCATCCTGGACTTCATGAGGGTGACTGGTAATGAGAGGGTGGCTTGTGCCACATATATGTTTCGGGAGGATGCCCGAATTTGGTGGGAGGTTATCTCCCAGACCAGAAATATCAATGCCTTGAGTTGGGAAGAGTTTCAGACTCTGTTCAATGAGAAGTATTATAATGATGCCATCAAGGTGGCAAAGGCTGAGGAGTTCATTAGGTTACTTCAGGGGAGTTTGTCAGTGACTGAGTATGCCCTGAAGTTTGATCGATTAACAAGTTTTCCATGGAGCTGGTGCCCACTAATGGGACCAGGAGGGAGAGATTTCTCCAGGGGCTACAACCTAGATTAGCCCGAGATGTTCGCATTACCACTGTGGCTGGGGTTACTACCTATGCACAGGTGGTTGAGAAGGCACTCATAGCTGAGAGTGCAGAGAATAAGATTTGGTGAGATAATGCGGCCAAGAAGGAGTTCAAGAGAACAGGTCCTCCATATATGGGTTTTGGTAAGGGTGGAGGCCCCAGTGATCAGAAGAGGAAAGTTCCTGGCACCTTCCCAGTTCCAGGTTTTGATAGGCGACCTCATAGTATTTCAATGGGTCGTCAAGTTGGTAGTGAGGCCTGGAAGTCTTATCCTGAATGCCCTAGATGCAAGAGGCGTCATTTGGGTGAATGTAGGGCAAAGGCCTGCTTTTCATGTGGAGCAGTGGGTCATCTCAGGAAGGATTTCCCTAAGGCAAGAAAAGAAGAACCCAAGAAAGCGGACAGCTCGGCCCCAGTTCAAGTGTTTGCATTGACACAAACAGAAGCTGAGGCTTCTCCCTCAGTAGTTATAGGTCAGCTTCTTAGTGCTGGAACCCCTTATAATGTTTTGATTGATTCTGGGGCAACACATTCTTTTGTTGCTAGTAGAATTATTGATAAACTATGTAGACCCTATGATTTTTATGCTGTGGGGTTTGGAACTTTATTACCCACTGGGGAATTAGTGGTATCCAGGAGATGGGTCAGATCTTTGCTAGTAATAGTGGAGGGCAGAGAGTTGTCAGTGGATTTGATAGAGTTTGTTATGATTGACTTCGACATGATACTGGGTATGGATTGGTTGGTAAAGTATGGGGCAACCATTGATTGCAGAAGGAAGATGGTCACCTTTGAGCCTGAAGGTGAGGATCCTTTTGTGTTTGTTGGTACTGTGCATGGATCTCGCATACCTCTGATTTCTGTTTTGAGGGCTAGAGATCTATTGCAAGGAGGGTGCATTGGATTCTTAGCCAGTTTGGTTGACACCACTCAGGCCATGCTACTGAGACCAGAAGAGACCAGACTAGTCTGTGAATTCCTGGATGTATTTCCAGAGGATTTGACAGGGTTGCCACCACACAGAGAGATTGAGTTTGTGATAAAACTGGCATCGGGGATGAAGCTAGTGTCTAGAGGACCTTACAGAATGGCCTCAGCTGAATTAAAAGAATTAAAGGTACAATTGCAAGAACTGCTAGATTTGGGTTTTATCAGACCTAGTTTCTCACCTTGGGGAGCGCCAGTTCTATTAGTAAAGAAGGAGGATGGTTATCTAAGAATGTGTATTGATTACAGAGAACTGAATAAGCTAACAATCAAGAATAAGTATCCTTTGCCAAGGATAGATGATTTGTTTGATCAGTTGCAAGGTAAGAAGGTATTCTCAAAGATCGACCTTCGTTCTGGTTATCATTAGTTGAGGGTCAAGGAGGGAGACATGCCGAAGACTGCTTTTTGTACCAGGTATGGGTATTATGAGTTCTTAGTCATGTCTTTGGATTGACTAATGCCCCTGCTACTTTTATGGATATGATGAACAGAGTGTTCAAGGATTATTTGGACCAGTATGTGATCATCTTTATCGATGATATCCTGGTTTATTCTCAATCTGAGTCAGAGCATGAGCAACATCTGAGGTTGGTTCTACAGAGATTGAAGGAACACAGATTGTTTGCAAAGTTCAAGAAATGTGAATTCTGGTTATCTTAGGTATCCTTTCTTGGGCATATTGTCAGTAAGGAGGGGAGTAAGGTAGATCCAGCAAAGATTGAGACAGTCAGAGATTGGTCAAGGCCAAAGAATGCTTTTGAGGTTAGAAGTTTCCTTGGATTGGCAGGTTATTATAGGCGTTTTGTGGAAGGGTTCTCAAAGATTGCCTTTTCACACGCAAGAATCAGAAGTTTGTGTGGTCAGACAAGTGTGAGAACAGTTTCCAGGAACTGAAGCAGAGATTGATTACAGCTCTAGTTCTGAATCTTCCAATAGATCAGGAGAAATTTGTGATTTATTGCAATGCCTCACATCAAGGTTTAGGCTGTGTTCTGATGTAATCAGAGAAGGTAATTGCTTATGCCTCACGTCAGTTGAACGAGTATGAAAAGAGATATCCAACTCATGATTTGGAGTTGGCGGCTGTGGTTTTTGCTTTAAAAATATGGAGGCATTATCTTTATGGGGAGAAGTGTGAGATCTATACAGACCACAAGATCCTGAAATACTTCTTCATGCAGAAAGATTTGAATATGAGACAAAGGTATTGGCTGGAGTTAGTAAAAGATTATGATTGTGAGATTTTGTATCATCCAGGAAAAGCCAACGTGGTAGCTGATGCTTTAAGCCGGAAGGGTCTGGGGCAGATTTATAGTGCGAGGTTGATAGCCAGAGAGTTAGCTGATGATATGACCAGAGCTGGTATAGAGTTGCTGGTGGGCCAGTTGGCCAATATTATGCTACAGTCTACGCTATTGGGGAGAATCAAGGAGGGTTATTTGGGTGATCCATAGCTGATCAAGATCAGAGAGAATGTTTTTGCTAGAGCATCCAGAGATTATACAATGTCTAATTTGGGCTTGTTGAGATACAAGGGGCAGACATGTGTTCCGTTAGACACTGTTATGAGGCGAGAGATTTTGGATGAATCTCATACTACACCTTACTCTTTGCATCCGGGCACCAAGAAGATGTATCAGGATGTGAGATCGTTGTATTGGTGGTCGGGGATGAAGAGGGATGTAGTGGAGTATGTTGATAAGTGCTTGACATGTCAACAGGTCAAGGATGAGCATCAGAGGCCGACAGGGTTATTGCAGCCTCTGGATATCCCAGAGTGGAAATGGGAGGACATCACGATGGATTTCGTGGTGGGGTTACCCAGGACTATTGGTCAGCATGATAGTGGATCGCTATACCAAGTCAACTCACTTCTTGCTAGTGAGGACTACTTATACAGTTGATCAGTATGCAGATCTCTAGGTGAGAGAGATCGTGCGCCTCCATGGAGCACCGAGGTCGATCGTGTTAGATCGGGACCCCACTTTTACTTCCAAGTTCTGGGGAAGTTTACAGAAGGCTATGGGAACACAGTTGAAGTTCAGTACTGCTTATCATCCTCAGACAGATGGGTAATCTAAGAGGACGATCCAGATATTGGAAGACATGCTGCGAGCATGTGTGCTGGACTTTGGTGGATCTTGGAGTAAAAATCTACCTTTGATAGAGTTTTCCTACAACAACAGTTATCAGTCTACCATTGGAGTTGCACCTTATGAGATGTTGTATGGTAGGAAATGCAGATATCCCATTCATTGGGATGAGACAGGTGAAAGGAGATGCTTGGGTCTTGAGGTAGTTCAGAGGACTAGTGAGGCCATTGAGAAGATTAGAGATCAGATGCTCGCTTCTCAAAGTAGATAGAAAAGTTATGTAGATCCCAAGCGCAGGAACGTGGAGTTCCAAGTGGGAGACTATGTCTTCCTTAGAGTCTCATCATGGAAAGTGGTGAGGAGATTTGGGAAGAAGGGCAAGCTGAGCCCTAGATTTGTAGGTCCATTTAAGATCCTGGAGAGGATTGGTCTTGTGGCTTACAGATTGGCCTTACCTCCGGCATTGTTAGCCGTGCATAATGTGTTTCACGTTTTAGCTCTTCGGAGGTATGTATCTGATGTGACTCATGTTTTGAGTTATGAAGATCTAGAGCTTAAGGCAGATCTCTCCTTTGAAGAGCAACCAGTCCAGATACATGATAGAAAGGACAAGGTCCTCAGAAATAAGACGATACCTTTGGTTAAGGTATTGTGGAGGAACAACAAGGTCGAGGAAGCGACCTGGGAGCTGGAGTCAAATATGCAGAGTCAGTATCCCGAGCTATTCAGGTAAATTTTGAGGACGAAATTTCTGTAAGGAGGGGATAGTTGTAATGCCCTGAAATCCCTAATGCGGTTTAATGGCTGGATTAGTAGGCCAGGAGGGCCATAATTGATTTATTATGTCATTAAATGATTATATGCATGTTTATGTGAATTATATTATAATATGATGTTAAATGCATGCATGTGGGTCCACATTTGATTATAAGGGCATTTTGGTAATTTGGCCCGTTGAGGGCATATTTGTGTATTTTGGTGCATGTTAAGATTTATGGATGAGATCCCATTATTATGTGGATATATTGGAGCTATTCGGCATGAGACAATCTTAGGTTGAAAGTTAGTGGTTTTGTCATAACGAGGTAAATTATTGGGATATTGGATAATGATAATGTTTATTTGAGGATATATTGGGAGTTATTGAGATCAGGAGGAAATTCTGGGAGTTTTGACTACTTTGTCCCTGGGGTTATTTTTGGGACCCCAAGCATTAGGTTTTATTTGAGGTTACTTAAGCTTGAAGTAGTCCGTCAGAAAGAAACTTACGTTCAAACACCTTTCTCTCTCTCCCGTTATTCCTTTTTGACCGTTCGTATCAATTTCAAAGAAAACTTGGGTTTTAGGAGTCAGAATCAAGCGAGGATCGAGGCATAGTGATTCTAGGAAAGATTAGAAGCTTCTTGACCGAAGGATTTTGCAAGAAACAACTTGAAAAAAGGTAATTTAAGCTTTAAGTTTTGAGTTTTAGAGTTTGTAAGCTTTGATTTGGATTTGTGTGTTGATGAGTTTCTGATTTGTTTGAACCTCGGGATTTGATGATTTTGGATCATTGGGATGTTTGGGAACTTTGATTTTTTTGGATTTGGAGATGTTTAGGTAGGTTTTTGGAAGGTTTAAAAAGTGAGAAATCGGAGTTATGGCAGGTTTCCCAAGTGGGGCCGCGGCCCTGTTCTTGGGCACCGCGGCTCGAGCTCGATGCTGATGATGGTGGAGTTGAGGAGTTCTGGGGGCTGCGGCACTGGGTAAGGTGCGCCGCGGCGCTTGCCCCTGGTGCTTCTGTCTAGGCTGGGGGCCGTGGCTAAGGGTTTTGGGGCCGCGACGCTTGAGGGTTTTTAAGGCCATATAAGTATTTTGATCATGGGAACTCAAACCTTAGGTCTCGGGATCATTCCTACTACCCAGTTTAGTGGGATTAGATGTCCCAAAGGCTAGGTCTTGGTTCGGGATCCTTTGTTATTTATTCTATTGATGGAATCCCATATTTCGTTATGACTAGGTGACCGCTAAAGAACTAAAAGACAAATCGTTCTCAAGGGTCGTTCTTTTATTCATTCTCGCTCGAACCAGAGGTAAGAAAACTGCACCCTGTGTATATGACATGCGTGGTTGTTATAGAGGCATGTTGAGTGTTAAATGTGGACATTGATTGCTTATTAGATGCTTAGCAAATCTCGCTTACTTGTGTATGGCACTAACTATTCAGAATCAACACTAGTTGCGTGTTATTGACCTAAGAGGCAAAAACGGCATAAGCGTCATGAACGTAGAGCTGATAAAAGATTAGATCTAATCGACATCGGCATTGAATGAATTATATGGGGTATTATTGCTAGACTGACCCTAAGTTCGATGAAAATTATAAGTGCTTGTCTAATCTATTATTAGTTACTCAGAGCCAGGGCCAAAGCCTAGGTGATTGTTTTGTCAAATGGCTAAGGGAACAGAATCCCACATTGATGACTCTATGGTCACTGAGTAGGTTTATGCTGGTGACTGTTTCATCAGATACCTTTCTCGTTTAAGCTAGTGAAATGATCACATATCGGTAAAGGGAACGGAACCCACCTTAGTGACTTTTACAACTGTCACTTCTTTATTTTGGACTAAAAGTCCTGGATGATTATTATGGTCATCGTTTGATATTATATTCATGCAGTATTGAGTTTTGTTGTTGGGCTATGGCTCATGGGTGCTATGTGGTGCAGGTAAAGGGAAAGAAAAGCTCACCCAACCTTGAGTGGAGAGCTTAGGTGGTGAGGTGTACATATGCGGCCGCTTGACCACCACGGCCAAAGAGTTCTCAGGGGAACTAGGGGGCTTACCCTATTTTTGCCGCTTAGATCGGCTGGTTGTAAATTTTATACTGTAGTGACCATCTTGTATTGTAAATAGCTTGTAAACATTTTTATGGGCCCATGAACAGTTTTATGTTTTAAATAAAACATATCCTTTCCTTTTGATTGGTTTTCCACCTTAACCTATTAATAACACCTAGAAGCACGTTTTTAACCAAAGAACTCGGTTAGCGAGTTAAATTCACGGTTCAAAGCTCACCGTAACGGTCTTGGGGTATCTAGGGCGTTACAGTTACGGTCAATCCCAGTCATATCTGCGTTGCACCAGGCCAGGAGATCCTGGTTTTCTTTTACTCGAGCGACTATGGCTGCCCCGACAACTGGAATCAAATTTCTTCCTTCGTGAATTACTCTGCTTGGATTGGAGTCACTAATGCACACCTCTTCTATCTCCTCCATTTTTTTTAATGTCTTGTGCACCTCTATTTGGGGATTCAATTTGTCGTCTTCCTGAACCACCCCCATGCTGGTTTTGGTTGTGGGACTGGAGCGACGTCATCCTCTTCCAGGGGCTCTTCGCAGACCATGAAGATTGGTCTGATGGACATGTGATAACACTTCTGGGCACTCTTATGATCTTCCCGTGCTGTCCCCACTCTGTCATTATCACACAAGAACTTCAAGCATAGATGGCGGATGGAGGTAATGGCACCAAAATTGAACAGAGTGGGACGCCCAAAAATCACATTATACACAATGGGACAATCCACCACTGCGAATGTGCAGTACTTGAACATTCTTTGAGCATCACTTCCCAATGTAACTGGGAGCTGTATTTTTCCCATCGGGAGCAACGAGTCCCTGTTGAAGCTGTAGATCTGTGTAGAACACGAGGCTAGGTCCACCGCTGTTAAGCCGATTGCGGTAAAGGTTGGCTTGAACAAGACATTGAAAAAACTTCCATTGTTTACCAACACTCAGGATACTCTTTTGTTGGTGATTTGGGCATCAATGACAAAGGGAATGTGTTGTGGGAAGTGGACATTTCGGGCATCTTGCTCCGTGAGTGTTATTGGAAGATTTATTAGCTTTAGGCGCTGGGCTAGAGTCTGGACCAACACGCACACCTCATCATGATCAAGCTCACTGAGATACCTCTTTTGGTCGCTGTAGGATGGTCCTCCCAGATGCAGGCCTCCAGATATGATGGCTTCATGGCCATTTACTCAAGGTGGCATAGTTTCGGGTGGATACGACATTCCAACTCCAAGAGCAATAGGGCCTCTAGGAGGTCGCACTATTGGTCCCCCTGGAGGGGCCTGTGCTCTCGGTCCTAGAGCATATCCTCCCTGAGTAGCTCTAAACTATCTTGGTGCTCCCTGGACAAGAGGTTGTCCAGGAGCTATAGGCTATCCCGGAACTTCAGCTGGCATCGTGACCATTGGTGGAGGTACCCCAGCTTAATCAGATTCTCAATTTCGTCCTTCAGCTGATAACATTCTTTAGTTGTATGGCCTATGTCCTTAAGATAGGCACATCTTTTACTTGCGTCCCTTGGGTTCTTTCCCCCTTTAAACATGGGGCTTGGTTTCCGGTAATGAACTACATTGCATGTTGCGAGGTATATATTTTCTTGGGTATCCACCAAGTTAGTTTATTATGTGTATTAAGGCTCGTACCCCCTCTTTCCCTTCTTTGCGGACTTAGTCTGGTTTTAATTCTTACTAGAACGTTTCCTCGGGAATGATTTATGCTCACTTCAGGTGCTTCCGTCTAGGATGGTTGGACTAATTTGGAAGTGACACTATACCTGATTGGTGCCACTCCGTATCCACAAAAAGAGGCTGCAGATGTTGGAGCATGTCCTGATGTAGTGTGCGCATAAACGGTTGGGGTCATAAACTGCATCCCGGAAGTTCCAGCAGGTCCGAACATTGCTGGTGGTGCCGGATAAGTGTTTATCGGGTATTGCGTCCCATATCGAGGGATGGTCTATGTTGTCATCTGTGGTGCCGTAGGCCATCCAAAAGCTGGATTCAAGCTTCTTCCCAGTTGATGAAGCCTTGAGCCCTTCTTATAAACTCTTCTAGGGTGTCCGCCTTATGGCACTACATGTCATCCTAGAGAGGGGATCTAGTTCTGATTCTGGCTTGGAGGTCTACTGAATGTTTCCCATCGTCCACCTTGGATGTAAGCTTCCTCTATGAAGCGTTGGATGTAAGCGCTAAGGGTCTCAATGGAATGTTGCTTGATGTCGGCCAGTGCACCGACCTCCATGTCAATTTTCTTGGCGGCCACGAATTGCTTATAGAAGGCCGACTGCAAACCAAACCAAGACTGGATTGATCCTATCTTGATCCTTTTCCACCATTCTTCAGCAGATCCGACCAAGGTGATCAAAAAACAAAGGCATTTTTCGTTGTTGCAAACATGGGCTACATTCATCAGGTGATTGTAGCAGGTATATTCGGAATCTTGAACTCCTTGGGTAATATGTCGTCCAGGATGTGTTTCGCACATGGCTCCTTTTCTTCATCTTCTGAGTCAGAACCTCCGCCTTCTTGTTTCTAGACCAGGCAGTCCGTGATCTTTTTGAGATCGGCCAGTTGTTCCATGAATTTCCTGACAATTCTATCATTGACAGGAACTTTCTTGTTTCTCCTGTCATTAAGTTTATTCCTCAAGTTGCCTCCTTGGGGGTGAATCTTCTCTTTACGGGCTTGCTCCTTTCGGGTGTTGAGGTCGTCTCGCAGATCTATGCAAGATGTGTCATCTCCCAAACTAATGGCTTCAGAATCATCCCTGTGCTTATGCCCTTTGTGATCCTTGTTCATGGAAGAACTGGTATAAAAACGTCTTCCATGGGCATTGTGTCCCGGAGTGTTCCGAGACCTGGTACCCAGCGGGCATTTACCCTGCTTATTGTTCGGGTGATTGCGTCCTGGGACAGGATTCACCCATTCTTTCCTGGGGTCCACCTTAACCTTTGGAGTAGGAGGACCTGGAGGAGTCTTCTTTAGGGGGTTTGTTTTTTCTACGGGATCGGCCTCTTTGGCCTTCCCTTTGTCTTGAATGGGGTTAGAACAACTGGCTCTGGGATGATTGGATCGTCACTGAGGAAATATGAGGGTTGCATTGTTGGGAGCACCATTCCATGTAAGTTGGACAACTGGCTGAGTCCCTGGGGGAGGAACTGCTATTGGATAAACTGTAAAGCCCAAAGCAGCAATAAATACTTGAAGAGTCAGGAGGGATTCTTTCATCTGGTCAGTGGTCTCTTGTTGTTTCGCCATCTTTGCCTCTTGATCGAGGACCTGTCGTCTTAAAAAAACCACCTCCAGATCTTTTGGCCTAGGTTCCACATCATCCTCGTCGAGGTGGATGGGATTTTCGACTTCATGGTCTTCGTACCTGTTGCGAAATTAATAGTGTGTGCAAGTGTGCACAGTCGTCAAACAAGTAATAAAGTGATAAGTTAAGTATCGTCTCCACAGGGATTGGAAATTGGAAATTAATTCTCAAAACTAATTACTAACAAATTGGTTTCAATGAAAATAAAACAATGAGATAAAACTAAATTAATGAAAAGTAAACAAAACTAACAAACAAAAACTAAGAGAAGAAACAAGCTAGAATTATTAAATTGTCCTAAAAATGCAATTATGGTAACAATGTTGCAGAGGAATGCTATAGCAACTGGGCAGAGTTGACTAGGAATTTAAATGTCATAATCTTTTTTCCAAAGTGTTTATAGTTTGGTTCTTTAATTAATTAACATATTCTTATGCCCAAATAATTTCAAGAACACCAATATAAGTACAATTCCTCTAAGTCATGCAAGGTGATAATATATCCCTATACAATCACAAATCCAAATCTAAGAAATTAAGAACTTGCATCATTCAAGTTTGTGTCTATTAACAATAACCTTTCCTAAATTAATATTAACTCATCAACCCACAATTGGTGATTAAACAAAAGTAAGCATTAGACAATATACACACTTGAATGAACAAAACTCATCCACCAAAACATTCATGCAACAAAGTACCAAATCACAATTTCAAGTCAAGAAAATAATACTAGCAAAATAGAAATTAACTCATAAATAGATGTGCAAAAATACAAAATTCTAAATTAGAGAAAGATAAAAAAGAAAAACCCATATGAAGTTTGTCACAAGACTCCAAGCTTTTCCCCCAAGATCCTCTTCTTCTTCCTCTTAATTTTTGCCAAATCTCTAAATAAAATTGCTAAAGAAAATACCAAAACCTAAATCTAACACTCAAATAAAATATTTTTTCTTTTTCTTTTTCTTCATCTTCTGCGTGTTTTTCTCTCTACAATGGCAGATCGCTCTAAAATGGTAGCTGCTCAAAGGATATAGAAGATAAAGTTTTTTTCTCTAAGGCTCCAAAAATGGGTATAAAACCCTTTTCTTTTTCTTCTACACGTGGGGACCACTCTTTCCTCCAAAAAATTGTCAGATCCTTTCCACCTCATCCTCCCACTATTCAAGTCACTCCACCTCATTTAATCACTTGCCAAGTGTGAAAACTTTATGTTGCTGGCTACACACACTTTGCTATAGCAAAGTTGATTGATCACTACATGAAACACCCCTTACCACAATACATCATTATAATACTATTGAAAAAGTATTATAGAAAATATTTTAAAAGGAGGTAAAGTAAAAATAAGTTTGAAACAAATAGCGAGCCTCAAATGTTTTTAGCCGCAATGTTCTCCCTAAACCCTACTTTTCGTCTCACCTGCATCTCTCTTGTTCTCCCTCTTCTCTCCCCCGATCGACCTCAATCTCCTGAAGATGTTGTGCCTCCCTCACGCCGACGGCACTGCGCCTCTCTCCCTCACGCCCATCGACACCACACTGACGACATCGTGCCTCTCACCCTCACGCCGACGACAATGGACTCGAGATCTCAGTCAGGGAGAAGATGCCGCAGGGTCAAGCATCAGCGTTCTTCGACGGGTGAAGAGCAGATTCGGTAATCACTCTCTCATTTATGAATTATTTCTTTCAGTATTTTTCTTTTTCTTTTGTGATTTTTTGGTAACTATAATTTTTTTTTTCATGTGGTATTTAGCTCTCTCTCTCAACTATTCTTAAATTTTATTAGTTTATTTATGCTATTTATATATTTTGTTGTTTTGAATTACATGTTTTGTCAACTTTGGGATTTACTTTGTATTTTTCAGTTTCGACATCCTCAGTTTCATCCTCACTTCTAGAATAATCAACCCAGAACTCCTAATTGTAGCCAACATTTGTCAATTCTACCTTATCATGGAATATCATTCACGGTTGGATTCAAATCCAAATTTTAGTATTTTATACAACACATATGTCTGTTAAGTATATATTATTATGTCCTTATATGACCAATTATTTTCTCACAGGAAGTGGTATGATTAGCCAAGATATCTCAAAGTCTTCTAGTTATTATGTTGCAATGGGTAACTTGAATTCAGAAGATGTGGAGGTATTTCTTTGAACATGTAAATATATTTCATAGTTATTTCTTTGGTCTCTTGCTAAACCATAAAATTAGTGGAGACAAGAAACTCTAGCATATTGCTAAGTAAGACCCCTTAAGAATCAAACCTACAAGGCCTAACCGCGTAATCTGCTTGTCACAAGTTCTTGTTTGATATTTCTATAAACTCAAAATTAATTTGTTTACTAGTCAGTTATAGTTATGAGAATTATAAGCATTTCTAACTTGTGGTCAATGAATTAAAAGTTGATTGCTTAAAAGTCCTAAGTCTTTTGAAAATGACTAAGTTTTAAATGCTCTCCAGCTTCATCAGCGTGTTCAGTTCTAACAAGTAAAGCCCTGTGAAATTAATTATAGCTTATAATTGTCATCATGATGAATGCCACAAAAATGGAAGGAAAATTTATACACCTATATCTGATATTTATATATATATTTTCCTGGGAGGTGCAGCTGAATGTTTGTTTATTCTGCATGAATTTTCATTGCAGTGAAGTTTTTTCCTTTCTAGTTCATTATGGGAATAGAGAATTGATTTAAAGTAAATAAAATAAAGGATCTGTCATCTTATGTTCTCACAATCCGTTCATTTGTATCTGTTACATCAATTGTCTGATAGTCAGACTCCAACAGTTCTGTTATTTCAACATAAGAACTTAGCAATGACATTGAAATTGTACTATCAACATATTGTTTTTCATGGGAGGTGGAATGATAATTGCCAAAGCTCATTTAATATCTACACGTGTATGATAGACACTAGATATTGGTAGGATATAGGAAATTAAAGGGTATATGGGTCACTGTAGTGAGGGGTAGTAAATGAGCTAGAATAGGGTAGTATATATAGATGGGTTAGAACTAAGAAGAATGAGGAGAGGATATTGAGTGATATGTTGTAAAGAGCTTTACTCTAGGGAAAGTTGATGTCTCTCAAATGCGTCTAGGGAGAATTGAGGTCTTCTAATGTCTTTTTATCTCTTGAATCATTCTATAACAATGATCAGATTTGCCTATTTTCCACTTTCTTCATCATTTAGTTTATCTCTATTTTTTGTCTATTAATTAGAGGATCCCTACTTGGGGCCTAGAAATTGGTATATCTGCCATCTCCAAATTGATTTAAGGGTAATTATAATGAGTACTAATCACATCACTTTAAATCTCATTGACTCCATTTTTATGAAATAGAAGCTAGTTTCTTTTCTTAGTTTTACTATTTTAATGGAGGAATTGTAACGACCCAACTACTCTAGACTTTTGGACCATTAACGAAACTATACATACAAATCCTTAATAAAGCTTACATTGAGAAAATACCATAATTTTATTAGGAAACTTGTAAAAATAAGAGTTACTTAAAAAAATATCAAGAAGGATATAGGATCCCATTGTTTGAAAAACAAAACATAACATGATTTATAATAAAAAGGGATTACATAATAAGTGCGTAAAATACATATAAACACCATAAAAACAAGACTATATCCTCGAAAATCGAACTCTCGACTCCTTGAATCCATTCACCACCGATACACATTCCCCAAGCATCCACGAACCTTACCACAACTAAAGCTATTTTCCTGCACATATAAACAAAAAGGAATGAGCCTAATGCCCAGCAAGGAAAACCTAACACATAGTTCATATACATAAATTTCATAAGAAACATAAAGACATAACATAACATATATTACACTTTTATCATACACATACTATAATGACCATTATTACTTGGGGTCCCATAGACTAAACAAGTCATATGCCCATTAGATTAGTGGGGTCCTACTAGCTAAGTAGGTCATATGCCCATAATCTATTTGGGGCTTGTTAGTCAAATAGGTCATATGCCCAAGCCTACAAACATATCATAACACTTATCATAACATAAGAAACATAAGATAACATATAAAACATATAACATATGCATTTCTATCCTATTTTCCTTACCAAAGTTACCGGGATATGAGGACAGAGTTGGGACTTTTGGAACACTCCTAAAACCATATATATAACAGGGTGAGTAGAAATTTGAAGAAAAAGAAATGAAAGGAATGGAAGGACTAAACCTTGAGAAAAATACTTACCAAAACCTTTTTGCTCAAGAACTTAGATTTCCTAACCAAAATAAAGATTAAGGTTAGAGGCTGAGTAGAAGGCTATGAGAACTTAAAAGAACAAGTACAGAAATGAACTAGAGTTTTGGGTTACCTTGAAGACTTGTAAGACCAATCTACACCTCAAACCGAAATACTATAAAACCTTACTTCCCCAAGTGTTTGATAAGCTTATGATGATCAAGCTTATGATTCCCCAACCCAAGTGTTTACACTCTCACACTCACCTAGCACTTGCAGCCTCTGAACTTAGAGCAAAAGATGAATAATGGCTGGGTACTAGGTCCTATTTATAGAGTTTAGGAATGAAAGGATCTTAATTTTACTTGAATAAAACTAATAACTTTTTAGGTGAAAATAATTTGAATTGTCGTTCAGCAGAGGCTGAAGACTCGTTCAAAAAGGTGCTGGACTTATCAAGAGGTTGAAGGGGTGAATGGAAAACGATTTCAAAATGTTTCAAAATAAGCTGAAGGAGGCGATATATCGCCCCTGTAGGCGATATATCGCCTGGGCCAGTATGCCCGAGGCTGTCGTGCATCGCCTTGTGTTTTCCGTATCTACGTGCTGCGATATATCGCCCCTTATAGCTACGATATATCGACATACGCTGATTATTTAAACACGAAATTACACATTTTTAGCTAAATTTGAATGGAGTAAACAGCCTTAACTAAGCCCTCAACGTATTCAAAGCTGCTGACTGACCTTATAGCATTCAAACTTTACCCCTTATTAAATTTAATCCTCAAAATACTTAATCATTAATCACCCATTCATAACATGTGCTTAAAATCCTATTGGTTCTTATCTAAACCTTATAGTATAATAAATATTATCCTTAATATTAGTCATATTAATCAAACCTTAGGTTAAAATTAATATTCTTAAACTATAGGTTAAACTTAGAAAATCTACAAGTACTACTATGACTGTCCAAATAATTCCCGTTCTGAACCAAAAATCCACAGTTACAAAGATAATACTATAAATACTATAATACTACTATCTATCTTAGCTAAGTAAAGTTCTTGGACTCTACAGGAATATATTTAACCTAGATTTCTTGGTCCATATATATTTTTATCTGAACTTAACAGGTGAAACTAAAAATAAGAATAAAGGCTTCCCAATATGATACAAGTGAAGCCAATTACAAATGCAATGTCAGTGAAGGGTCCTGTAGCATGCAAATTTTATTCCCTCAGGGAAATGTAGCCATCTTAACCAATCTTGGTTCTGATCAGGTAAGAATTGATTTTATCAGTTATTCACACTTTTACTTTGTATGTTGTTCATACGAGGAAAATGCTCGAGTAAAGTGAAGAAAAGAAATTAGGACAATAAATTTAGATGATAAATATCTAATTTAAGACATCTAGTTTGACAGTAACAATTTCTCGAAAGCTAACGACACTTCATGTGGTTTAACATGTAAAATTTGTACTTAGAAAGTTGTATGCCTTATTTGTTATTTTTTCTTTTAAAACGTGGGTAAAGTAAATTTCAGTTCTCACATTCCCAGTACTAAATAATTTGTTATTTTTGGCTGCTCCAGGTTGAAGTTGGCCCTAAGTTGTATGTCAAACTCTCCTATGGGCCAAGATGGGCCACTTATTTTGTTGGTACAGGTATCCCCCATGCACAACTTTTTCTTTTCTTCTTTTTTTTTTTCACAAGATCTTTTGATCTAGAACTTTGGTCGATGCTTGGACTTATTATAGGCTCTAAGTTATATGAGCTTAAGAATATCCTTTTTGGTGCAAGGTATAAAATCTATTTCCACAAGCTTATTTAAAGAAATACACAAGTGCTTTTTCATAAGAAAATGCATTATGAATTCAGATTTTAATTCTTTGAAAACCCAATATGAATGATGTTAATGAATTAGGGTGAAGCAACATTCTCTTCCAATTTATCTCCCAGTTCCAATGAATTAGGGTGAAGCAACATTCTCTTCCAATTTGGTTTTTTTTTCGTTTATCTTTTAAGTGTTTATTTAGTTTTGAAATCACTGAGTTCTTTTGTTTTTTTTTTGGGTTATGTGTTTGTTTGCAAAGGATGGTAGTGATGTGGTATTGATGGCCTTTCTTTGTAGGTAGAATTAGGTTACATTATATTCAATTTGCTTAGTAGAATGATTTATTTTTTTGACATGGTATTTAAAATACAGAGAAACCAATCCTTAAAACTAAATTAGAGCACTATTTAGGCACTTGTTATGGAAAAAAACACAAACTGATCAACCAAGTTTGCCATTCTTTCTAGTCAAGATCAGCTCGTTCATGTGCCTCACTTGAATAGAAAGTCTCATGATTGTTGATTTGTAGAGTCCAAGAACTTTACTTAGCTAGTTAGATAGTAGTATTATAGTATTTATAGCATTATCTTTGTAACTGTGGATTTTTGGTTCAGACAAGGATTTATTTGGACACTCATAGTAGTACTTGTAGATTTTCTAAGTTTAACCTATAGTTTAAGAATATTAATTTTAACCTAGGGTTTGATTAATATGACTGATATTAATGATAATATTTATTATATTATAAGGTTTAGATAAGAACCAATAGGATTTAAGCACATGTTATGAATGGGTGATTAAGGATTAAGTATTTTGAGGATTAAATTTAATAAGGGTAAAGTTTGAATGCTCTAAGGTCAGTCAGCAGCTTTGAATACGTTTAAGGTCTTAGTCAAGGCTGTTTACTCCATTCAAACTTAGCTAAAAATGTGTAATTTCGTGTTTAAATAATCAGCGTGTGCCGATATATCGCAGCTGTAGGGGGCGATATATCGCAGCACGTAGATACGGAAAACACGAAACGATGCACGACTGCCTCGGGCATACTGGCCCAGGCAATATATCACCTACAAGGGGCGATATATCGCCTCCTTCAGCTTATTTTGAAAGTTTTTGAATTGTTTTCCCTTTCAGCCATTCAACCTCTTGATAAGTCCAGCAACTTTTTGAACGAGTCTTCAGCCTCTGCTGAACGATTATTCAAATTATTTTTGTTATATTATTTCATATAATATAATATTAGATTAAATAATGTGACAAAATGTGATTTGTCACACAAATGTGATTTGTCACACCTTGTAACATATTATTGAGAGTCACAAAATTGGACACATGTGTGTGTCCAAATGTGACATATTTTGGAGTTACAAAATCAGTTACAAATTTGTAACTCCCAAATATTACCCAATAATGTGTATATTATATGTTACACATTTGAGATTGGATTTCATAAAGCCATATGAGAAATGGCTGATAGAGATATGATTTTAACTCCCATATTGTGTATGGAAGTTACAAAATCAAGTGGGAATAAATTGGAACGTTTTGGAAAAAATTGAAAAAATTTGTTGCTGAAATTGACTGAGCGCCGCGGCACCTGGAACATGTGCCGCGGCCCTAGTGGCTGAACTTGACTGAGCGTCGCGGCGCCTAGAACAAGCGTCGCGGTCCTAATGGCTGACAGTTTCTATAATTTCGGTTTTTTGTCCAACTTTGAACGATTCCAACAGCTAAGTAACTCCCAAATCTCTATTTTAATTCCATAAAACACCCAATTAATCATTGGTAACAGCCATGGGGGTTGGTGGAATTTGAAATTCAAAGGGTGTCTCTAAACTCTATAAATAGGAGCCTAATGCTCACTTGTAAGACACACCATTTCTATCCACTAAAGCACTTGGCTAGAAACACCTTGAGGCTTGATAATTCCATAAAGCATTTCCAAAATCTGAGAGAGATCCCTTAGTGCTTGAGTTAGGGGGAAATAAGCTTTTGGACAAAGGTTTTAAACCTTGTTCAAGTTGGTGATCCCCAATCCTCTTCACTTAAGTTGTGTAAGTGAGAGGTTGTTTGTGGTTTATGTTCTTCCTTTTGTTCTATTGTTGTTCTTCTTATTCTCTTGTTTTATTTACTTGTATATTTTGTTTAAGAGTTGTAATCTCTTCATTTGGTCCAAACACTTTATTTTATTTGTAACTTTTGTTTTGAGTTGTATTTTACTATTCTCTTCTTCTTCATCATCTTCTTCATTTCCTTTGTTGTATTTGTATTTTCAGTTATAGAGTTGTAACACTTTATTTAATCAATCTTGTCCATTGTAATATTTTGCATAGAGTTGTAACATTATCTTACCATTTCCATTGAGGCAGTATTATTTTCCTAACAATCAAAAGCTTAATTACCTTTTCAATGGAAGGAGAAACCATGGAGATCTTGTGAGAATCCAACCTTGGAAAGATGGTAAGATAAGGTAATGTTCTTCTTTGTTTTCTTAGAAGATCTAATGGTTTTCATATAGTGATATAAATGAGAAGAAGAAAAGTTTATAAATGAGATTCATTGTTTTCTAATCTCCTTTGTTTTATAATGGTTAGATTAGAAGATAATTCAATATGTTGAGTTTTTGTTATATGTGATTAACATGTAAATAATCTAGTAGATTATTGGGTAGTATGCTAGCATGTCATAGAACTTATTTTGTGTTAATGGGAAATTATTAGAATGACAACTATGAGTTTTATATGGCATGTATAAATATATTGATTTTTGTGAATCAATAGAAATGTGAAATCATGTGTGTGTGATATTTGTAATTCATGTTTTCATATTAATAAAGAGCCATATTAGTATGATATTAGTCATGTATGTTGACAACTATGTGAAATTATAATCATGCAAACATTTGTGAGATGTTAATATGTTTATCCTATATTGATGAGAATTATCATGATTATTGTGGTGTGCCATATAATATGATTATTAAGGTGATAATAATATTAATATGTTTTATTCTCTATTATTGCAATGTGATGAGTTACCATTCATTTGGTAAATAAAGAGAATTATTTGAGAAATGAAATTTCTCATTTAAGTGTTTACCATCTCACTTAATGAGATAAGAAAAGATGAAACTAAGGGGGTTACATCTTTTAATGGTTGTGTCTTGCCATTACAAGAAAAATAGCTCAAAGTGGGTTAAAAATTATGGGATGACATATAGACTCAATAGACTTATAGTCTAAAGAATGGTCAAAAGGGAAAATATATTTGAGAATTATTTAGTGTCAATAATTCTTGAATATTGAATGCCTCAATGAGGAGACATTACAAAATTGGAGAAGCAATTTTGAATTTTACACCAATGGTGAATAAAAGAGAATTTTATTCATTTTGGTTAAAGTTGGTGATATGTTTAAATTAATCTCAATGAGGAGATACTTTTAAACAAAACATAAGAAATCATAGTGTTTAAATAAATCAATGAGGGTTTGTTTTATTTGATTTAAAGTGTTTAAAAAAAAAAAATTGACATTTTCATTTTGATTTTGATGAGAAAATCAATGGATGTCAAATTGATGTTTTCAAAAGAATCTCAAAGAGACTCTTAAGAAATACACAAAAGTTGTTTAAGTGATTTTGAGATTATTTAGACAACTAAAAATGAAAATTTGTGATTATTTGTTTGAGAAATTCTCACATTTAATTTTGTGAAAAATATAAAAGAAAGCAACCAAGTGAAAGTTACTTTCAAATAAGTGTGCCTTGCCTTAGCAAGTAAATGAATCAAGATAAACATTGAGGTTTTTTATCTTGATCTATTGAGTATTTATCATGTGGCATAGAGGACTCATGATGAACTTTGAGAATCATAGGTCTAGATTTATCTTGGAGGATAAATGACTTATTAGAAATGAAGAGATTTCTATTTTAAAGTGATATTTTATTATCATTATGTGAGAAATGTGGGGGTGATGCTCCAAAGTTAATCAATTTATTTTGTTGATAATAATTGATTAATTTAGTTATCCTATCAAATAGGTGATTTGGAATTCCACATTCTAAATCACATTGGCTATATGTGTATAGAATGAACAAATCTAGACATGTTTGGTGTCTAAAGTCGTTGTTTGTAATATTTTGATTCAAGGAGGAATCAATTTAAAAATAAAGGAGAATTTTAGAAACAAAGAGGTTTCTAGAATTAATATTCAAGGAAAATGTTTATCTTGGATATAAAACTATAAAATAGTGGGGGTGTTGACTATGGTCAAAATCACTATTTTAAAGAGGTAACTATTTTAATCAAACTATGACTAGCAACAAAGTTTGAATAAAATAATGAGAGTGTCTAAGTATGCATACATGAGAAAATAAATGATTCAAATGGAATCATTTCTACATCTCAAGGGGTGAGACTTAGACTCCCTAAAGAGATTCACGGTTGATGGTAACCTATCTTAATACTAGTCACCAAACTAGTATTAGGTTCAATAGGTAATAACAAGTCAATCAAGTGAATAGATAGTAGTACTCAAATTTTGTCCCATCTGAGATATGAGTACTAGTGTGTTACCAAAATGAGGGTTAAAACCGAAAGGTTTTTTAATAGAACTCAGTCTTGAAAAGACAAGTATTTTAGGGTAACAAAATACTGTAAGAGTTCTACCTATATAGACCTAGGGGTGGTGCCGCCCCTCATGAGAATTGGGAGTCATTCTCAAGAAAAGTCTATGAATGGAATGTGCACATGGCCATTAACGGTGCAAAAGCGAGACATTGAGGTCTCAAGTGAACACAGCAAAGGTGTGTGTGTTATCACCGGTTTGTTATCAAGGGATAGTGGCTCAATGCTTCGGCAACCAAAATTTCAACAAACTTTGTGATAATTACACTAAGGTAAAATTCAAGTCGAAAGACATTTTACTTTATACACCAATGCAAAGGTTTCTATAGAGAGTGATTATTCAATCAAGTGGGGGAATATTATATTTTAATATAATGTTTGATTGATTAAATAAGTGTTACAAAAAGTGATTATTTAATCTAGTGGGGGAATGTTATATTATTTCATATAATATAATAATAGATTAAATAATGTGACAAAATGTGATTTGTCACACCTTGTAACATATTATTGAGAGTCACAAAATTGGACACATGTGTGTGTCCAAATGTGACATATTTTGGAGTTACAAAATCAGTTACAAATTTGTAACTCCCAAATATTACCCAATAATGTGTATATTATATGTTACACATTTGAGATTGGATTTCATAAAGCCATATGAGAAATGGCTGATAGAGATATGATTTTAACTCCCATATTGTGTATGGAAGTTACAAAATCAAGTGGGAATAAATTGGAACGTTTTGGAAAAAACTGAAAAAATTTGTTGCTGAAATTGACTGAGCGCCGCGGCACCTGGAACAAGCGCCGCGGCCCTAGTGGCTGAACTTGACTGAGCGCCGCGGCGCCTAGAACAAGCGCTGCGGCCCTAATGGCTGACAGCTTCTATAATTTCGGTTTTTTGTCCAACTTTGAACGATTCCAACAGCTAAGTAACTCCCAAATCTCTATTTTAATTCCATAAAACACCCAATTAATCATTGGTAACAGCCATGGGGGTTGGTGGAATTTGAAATTCAAAGGGTGTCTCTAAACTCTATAAATAGGAGCCTAATGCTCACTTGTAAGACACACCATTTCTATCCACTAAAGCACTTGGCTAGAAACACCTTGAGGCTTGATAATTCCATAAAGCATTTCCAAAATCTGAGAGAGATCCCTTAGTGCTTGAGTTAGGGGGAAATAAGCTTTTGGACAAAGGTTTTAAACCTTGTTCAAGTTGGTGATCCCCAATCCTCTTCACTTAAGTTGTGTAAGTGAGAGTTTGTTTGTGGTCTATGTTCTTCCTTTTGTTCTATTGTTCTTCTTCTTATTCTCTTGTTTTATTTACTTGTATATTTTGTTTAAGAGTTGTAATCTCTTCATTTGGTCCAAACACTTTATTTTATTTGTAACTTTTGTTTTGAGTTGTATTTTACTATTCTCTTCTTCTTCATCATCTTCTTCATTTCCTTTGTTGTATTTGTATTTTCAGTTATAGAGTTGTAACACTTTATTTAATCAATCTTGTCCATTGTAATATTTTGCATAGAGTTGTAACATTATCTTACCATTTCCATTGAGGCAATATTATTTTCCTAACAATTTTCACCTAAAAAGCTATTATTTTTATTCAAGTAAAATTAAGATCCTTTCATTCCTAAACTCTATAAATAGGACCTAGTACCCAACCATTATTCACCTTTTACTCTAAGTTCAGAGGCTGCAAGTTGCTAGGAGAGTGTGAGAGTTGAACACTTGGGTGGGGAAATCATAAGCTTGATCATCATAAGCTTGTCAAACACTTTGGGAAGTAAGGTTTCATAGTATTTCGGTTCGAGGTTTAGATTGGTCTACAAGTCTTCAAGGTATTTCTATACCATAGTTCATTGGTATTATTTTATTTTAAGTTCTCATAGTCTTCTACTCTGCCTCTAACCTTAATCTTTATTTTGGTTAGGAAATCTAAGTTCTTGAACAAAAAGGTTTTTGGTAAGTATGTTTCTCCAAGGTTTAGTCATTCCATTCCTTTCATTTCTTTTTCTTCAAATCTACTCACCCTGTTATATATGGTTTTAGGAGTGTTCCAAAAGTCCCAACTTTGTCCTCTTATCCCGGTAACTTTGGTAAGGAAAATAGGATAGAAATTCATATGTTATATGTTTTATATGTTATCTTATGTTATGATAAGTGTTATGATATGTATGTTTGTAGGCTTGGGCATATGACCCATATGATTAACAAGACCCCAAATAGATTATGGGCATATGACCTACTTAGCTAGTAGGACCCCACTAATCTCATGGGCATATGAATTGTTTAGTCTATGGGACCCCAAGTAATAATGGCATTTATAGTATGTGTATGATATAAGTATAATGTTATGTTATGTTTTTATGTTTCTTATGAAATTTATGTATATGAACTATGTGGTAGATTTTCCTTGCTGGGCATTAGGCTCATTCCTTTTGTTTATATGTGCAGGAAAATAGCTATAGTGGCAGTAAGATTCGTGGATGCTTGGGGAATGTGTATCGGTGATGAATGGAGTCAAGGAGTCGAGAGTTTGATTTTCGAGGATGTAGTCTTGTTTTATGGTTTTACATGTATTTTTCCGCACTTGCTATGTAACTCCTTTTATTTTAAATTATGTTTTGTTTTAAGACAATGGGATCCCATATCCTACTTGATATTTTATGTAAGTAACTCTTATTTCTACAAGTTTCTAATAAAGTTATGGTATTTTCGCAAATGTAAGTTTTACTAAGGAATTGTATGTATAATTTCGTTAATGGTCCAAAAGACTAGAGTAGTTGGGTCATTACAGTTGGTATCAGAGAAACGGTTCCTTCGCATGAAGTTCTCCTCGATACACATGTTCAAAAGCTCCGAATCTGACCGCCAAGTAAGTGTTTAAGTTATAGTTATTTTGCTTATGTGTATAGCTAACAACTTTAGTGTTTATGTTTTCAGTTAAGTATGAACGGAGCTTTAACCTATCAAGATATCCGAGCCATTAAGGCTTTAAAAAGAATAAGGGAGCCAAGAAACATCGTAGGAGCACTAGAAAGAATCTCTCGAAGATTGCTCTTGTTCCACCAAGAGATAGGTCACCTTCAAGAGTCTAAGCAAATAATGTTAAGATCAACGAAACAATATGTACTAATAATTATGTTATTTAAAGATTTCCATCCTGTAATAGTAGCCTTATGATTATGTTGATATATTTAATGGTCAGAACTGTTAAATTAATGCACCATGAAACTTTTGCTCATTTCTATTTTTCTATTCTTTGTATTTTGTATGCACAAACTTATGAATGCCTTGGTGTCTAATGTAGTTGGTTAATCCATTTGTGTTCTCTTTTTTTGGTATGCCATGTACTTATCCTCTATATCATCAATCAACACTAAAGAAATTAAGATGTGTTTTCAAGTTTTAAAAAGTTTTCCTTGTGTATTTTTAAGACTACAAGTAAAACTTTAGTTGGTGTTAACTGTGAACTTGTGGCTCTTGAATGGCAGAGAATCTTATGACTACTTCTGCCACCCAATTTGCACTATCACTTGAGTTATTTCCTTGTTTTTCTTTGAATTCAGTTTTTCAAACTAGAGAATGAAAGAATTGATGTTAAACATAAAAAAAAAAAAAAAAACTTCTCCCTTAAACTAGAGATATCACATTTTTTTCATTTTATTTTTTAGGGATTTGGCATAAATTGTGAAAGTCACATGGACCCTTGTTAGTGGCATAATCATTTAGCTTTCATCCATATTCGTCTTGCAGCAATATTGGACATAACTTTTACATGGAAAGCCAGACAAATGATGGAATACAGTGACAAGATAAGACTAGTGGTGAAGCTTGTTGTTGCAGCGATATGGACAATCGCTCTTCCTACATGTTATGCTTATTCTAGAAGAAAATACACTTGTTTCTCCTCGCAATATGGAAGTTGGCTAGAAGTATGGTGTCTGTCTTCCTATTTGGTTGCAGTTGGAATTTATATGATACCTAATGCAATTGAGATGGTGTTATATTTTGTTCCTACTGTTAGAAAGAACATTGAAGTATCCAATTGGAGAATATTCACTTTACTTGCTTGGACACATGTAAGTTCATCATAAAGGCTTTTTTTCTTCTTTTAAAAGTTATAGATCAATCTTGCACCAAGTTTTTTTCTTAGATGTTGAATTTAGCAACTAGCATTACTTTGAAGGTTTAAGAAATATACTAGAATTCATATTTTTGCTATTATTTCGCTTTCTTGACAAGAAACAAATTTTAGTTTATTAATACAAAAAGATAACGTATCATCTTAAACAGCACACTTTAAAATCTTTTTTATAAAATATCCAAAGATCAACTCAAAATTTGATTATGCAGTATGCCACATATTTGGCCAGCTAAAACTGGTCATGTAATTGTACCCATATTCAATTTACTTTCTTTGTCTGATCAACTTCTGGTTTTAAGCTTTGTGTATATTCCCTAAAATATTTGTTTTTATCACATAGCCTAGATTATATGTGGGATGTGGGATGCAAGAAAGCCATGTCTCTGTGCTGAAGTAATTTCCCATTTCTCCCTTCTAAATTAGCTATTGAGTTGTCTCTATTCTTATCATTTCCCCCTAATGTGTTATAATTTGTGTATTTTGTAGGTACACATTGTTCTGGATACTAGTACTATTGAGCAGGTTTTCTTTCAACTACTGGTTTGAGGTAAGCTGCGAAGTGCAACTACATAATAACTCCATAATACATGACTATTTATTAGATAATTTACTAATAAATATTTCATTTTAGATTGCCATAAATATCTTTCTTTAGTGGAAATTGTACTATCTAATTCTCAACTTTCAACATAAAATCAGAGCTAATTAATTCTTAGCATTTATCTTTCTGATTCTTATGCTAGTTAAATATAAACATGAAAGCATACTTACTGTTAACTGCGGCCAGTGGAATAATGCAGATAAAGCCTCTCATAGGACCAACAAAGCAAATCATGAAAATTGGTGTGAAAAGTTATGACTGGCATGAGCTTTTCCCAAAAGGTTTTCTCTGTTCCTTTGTATATAGTTTGTCCAAAAAGATTAATCAGAAACCTGGTATAGCTACTAAATCTAAACCCAAAAAAAATTGCTTCTCTTGCAGTACAAAATAACGTTGGTGCAATACTTGCAGTATGGGCTCCTATAGTAGTTGTGAATGTTGTTTGTCATACTACTTCTTGATAATATCTGCACTAGTTATGGAAGCCCATCTTAGTTTAAATTTATTAATGACGAACACTGTAAAATATCTTGAACAAAGAATTAGGGAAGAAGTTGGAAGCTTAGTTTATAGATCAACCTGGTCTAGCATAAATGCTTGACACATTATTCTATTTCTGCTTTACAGGTATATTTCATGGACACATAGATATGGTATTCTATATTCTGTTCAATATTTGGTGGACTTTATGGTATTTTGCATCACCTTGGTGAGGTAAGCCATTTCTTCTATATGTTAGGAAAATATGTATTGCCTCAATGGAAATGGTAAGAAAATACAACTCTATGCAATATATAACAAATAAATAATGATTGATTAAAAGGAGTGTTACAACTCTATAACTGAAAATACAAATAAAAGGAGAAGGAGATGTAAGATGATAGAAATAGAAAGTACAACTCTATTACAAAAGAAACAAATAAACTAGAAGTGTTTGAACAAAGAAAATAAAAGGATTACAACTCTGAAACAAAAGTACAAGTAAATAGAACAAGAAGAAAAAGAAGGAAAGCAATAGAAGAAAATAAGAACAAGAACAAAAATAATAAACTCTCACTCACACAACCAAAGTGAAGAGTGTTGGGGATCACCAACTTGAACAAGGTTTGAAACCTTTGTCCAAAAGCTTATTTCCCCCTAACGCAAGACTAAGGGATCTCTCACATATATTGGAAATTCTTTATGGAATTATCAAGCCTCAAGGTGTTTCTAGCCAAGTGCTCTAATGGATAGAAATGTTGTGTCTTTCAAGTGAGCTATAGGCTCCTATTTATAGAGTTTAGAGACACCCTTTGAATTTCAAATTCCACCAACCCCCATGGCTGTTACCAATGTTTAATTGGATTAATATGGAATTAAAAATGAGATTTGGGAGTTATTTGGATTTTTGGAACCATTCAACACTTTTGGAAAAAACTGAAAAAATGGCTTGAAATGCACCTGTGGCCGTGGCCAAGGACATCAGTGGCCGCGACCACTACTTTCTGTCCCCCAAGCCGCGACCACCATCATTCAGTGGCCGTGGCCACAGCCCAGTTTCAGCACTTGAAAATGTGTTGTTTTTCCAAACGGTTCCAAACCCTCCCAAATGATTTTGTAACCCCCAAAACACATTATTGGGGTTTAAATCATTTCTCTAACAGTCATTTCTCAAATGGCTTTATGAAATTCATCTCAATATTGTGTAACACCAAATTTACACAATAAAGGGTAATATTTGGAAGTTACAAATTTGTAACACCAAATATGTTACATTATCTGGATATGTCTCATATATCTAAATATTGTAATTCTCTATTATATGTTACAATATGTGACACTCTTTGTCACATTTATTTAATTTAAAACATTATATTATAATATAATATAATATTACATTATATTATAAAATAATATAACATTCCCCCACTAGATTAAATAGTTGTCTATTGTAACACTTATTTAATCAATCATTATATTTTAAAATATAATATATCCCCTACTTGATTAAATAAGAACTCTCTCTTATTGGAGTCATTGAATTAGTGCATAAAGCAAAGTGTTTTTCAACTTGAACTTTACTATAGTGTAATTATCACAAAATTTGTTGAAAATTTGGTTGCACTAGGCATTGAACCATCTTTTCATGATAACAAATCGGTGATAACACACACACCTTTGCGATGTTCACTTGAGACCTCTATATCTCACTTTGCACCGTTAATGGCCATGTGCACTTTCCATTCATGGACGTTCTTGAGAATACTCCCAATTTTCATGAGAGGCGGCACCACCCCTAGGTCCATATAGGTAGAATTCTGAAAATACTTGTCTTCACAAGACTGAATTCTATTAAAAAACATTTCGGTTTTAACCCTCAACTTGGTAACACGCGGGTACTCAATATCTCAGATGGGACTTGTTTTCAGTACAACTAATATTCACTTGATTGGCTTGTTGTTACCTATTAAACATAACACTAGTTGAATAACTAGTGTTAAGATAGGTTACCATCAATCGTGAATCTCTTTAGGGAGTTTAAGTCCCATACCTCGAGATGATGCAGCCACTAAATCCCTCGTTAGTGGCTTAGTGAAAGGATCCGCCAGATTTTCACTTGTTCTCAGATATGATATTGAGATGACTCCTCTTTGAATCAATTCTCTTACATATCCATGTCTTAGACTAATATGTCTAGACTTCCCATTATACAATCCGCTGTATGCTCTAGCCAATGTCGCTTGGCTATCGCAATGTATCGATATAGTAGATACATTCTCTTTGATTAGGGGAATCTCTATCAACAAATCCCTTAACCATTCGGCCTCTTTGCCGATAGCAGATAGAGCTATGAACTCTGCTTCCGTAGGTGAATGAGATATACAGGTTTGTTTCTTGGAACCCCAAGAAATTGCACCTCCACCAAGTGTAAATACCCAACCAGTTGTGGACAAGTTGTCCCCAAGATTGGATATCCAACTTGCATCTGTATATCCTTCTAAAATTGAAGGAAATTTGGAGTAGTGAAGGCTTAGTCCTTTGGTTTTCTTGAGATAACCTAGGACTCTTCTAATTGCCTTCCAGTGATCCACACTTGGATTACTTGTAAACCTACTAAGTTTACTTATCGCAAATGCTATATCAGGTCTAGTACATTGGGCAGCGTACATTAGACTCCCTATAGCACTAGCGTACTCCAATTGAGCACCGCTCTTCCTTCATTCTTCTCTAGTTTTACACTATGATCGAATGGAGTATTGGCATCTTTAACCTTGAGATGGTTAAATTTGTTCAATACTTTCTCAACATAGTGAGCTTGCCCTAACGCAAAACCCCCAACTATGTTTCTTTACTTTGATACCAAGTATGGTGTCAACTTCTCCAAGATCTTTCATCTTGAAGGTTGATGATAGAAACCTCTTCGTTTCTTCTATCCCTTTCATGCTATTACTTAGAATAAGCATGTCATCCACATATAAGAAAACAATGATGTAGAGTCCCAGAATTTACTTAGCTAGTTAGATAGTGATAGTCCTAGAATTTACTTAGCTAGTAGTAGTAGTAGTAGTAGTGGTAGTAGTGGTAGTAGTGGTAGTGGTAGTGGTGGTGGTGGTAGTGGTAGTGGTAGTGGTAGTGGTAGTGGTAGTGGTAGTGGTAGTGGTAGTGGTAGTGGTAGCAGTAGCAGTAGCAGTAGCAGTAGCAGTAGCAGTAGCAGTAGCAGTAGCAGTAGCAGTAGCAGTAGCAGTAGCAGTAGCAGTAGCAGTAGCAGTAGCAGTAGCAGTAGCAGTAGCAGTAGCAGTAGCAGTAGCAGTAGCAGTAGCAGTAGCAGTAGCAGTAGCAGTAGCAGTAGCAGTAGCAGTAGCAGTAGTAGTAGTAGCAGTAGCAGTACTTATAGTATGTTCATTACTATGGATTTTGGTTCAAGCCGGGACTTAGTTTGAAACTCCTAGCAATAGTTATGGATTTTATAAGTTTAACCTATAGTTTAAGAATATTAATTATAACATAAGGTTTGATTAATATTGCTGGTTATTAATATGATAATTATTATAACCTAAGGTTTAGATAGAGCTAATAAAAATATGATATTTTTCATGAACATGGATTATTCCTATGGTTTAGATAGAGCCAATAGGAATATGACACTTGTCATATGTATGATTATTAAGGAATTATTATTTTAATGATAAAATAAGGGAAATATAAGACTTAGTCTTCACCATAATTTTTTAGGAGCATGACATTTGTCACAATTTTATTTATTTGTGATTTAGATATTTTATTTATTTGTGATTTAGAAAATTAAATAGATTTTTCGTAACTTTAGGGTACTGTAACTTCCAACCTATTTTTGACCTAGTTATGTTATGAATTTCGACAAATATTATTTCTAAAAAGTTGTAGATAATTTAATTATCTTTCTAACGGTATAAAGGTATTCTAAATCTAAGTCCTACAGCTCCAGATATGTTAATTGTACTGTAGGTTAGTTTAGAGTTACGGGATTTAGAAAGTTAGAAGTTAGGATTCTATTTTAAATTTAAATTTAAATTTGGATTATAATTAGAAGATTTTTATTCCTAGAACTCTATAAATATGACCTAGCACCAAGCTTTTTCATTCATTCTTCAAGCATTGATCAGAGCCTTCTAGGTGCTAGTGAGACTATAGAGTGATAAGCACTTGGGTTGGGGTTATAAGCTTTGTCATTCTAAGCTTATTAGACACTTGGGAAGTAAGGTTCATAGAGTGTATTTCGGTTTCGAGGTGTAGTTCGGTCACAGCAATTTCAAAGGTATTCCTATTCTTAGTTCCTTTTCTGTATTGTTAGTTCTTATAGTTTTTCTCTACTAAATTCCTAACCCAATCTTCTCTATTCTTGGTTAGGCATCTAAGTTCTTCAAACTTGAGATTTCTTGTTGGTAAGTATCTTCTCGATGGTTTAGTTCATTCCTCTTCATTTCTTTCTTTTAGAAAACTCACCTCTCCATTAATGGTTTTTAGGAGTGTTCCAAAATCCAGACTTTGTTCTCATCATCCCGGTATTTTGGTAAGGAAAATAGGATAGATCTTGTTTGTTTGTATGATATGTTATGCTATGTTTATATTATGATAAGTTTATGTTATGATATGTTTATGCTATAATAAGTATATGTATAATATGTTTTGTAGTCCTTGGGCATATGACTTGTTTAGATAATAAGCCCCAAGATTATGTTTTTAGTCGCTTGGGCATATGACTTGCTTAGATAGCAAGCCCCAAGATTATTTTATCATTTTCATGGTTTAGAGTTATGATTTACCCTACCTCAGATATTAGACAGGGGACCTAGATGGGTTATCATATACTACCATGTGATCTAACCTACCTCAGATATTAGACAGGGGACCTAGATGGTTTATCGCATGCCATGTTAATGGCCATTAATATTGTAGTCCTATATGATATACGTTTTTATAGTCATATGTTTTTAGTGTATGCTTATGATTTATTATGTATGTTTTAGATAGTATTATGTTTTATAGTATATGTTGTAGTTTTATGCTTATGATATATGATGTAAGTTTTTAGTAGGTTTTCCTTGCTGGTCATTAGGCTTATTCCTTTATTTTTAGTGTGATGCAGGAAAATGAATATGGAAGGCGGAAGGATTCTTGGTAGCTTGGCTTGTGTGTTGAGGATGGATGAAATGTATGAACTGCGTGTCGATCGAGGATGAAGTTATTTATTTTTAGTCTTTTAAATCATGTTTTTTTTCTGCATTTAGTTTTGTAAATAATTTTCTTTAGTTCAAGATTATGTTTTATGTTTTAAACAATGGGTACCCATGCCATATTTTCTATTATTATGTATTTGATACAATATTTCAAGATTTAATAAAGTTAGTTATATTATTTCTTATGTATCTTTCCCAAAATAGTAGTTATGTATAGTAGATCTAATGGTCCAAGGTCTTAGAAATAGTTGGGTCATTACAAATGATCACATATCCCTTACAAGTTTTGGAATACAAACACTTGTCTCCATTGTTATGTCTAAACCCATTAGACACGATGGCTTGATCAAATTTCTCATGCCATTGCTTAGGAGCTTGTTTTAATCCATATAAGGATTTTACAAGTCTACAAACTTTATGTTCATATTTTGGTAGGACAAACCCTTTAGGTTGTTCCATATAGACCTCCTCATTGAGGTCACCATTAAGAAATTCCGTTTTGACATCCATTTGATGAACATACAAGTTGTGTATAAAAGCTAAAGCGAACAAAATTCTTATAGAAGTTGTCCTTTGCAACAGGCGCATAAGTATCAAAATAATCGATACCCTCTTTTTGCCTAAACCCTTTAGCTACTAATCTAGTTTTAAAGGTTTGGATAATGCCGTCAATGTGGTATTTTCTCCTAAATACCCACTTACACCCAATTGGCTTAGACCCCGGTGGGAGGTCTACCAATTCCCAAGTGTTATTGGAAAGAATGGAATCCATCTCATCATTGATGGCTGCTTTCCAAAATGCATTATCTCTCGATTGCATAGCTTCTCTATAAGTCTTAGGATCATCCTCAATGAGAAGTACAATAGTAATTTTCCTAATAACTTCCTCTCTATTTCCTTCTACCATATAGAATGAAATTCGTTGAGAATCTATCTCATCCACTACTAGACTTTTATGATTTTTAAGCCTTTGACTTCTTCTAGGTTCAAAGGGTTGCTTTACATCCTTTTGAGAATTCTCCTCTTGAGAATCAACTTTGGATGTAGAAGCTTGAGAATTGTTCTCATATAACAAACTCTCCTTTAGAGATGGTGAAGCTTGAGAATTGTTGTCACATAACATATTCTCAAAAAATTCAACTTCTCTAGATTTAATCACAATATTAGACTTTAAGTCTAATAGCCTATAAGCTTTACTATTGTTGGCATAACCAACAAAAGCACAAATTATGTCTCTTGAACCTAACTTGGTTCTATTAGGTTCGTTTTTCTTGCAATATGCAAGACACCCCCACACTTTGAAGTACCCTATGTTGGGTTTTCTTCCTTTCCATAACTCATATGGAGATATCTCATTTTTCTTCATCGGTATTCAATTAAGAATGTGACAAGCAGTTAAAAGCGCTTCACCCCATAAGTTGAAGTTCAACTTAGAAAACACCAACATAGAATTTATCATCTCTAGATAAGTCCTATTTTTCCTTTCGACAACACCATTGTGTTGTGGTGTATAAGGTGCAGTGCACTCATGAATTATACCATTTTCTTCACAAAATGTATTGAATTCATTAGAGAAGTACTCTCCTCCTCTATCACTTCTTAGCACCTTAATCTTTTTATTTAGTTGATTTTCAACTTCTAATTTATACAATTTAAAAGCATCAAAAGTTTCATCTTTATGCTTTAAAAGAAACACATAGGTATATCTACTAAAATCATCTATAAAAGTAAGAAAATACCTTTTACAACCTCTAGTTAAAACACCATTTAATTCACAAAGATCACTATAGATTAAATCTAGTAAATTAGATAATCTTTCTACACTAGGAAATGGTTTCTTAATCATTTCTGCCTTAACACATGTTTCACATTTACCATGGTTTTTAATATTCCATGCAATCATACCACATTTTACTACTCTTTTCATGGTTGAAAAACCTATATGCGATAGTCTAAGATGCCACAAAAATAAAGAATCATACTCAACAATATAGGCGGAATTAGCGTTTTTATTGATAACATTGAAAGTTACATCATTGGTGCACAATTTAACCATTCCCTCACAAGAGTACCCTTTTCCCAAAAATACATTTGATTTGGTAAGTATAAGTTTACCGGACTCAAAAACGGCTCTAATGTCGGGCTTGCCAAGAAAATCACCACTTACCAAGTTTCTACTCATTTCAGGAACATAAAGTACATTCACTAATGTAACTTTCTTGCCGGGGGTGAAAAAGACTTCAATGGTACCTTTGCCAAGTACCTTAGATTTGCCCTCATTGCCCATTTGAATCTTATGGTTTCCCTTTGACTCTTCAAAGGTCTTGAACAATGATTTGTCATAGGTGACATGGACGGTGGCACATGTATCATACCACCATCCTTTCACCTTGCCTTGGACCGCATTCACCTCACTAAGGGTAGCAACTATGTTTTCCTCTTGAGTTGCGTTCACCTTTGGTCCTTGTTGGTCTTTTCTATGCCTACACTTTCTAGCATAGTGACCATTTTTCCCACACACAAAGCAAGGACCTTTTTCGTCCTTAAACTTGTTTGGGTTGGTTTTTGGACCCAAAGGTTTCTCGTTACCCTTTTTCCCTTTGTTTTTGGGATGTTTTGGTTGTGACACCGCATTTGCTTTGGAAGTCTCTCCATTAGACCCCTCCACAAGTTTATCTCTACATATCGATTCCTCTTCGAATCGAATATGCTTTTGGATTTCCTCCAAAGAATAATCCTCATTTTTATGAAGGATTCTTTTCCTATAGCTCTTCCAAGTTGGTGGTAATTTAGCCACTATAGCACCAACTTGAAAGGCATCGGGAAGCTCAATCTTTAAAACTTTCAGTTTGTTAACAATTATTTGCAATTCATGAATTTGAGGAAGAATAGGTTTATCACCAAAAAATTTGAAATTGAAGTATTGAGATATCAAAAACTTTTTGGTACCTTCCTCTTCCACCTTGAACTTTTTCTCAAGTGCATCTCATATCTCCTTTGCCGATTTGGTCTCGGTGTAGAGGTCATAGAGCCTATTGGATAGGGCGTTGAGGATATGACCCCTACAAAGGAGATTGTCCTCCTCCCTCTTCCTTCTTTTCTCTACCTCCTCGGGAGTGTCCTTGTCGGATGGCGTTGGGAGAGGTTCTAGAATGGATTCTAGAATGTAGGCGATTTTGAGAGTGGTCAAAAGGAATCTCACCTTGTCTTGCCACCTAGTGAAATTGGACCCATCAAACCTATCCAACCTCACTAGGTCTTGATTCATGATTTTGATGGTCTCACCTTCCATTAAAACAAACAAAAAATAAGCTTTTGAATGTTAGGAAAATATGTATTGCCTCAATGGAAATGGTAAGAAAATACAACTCTATGCAATATATAACAAATAAATAATGATTGATTAAAAGGAGTGTTACAACTCTATAACTGAAAATACAAATAAAAGGAGAAGGAGATGTAAGATGATAGAAATAGAAAGTACAACTCTATTACAAAAGATACAAATAAACTATAAGTGTTTGAACAAAGGAAATAAAAGGATTACAACTCTTAAACAAAAGTACAAGTAAATAGAACAAGAAGAAAAAGAAGAAAAGCAATAGAAGAAAATAAGAACAAGAACAAAAACAATAAACTCTCACTCACATAACCAAAGTGAAGAGTGTTGGGGATCACCAACTTGAACAAGATTTGAAACCTTTGTCCAAAAGCTTATTTCCCCCTAACTCAAGAACTAAGGGATCTCTCACAGATATTGGAAATGCTTTCTGGAATTATCAAGCCTCAAGGTGTTTCTAGCCAATTGCTCTAATGGATAGAAATGTTGTGTCTTTCAAGTGAGCTATAGGCTCCTATTTATAGAGTTTAGAGACACCCTTTGAATTTCAAATTCCACCAACCCCCATGGCTGTTACCAATGTTTAATTAGATTAATATGGAATTAAAAATGAGATTTGGCAGTTATTTGGGTTTTTGGAATCGTTCAACACTTTTGGAAAAAACTGAAAAAATGGCCTGAAATGCACTTGTGGCCGCGACCACTGCTTTCTGTCCCCCAGGCCGCGGCCACCATCATTCAGTGGCCACGGCCACAGCCCAGTTTCAGCACTTGAAAATGTATTGTTTTTCCAAACAGTTCCAAATCCTCCCAAATGATTTTGTAACCCCCAAAACACATTATTGGGGTTAAAATCATATCTCTAACAGCCATTTCTCAAATGGCTTTATGATATTCATCTCAATATTGTGTAACACCAAATTTACACAATAAATGGTAATATTTGGAAGTTACAAATTTGTAACACCAAATATGTTACATTATTTGGATATGTCTCATATATCTAAATATTGTAATTCTCTATTATATGTTACAATATGTGACACTCTTTGTCACATTTATTTAATCTAACACATTATATTATAATATAATATAATATAATATTACATTATATTATAAAATAATATAACACTATATATTTCTCACTATTAGAGTACATTGGCAATGTTCTTACTCTGGTGTGCTATAAATCCGGATGTTAGGAATGTAGAGAAGCAGATTCCACACCTTGCCATCAACATTTGATGCTTGTCTGATTCCACCTTCAATAAAAAAAATGAAAAAAAGGGACGAAAATGTTTCTTTCAAAACATATTTCATGTGGTATACAATTTTTATGTTTTTTTTATTAATTTATATTTTTTAATGATCTCCACATGCTGATCATTTATAACTATCTCAGGAGTCAATCGTTGACACTCTAACTATCTATGTCACTGTGCATTGCATGGGATTTTTTGGGGAAGGATGAAATTCATGTCAAAAATATTAGAAAATACAAATGCATGTACTATGATGTAAAGGAGTGCTATGATTCACTGAAGTACATCCTTAAGTTTCTCGTTGTGAGAGATTTGGAAAAGAGGTAGACAAATTATTGCAAAACTTTATGTTGTTTTGTATGCATACATACTTGAATATTTAAATGATGTCATTCTTACCATGTAGATACATTATTTCCTCTTTCTTTTCCTGATAGAACATTCAAATGCTGGCTTCTCACTTATTGTTTCTGCTTCTATGATGATCCTTGTGTTGCATTCTAGGGTCACATCTGAAATAATAAATGAAGTTGAAGAAAGCCTTAAAAGATCAAGTTTTCTTGAGGACTTTAGAATGATTGAGCTTCCAAATTTGCGAGATAAATTTGTTGAGTTGCTTGAACTTCTGGTAAGCCTGCATATTTCTGGCTTCTCCTTGATTTTTTAGAGTAAGGAGTCCGTAGTCTGAGTCCAAACCTTACTAACTTATGGTATTAAATGTTTCAAGGGTGAGGGAAATGGATATCTTGCTGGTAAAGTAGTGAAAGTTCTACAGGACATGTTTGAAATTATAATCAATGATATGATGGTTGATTCTTTAGGTTGGATGCTTTCGGACTTACCATTCTTTTGGAAGATCAGTAGTTAACATGTTTTATATACTAATACTACCATACTTCATGTTCAAACCACACAGAGCAGGTGATGAAACTTGTAACATTCATTTAAACATATAATTACATTTGTAAACTGTTGTGATTTTCAATCATGATTTGGTGCTTGTCTTTTCATTTTGTTCATTTATAGCTTTTGATACTCATTCCATCGAATTGATGATTATGAAACTTTAAGTAATTGCTAGTGCTCTCACATCTAGATTTTTAAACCTTTACAACTTATGAACTTATTGAATTAAAAAAAAACATATCCTTACACAATTAGTAAGCTATTAGCTGGCTTAGGATGATAATAATAATTTCTGCTTGATTAATTTCATATCTGACAGGTTACAGCTAAGTTCCTATGTGTATATTGTACCAGAATCTTACTTATTTCGTCCTAATAATGCAATGCTTACAATACAAGAAGCAGTTGGTTCCACAGTTGCATGGCCTTCTAAAAAAGTTATTCCAAGAGGTACATTTTCATACTCAAAAAAGAACCAATGTCTTATAATTTAGTGTTTGGTTTCTTTGTTTCATTTGGTGTAGTTGTGAATTCATTATTTTGTATGTGGTGTCCTCTCTTGGAAATAATTTCCATAGCATTTTTCTTGAAGTAATTTGTGATGCTAGATAATAACAATAAAATATTTCTTTGTTTATTTTGCAGATGTGACAAGCGAAATAGAAAAGGATACTTAATTTTGAAGGCTTTGTGTTAGGCAGCTGTAGAATATTTTGTGCTGAAAGTAGTAACTTTTCAATATGTTGAATATTTAAGACTACTTGAATACTTAAAGAAAATTTTGTTGTTGATGACAGTGTTGAATGTTTTAAACTAATTTGTGGATTGTTAATACAATGTTGAATGTTTTTACTTTTTGTTATTTGAAAATCAAGTTCATTTGATGATGCTAGTATATATTAGAAAGCTAATTTTAATTATATAAATAAAAAATAAAAATATAATAGAATAAATTAGTGTATATAAATGAATATATAATGAGAATTTAAACTTATCTAAATATTAAAATAATACGAAAAATGTGTTATAATATCTATTACAATAACACTTTTTATAAGTAAAGAATTTTGTTATGCAAATTTCATTATATAACACAAAAAATGTGTATACTAAAGTGTAGTATAACACAAATTTATAAATATTTAAATGTGTTATATAATCGACTATAAATAATATAATTAAACACTTATCTATTTATTAAAATAACACAGAAAGTGTGTTATCGTTGACAGTATAATAACACATCTATATAACAATGATAAAGTGTTATGTAAAGTACCCTGACCTACGATAACATAGTCAGTCTTAACACGTCAAAAAGTGTTATGGTATGTTTTGATAACACATTTTTGGTCTTATTAAAAGCATTTTTTCTTGTAGTGGATGCTACAACAAAGTGCAATAATTTCAGCTCCAAGATAAATTCTTTGCACATTTTTCACTAAGCTTTCCAAGCATCCTTTCATTTTTCCTTCAAAAGTAGATGTCACATTTTAGATCATAATCTCATTATTTTCCCACAAGATTGATTTTTAATTAAAATAACATACATAAACAAAATTAAAAGATGAAATGACTAAAACCACACAATAACAACACAAACACTCTATTTCACTTAGATTTTTAAGTTAAAAATCTCAATTAATAACTCTAAAATATAAAGTTATCAGTACCTTTATCCGTCTTCTTCGTAATATTTTTCATCGTATTCACTCCCTTCTTCGAAGTGCTGGGAGTCATTAAGCAGGGGTCCATTATAGGGCATATCCTCCGGTTGGTCTTGAGGAAGTTGATGGTCTTGCAATGGTTCTCCATTGTCTTGTTATTTCTGCTGTTGAGCGGGATCAAACACAGTGGGTCTGGTATTCACCATCTTCGTAGATGACAAAGATTGGTTCAAGTTTTCTTCTTGCTCTCAATGAAAGCACCAATATGTTTATCGAATTTTTTGGAAACTATAAATATATTAAGAAATCAGAGCTAGTAAGAAAGGAATGAAGTAAACAAGGCCAAAGAATTTACATAGTTGGAGCGTTAATGAGTCTTAGTCCAAGAGTTAGTTGTATTAAGCTTTAGAGAGTTTAACAATGGAGGTTTCCAGCAAGTTCAGCAATGTTTTTGCATGCATGAAAAGGTTGGGTCAGAACCCTGCTATAGTGCACTAATGACCCTATTTATAGATGGCCATGTAGTTTGGGCCAGACTAATCTGGTCCCAATAAAGATATATCACAATTACCCTCCAATGGAGCTACAGTAAAAATGGAGAATGTGATTACAAAGTGTTTAATCTTGGCCCACTAGGCTGGCTTAAGCGTGGTTCAGCATTACATCCTTCCCCTTGTACATTGGTACGGACATGTGCACATGAACCGTCAGGGAATTCTGGGGACAGGATCTGTTAGAGTATTGGCAGTACCGATCCCAAGGAACATTTTACGTTCCTTGCGTATCCTTTTTGTAGGTTAGTTAAGGAGACCAACTGCCGGATATCTCGGGGACATGTCATCCGGATGATGTGGTCTTGTTCTACCAAGACATATGTTTTGGGTTCATTTACCAAGGCGGACATCAGTTACTGATGACAGATTGAAGGGTGTGTCCTGGTAGCGAGGTGAAGTGTGAGGATGGACCTGGAAACTCCATCTGGATCCCACATGGTGGGATCCGACCCTTGGACTGGGATGTCCACAATAATGACCATCATCCCGGAGGATGGGGGTTATGGGCACTCATGAAGTTGGTACGGGCCTTCTTCTCGGGTTCGGGTTCTCATAATACTTGGACTATTGGCCAGTTATCTGACCTAGGATGGTTTTGGGCCTTTAGACCTCTGGTTGCTCAATGTTCATTGGGCTCTGGTTGGGCCCTAGCCTCTCCCGAGGGTTCTTGAAGCCCACTTGAAAATGCCACGTGTTCTTGGTAGAAATATGGACAATAGGCACAACTCAAGCTGAAAGAGTGTCATTTTCTACTTCACAGAGGTTCAGTTAGAGTCAAGATATTGCGACATAACCGAACCTTGAGATACTAGGTCGAGACTCGGATAATAATTCTGATCGAAGTGATATGATGCAGTTGGAGCTTGGGGAAGATACTTGACTAAAGACATGCGTAATCAGATCTAGGATTCTTTCTTCCTGATAAAAGATACGTGTGTATTTTATTGTAATGGATACATGCTAAGTGCAGAATATTACAATCACAGGAAATTACCCAAAATGCTCATTCTCAATTATAAATATGAACAGAGTAAACTATTAAATGGGATGAATGCTTGATGTATCGAAACTCTGGAGAAATAATCTAATATTATTCTCTCTAAGAAAACTCAGAAATAACATTGACTCATGGACAAAGTGAAATTTTAACCACTAGACCACATAATTTTTTTTGTGCTTGTAATCCTTATTTACGTACAATTTCGGTTGAGCCTAATACTCATTATATTTGAAGTTGACGAAAAACCGGGTGAATAATTGTTAAGCTCCATTGGGGAATTATATTTACTCTATTGCTAGTATAACATTATTGTTTCCATAAGGTAATGGTTTTTATTTGGGAGTTAAATATTCTGGTTCTAGAAGATACAATTCGTGACAATAAGAATAATATAACTATCCTTCCTCTCCAACAACTCTCACGTAGTCTATATCTAGCCCCCGTGATAGATTTTATCAAGGTGATATTTTTTTATTGTTGAATATAAATAGAATGATTATTGAATCTATTTTAAAATAAAAACATAGCATTGATGTGTTTGGTTACTAGGAAAACAATGTCTTAGTCATATTGAAAAATATTTTACAGATAAATTTTTTGTACTGTTTGTGAAGCACTAAGAACTAATTTAATATTAGTAATAATAGAAGATCAAGGTGCTGAAGATGAAATTCTGATTGCTATGGAGGAGGTTTTCACAGATTCAGTTGCTGAATTTCTTGAGATCGGGGAATGCCACACAACTGAAGCTCCTGTTGTGTATACTGGCGATATGTACTCTGGTTCAAAATTGTTTGAGGAGGCTGCTGATGAGTGGGATTTTCAGCATTTAGCCAAGGACAAATGGTCCCAATTTCGAGAGTCGATTGCTCACCAAGGTGGAGCTCGTCTGACTTATGCGAAACCAATGGTCCGAGAAGGGAAACTGATTGCTTAGGTGGATGTGGAGGAGATAGAAATGGAAGTTTCTTTTAGGAATTCAGCAATGGTATGTATCATCCTTGGAGACAATCCCCCATTTGCAGTGTTTGAAGGCTTTATTAAAAGATTATGGGGAAAACTGGGTATTGAAAGGATAGCTTGAATGAATGCAGGCTATACTATTGTGAAGTTTCGGGATGAAGCCATGCGAGATATGGTTTTGGAAGATGGGGTAGTGCATTTTGATAGGAAGCCAGTTATACTGAGACCTTGGTCGATTGATTTAGACACTATGAGGTTAGTGAAATTTGTTCCTGTTTGGGTTAGACTACCTAGTCTTGGGCTGCAATACTGGGCAGTTAAGTGTTTGAGTGCTCTTATTAGTACCATTGGCAAACCTATGCTGGTTGATAATGTTACTAAGGATAGGTCAATGGTGAAGTTTGCAAGGGTGTTAGTGGATGTGGAGATTTCAGATAATTTGCCTAAAACTATTAGTTTCCTTAATGAGAGAGGTCAATTGGTGGAACAGATTCTTGAATACGAATGGTTGCCTACTCAATGTTCATTCTGTAAAGTTTTGGGCCATACTGCTACTAATTGTAAACGAGACCAGAGAGTAGTTTGGAGGAAAAAAGAGGTCATGAAAGGACCTATGAACTCCGAAGAAGTTATAGTTCTGACCTCAGCTGAGCCAACTACTGATTCATTTCCAAAGGAAAATGCTGGAGTTACAACCATAGTTGACACACAGAAAATCGTTCCAATGGAGGTCTGTAGTAATAAAATAGGGCAGGATTCGAATTGGATTACACCTAAACGTCTCGGGGGAGTTAAACAAAATGCTCCTGCTACTTAGACTATGATGATGAATACATATAGTGTTTTACAAGATCGTCTAGTGGAGGTAACAAATATGGGACTGTCTTCTACCAATATTTTCAATGTAGGGTTGCAACATACTTAGTTGGAATGTTAGGGGCCTGAATAAAAGGAATAAACAGAGGTCCCTTCTTTATTTTTGCCGATTAAATAAGGTTGGTTTAGGAGCTTTTCTTGAAACCAAACTTAGGGGTAATAAGGTTGAGGAGATGATGAAGAATGTCTTTGTAGGTTGGGATTGTTATAATGGCCAAGCTATTGAAGATAGAATTTTACTGGTTTGGCAGTCTGGTTTAGTGTTTGTTACTGTTCTTCAGGAAAGTGCGCAGTTTGTTCACTGTCGAGTGAAGATATTGGGCAAAGCTCAGGAATTTTGTTTGACATTTGTTTATGGGAGGAATACGATAGAGGAAAGAAAAGATTTATGGCAGGCTTTGGCTTTGCTGGTGTTCCCTGTGCAGCCTTGGCTTCTGGCTGGTGACTTTAATGCTGCATTTGATTATGATGATCGAATTGGACGACGTGTGATTACTGATTTGGAAATGGAAGATGCTCAGCAATGGAGGGCTCTTTGTATGGCAGATGAGTTGCGCTCAGTTGGCTCCCATTACACTTGGTCTAATAAGTAAGAGGTTGGGGCCAGAATCTTCTCCAAATTGGACAGGGTGTTCAAAAATGAAGCTTGGGTGGATATTTTTCCTAATTATGAAGTCTTAACTAATTGGGATGTCCTATCTGATCATTGCTATTGCATCATTAAATCCTTGAATGCTACTGTTTCAGGGATTAAACCTTTTAGATTCTATAACATGTGGGCTGAGCATGTTGAATTCAGAGATACTGTGATGAATAGCTGGTCCAAGCCTTTACAAGCTCATGGTTTAGTGCGAATTCTGAGGAAATTGGATAGGCTCAAACATATTCTTCATAAGTTCAATAAATTGGCAGTTGGTGATGTCACTCACAATTACTCAGTAGCTAAAGATCAATATCAACAAGCTCGGTTTAATCTTCAACATAACCCTCATTCAGCTGAGCTCCAACATGCTAAACAGTCTGCTTGTATGGATTTTACTTGTCAATCCAGAATTTATGAAAGTTTTCTTAGGCAAAGAAGTAAGATCACTTGACTTCGGTTTGGAGATGAAAATACTGCCTATTTTCACGCCTGTCTTAAGCAGAGGAAAGCTGCAAATCGGATCACTTCTTTTATGGATGATCAAGGTTAGCTAAATGATAAGTTTTAGGATGTTGTTGCTCATTTCATTAACCATTTTAGAAGTTTCATGGGCAGTCCTAGTTCGGCCTCCTCTCCAGTTCTGAAAGCATGTTTTATTCATGGTGGAACCTTGAGCCTGGATCAACAACTGGGTTTACTAAAACCGTTTACCAAGAAGGATGTGAAGTTAGCTTTATTCACTATTAACTCTATTAAAAACCCTGGTCCTGATGGATTTGGTTCGGGCTTCTTCAAAGTTATGTGGAAAGATTTAGGGGATGAAATTACTGATGCAATATAGGGTTTTTTTATGAAGGAGATCTTCCTGCTGATATAAATAATACTACCCTCTCGCTTATTCCTAAAGTAGAGACTCCCGCTGTGGATTTTAGACCGATTGCTTGTTGTAATACGCTTTACAAGTGTATTTCAAAAATGCTTTGCATGAGGTTGGCTAGGGTGCTGCCGCTGTTAATAAATCAAAATCAAGGAGCTTTTGTCAAAAATCGTTCTTTGGCTCACAACGTTCTCATTTTCCAGGATCTAATTAAAGGCTACACTAGGAAAAATATTTCCCCTCAGTGTGTGATGAAGATTGATCTTAGCAAGGCTTATGACAAAATTGATTAAATTTTCTTGGAGGATCTTCTGAAAGCTTACTGTTTTCCTAGCAGATTCATACATTGGATTATGGTGTGTTTGAAGGGAACTTCCTACTCGCTTATGATGAATGGCAGGGTGCAAGGGAAGTTTATTGGGAGAAAAGGGCTAAGACAAGGGGATCCTATCTCTCCGTTACTGTTTGTGCTAGTCATGAAATACATCACAAGACTTCTTATTCAAGCCTCTCACAACAAGGATTTCATATTTCATCCCCATTGTAAACAGATGAAACTACTTAGTCTTTGTTTTGTGGATGACCTTGTGATCTTTTGCAAAGGGTCTCTTCAGTCGGTCCAAATCCTCCAAGATGAATTGACAAAGTTTAGTCAAGCTTCTAGTCTGTCAGCTAATATGACAAAATCTCATATCTATTTTGGTGGTTTGAAAGCTGAGGATAAGAAGAGCATTTTGGAGAGTTTTCACATTGAGGAGGGTTCATTTCCTTTAAAGTATCTTGGTGTCTCTCTCTGTCCTACTAAATGGAAGGCTGGTGACTGTGGGCTAATAATTAAAAAGATTAATCTTCGGCTTCATACGTGGTCTAGTCGTCACCTTTCTTTTGTTGTTCAAGCTCAACTCATTCACTCTGTGTTGTTAGGCATCCGGTTTTATTTGATGGGCATTTTCCTTCCCCAAAGTGTTACTCTTGAGATTGACCGGCTGTGTAGGAACTTTTTATGGGGTAAGAAAGGAAATAGAAGCAAAATGCACTTTACAACTTGGGACCAAGTTTGCTTACCAAAAAGCTTGGGAGGTATTGGGTTTAAGGAAGGTTCTCAATGGAATAAAGTCTTGTTAGCTAAGTATGTTTGGGCGCTTTCTTCCAAGCAAGACCTGCTTTGGGTTAAGTAGATTGATGACCTTTACCCCAAAGGTCAGAATTTTGGGGAGTACAATCTAAAGGTTGATGTGAGCTGGTATTGGAGGAAGTTGCTTAAACTAAAATCTTTTTTGTCTATTGATGATTTAGAGGCTTCGGTCACCAACAGGAAACTCAATCTGAGTTTATTGTATAACCATTTGCAGAAGCAGGAAAAGGTTAACTATGCTAACGTTTTTTGGTGTAATCTTTCTATTCCGAAACACAAATTTATATTGTGGCAATCAGTCCAAGGTCATTTGCTTACTCGGGACAAGCTTGTGCATTGCCATGTTCGAATTGACTCTAACTTGTGCCCTGTTTGTGAGTTAGAGTTGGAGACTTATGCCCATTTATTCTTTGATTGTGTTTATTCTCAACAAATTCTGCACAGGGTTGAGGATTGGTTGGGAGTAGCCATTTGGCCTTCCAAGTTCGCTGATTGACTCACTTGGCTGGGAGACCTAAAGGGCTAGTGCAAAGAATTGATGCAGCTGCTCTTGCTGCGTCAGTCTACTTCATTTGGCTGAATTGTAACTCTTGTATCTTTAATTGTTCTGCTTTTTCTGTTCCTAGAGTTGATCATTTGATTAAGTCTTGCTTGAAGGCTAGAATGTTTAGCCTTGCTAGGAAGAATCTTGTGAAAAAAGAGAAAGCTATGTTTGATTTTATTTGACAGTTGTAATCTGTTTTGTTTTTTAGAGCTCTTTGTGAGCTTGTGTTTGTAATAGTTGTTGTGGTTCAATATATTTTTTCCCTTAAATAAAAAAAAATAGAGGATCAAGGTAGAAAAAAAAAAAAGAAATCTTTAACATAGAAAACCAAAATACGAAATATTATAATTCTAATAACATACAAATAATTTAGAGTTGCATTTATATTACATATATTTAATTCCAAATAAATTAACTATAGTATAGCATATTCAACGAGCTTCTACCATAGTACAAGTGACATCATTCACTGAGTTATGTCCTTCACTAGTTGATAGACCTGTATGTGAACTTGAAGTATACATAGTGTAACTTCTTTTACATACAAATGCAGGTTGTTTTGGATTAACAAGTTTTGCCTCATTACTCAACATTAAAACAACTTCTGACATGGTCGGTCGATCAATGGCATACTCTTGTACGCATAACAGCCCGATTGTAATGCATCTCAATATTGTGCCACCAAATATTTCATCTATGGATGAGTCCATTATTTCCAAGGCCCTGCCTTCTTTCCACAAATCCCAAACCTATAGTTACAATGATTTAGATCTTAATTATGTAATCATATATACCGAAAACCACATGAATAAGCAGCTATAAACAACTTTTATAAATAATACAAATTATTTTTAACTTACATGCTCAATCAAATTGGAGTCTAATTTCTTATCGTAGGAGCCAGTATTCTTTTTGCCAATAATTATCTCTAGCACCATAACTCCAAAATTGTATACATCTGACTTTATTGAAAATCGTCCTTCCATAGCATACTCTGGCGACATATAACCACTGTAATAGTGCTTAGAATCACATGAATAGTTTATTGTCTTTTTATTTTGTTTATATAAGTATAATAAATTAGTGAGATAAAATAATTTCAGATCAAGGATACTTACTATGTTCCAACCACTCGATTGGTGTTTACTTCAATTTCATCTCCTCCAAATATTCTAGCCATGCCAAAATCTGAAATTTTGGGATTCAAATTTGCATCTAGAAGAACATTGCTGGCTTTTAAATCTCTATGGATGATTCTCAATCTTGAATCGTGATGAAGATACATCATCCCTCGAGCAACACCAGAAATGATGTCAAATCGTTTTCTCCAATCTAGTAGTTTCCTTTTCTCTTCATCTGTCCAATAATGAATAATATTAATTTAAAAGCTCAATAAAAACATCATTTCATCACTTTACTCTTACGATAATGAATTAAATTCCTTAAAAAATCTGTTTGGTAGAAGAAAAAAAAAACAAGGCTAACGAGGATTATAAGACAAACTATACTTATACTTTTTTGTTTTTTGACAAACTAGAATTTTACTTTTTGCCACTAAGCCATCATCATAACCTATTGCAAGTTGCAACATGTAAAATATTAATTCATAAATTGAATTCTCTCGTGGTCCTAATTTCAACACTAAACAAAGCACACATGCATCATTAGAAAACAAACATACCAAAAATGAAAACGTCCAAGCTTTTGTTTGGCAAGTATTCATAGATTAACATCTTCTCTACTCCTTGAACGCAACAACCTAGAATCCTGACAAGATTCCTATGTTGGAGTTTTGAAATTAGCAACACTTCATTCTTAAACTCCTCAATTCCTTGGCCAGAGGTTTTTGATAGTCTTTTCACTGCTATTACCTTTCCATCGTCAAACACACCCTAAAATAATATATTTGTTAGTATTTTATTCATGTATCATTTTACAAAATAACATACCATACCAGGAACATACCATACCAGTTTATAATTACCTTATAAACGGGGCCAAAACCACCTTCTCCAAGTTTGTTATTAATGGAAAAATTGTCAGTGGCTGCAGCTATAGTATTCAGATCAAAGAGTGGCAACTCTGAATTTGTACTATCATCAAACTCATTTTTTCCAGAAATATCATTCAAAAAGATATTTTGACTTGTATAAAAATACTTGCTCCGTTGCTCTTTCACTGTCATTAAATAATAAATGACACAAAATATTAATTCACTTCTTTTTTTTTCTTTCTGAATCAGCCAAATTGTACAAGTTGAATATCTAAATGTATATTCATTTTGCATTGATACGTTTCCTATATTTCTCTCTCTGTCATTTGCCAAATAAAGTTTCATAATACCAAATTACCAATACTAGCACCATTTCTTATGAAAACTATATCACCTATCAATTTGATATACTAAAATAATGAATATTTCAATGGACTTTGTATGAAAGTAGCAACTTATTGAATCAAAATATCAGTAATTCCTTCCCCATTTTTTATTTTTTTTTCATAATCAAAATCTCTACCATATATATCTTTCACAATTTTCTTGTAATGTTTTGACTAAGAACCCAATAAGTGATCCTATAATTATGGTGTTTATTTTCTCTTAGTTACTTGAGAACTCTAAGAGCTCATATTTTTTATTATTAATAAAACGAAATAATTAGTCTTTAGCATTTCCAGTACAATGCAAGGTGTTAGAGACAGATAGGAATTTGTTATGATTCCGTTAGTTGTTAAGTTGTTAGTTACAGTAGTTTTTTTAATTCAGTTTTCATACTCTGTATATAAACTCTGTAACTTAATTCATTCAATAAGATTATCACATTTTTCCAAATTTGTTCTTTGAGTCTTGATATGGTATCAGAGCTTTCTCGTCTTCAACAATGGTGAACTCTTCGAATACTACTTCTGGTGATTCGTCCTTGCCAACCAATGCTACAGTTTCACAAAATCAAACCATAACTTTGTTACCAAAAACATCTCCTGTTACCTTTTCTCATTCTCTTTCTGTTCGTCTTGATTAACACAATTACCTTCCATGGAAGAGCAAATTTTTTCATGCAATCAAAGGTAGTAGACTCTTGAAGCACCTTGATGAAACTCTCACTCCACCGAAGTATCTCACTGTGGCAAATCGTGAGGCTAATCAAGTGAGTCTAGAATTTGAAGACTGGGATCAGCAAAATAGTATTCATGTTACCTGTCTTCTCTCGTCGATGTCGGAGAAAAGCCTCACTAGGATGGTTGGATCTGAGACCACTGCTAAGATCTAGATAGCTCTCCGTGAACACTACACAGCTCAAAATCAAGCCAAGAATGGGCAATTCAAACGCTTCTGCGCAATACTCGGATGACTGGAAATCTTGATGATTGTCTTTTGAAGATCGAGAGGATTGTTGATACCTTGGCCTCCATTAGTCATGTGTTCACTGCTCAAGATCATATTGAAGCCATCTTCAATGGCTTATCCAAGGATTATGAAGTGTTCATCACTTCTATCAACACAAGAACAGAAGCTTACACCGTGGCTGAGATTGAAGCACTTCTTATGTCACAAGAGGTTCGAATAGAGAAAGGCATAAAAGATTTGGAAATCAATAGTGGTTGTGAAGCTAATATTTCTTAGTCGAAGGCTTCAATGGATTCTCGAGGTAGTGCTTCCACAAATGGTCCTGTTTCCAACGGTCACTTTGGACCTCCTGCACCTGCTTATGCTCGTGGAGTCTATTCTCCTTACAACACCTATGGTACATGATATGGAGAACCTAGCTTTGGACAGCCTGTCTTAGGACCACCACCTCATCACCAAGGATATGGACAAACCAGCTCATCTTTTGGGGTATGGACCACCTAACTTTTTAGGATGCTTCATGTGGCTCAAGCTCTACACCAAGTCGAGGTCAACATGGTCCATTTAGGGGAGGCTATACTGCTGCACGTGGTCACTTTACAGCTTGGGGACGAAAGCCACAATGCTAGTTATGTCATAAAGTGGGCCACACGGTCAAACAATGTTTTTATAGGTTTGACAAGTTTTTTTCAGGTCCTAAAAGTTTTCAAAATTTCAATGCTAGTGCCAATATTGTTGAAATGCAAGCTTTTTATGCTTCTCCTGAGAGTGTGGTCGACTCCCCTTGGTATCCGGACTTTGGTGCTACCAATCACCTTACTCTTAAGGCATCAAATTTGAGCTATAGCACTAACTATAATGGGCAGCAAAAAATTCATACGGGAAATGGTACAGGTTTGCATATTCAAAACATTGGCCAAACTTTCATTTCCTCTCATTATCACTCTCAGCAACTTGTCATAAATAATTTCCTGCATGTGCCTACTATTACCAAAAAATTTCTTAGTGTCTCTCAATTTGCTAATGACAACAATGTTTTCTTTGAATTCCATCTTACCTATTGTTGTGTTAAGGATCACGTTAGTCGGAGGACCTTATTGGTTGGGAGGCTTGACAAAGGACTCTACAAGTTTGAAACCATTCAACTAGGACGTGTAGCTCATCAAAATACTAAGCCTAAGTCGCTTGAAGTTCCTAAGTATAGAGTCAATCATGTAAAGAATAAAGCATGTTATAGTCATGACTTGTTCATTTCTAAGTCTGATTTTTCCTTGTGGCATAATAGACTTGGCCACCCTACTGCCCGAGTTGTAAAAGCTGCTATATCTTCTTGTAATATAAAACTTAGCAATAAAACTCAGTCAGACTTATGTGCAACCACTACAACAAAATAGGCATTTAATGGCTATATGGGGGAGACATTGTAGACATTTAATGTCTCCCCCTAGGGGAGACGTTGTTGCAGGAGCCATCTAAAGTGGCCATATGACGTCTCCCATGGGGAGACTTTGTAGACTTCCAGGAGACGTTAGATGTGACACGTCTCCCCGGGGGAGACGTTAGATGTCTGGCACGTCTTCCAAGGGGAGACGTCAGATGCTCTTACAAGTCTAATATTTTATAAATAAATAATTTTATATTCATATTTTTCAATTAACGTCTCCCACCACTTTTAATGACTTACCTTGGTAGCCATCAACAATAACTTTTAATGACTTACACCATTAGACTTTAAATATCCCTGAATACTTTTAATGACTTACACCATTGGTGTAAGTCATTATAGAGAGTCATTAAAAGTGAAAATTGTTGTAGTGAACATGTTGTCTTGGTAAGCATAACAAATTACCATTTCCCAACTCTACTACTGTATATATTGAACCATTGTAGCTTTTACATTCTGATTTGTGTGGTCCTGCCCCTATTCATTCATCTAGTGGGTATAAGTATTACATAAGTTTCATTGATGCCTTTTCTAAGCACACTTCGATCTATTTGCTTAGAACCAAACTTGAGGCTTTACCCACGTTCACTAGCTTCAAAGCACAAGTTGAACTTCAACTAGGCTATAAAATCAAAGCTATCCAAACAGATTGGGGGTGAATATCAAGCTTTCACACGTTTAATTCAGTCAACAAGTATCATTCATTAAGTCTCATGTCCTCATACTCATGAGCAAAATGGTGTTGCAAAACTCAAACACTGTCACATAGTTGAGAGTGCTCTCACTTTGCTTGCTTAAGCATCTTTACCACTCAAATATTGGGATGAAGCCTGTCGTACAACTGTGTTTCTCATCAATAGGATGCCTATTCCTCAAATTCACTCTCTGTCCCCTCTTGAGGTTTTGTTCAACGCTAAACCTGATTATACTATGTTGAGAGTGTTTGGTTGCTTGTGTTATTCTAACCTTCAACCCTACAATAGAGTCAAGCTTCAATACAAATCGGTTCCTTGTGTTTTTCTTGGGTATAGCTTGTCTCATAAAGGATATAAGTGCCTTTCTAAGGATGGCAGATTATATATATTCAGGGATGTCCTTTTTGATGAGTTTGTTTTTCCATTTTCACATGTTGCTCACACGTCCACCATACCTCCTAAATCTGAGTGATTTAACACACCAGGTACTCCTCCCACTTGTCTTTTCTAATCCCACCCAGAGTCGGTCCTCACTCTCTATTCCTACTATAAGTCCTCCTCATGCACCTCAACTCAGCTCACACTCTGAGTCAGTTTCCATTCCTCATGAAAATCAAGAATCTGGCCTAATTGTTTTATCTTATAATGCACAATCTATTATGCTTGTTGTTACTAATGCTTCTACTGCAGTTGTTAGTACTCATCCTATGTAGATAAGAGGTAAAGTTGGAATTCTAAAGCCTAAAGTTATCATGGCTTCTATTGAACCTTCTTGTGCTAAGGATGCCTTGAAAAACCCACATTGGACAGCTGCTATGGAAACTGAGTTCATGCTCTCAAGCAGAACGACACATGGTCACTAGTTGATTTGCCACCAAATTGAGCTCCCATTGGTTGTAAATGGGTGTTTCGAGTCATAGAAAATCTAGAGGGAATAATATCCAAGTATAAAGTGAGGCTTGTGGCAAAAGGATTTCATCAACAAGTTGGTTTTGACTTTAATGAGACTTTTAGCCCTGTGGTGAAACTAGTTACTATCCGAGTAGTTCTCACCATTGCTGTGACAAAAGGGTGGAAGATAAGGCAACTTGATGTTAACAATGTCTTCCTCAATGGTGATTTGCAAAAGGAAATTTACATGGCCCAACCCCTTGGTTTTGCTGACTCTACATTTCCCCATAAGGTGTGCAAGCTCCACAAAGCCTTGTATGGTCTTAAACAAGCTCCAATAGCTTGATTTGACAAGCTATCTGCTGCACTAACCAGGTTTGGGTTTGTTTCTGCAAAAGCTGATCATTCTTTGTTCATCAAACACACCTCTACATGTTGCATCCATGTCTTGGTTTATGTTGATGTTATTTTGGTCACAGGCAGCAATGATCAGCTTGTTTCCTCTTTAATCACTGATCTGAGTACTCTCTTTTCCTTAAAAGATCTTGTATTGTGGATTAGTTTCTTGGTATCCAAATATTTCATATGTCTAATGGTATCTTGCTATATCAACAAAAATACTTGCAAGATCTTCTTTGTAAAGCTCAGATGCAGGGAGTTAAGACTTAAAATACACCAATGAATGGTGGGCTTCGATTGTCTGACTATGGTAGTGACCCGGTTCTTGATGCTACTTTGTACAGATCTATTGTTGGGGGTTTGCAGTATGCTACCATCACGCGGCCTGATATTTCCTTTAGTGCCAATAAGGTTTGTCACTTTATGCACCCTCCTCTCCAATCTCATTGGGTTGTTGTCAAGAGGATCCTTAGATACTTAGTTGGTTCCTTAGATTGTGGCTTGTGTCTTAAAAGGGCTCCTAGTCTTCACTTAAATGCCTTTTGTGATGTTGATTGAGCTTCAGACCTTAATGACCACTGCTCTACTATTGGTTTCTGTGTTTATTTCGGTGGAAATCTTGTCTCTTGGAAGTCCAAAAAGCAGACCGCCATATCTTGGTCATCCACTAAAGCTGAATTTCAAAGCCTTGCAAGTGTGGCCACTGATAAAATCACTTGGATTCAGTCTTTACTCACTCGGCTATAGGTTAGGAATATTGATGTTCCTTCCATTTTGTATGAAAATCTGAGTTCGGTTATGATGGCTTCTAATCCTGTTCTTCATGCGCGTACTAAACACATAGAGATTGATCACTATTTTTGTAACGTCCCAAATTACCTAATAAGGCTTAAGACATTGATTAGGGGGCCAGGATGGTGATTTATGGAAATTATGTGCTTATGTGGTATATATGTGTGTAAATATATGATTATATGAGTTATATCACAATATGACTAGATATGCATGTTTAGGTGTATTCAATATGATCGTGGGCTCATTTCTTATTAGAAGGTCAATTTTAGTAATTTTGGTCCGCTGAGGGCATAATTGTATATATGTACATATACGTGATATATGTGAGAGACCACATTATTATGTGGGTTTATTTGGGTTACTCGACACAAGATGATCTCAGGGGGCAAGTTAGCAGGAAAGTTACAACGGGACCTAATACCCAACTCGGGGTGAATCAAGGGTATTTTGGGTAACTGGTACATGACCGGGTTATTGGGTAACATGAATAAATATTCGGGGATATATTTTGAGTTAGGGAGATTAGAGGGAATATCGGGGATTTTGACCAATTTTCCCTTGGGGACGTTTTTGGTACCTGAGTCTAGGGTTTAGCTTAAGTTACTTGAACCTTAAGAAAACATATAACACAAAACACTCAGCTCTGTCTTGTCTCTCCCAACCGACTCTCTCTCTTTCTCCCTCTCTCTCACTCGACCTTGGTGTGAAATTCTTGAGAAAACTAAGGAATTGAAGGCTTGAGTTAGGATTTGGGATTTGTTGCAGCTATGAGATCATTAAACATAGATGAGGGTATCGCTAGGGGCTCAGAAGCGGGATCGTGCTCGAGGGTCGTTCTTATTATTACGTTGTACTTGGACCTGAGGTAAGAACAATGCACACAATACGTGATGTGTTTGGGGCTTGGCCCGATTTTTGATTATAATTATGAATAGGGCTCGACCCATGGGAATGAACGTGGTTTAGGTTATGCCTGAATGTTTTATGTCTGGATAATTTCTTAATGAATACTTGCCTTGTTGGCATAGGTAGTGCTTGGCCCCATTAAGGAACATAGTTATAACTGTGTTAGTGTTTGATTCGTTAAGATATCATGATTTATATGTATGCATACTTGTATTGTCTGAGGTATGTTTATTTTTATCCGTACTTGATTATCTGGTTATCTGAATGTCTGATTAAAGTCTTGATTTATTAGTTAAGGGCGGTAATAGTGCACCGCGCACTGGTCGAGAGGCTTAGGCCCAATCAGGAACGTACTATTACGTTGGTCGACCCAATGGTCGTTGGAAAACATAGTGCTTGGCTAGCTCTATGGCTAGTTATTCAAAGCTAAAGGCAAGGGCCCTAGGTGACTCTATGGTCACATAGCTAGGGCATATGGCCTCGAGTTGACTCTATGGTCAATTATTCAGGGCAACGGGCCCCAAAATGATCCAATGATCATTTATTTGTAATTGTATGCATTCATGAGTAGGTTATTACTGCTAGGCATCCTAGATAAGTATTTGGAATCAATATTTACTGTTCATGCACATGCTTAAGTTTTCTTGCTGAGCCTTGGCTCACGGGTGCTATGTGATGCAGGTAAGGGAAAAAGAAAGTTTGATCAGCCATGAGTTGGAGAGCTTCACTGGCTGCGTGTACATATTCTCCTGCTCGTCCACTATGACCGAGGATATCTCAGAGGAACTAGGGTCGTGTCCCTTATTTTTCCGCTTAGGCCGACTCATTGTACTTTTGACTTTTATATATACCCTTTTAAAGATTTTTTTTGGTAATATTTTGGGATCCTATGTATATATTAAACTTTTGAATAAAAAGTTAACAGTTCATTTGACCAAAATTTCTAACCCTAACCCTTAACATTTACCTTAGTTACACGTTTATGACAAAATGACTTGATTAGCAAGTCTGACACTATTTAAAGTACATAGTGTGACAATCCTGGATTAGGAGGACGTTACAATTTTGTTCGGGACAAGGTGCTTCAGCGGCAAATTTCGGTACAACATGTACCTGTTGAGCAACAACTAGCTGACTGCCTCACCAAGTCTATTTCTAGCTCTCGGTTCCCCTTTCTCAGAGACAAACTAAGTGTTGTATCTCTTACCTCACTTAGTTTGAGGGGGGCTATTAGAGACAATGATGAATTTGTTATGATTCAGTTAGTTGTTAAGCTGTTAGTTACAATTTTGTTACAGTAGGTTGTTAGAGTAGTTTTGTTGGTTCAGTTTTCATATACAAACCCTGTAACTTAATTCATTCAATAAGATTATCATATTTTTCCAAATCTATTCTTTGAGTCTTGATAAAAGGTATTACTTAATTATAGCTATTCAAAATTATAATGCCTAATATAAATTCAATTTTTCTAAAACCGGAATAAAATAAAATTTGATAAGTGAAATCACATACAAATTATCACTTAAATGTATATTTCAATGTATGTGTGTATATATAATGATTAAGTAATTGGTCATTCCAAACTAATGATTCACTATATTGGTCTTGATGATTAAGCTTAGGATATTTTAGGATATTTCAATGTATGTGAGTATATAATATAATATGTGTGATGATTTAAGCCTTCAAAGATATATGTAAAAGAAATGATGACTAAAGTAAGAAGGTAGATAATAAAATAGAAATCAAAATAAGGAGAGAGAGGTACCTTTGTTTTTTCTCTTTCGCCACCAATATATAAAAAATAGAAAGAGAATTAGTATTGCAAAAGAACTCAACGCAATTCCCAGCTTCCCAATTTTGCTTATAGAATTCTTTTTTGACTTCTTCAAATATTGAGCTGCAATTTATTATTATATACATAAATGAACAAATGTTATGTTACTTAGCACTTGATAATAATTACATGGTGTATCATGTATACAAATTAAGTAACATTAAGGTGTTGCTTGATTTAATGTAATAAAATTAGAATAAAATTTAATAAGATGAAAAAATATATATGATAAATTCCATGAATCTTTCTTCTTGAAAAAAAATAATCATTTTGCTTAAATAATAATTATAAAAAAATTGAGGGAATATCAATAGCAATCCAATATTATACAGAGATTTTTTTTTTTCAAATATTAATAACTGTTATGTTTGTTGTATTTTTACTTTGTTTTTCTCTCTAGAAGTTTTTTTTTTTTCAAATAATAAAGTGTTGGGTTTTGAAAAATCCAGTTTTTTATTTAAAAAATATTTATAAGCAAGAAAATATATCAAATAGCACTTTATCTATACCAGAACATTAAAAATGTAAAAATATATATCATTTTTTTTTACAAAAATCATAAAAAAAAACTTTCTATAAAATTGTAATACGACAATAAATTATATTAAAACAAAAAATAAAATAAAATTAATGGAATTAATTTTTCTCAAACCAACTTGAATTAAATAATACCTAGAGTAATGGAATCAACTCGCACATAAAAATCTTGGCCTGAATTAGAATAAGTCCTTGCGTCCACCAAATCACCGTGCCATGTCAAGCACCCAATCGGACCATCACTCACAGTTGCACTAGAGTAAGCCACACACGTACAATTCCTGAAGCACTCTTCTTCACACGATTTCAAACTCATACTCATATTCACATGAACCTTCGATGTGTCTGGTACCTTCACACCTACAAACTTCACAAACCCTTCCCCGTCCCCACACATGCGATTCAGCTCTGGCTTCCTCACACAACCACCTGACCCATCTCTTAGTAACCAGTCCTTGGGCGACTTTGGCTCAAACCCGGGTAGACAGGAGCACTCGAACCCATCCTTGTTGACAGGGTCACATAACCCATTAGGCCCACAGAACTCGTACGTATCACACGTCTCGGTCGGCGCCGAATAAAACTTCAGCCATCGTTGCTCTTTATCCAGCCACGTGGATCTGTAAAGGGTTCCTAATTCATCAACCACAAGCCTCGTGAGAATCGAGTCGTTGTGGAGACGATATATGTAGGAGACTTCGTCTTGATTGTGTACGAAGCTGACATTGAATATGAACTTTACCGCCATTTGGGGTATTCCGCTCCACCGAGTGCCGGTCCAAGATCCAGCCCGCCAATGTGGAGCCTTACCCTCGTTCAAGAAAAATTGCGGATACCCATTTCGATCGAACAAAACTGAGTATTTACCAGTTCCTGGATCGTCCAAGGACTTCCAAGATGTAAGAATGCTGTCTAACCCAGTGAGTCGATTCCACCCAAATTTCATGGAAGGGAGTGCGGTATCTGTTGGGTGATGAAAGCTCTGCCATAAAGGACGACTCTGTCCAGTGTTATTGTGAAGTAAAACGAGATTTCCCACATCTAAAAGCTTAGCCATGGAATTATTTGCTAAAGGGACCGAAACATTGACTGACCAAAAAGAAGAGCTTCCATTTTTACCAAAGAGAGTTAGCCCATGACTATCGACGGCCAAAAATCCGGTTTTATCACTTAGAGGATTGTCTCTATTAGCTACCCAAACGATGGTTCGTTCGGGAATTTGGTGGTACCACATTCCGACATAGCGGTTGCGGGAATTTCCCAGGCTAAAGAATCCAAGTACGAATTTATTTTGGGTAGAGATCAAAATGTCGCCATCTTTGAGAGGTTGATTTGGAGTAATGGTGTAGAGGGAAAGGCAAGAAGAGAAGGGTAGGAGAATCAGAAATAATATAGTGAAACATGAAGTCACAGAAATCTCCATGGTTTCAACTTTCAACGTAGTTACGTATGAATTGACTGAGTTAGCCAACTACGAGTGCAGCTCAGGTTAAAGAAAGAGATCGAAGTTCATTTTTATCAAAATGCCAAGTAATAGTGATATGGATTGAGGATGGAGATATACGTATGAAAAATATAAGGTATATAATACTTAATAAACGCAATAAATATAATATTTATTTCTATTAAATTAAAAATACATAAATATTATAATTATAAATAATATAATATAAATAATAATATTATAATTATAAATAACACAATATAAATAATAATATTATAATTATAAATAACTATAATATAAATAGCAATTATAATTAATTTAGACAATAATTATAAAGAACAAAATAAAAGCTAGGAAATGGTGAAAGACAAGTAAGTCAATTACTTCGCCGAACCAAATATGCTCGAACTCTATCACACAACAAATAATCCAAATATGCCCAAACTCTAAAAAGAGAAAAACTATATTGAAAATATTTATATATATATATATATAATATTCAAAGGAAGACAAATATATATAAATATATGTTTTTTGTTTTTTTAAACTACAATGCCCATGTTCTCTATATATAGGCAAAAAATGAGAGGTTTAACCTCTTATTACCAATGTGGGACAAATCCCAATTGGTTTTTTCATTCAAAAAATTCTAACAATCCCCCACATGAATAAAAACTGACACAAGAATAATCAACAAATGGTTTAGACCTAAGTGATAGAGTTCAATGTTAGAAACTCGCATAGGATAGGTAGGTGTTAACCTTTGAACCTTCCCTTGTGTAAGTATATTTACTTTAGTGACTAATCAGTAGACGCGATGTCTTTGAACTGTTCAGTTGTTCGTGTAAACGATGATATACCACACACATGAATCTTTCCTGACATATATTGGTTTTTCAAGATTTTGTTCGTTTTGGCCTTGAACATTCTCTGGTTTTGCAAGAGATATTCTAGGAATTGAGCCCTTATTCAATCCCTATAGAAGCGACCCATCTTCTCTCTCACATAGGTGATTTTATTAATTAAGAGTAACCCGTATTACTCTGCTCAATATTTCGACGCATAAGAAATCATTAAAAGCATAGCTTAACCTTTTCCTTACGGTTATCATTGTTTCATCATAGGAATGGACAATGAGGATAACCCCCACAGTGATCCAACATAATCTTTACAGTTTTAGTTGTCCCTTTGAACCTAGATCTTGGGATCTCCAGTCAACTAGGTGGGGTGTCTACTGTATTGACTTTATTCATTCATGGGCTTTAGACCCATTCCCCTCGATGATTTTTCAACCAACTCTCTATTTAACCCTTTGGTTAGTGGATCCACAATATTATCCTTTGACTTCACATAGTCAATAGAGATAACTCCAGTTGAGAGTAGTTGTCTAATGGTATTGTGTCTACGACGTATATGTCTAGACTTACCATTATACATATTATTATGTGCCCTACCAATTGCAGATTGACTATCGCAATGTATGCCAATGGCTGGCACTGGTTTAGGCCATTTTGGAATATCTTCTAAAAATTGAAGAAGCCATTCAGCTTCTTCGCCACACTTGTATAAGGCAATAAACTCAGATTCCATCGTGGATCTAGCTATTACCATTTGTTTAGAAGATTTCCATAATACAACTGCACCACTGAGTGTAAACACATATCCACTCGTAGACTTTGAGTCTTTCATATCAGATATCCAATTAGCATCACAATACCCTTCAAGTACTGATGGATATTTAGTATAGTGTAGCCCATAGCTACAAGTAAATCGTAAGTACCTAAGTACTCTTATTGTTCCGTTCCGGTGGTCAGACCCTAGATTACTCTTGTATCTACTCAGTTTACTAACTAAGTAGGCTATATCATGTCTTGTACAACTCATTAAGTACATTAGACTTCCAATAATTCTAGAGTACTCTACCTGAGAGACACTCTCCCCTTTGTTCTTGAACAAATGTAAACTTGAATCTATAGGGGTTCTGGATACACCAGAATCTTCTTTGTTGAATTTCTCAAGAATTTTGTCCACATAATGTGACTAACTTAGAATAATCTTATCAGATGTCCTTGAGATTTGAATCCCCAAAATGACATCTGCTAGACTCATATCTTTCATGTCAAATTTCGAGTTCAACATACTCTTGATAGATTTGATCATCTTATCACTGCTTCCAACAATGAGCATGTCATCTACGTAAAGACACAAAATGACATAGTCATTATCTGTTTCTTTAACATAAATACATTTATCGCATTCATTGATTTTGAAGTCATTTGCCAACATAGTTTGGTTGCTTTAAACCATATAAAGATTTCACCAATTTACATACTTTTCTTTCTTGTCCTGGGGAGAAAAACCCATCGGGTTGTTCCATATAAATTTCTTCATTTAAATCCCCATTTAGAAAAGCAGTTTTCACATCCATTTGATGTACTTCAAGATTGTGTAACGCACCAATATCAAGTATCATCCTAATGGAATTTATTCTCGTCACATGAGAATAAGTGTCAAAGTAATCAAGGCATTGACGCTGCTTATAACCTTTAATTACAAGCTGTGCCTTATACTTATCAATTGAACCATCAGATTTCATTTTCCTTTTGAAAATCCATTTGGCCCCTAAAGGCTTACATCATGGAGGAAGATCTACTAACTCCCAGGTGTGATTTTGAAGTATGGATTCAATCTCACTATTAATAGCATCTTTCCATAAAGAGCCTTCAGTGGAGTTCACAGCTTCATCAAAGCTTTGAGGTTCACCTTCTAGCAAATAGGTCAGAAAATCTGGATCAAAAGATTTTTCTGTTTAAATTCTTTTGCTATGTCTAGGTTCATCCTCACATTCTTGACTTTGATCATGGCTATTTTCAGCAATAGTCTCATGTGTTCGTTTCAACAAACTTGAATCCTCTTTTGATCTAAAAGGAAATACGTGTTCAAAGAACGACGCATTTCTGGATTCCATTATCGTGTTTTTGTGTATGTCAGATATTTTAGACTCATACACCAAAAACCGATACGCACTACTATTATGTGCATAACCAATGAAAATGCAATCAATAGTTTTTTTACCTATTTTTACCATTTTTGGTAAAGGTACAACCACTTTGGCCAGACACCCCCACACTCTTAAGTATTTGAAGGAAGGTTTCGTTCCTTTCCATAACTCATAAGGGGTCTTATCTTCTTTCTTTTTGGGTATCTTATTTAAAAGATAATTAGCTGATAAGATAGCTTCTCCCCACATGTTCTGAGTCAATCCAGAACTAATCAACATCGCATTCATCATCTCTTTCAATGTACGATTTTTCCGTTCAACAACACCATTTTGCTGAGGTGAATAAGGTGCAGTGGTTTCATGGATGATTCCATTTTTTGCAAAGAATTCACGAAATTGTGATTCATACTCACCACCTCGATCACTTCTCAAAACCTTAATCTTTTTGTTAAGTTGATTCTCAACTTCGGTCTTATAGAGAACAAATTTCTCTATAGCCTCGTCTTTGCTTTTTAGCAAATACACATAGCAATATTTTGTGCTATCATCGACAAAAGTAATAAAATACTTATTGCCTCCCCTTGTTTGAACAAATTTTAAATCACATACATCGCTATGGATTAAATTTAGGGGTTCATTATTCCTTTCAATCGTTTTGAAGGAAGACCTTGTTAGTTTTGCCTCAATATAGGTTTCACACTTATGATTTGAATCAATGTGGAATTTTGGTATGTGATTCAAGTTAATTAATCTCCGTTGAGTATCATAATTAACATGTCCTAGTCTACCATGACAAACATTGGAAGACTCAAGCAAGTAAGTAGAAGAGTTATTAACTTTATTGATAATTGGTTTAACAACCATTACACTGAGTTTAAACAACCCATTAGTTACATAACCCCTTCCCACATACATTCCACTTTTGGACAGAATAACTTTGTCTTACTCAAATACAATTCGAAATCTGTGTTTATTCAACAGTGAACCAGACACTAGGTTTTTCCAGATCTTTGGTACGTACAGTACGTTGTTTAAAGTCAGCTCATTTCCAGAAGTCATTTTTAGGATCACACTTCCTTGACCCGCAATTTTAGATGTGGCAGAATTTCCCATGAAAATCTTCTAGCCATTATCTACCTGTTCAGAAGATTTGAACAGACTCTTGTCTGAGCATACATGTCGAGTGACACCAGTATTAATCCACCACACCATTGGGTTGGAATTGACTAGGTTTATCTCAGAAACCATGACTGATAGATTTATTAGATCAAACTTAAAGAAAATTCTTAGGTTAGCCTGGAAGGGTAAAAAACCCAACCATTCGTGGTCTAACCTCTCGTAAAATATTTCTATTAAGTATTTATCCAGCCTCAAATATCTCTACTAGATGAACACTAGAAGGGTCTAGCCCCTGCCTAGATATAGAAATATCACTAATAGATATATTAAACATTATAATAATATAAAATATATGTAACATTCAAATATTATATTTAAACAATAATGTATTTTAAGATGGTAAGAAAAATATAACATATATAATACTTGAATAAACACAATATGATAAATACAATATTTATATTAACTAAATTAAAAATAGATAAATATTATAATTATAAATAATACGACAAATATATATAAATATAAGTTTTTGGTGTGTTTAAACTACAATGATATTCTATATATATATATATATATATATTTATATATAGAGGCCAAAAGAGAGGTTTAACCTTTTATTATCAATGTGAGACAAACCCGAATTGGTTTTTTCATTCAAAAAATTCTAACAATATATATAAGCTGTACTTGTTTCAATTGACGATCTTTATTCATTTTGGTATCACCATCATCTTAAATATTCTAATCATTTTCTGCGTCTAATTTTCCTATGTTATAATTTCAATATTAATAATGGCAGAAGATTTTTTTTTTATTTAATTTCCTTCATCCAATAAATTCAAATTTTTTGTTTTGGTGCACGTGACAATGAAGACCAAGTTGAAAATTCAATAAAAACTAACCCTTTTTTTTCAGCGTCCAAAATGAATGCATTCGAATTCATGGTTGACAGCTTCAAAGCTTGAATGTCGACATCGTTAATGGTTATACAGCTTCATCGATATTTATAGATTTAATTACTTGTATATTTATTTAGAAGCCGCGTAACTAACAAATGTACTATACATTAATCAAATTGTTGTGATAAGTTACGATCAGTATTTAATTGGATGGACAGAGAAGATAATGATAGAGATTTGAGAAACACCATCCAGCTTTTATTGCTGTACTGTTGATCGATGTATAGAAAAATTGATCTTTGAAAGGAAGAAGGCATTCTACATAAGGTGGGACGAAAGTTTCAAAAGTCAAAAACAGTGTGCTTATTTGCTTGGGGGAGACACTGCCAAGTCTCCGATTTAATTTAGCCTTAAATTTTTTCAAGAGTGGTAAGGACATCACTACGTGATTTGATAGCGAAATCAGTAATGTTATTTATTATTATCACTTAAGAGCATCAGCAAAAGTGTTGTTGGTCCAAAGTCAATAAAATAACATATATTTAACTTTAATTTTGGTAAGGTTGCTTTTTTCTTTCTTATTTTTAGTTAAGATTGTATTAATTAAATAAAATATTATAATTGGCATTTCTCTCATGATTGGCATAATAACGTGCAGTGGAGATGCTCTAATAGAAATGGTGTCGTTGTCATGAGTTTTAGGACTTGGTCAATCTTAGGCCCACCTCAATCAAAATCCTTATGCTATTCAATAATCAAGATTAATTAAGCCAATATTCTGGGCTAAATAATCTCTAGTAATCTAAATTATTAGAAAAAATACTTTATGATTAGCATCTGTGTCAGCTACCAATATAAGATATTTATTTTTCTTTGTGATATGGCAATAAATTTAAAGGCCACTTGTATGGACCCGGCTATTGAATTCAAGCGTACTATCCACCGCAGCAGCATACTGATCGTGATGAGTGAGGTTATTCCGTTGCTATCATGTTGACCACTTCCACTTGCATCTCCAACGTATGGGCCTATCCTATTCTTATGGCAGTCAACCCCAGTCGTCTTGCCCACTCATGTCTGAGATGTCTCATCTTATGGCTTACAGAAGCGCCTATGGCAGCTCCAGCCACAGCTCTCTTGCACATATATAGCCCAATCAGCTTGAATCTCTTCAAGTTTGGCTATCATACAAGCATTTTCGGCTTCATGATTTGCATGCATATATGTTTATATCTGTGAATAAAATATCTCGATCGGACAGCATCAGACTATAAATATATATGGTTTTTTTTCAGTTTAGGGGATATACAACTATTCTATAGCATGGAATTTTGAATGCCATATGCTCTATTAACATTGTTCTAGCTAGTAATGTTTATCCACACGAAGTACGCACTACACCAAAAATTGCAATTAGTGATATTTTAATTAGTCATATTTGTCAAAAAAAAAAATGTCACAATAATAGTATTTTATTGACATTTCGTCAAAAATGTCCATTTTGTGAGAATAAATGACATTTTAATTTGTGACATTTTTATAAAATGTCACTATATATATATGGAAAATTTATTAATAGGTATAACTCACACATGGGTACCTAGATAAATGTACAAATATATTCACATGCCATGTAGGTAACTTGGTACATCAAGTTACCAACAAGTAAAGATTCTTTTTTTTTTTACATAGATTCATTTATTTTGGCATTAATTTCAAAAAAAAAAAATTCATTAGGAATGGTGATTCCAACCAATAAGAGATAAACAAAAATTTCAATTTTTTAATTAATTTAAAATTTTAAAAATTAGGGTTTCATAATAAATGCACACTCATTTCTTAAACTCTTTATTCTTCTTCTTCTTCTTTTTCTTCTTCTTCTTCATTAAAAGTAAAAAAATAAACATAAAAAATCATAATTGCACCCATGATTTCGTGAGCATGTGAAGGAGAGAAAGAATAAGAAAAAAAATCGTGTGGGAAAAAAATAGAGGGGGAGAGAGAAAACGCATGGGAGTAGAGGGGAAGGGGTGAAGAACAAAAGAAGTAGATCTAATGATTTAGGAAGAAGAGTTGGAAAGAAGAGACAAATTTTTATGAGAACTCATTGTGTAGCGTCCCAAATTTCCTAATAAGGCCTTGATTAGGGGGCCAAGATGGAAAATTATGGAATTATGTGATATATATGTTCAGTACGTTCTCTCTCTCTCTGGTTTTCTTTTTGACGCCATTAGCATTTTTGAAGAAAACTCGAGTTTTAGGACTCAGATTCAAGCAAGGTTAAAGTCATAACGATTCTAGGGAAGATTAGAAGCTTATTAGCCATATGATTTAATTGGGAAACGACTCAATTAGAGGTAATCCAAGTTTTAAGTTTTGAGTTTTCGAGTTTTTAAGCTTTGATTTGATTTTATGTTTTGATGAGTTTTTGAGTTGCTAGAGGTTTGGGTTTTAATGGTTTTGGGAAATTGAGATGTTTGGGAACTTTGATTTTGGGATTTGGATATGTTTCGATGGTTTTTTGGAGGATTCACTACAAGAAAAAATGATTTTAATAACACCGAAAATGTGTTATCAAAACATACCATAACACTTTTTGATGTGTTAAGACCGACTATGTTATCGTAGGTCAAGGTACTTTACATAACACTTTATCATTGTTATACAGATGTGTTATTATACTGTCAACGATAACACAATTTCTGTGTTATTTTAATAAATAGATAAGTGTTTAATTATGTTATCCCGAAAATCAGAGGTGAATGATATGGCAGGCATTAAATACACGTGGTTGACATCTGGCAGAATCTATGATCAACTATCGACCAGGAAGACATCTACTGTCACACGATAAACTTTTTCCTACAACCAGACTGGTCATACGCACGCTATACACGGAGGAAGTCTTAGGCAGTTATGATAGTATCCGAAATTATCTCCCATGATTTCCTGAGTATCCGACTATTTAGGAAATCATATCTGTAACAAATTAATGTAAATCCTCCTTGAGCCTATAAATAAAGAAGGAGGGCTCAAGGGAAAGGGATCTTTTTCTTCATCTTCTTCTTCTTTCTTGCTTTCAGATCACGAGAAATTAGAGTTATCTGATTAAATACATTGTATTATTCCTGAGAGGTGGTTGAAACTCATTGAACCCTAGTTCTTTGATCACTCCTCTGAGTCTTATATCAATAACAATCCAAGTGGACGTAGGTTACTACCAGATTCTGGGGCCGAACCACTCTAAACCCTTGTGTTCTTTATCATTTCGTCATCACATTCTTTCCAACGTATTTGTCAACATCAAGCATATTTGACTCCGTGTCAGTTGGCCAAATTCAGGGTCAACATTCTGGTGCTTTCATTGAGAGCTTGATTCATTATCGTTGAAAGATCAATGGCGAAAACTACCAGGAAAACTGGACAGGCGGCCGACGCTGCACCATCTAACCCGTCTCCTCCTCCTCCTCCTCCAAACGTGGCTAAAGATGAGCCACATTTGGAATTTGATGAGTAAGAAATGGACGACGCGACGTTGAAGAGTACCCTAGGGGCATTGCATGAGGAGCTGGCCAATCTGAGGGCCAGCCAGGAAAGTTCCGCCGAAATCATGGCACGGCAGCAGTAGGAAATTGAGTGGCAGCGCCTGGAGCTGAGTGAAAGGCAGGCGGAGATGGACCGTCACCAGAGGGAGGCCATGGCAGCCCTCGAGGCAGCCTTACAATTGGCTAGGAATCAGGCTGCACCTGCCTCGCAGCCTGATCAACCCGTGGATGGGCCACCCCAGAGGGGTCCTAATCCTAGCCCGCCTATCCAACCCTCGAGCCCACAAAGGCCCGAGCAGCCACCGGCGCCTCAGGACGATGTCCCACTAGGAGCCCCTGAAGCACAGCCTCTATCCCAAACTGGTCGCGGCAATCCCCCGCAGCAAAGGCAGAATAGGACTGGGCAGCAGCCTCGCAGTCCTAGACGCCATAGGGGGGACGAGCCTAATCTTCCGAGCAGAGGACAGCATCCTCCTGGCAACACGAGGAACTCAGAGTTAGGTTCTACGGTCTGAGGCCCCCCACGGCATGAAAATGCACGGGGACCTAACGACCAACGCAGACCACCCTCTAACGCTCGGGAAGTTCCAGCTTGGGAAGGAAATCGAGGGAACAGTCGGTCCCACCATAGCCAATCAAGATTCAAAGATGGCCATGGTTATAATGAGGCTGACTCAGGCAGAGGGAATGCCGGTCGAAGAAATGAAGAAAGAGGTGAAGGCAGGAGCCGGCTACCTCAGGATGACCAACCCGACAGACAGGACGCTAGGGGGCAGCCCAGACAAAATAACGCCTTCAACCAGCTCAGAGCTAGCGAACAGCGAAGAAGAGATGAAGACTTGAGAGATGTACTCAACGATCACCGCGAGCGGCACGGCGAGTACGTCCCCCCAGCACCAGAGGTCACGGCGATTCCTGGTGCTGTGCAAGCTCAGATAGATGCCCTCAACCAGGCAGTGCAGCAGCTGGTCGAGGGAAGAACATCTTACATCGACCACGACAGGAGGAAAGGCACTCCTTTCGTCCAGAGGATAGCTGTGGCAGAGACTCCTAGCAAGTTTAAAATGCCTACGCTTCCGAACTTTGATGGGTATGGTGACCCGGTATCTCACGTCAACAAGTTCGAGATACAAATGGACATTCAGAAAGTGTCCGAGGACGCTCGGTGCAGGATCTTCCCTGCAACACTTTTTGATGCCGCACAGGAGTGGTTTTTTAAATTCCCTCCTGCAAGTATAGTTTCCTGGGAAATGTTCGTAAAGGAGTTTTACGGACAGTTCTACGCGGGTCGTGTGCACCCGACTGAGGCAAACCAGCTAGTTGAAATACGCTAGCAAGATGGAGAACCACTGAAAGACTACATCCAGCGCTTCATGCGAGCAGCCGCTGGAGAAAAAATAGTGGGAGACGAAGGAAAAATGATGGCCATAACCGCAGGGGTTAAACGCCGCACGCCTCTCTGGGAAAGCCTCAGAAAACATGGGGTTAGAACTACCCAGGAATTCTTAGATCGAGCTGATCGCTACATCAAGCTCGAAGACGCCATCGCCAACGAAGGAAAGCCCCGAGGCAAGGATAAGGGGACCGCCGAGCCCGCCAAAGCCGCCAATGGGTCCAAGCCCAACGACAACGGAAAAGGCAACGGGAACGGGAACGGAAATGGCAAGAATGGGGGGAAACGGCCACACAACGAGCCTTCCGCCTCTGACAATAAACGAGCCAAGGGCAACCGATATGAACCCCGGTTCACTAACTATACTGCCCTAGTTAAGTCTCGGGGAGAAGTTTATCAGGCCACAAGTTCTAGCGTGCCTTATAAGAAACCTGCTCCCATTCGAAAAGATATTTCGAGAAGAGACACTACCAAGTTCTGTCGTTATCATAACGACTACGGGCATGATACGAACAAATGCAACTAGCTGAAGGACGAGATCGAGTTCCTTATTAGACAAAGACACTTGAGAAGATATATACGGGCCTCGGGAAATTCCCAACGATAAGCTCCAGGTGGCAACGAGCAAGCGCCCACGCGCCAACACTCGCCACCTTTGCAGCCTAACCCCGTGACTGGCACATTGTTAACCATCTGTGGAGGCCCGCACCTCACGGGAAATAGCTGAAAGGCCAGAGAACGATATGCTTGGACTCTACACCACGACCAGGACATCGAGATGATGACTATTGATGACCGCGCGCCGAAAATGGCTCAATCAGAAGAAGGTGAAATAACCTTCTCTGATAGCGATGCCCAACACGTCCGGTTCCCACATTCCGATCCGCTGGTCGTGGATATCCAAATGGCCAACATGATGGTGAAAAGAGTGCTGGTTGATACAGGAAGTTTAGTGAATGTCTTGTATAAGTCTTCGCTGGAACGCATGAAGTTGTTCGTTAAGGACTTGGAGCCCTGCAACCAAACAATATACGGCTTCTCTGGTGAGGGACTCGCCCCCGCAGGATCAATCAAACTACCAATGACGGCAGGAACAGCGCCTGCTACCAGGACATTACTCGCTACTTTCATAGTGGTCGATTGTCCCTCGGCGTACAAGGCGGTCATTGGAAGGCCTATACTGGTTGATCTACGGGCCGTCACCTCTATGTGGCACTTAGCCATGAAATTCCCAACAGACGCAGGGGTAGGACGTGTGTTGGGAAACCAGAGGGAGGCTAGGGAGTGCTACAACACCTCAGTCACGAAGGCGAAGAAGGGAACGTCAAAGAACACTCCCCCAGATAGGTTGCAGATGACAATTGATACACAAGCCCAATCCGGTGAAGAAGTCACCAAATAGGGTGTTGCCCAAAGTGAGGATAGAGATTTAGATCCTTGCTTTGGGGATTGTGAAGAAAACATTGGACCTGTCGAGGACCTAGAAGAGGTCTAACTTGACGAGAAAGACCCGACCAGAGTCGTGGAGGTCGGGAAAAACTTAGAACCCACCATGAAACATGCACTAGTGGAGTTTTTGCGGAAGAACCAGGAAGTCTTTTCCTGGTCGCACAAAGACATGGCTGGGATAGATCCTGCAGTCATCAGCCATGTCCTGAACATAGACAAGAGTTTTCCACCCGTGCAACAGAAAAGAAGGTTGCTCGATAAGGATTGGTCGAGAGCCTTAAAAGAAGAAGTTGACAGATTAAAGGAGAATGGGTTCATCAGGGTGGAATTTTATCCATCGTGGGTATCTAATCCAGTACTGGTTCCCAAGCCTAACGGCAAATGGTGAACCTGTGTGGATTTTACAGACCTCAATAAAGCCTGCCCGAAGGATTGCTTCCCACTCCCAAGGATCGACCAGTTGGTCGATGCTACTACAGGACACGAGATCCTCTCTTTCATGGATGCATACTCGGGCTACAATCAGATCAGCATGCATCCCCCTGACGAGGATCACACTAGCTTTCAGACCGATACGGGCTTATACTATTATAAAGTCATGCCCTTCGGACTGAAAAACGCAGGTGCGACTTACCAGCGGTTAGTCAACCACATGTTTAAAGAATTGATGGAGTAAACATGGAGGTGTACGTGGACGACATGCTGGTAAAGTAGAAAAAGGCGGAAGGACATGTGAAGGATTTGCAAGAGTGTTTCGATGTATTGAACAAGTACCAGATGAAACTAAATCCTCTCAAATGTTCCTTCGGAGTTGGATCAGGGAAGTTTTCGGGGTTCATTGTTAATTCAAGAGGAATCGAGGCCAACCCCAACAAGATAAAAGCCCTGATCGACATGAAATCGCCAGAGAAGATCAAAGATGTACAAAGTTTAACTGGAAGAATTGCAGCCTTAAGTAGATTTATTTCCAAGTCAACGGATAAGTGTGTCCCTTTCTTCAATCTACTTAGGGGCAATAAGAAATTTGAATGGACAGGAGACTGCGAGCAAGCTTTTCTGGCCTTGAAAGCCCATATGGCACAGCCTCCTATTTTATCAAAGCCTATCGAAGGAGAAACTTTGTTCATCTACCTGGCGATCACTGAAGTTGCTGCTAGTGCGGTACTAGTACGAGAGGAAGAAGGCGTACAAAAGGCAGTTTACTATGTAAGCAAGAGGCTAATCAGAGCAGAACTGAGGTATCCTCCCATCGAGAGGTTAGCATACTGTTTAATCTTGGCCTCAAGGAAGCTACATCCTTACTTCCAAGCCCATCCTATTACAGTTTTAACTGACCAGCCCCTTCGGCAAGTCCTCCAAAAATCGGAGGCGGCTGGGCGTTTATTAAAATGGGCAGTCGAACTGGGACAGTTCGATATTACATATTCACCGCGAGCAGCAGTAAAAGGACAAGTCTTGGCTGATCTTATTGCAGAGTTCACCGAACTCCCGAACAGCGAGCAATGCGAACAGCCTAATGCGCCTGAGCCTCAAGGTGAAGCTCCTTCGTGGAAGTTAGTCATAGATGGGTCGTCAAACGAATCTCACGCAGGAGCCGGAGTGATCTTGATAACGCTAGAGGGGCATCGATTTCACTGTGCCATTAGGTTTGGCTTCACAGCATCAAATAATGAAGCCGAATACGAAGCACTCCTCGCTGGATTAAGAATGGCAAAAGACATGAGTATAAACGTGCTGGATATTTACAGTGATTCACAGCTGGTAGTGAATCAAGTTCTAGGGGAATATCAAGCGCGAGGCCTAAAAATGGTGGCCTACTTGAACAAAACTAAAGATCTATTGGCCCAGTTCAAGAAGTTTACCCTCCAGCAAATACCCCACGATCAGACTTCGAATGCAGATGCCTTAGCCAAACTCGCGAGCGCGAAAGATGCTGATACTTTGAACATTGTGCCAGTAGAAAGATTGAGTGAGCCAAGCATACGAGCAATTGAAGCCAGTATGGAAATCTGAATGGAAGATACATGGATGGCGCCTTACTTGGAGTATTTGACAAATGGTGTATTACCAACAGACAGAAACAAGGCCAGAACTCTTCAAAGGCAGGCTTCTAGGTACATACTGGTCGATGGTGTTCTATACCAAAGGGGATATTCCATGCCACTGCTCAGATGTATTACACCAGAGAAAGCTAAGGAACTAATGAAGGAAGTACATGAGGGCTTCTGCAAGGATCACGCTGGGGGGCAAAGTTTGGCGAAAAAGATTCTAAGGCAAGGCTATTTCTGGCCGACTATGAACGAAGATTCAATGGAGTTTGTGCGAAAGTGCGATAAGTGTCAAAGATTTTCAAAAATCCCACGAGCAGCTCCAAATGAATTAAAACAGATGTAGAGTCCTTGGCCTTTTGCAGTATGGGGAATAGACTTGATTGGATCTCTGCCAACGGGAAAAGGCAGAGTGAAATACGCAGTTGTAGCAGTTCACTACTTCACCAAATGGGCTGAAGCTGAACCACTCGCTACCATAACGACCAAGAAAGTTCTTGACTTTGTCATCAAGAACATTGTTTACCGATATGGTTTGCCTCGGAAAATCGTCTCAGACAACGACACCTAATTTGACAGTGATCTATTCACCGACTTCTTCAAAAGACACGGGATTATCAAAAGCTTTTCTTCAGTTGTGCATCCACAAGCGAACGGGCAGGTCGAAGCAGTGAATAAAATGCTTAAGGACACCCTGAAGAAAAGACTTGAAGACACTAAAGGAGCATGGCCAGAACAGCTGCCTGAAGTACTCTGGTCGTATAGAACCTCGCATCGAACAGCTATAGGTCACACTCCGTTTTCCTTAGCATACGGGTATGAAGCTATGCTGCCCGTCGAATTAGATCCCCCCTCACATCGACGCATCACATACGACCAGGGCCAGAATAGCCAACTAATGATGGAGTCCCTAGACTCAATTGAAGACATACGAGAAAGAGCCCAACTCCGAGTTGCTGCGTACCAGCAAAAGGTCGCCCGGTATTTTAACTCAAAAGTTAAAGAAAGAAAATTCAACGCCGGAGATCTAGTGCTACGACGAGTTTTCTTAAACACCCGCGACCCCACTGCTGGAGTACTCGGACCAAACTTGGAAGGACCTTACCAGATTGAAGAAGTCCTTCATCTGGGCACCTACAAACTTGCACGCTTAAATGGAGATCTCGTTCCACGCTATTGGAACGGTGAACACCTGCGCAAGTACTACCAATAAACAATCCTTTTTAAAGGACTGGCTTGTATTAATTTTTACTTTTTACAAGTTTCGAAAAAGGGTTAGCCACGTTGTATGGCTAATCACTTATAAGTGTAAGATCTTTTTTAAGATCGCTCGTAAAGACATGATTAATCCATTTTTAATACGAGATTATAAGGGACTGTGCGCAGCCAGTCATTCTTGCCAACCTTTGTAAATTTATTTTACAAGTATTTGCTCATTACGTCTGTTGTTTTGCTGTATTATAAGTTTTACGTTTCCTATCGAGCAATTATGTTCGCACGGGCCGTGGTCAAGGCAAGTGACCAAGGACCTAAAGCTCCTCGATCACTTGGGGGGCATATAAGGTACATTGATTGCAAAGCATACCAAAGGGTATGTAAACACATGAACAAAATGAGTGAAAGCATGCTATGGTACTTAGAGCATTTTTCAAAATTTATGTTTTGTTAAATCAAACCAGAGTACTATGCTAAGTTTGGTCATGAGAACATGTATTATAATAAAAGAAACATTATAATATCAATAAGGCAATCATTTACACCGCGAGCATCAGTGCTCGGATGTAAATATGAAATTAAAAGGAAAAAGCCTTTACACCGCGAGCAGTACTGCTCGAATGTAATTGTTCAAGTGTAAGTGAAAAAGTTGCCCTCGTAGGAATAAGAGTAAATTGTCTTTACAAATAGACCCGTGGGCCATAAAAGCTGAATAAAAAAAAATATAAAAAAAATTACTGGGGAGCAGGAGGGTCTTTTGGATTAGGAGCGCTCTGATCAGCCGGAGGACCAGCCACAGCATCAGCAGCAGGGGTTTTGGCCTTGGCTCTCTCCTCTGCCTCCAACCGAGCAGCGCACTGCGCCATGAGCATCCTTTGCAACCGCTCGGAGAGATAGTTAATGTTGGCCTCCCGGTTGTGCTTCCAAAAATTTTAGAAATAGAGGAAGGTGGCTTCCTTGTACTTCTTCAAAGTTTTGGCCCCGTCCTCCTCTAGCTCCTGCACTCGCCCCTCGAGCTCTCGCACCCGCTCTTCAAGCTTCTTCTCCTCATCCCTGCTGGCGCTCAGATCGAGTTTGAGCTGTTTACACTCTTGGGTGATAAGTACAGAACTTTCCCTCCATTTGTGCCGCTCCTCGTTGGCTTTCTTCAAGGCCCCTTGACTTTCCTGAAGCTCCTGGGTGAGAGTGGCTTGGTCCTCGCATAGCTGTTCATTCAGCTTGGACAACTCCTTGTTTTCCTCGAGTAGCTTTTTCTTCTCATCCTCAAGTACTTGCTTAGCCTGAGCAAGCCTGGAGTCGAAGTTCTGTCCTCGAGAAACCAACGCCCCAGCACGGCGCCAGCCAGCAGTTAAAGACAGCAGCCCCTGAAAACAAAAAATGAAAAAGTAAGGAAAAGAAGTCAGACATAAATGATGAAATAGCAGAAGATGACTTACGCTGACTATCTCATTCAACCCTCTGTTGATGATTTGGTTGACCTCCATTGAGGCAGTTTCGTTGATAGCGGCCTGGCTGCATCTGTGCTTCGAGAGCTTGTATATTCTCTCCCTGGCCGACCAGATCACGAGGTTGGACAGGGAGCCTTTGGACAGGTTGTCCAAAGTCTATTTTCCAGCGGCCCTAGAGGAGGGCTGTGAATTCTCAGGCATGGGCATCGATTGTTCGGTGGGAGGCGGAGGTGTCATGTTTTCCATAGAAGGGATGGCGGCGGGAGTATCTTCTGTTCGAGCCTTCTTTGAAGGGGTCTTGCTGCTTTCCCCTCGAGCCCTTTTGCTGTCCTTCTTCGGGACAGAAGAGGTAGCAGCAGCTTGGTAATGCTCGAAGAAGTCCTCAGAGTCCATACCTACACAAAGGAAAACAATTCGAACAATGAGATTAAAGGGTCACGGGAAACATAGATCAAAGTAAAAGGATTACAAGTAGAGTACCCGAGCTACACCTACTGGTCGCAACATTATCTACTGAACTACCTAGTTCCTGGAAGAAATCTGAGTTTAAAGAAGGGGCGTTCCTAAAGTTGCCATCCCCATCAAATAGATGAGAAGGAATTGGAAAATTATTCAAAAACGAGAATGATGTACCGTTTACATCCGACGAGTCGTCAGACATTTCGGTAGGCTCGACAGCCTTTTGTTTCCCCTTGCCCTTGGGGACCGAAGGTTCCGCTGCTCAGTGGGGAACAGCAGGTTCCCTGATCGTAACCCCAGTTGGCCTCCTCCGTGGAGGGGGTGCTTGAGGTTGCTGCTCGGGTTCTTGCTCAGGTTCCGCATCGGCGTGGACACCACCCGATGCGGGTTCATTAGTCGCAGGTTGGGAGCCCCAAAGGCCAGCCAGCCTAAGGTTAGCCTCATTAATTAAGTTCTTTACACTCTTAGCAGCATTTGGCATGCTGGCTAAGAGTGCTGCCCTCGACTCCATTCCTGGAGTGGGGGTCGGGCGTAACCATGGGCCTGGAACACAATGGAACAGCGAAGTATTATGACGAGAAAGGATTAAAATACAGAAACCACTGGTGAAGGATTTTTTTTACCTCCTCGAGTGAAGACCAAATTGTCTGGGGCGATGTCGAGCGTAAGGAAGTACTCCTGATGGTACTTCCCCACGTTGGAGATGTGAGTGGTGTCGGACAGAAAGGTGCGCCCGGTCTCCTGGTGGCAGAAGTGGAAGAACCCCGTACCATCATGGTTGGGGTTGGACTTGAGGTCGAATAGAAAATTGACCTCATGTGGAGAAGGAGCTGGCCATTTTCTGAGCTTGTAGAGGATATAGAGGGCGGCCAACATCCTATACCCATTCGGGGTAATTTGAAAAGGGGCCACCCCAAAGTAGTTTGCCACCCCTTGAAAGAATGAATGAAGAGGCAGGGTGGCACCTGCCTCGATGTGGTACCTCGACCAGGCACCGTAAGCCCTTCCTGGCAGGTTGGCTCGCTGGTCGGTGGAAGGTCTGACCAGGGTCACCCCCGTCAGATTGTATTTGTTTAAGTAGTTGGCGATCATACGAAGCGTCACCGAACTTGGGGGGACGACATGCCATTCGACAGCCGGCTGATCATCGTGGCGAGGATAGGCACGCCTCTGGACGTCAGTCTTAGGGGCGAATTCACCTCGACCACTGGTCGAGGGAGCATCAGCAGAAGGCTGACTTGGAGAGTTAGGGGTTCGTCTTTTTAGGGCTTTGGTTTTTATTCTGGCCATTTTCTGATTGGGAACTGGTGGACAATTTGGCCTAGGACGAGAAAAGGGGATTTCTGGGATCAACGTAGATGGATTCTCTTCGCCTTCGAGCATTTGGGCCAAGAGATCGTCTTCAATAGGTCTTTCTCCTCCCCAAGGGTCTTGCATATGAACTGCAAACAGACAATGGAGGAGATAAGACACAATCCGCGAAGTAGTGTGGAAGATTGGGATAACGTTGCTCGTGTCTAAATAACCAGCAGCATCCTAATCCTACGCTAAGTTCAACGTGGGTAGTTTGAAAAACGGATAAAAACAAGAAGGGAAGTAAACTGTTTTCTGAAAGAGAACTTTTTCGACTCCTAAGGGGCGGGAAAAAATTTCGGTTTTTTCACCTGGCTAAAAGGTTGAATCTTTCGTCAACCAAACGTCCCAAACCAGTGATCCTAACTATCAAACTAAAGTCCTAACCTATACAAAGCATAAAGACGCACTCTTACCAAGCAATGGGCGGTTTATACCAAAAAACCCTTAAAATCCTACTTAAGAACACAGAAGTCGCAGAGCATAAAAATGGTATGCATGGCGTAATGGAAAGCTTAAAGAACGAAGTTCTTACCTGGGCGAAGATGGAGGTTCGGAAGAAGGCGAAAAATTCGAGTTGGAAGACCTTCGGCTAGACGTCAGACTGGTTTTGAAGCTCTATACTCTGGTGCAAGTTCTTGAAAATATTGGCAAAGATGGTGAGTAAAAATTTCTTAAAGGGGAAGAAAAGCCTACTTATAGGGATCGAAGGTATGGCCAAAAAGCAGTAATCATCACTTCCCACTTTCGAAACGTGGGGAAGTGTATAAGCCGTCAAATTGCCTTTTTGGAAACTGAAAAGGCTTGATTAGACATAATTATGTCACGGTTTTCGAAAATGCACGGGGATTCTGACAGACATCATGGGGATGTGAACGGCTGTTCCCTTAAGTTTCTTTATTGCTGGTCGCACTAAACAAACTTGGGTGGCAAATGTTATCTCGAAAATCAGAGGTGAATGACATGGCAGGCATTAAATACATGTGGTTGACATCTGGCAGAATCTATGATCAACTATTGACCAGGAAGACATCTACTGTCACACGATAAACATTTTCCTACGACCAGACTGGTCGTACGCACGCTATACACGGAGGAAATCTTAGGCAGTTATGATAGTATCTGAAATTATCTCCCATGATTTCCTGAGTATCCGACTATTTAGGAAATCATATCTGTAACAAATTAATGTAAATCCTCCTTGAGCCTATAAATAAAGAAGGAGGGCTCAAGGGAAAGGGATCTTTTTCTTCATCTTCTTCTTCTTTCTTGCTTTCAGATCATGAGAAATTAGAGTTATCTGATTAAATACATTGTATTATTCCTGAGAGGTGGTTGAAACTCATTGAACCCTAGTTCTTTGATCACTCTTCTGAGTCTTATATCAATAACAATCCAAGTGGACGTAGGTTATTACCAGATTCTGGGGCCGAACCACTATAAACCTTTGTGTTCTTTATCATTTCGTCATCACATTATTTCCAACGTGTTTGTCCACATCAAGCATATTTGACTCCATGTCAATTGGCCAAATTCAGGGTCAACAAATTATGTTATTGATAGTCGATTATATAACACATTTCAATACTTATAAATTTGTGTTATACTACACTTTAGTATAACACTTTTTTTGTGTTATACTACACTTTAGTATAACACATTTTTTGTGTTATACTTTAGTTTAGTATAACACATTTTTTGTGCTATACTGCACTTTAGTATAACACATTATTTGTGTTATACTACACTTTAGTATAACACATGTGTTATATTAGCTTAGAAAAACATAATCTTTTTTTACTTACACAAAACTAGGAAAACAAATATGAAAGTTGAAGCCAAATAAGGTAACATAAATAAATTTTTATTAATTACTCAAATGTAATTACAATATTTAGTCTACTAGTCTAGGCTTAAGAAATCATATTACAACATAATTTATGCCCAATTCAGATTTCTTTATCACTAAATACAAAACAAGAAATGTATACAAAAATTAGTGAAATACATTCTTCCATTCTAAAGGCCTTAACTACAAATGTTGTCAAGAATTGCTCCAAAGAAATCATCTCAATATGCATGCACATTGTAAAAAAAAGTCCTTTTATTATTAAGAACATAAGACTTAAGCTAGTTTCCACCTGTAAGCATAAAAAGTTTAAATTAAATTTGTAATAACTCCAAAACTTGACGAAACAACAGGGTATAGCAAGATGTACTACCATGCAAAACAACGACTGAAGCAACAAAACATGCAACTTAAAACAAGGCTTGTGAAATGTATCAAGATAACAAATATATCATTCTCAATGATCAAAAAGTATGTGAGGAAGAATTGATTCCAGAACTCTAAATTCTGTCAATATATCCCCAAAAAAATTAAAGAATAAAAACAGAATCACACTTTGACTTCTTATACAACAAAATCATAAAGAAAGGACCTATAACAACTGTTATGCTTATCACTGGTCTCTCCAAATAGCTCCACATTCATCAAAGAGAGACAGTAGCCATTATTGAACAAACAAGGAGAGACACAAACAAGCATGGTTTGCTTATCCACATGAATATAGATCAACATATATAAATATATTAACTAAATAATATAATAAAGGCCATTAACTTATTGAAAATTGTCTTGAAAGGAGGAAAGAGCAAAACAATTCTAATAAATTGGATAAACAGAACATGGCAATATATATATTCCTTTATGTGTTATATTAGAAATATACACCATAGAAGAATTCTACTATCATTTCAACTGGTTCCTAAATAATCTGAATTAGAAATTTAGTACTATAGTTCTGAGAGATGGAAATTAAGAGCTAGAGAGACTAAAACCAAAATTCAGGAACAGGTTAAAACTGGGGAATGCAATCTTCAACCTGTAAAATGCATGAAATTAGATAACAGATTAGAAGTCCTGAGGTATAAACTTAAATTAGCATTCCATTTTTAGTGCCCAGTTGTGGTTGGCTTGCCTAATTTTATAATATGTAACTACTGGGTTAAGAAATATTTCCTTGGTTACTTTATGAAATTAAACAACTTACCTTAGTTTTAGAATTGTACATCTGTTTTAGTTGTCCTGAGGTAGACGAAAAGGTCAACTTTAAATCTCTAGGCCCAACTTCAATGGTATCATTTTGTGGATTCTTTATCTTGGAGAGTAAATTCCTGTTTACTGCAATAGTTTGAAAAAGAACCCAGAGAAATTAAACAACTAATGCCTATTTATGCATACTGTATGATATTGTATCTTAATGGTGAGCTTCATAAGAATCAACTATATGTTCAATATAATTTGACTAGCAAGTTTGAACTCAATTACCTGTACTATATGCCTTTGAGACAAAGTAAGTATTCCAACCAAGCGATAGTACAAAAACTTGAAAATGAAGGCAATACTTTGGAGCTTTTTTTGGTGATTGTCCCAAGTAAGCTTGTCCATAGAACTTTCTCAAGTTCTTTGTAACATTGTCTAAACTTAAATACTGTGCCTTAATTCTAGTGTTCTTTTGACTCGAGTCAGTAAAATATGCATCTAACTCGGTGTCAATAACAAAGGTTCACAAGAAACAGAAAATGAGACATGACAAGCAAATTTCTTAAGCTAAAAAGTATAGGGAATCCATGATTTTCTGTTTACATGAAAAAAAAACACTAAAACACATGTATTTATACTCCAAACAATATGGTCCAATTTTCAACTTCTTGCTACAACTTAGTAACTCTCCATTAAATATTCAAAACTAAAACACCAAAATCATAGCATACTTTTCCAATAATATTAACTCTCCATTAAATATTCAAAACTAAAATACTACTTTCTAGTTACCAAATAGCAACCAAAATTGACTTTTCCTACCCTCTTCATGTTTCTTTTCCACTTCTCATTGATAAGTTCTAACAAGACAAATCTATAATTCCTCCCTTTTTCTCTCTACTTGATCAATAATCATGTTCTTCTTTTACTGAACCTTGGAAGACATTTCTTATGCAGCCTAGGATTTGATTTTGAAACTAAAAGACAAACAATCATTCATTTATAAGCTATTTTGGTTGTACAAATTTTAAATTTAATTTCCCTTAAAACCAAATAGATTATTAGATAGATATGCATGAACCTCATACCACTAGCTATTTTGCACAGCTTAATGATTATATGTGCTAAAGACAAAAACAAATGGAGATGCTTAAAACTTATCAAAGATCTGTAAAAGATTTCATTAACCCACTTGGAATCCAAAATAACATGTATTTATCCCAGGTTAGAGAAATTTCCTAGTTATATTTCTCCAAATAGATAACAAAGCCCTGTTACAGCATATACCTTACAAGACACAATTTTCTCTTCCTCTTTTTTTCTTCATTTATTTAAATTATATGCACACACACATACACACAAAAAATATGAGAGCCAAGAGCAGTTATTCTGTAAGGAACACTTTCTTAATCTCCATACCAACTTCTACTTTCTGAGTTTCATGAGTTAGATTAGTTATAAGTTTATAGCATAAGTTATCTACCAGTATATGTGTATTCATTCTGTTTATAGCAGTAGTAAAAATATCTTTCTGTAATGCACTTTTAGCTATGCCCTTAAGATGTGAAAATTTATAGAAAATATTTGTGTGATATTGAAAATGTAACAATAGACACATATTGGTGTAGGTTCCTTAACATTTAAAAAATAAATAAATCCTAAATAAGGAGTAACAAAAGCAACAGTGTAACACTAAATCTTCGGGAAACACTGCTAGAACCATTGGAGTTAAAATATAATTGCAGCTGCATCAGGGAAACATAAATCAAGAATTTGATTTTGAAGCTTCTATCCAGTTAATATACAATATGGACTAGCATCCTAGAAACACCAATGACTCAAGAAATCAAGGAAACTGGGACAAAAAAAGGACTTCTGGAAAAATACATAAGAACCACATATATATACCACTTCAACTAATTTATTTTCAAAGCTTATTATCATAAATTGGCCTGATAATATTTTATAGAAAATAAGTAATAATATATATATACATTGAACTGCAAGAAAGTGCTTACTGATCTTCAAACAACAGTTGGAGGTGCCCCATTAGGCCGAAAAATGTATGCCCCTGAAGCCTGCAAGACAGGTCATTTTAAGTACTGAAGGCATTGCTTGGACAAATTAGGGACTTGAATAACTCGACAACCATAGCACATGAAGTGCTTACCTGAGAATCAGAATCACCAGTGCTTGAACCATACCAGAGATAGCTCTGTTTTATTGGTACATCAACCTTGTAATATATGACAATCAAATGAGCATTATTTTAGCATGCAAATTTTTTTGTCAAGTCAGAGAAAAGAAATAAAAAAGTTCCTTACAGATGTAAAATTGGCATATAAACTTAAGTTAGCATTCCATTTTTAGTGCCCATTTGTGGTTGGCTTGCCTGATTTTATAATATGTAACTACTGGATTAAGAAATTGACATCATTAACCTGGTGGAAATTGTGATTCTCAGACAATGAAAAATTAAAAATCTCACCTTAGTATCCATTGAAGGGTAAGGAAATCTCAAAATTTTACCAAATTTTTCCCTTATGGAATGTCTTCTTCTGTTGGTGGGCACTAACTGATATTGAATAATTGACACTCTTTAAATCAATGTAAAGAAGATAAGGACAATGGAAATAAGTAGACCAGAAATAGCTGTATCAGTCTAGAGAAATATGACGATTAGAGAAATTTAAAATATTGAAGCAATTTCAATTGAAATACTGGGTTATAAGAGGCTACAAATACATATACATGAAGAGAAATACTACTCTCTCATGAAATAAATTAAAAATCATAACTGAGAAAAAGATAGATTCATTTACCTTTGAAAAGAAACTCTAAAATATTAATGAGTTAAAATGAAATCTAATGCAAGTTCAGATTATGAATGAACTAATTGTTGAAGCCATTCAACTTACTGCTAGAGCTTTGGCCGAATCTCCTTCAGTCAAAATCAAGGTACATTTTTCAGAGTTCCTTCCTCCGGCTTCATTAGCATCCTCCAGCTTATTGATATTGTGAACCCTTTCTGTCTTAGCTCCATCTGTTTTCTTAAGATCCTTGTTCTGCTTGAAGTTTGCCTAGGAAAGAAGACTATCCACAATGCCAGACTTTGCCACTGCAAGTTTAAAAGGTAAAACATAAACAAAGATACAGAAAGTAATGATAAGAGTGCATCTACATAAACAAGCAAAGAGCTTCCTGAACCCTTCTTTAAGAACTCTGGTGGGAGTTCACATTTAGACCCAAAATTGCTTGGACGAATGGTAAGAGTTTCTTTAGTTTGAGAATAAAAAGCAGGATTGTCAATAAGAGCATTGAAAAAAACCCATATATAATTCTTCACATTGTGGGCTTTCAAGTTGGCATTCTTGTTCTTCTTATTTACAAGATTCATGACATGATTAGTGATCTGACTTGTGACGTGATCTACATGAGTTCCACCCTTGATTGTGGCAATCGAATTTACAAAGCTAACCTAGTTTAACAAGAGAAAACAATCAGAATAAAACACCCTTAAAAGTGCAGAACAACATCAATGTACTCTCATTTAACATAAAAATTCAAATACCTGTTGAAATTTCCCATCACTAAGGCTCACACAAACCTCCCACCTGTCATTCACTTTCTCTGTGATCCTGCAGAGAAATGGTCAAAAGAGTATGTTAGCAAAAAAGATAACAAATGAAGAAAAATGAAACACAACATAAGCTCAAGGGAAATTACTCAGTTAAGAAAATGAAACACACCAAAAAGAATCACAGAATAATACAATATTTTGATCCTAAATTATTATAAATGCACTCTTTGAATGAATCTCAATGGTCTTAAGAGCAGTGGAATCATAAACATATGATTATGTGCATATAAATATAATAGCATAATGTATGAAGCAATAAAGAGCACTACATATGCTTGTGTGCATGTAAACATAGCTGCAAGATGTAAGATATATATAAGATCCAATGGCCTAGAATCTAGATGACACTCATATTATATGTGTGCAAGGCAAACATGTGATTAGGCTTACTAAAAAAAAGGACTAATTTCAGTTATAGTAGGACTCTGTCTTTCATTCTCAGAGTTTCTTAGCAACAATATTCAGAGATATTTTTTATATCCAAAGAAACATATAGCTAATATGATGTAAAAGATGACTTTTAAGATAGCCTTTTCAAACCCCAAAGGAAGTAGGGAAAGAGAGGGGGGCAGGTAAGTTTACAATAAGGAAATCAAGAGAAAAAAGGTATGCGCAGAAATAAATTAAGTAAGAAAATTGGAATGCATCATTGCGGAGTAAAAATAATCTGAGAGTAGATTAAAAAGGAGAACAAAAAGTTGTACCTGTGACAGCATATAGAGCACATAAAGCATTGAAATCAAGAGAGCGATATATATGATGTCACAAATAATTCACATGGTAACTACCAGACCGACCACTAGAAGAAAACTTTTTAACAGAAGTCAATCAAATACATCGTATAAACAATGAAGCATTCTTCAGTAACAATGATACGGTATTAAGCTTGTCAACAAATATCATATTTAAATATTTTGTTTAAACAACATTAAATAAAAAATTGGAAGGTGTATACAAATGGATCTTATGGGAGAAGGAATACTTATAAACCATGTAATTAATAAGTGAGACAGAGAACGTACCTCATAGGATCGACGAATGTGAAGCTTCTTCAAATTCCTGCAACCTTTGGCTATATAACAAATTGCTTCATCTCCAATACTTGAGCAATCGACTAAATCAAGCGCTTGTAGGAGCTTGCAACCCCTTCCAATCTCGAGAAGTGCACGGTTGCTAATCCTTTGGCAGTACAACAAAGTCAATTCAGTAAGAAGCCTGCAATTATCCAGGATATACGGAACAAGCATAATTTAGTGGAACAAATAACTGAGCTTATCCTAACACAAATTAATCTACTTTTACATAAAATGATAAATAAGAACAGCTAATTGGCACAAAGCAAAGATTATAATTACTTCTCCAATCAAGTTGTTTAAACAAATAGTTCACATATCATGGAAAGGAGGAAATGTTGTATTATTAATACACTAGTAATATCATGGAACTAAACATAACTCAAGAATAGTCAATGTGTGTAACTTAAACGTGAACTCCATTTTATTCATTCATAGTATTACCTCCTATTATACCAATTTTAATTCAAACTGGGAGAGATACATACGAGCAAGATTTCCTAATGAATTCCAGTCCCAGAGTACCAATATTGTGGCACCCATTAAATGTAAGATGAGTTAGTTGCTTGCAACCAGTGGCAATAGCTTCCAAACCCTTGTCACTTAGGAAATAGCAGTCACTTAGAGTGAGATCTTTTAGCTTCTTACATCCATTCCCAATGGCACGTAAACCCATGAGTTTTAAAATCAGGATGAAATGAAAGAATAAGTACTGAACTTACTAGAAAATAGAATAAAGATATGAAAAAAAGCCAAGCTGTTATCACATCTCTTCTATCTTATAAACTAAGGTACCTAATAACATTTAGAGGCAATCAATAGAAAAATTGATAAATGAACCTAAGAGCAAATGAAATAGACAAAAAAAAAAAGTACACAAGATTTAATTTGTTCCAACGAGTTCTATGGTTATAGATTCTTCATACCTGTAATCAGATAGCACATGGCTCGACAATAAATGACCAAAAACACATATCAAATAAAGATGTAAAAACTGAGGCGACAAATATTAAAAAATGACACTAATTTATCTGTGAATCTCTGGAAACTATATAGAGCTAATAACTTCAATGACGCACAAGAAGTGCCTACATCTTTCAAAGCCGCATCAGTAACATTGATGCATTGTAGCTTCAATACTTTCAAAAAAGGGCATCCTTTGGCTACATCAAGCACCCCTTTGTTGTGCATGAACTCAGAATCTAAAGAAAGGGTCTCAAGAGACTTGCAATGTACGCCCACTGCTTCAAGTGAGACATCAGTTATCTTAGCACAAGCAGCAATACCAAGAGCTTTCAATGAATTCCCACAACCAAGAGTTATTGATCTTTTTGGACTTTGGAGGTCGGACCATCGGAAAACGGCTTTAGAGACTTTTGTCCGTTATGTCAATATAGTCTACCTACAACCAGTTTCTAGTCTCTTTCTACATAGCACCTTTTACTTCCATATTTGTTCAAATAGCTAGCTAATGCAGTAAGAAGTTTCAATTGCAAGCAAAATCCAAGAATAAGACAAGTCATTTTCTAAGTATATATGGACAAGAACCATGAACATGAAGGAATGAATATTACAAGAGAAAAAGCAGGTAAAGCTCTCTCACCAGTCCACACCATTATTCAGATAACTGAACAAGCTATTAAATGTATATCATTTGTAGTGGTACTTGAAAAAGGGAGTGAATAAGTAGAAATAAAATAGTTAATGACACTAGAAACCATGAAAGAAACTTCCAAAGGAAAAGAAAAATCTGACCTGCATTGTATGAACAAGCAACCGGATGATCTTGCAACATAGTATTTGCAGGTTGGACAACTTTTCAACTGCTTATTCTGAGCAAGGTTCTTCAACATAATATCTTCTTTCTCTCTCTCGTCCTTATTCAACTTCTGAAACTCCGCACACTCAATCCCTTCGTGCCAAGGAACCTTACACTGCGCGCAAAACATTCTATAGCAACTTGGCCACTTCGAGTTCGTTATCACCTCTTTTCCATTATCGATCAACATCACTGAGCAATCCTTGTACGGATAGTAAATCTTTTCAGTCCCAAGAATCAGAGCCTCACACAACGTTGTGCCCCACCTGTCAAACACCTCCGGGGGAAGTATCGAACGACAGTACTCGGGCTACAATGACCCGTTACAACCAGAAACAGGGCAATCGATTCTCGTAATGTTATCTTGAAGCTTTGAAGAAACGTACTTGGCCATGCACCCGGAACAGTAAGAATGGCTACAACCTTTGATGCTAAACGACTCACTTCCAGACTTGGGTTCCGCGCATATCTCGCAAACGAAAGATGGGTCGTTGTTGGAATTTGAAGACTGCCCGTTTTCGGAGCGTGGTGCAGCTGAGGCGCTCTAGGGCTAGCCACCGCTTGCAGATGAGGGAACAAGCGTCACGGCTTGGTTTAGAATCAAGCAGGCGGAAGAAGAAGAGGAAGACAGTGGCTGATACTGAAACCCTAACTGGGTATTGCTTGAGGGATGGTCAGAAGTGTGTTAGAAAACTGTTTAGAGCTTTGGAAATAAAAAAATAGAGGCAAATAAAAAAGTAAAAAGTAGAAGATAATTTGGCTCCAAAATTTTGGTACCGCCAATTTTGATACGGCCAATTTTTTTTCCCACCTGTTATTTTATTATTTGATGTATTATAATACTTTTTCAATACTATTATATTCATGTGTTATGGAAAGGGGTATTTGGTGTAGTGATTTAAAATGGGAAAAATGAAGAAAATGGTTGGGTTCGAGGTTGGATCGCGGCCTTGTTCTTGGAAATCGCAACCTGTGCCCAGAACCAGGAGGGATCCTGTCTTGGGGGGGGGGGGGGGGGGGGGGGGGGCGCCCGCACCCTAAAACCTAGGCAGAGGGCTGGTTGTCTCGGAGGCGTGCCGCAACCCCCAGGACCATGTCGCGACCCGCCTGTGTAGTTTTGGCTAGGTTGGGTTTTTAGTCGTGGGAACTTAAACCTAAGGGCTCGAGATCGTTCCTATTACCCGGTTAGGTAGGATTCGACGTCCCAGAGGCTAGGACTTGGTCTGGAAGTCTTTATTTAGTCATTTTTTTATGGGATTCTAAATTACGGTTATGACTAGGTTATTACTAGGGGTTGGAACCAGAATTGTGCTCGAGGGTCGTTTATTGGTAACCTGTGCTTGGACCAAAGGTAAGAAAACTGCACCCAGTATGTGATTCATGTGATATATGTGATAATGGCATGACATGAAAGTTGAATGTGGAATTGATCAGAGCTTGAGTCTTTGTAAATGTGCGTGATTATGATTATGCTTGTGATTGTTGATTAAGCATGTTGAGTGTCTTATATCTAGATTTGACATATGATATATGCATGTTTGCATTACCTCATCGAGGAAGCACTGCTTTATTAGTCAAGAGTAATAGTGCATCGAGCGATGGTCGATATGGTTAGATCTAATCAACAGAGCATTATACGCTCGTCTGACCCTATGGTCAAAGAAAACTATAGTGTTTGGCTAGTCTATGGCTAGTTACTCAGAGCTAGAGCTAAAAGGCCCAGAGTAACTTGATTCTCGCATGGCTAGGGCATAGGACCCCAGGTTGATCCCATGGTCTTCTATTCAAGGCACAGGACCCCAGGTTGATCCCATGGTCATCTATTCAGGGCACAGGACCCCGAGTTGACCCCATGGTCATCTATCTAGGGCACATGACCCCAGGTTGACTCCATGGTCATCTATCCAGGGCACAGGACCCCAGGTTGACTCCATGGTCATCTATTCAGGGCAAAGGACCCCAGGTTGACCCCATGGTCTTCTGATTAGGGCTGCAAGCCCCAGAATGATCACATAACCATTTATTTGTACTTGCATGCATGCATGAATAGGGTTATTACTGCTAGGCATGCTTATTATGATTTGGTGACATGCTATTAACTACTTAGGAGCATGTTTAAGTTTCCTTGCTAAGCATCGCCTCACGGGTGCTATGTGGTGCAGGTAAAAGTAAAAGAAAGTTGGACCATCCTTGAGTTGGAGAGCTTAGGTGATGATGTGTACATATGCAGCTGCTCGACCACCACGGCCAAGGGCTTAAAGAGGAAGGGTCAAACCCTATTTTGCCGCTTAGGTCGGCAGGTTGTAACTTTTTTATTGTAATTAACCTTTTAAATGTATTTTGGGATCCCATGTATACAGTAAACGTTTTAGTGAAACGTTTGTATCTTTCACCAAAAATGTTAACCCTAAACCATTAATCACATTTAGTTACACAATTATGGCCAAATGACTCATTTAGCGAGTTTAGCACTATTTAAAATACACAGTGTAATGGTCCCTTGGTAGTAGGGTGCTACACATTGTCTCCTAATCGAATCAAGTCCAAATTGTTTTTAGATAGGGCTCGTCGATATAGTTCTCCTATGAAAAGTTTGGAGTCATCCTCTTCAATGTTCGAAAGTAGAACTCGACGTTGTCTTCATAGTGAGTCTTATTATTCTTTTTGTAAGGTAATATATTCATATCTATATATGTGTCTGTGACTGAGATCTCATTTTATGTTTATGTTAGAACACTTGGGTTATTATTTTTCTAAAATCTTTTTTTCTATTTAAAAAATAAGAATATGAAAACCATGTATGTGTAGATGAGGTAGACCGTGATGTTCCTATCCCACCATGGAGTTTTGGCATACTTGATAAGGATGGTGATGCGATGACCATTAATATACCATCAGATGTAAACAAAGGGAACCTTCAAATTCCAGACCATGTAAAATGTGTATGTATTATTTTGTTTATTATTATTATTTTAATTATTTTCGAAATTTTATATTAATTTATTTTTTACAGGTTGGGGTGGCAAAAGTAAATGCTTTGCTCACAATGGTTGTTGGTTTGCAAAATATTTTGGTTACAAAGATCCTTGATTCTAGAGATAGGTTAAATGGTTCAAATAATATTATCCATCAAATTCGCCGTTGTCTGGTTGGTATATCTTAATAAATTTCATAATTTTACAGTATGAAACATTATCTGGTTGGTATATGTTTATCTAAATGATTTTTTATTTATTTATTGTTTTGTACAACAACTATGTGAAGCATCTCAAATATCTGAAGACCAAAATGAGGATATCATTGTTAGTAGTAATGTAATCAATAATTATGGAGATGTGGAGTAGTAATTTGGTTTACTTTTGTATTTTTATATTGTTGATTGAAATAAGTTTGTTTAATTCCAATGTAGTATTTTAAATATTACTTGGTGCAAGTTTATGTAATTTCCAATGTACTAATTGAAATATATTTTTTTGCAATATTTTTTTAATTTCTTTAACGTATTAAATTTTAATTTTGAAATTATTATTTCGAATTTGAGATTTTATTATTTAAATCTTATATTGGAAATCACAACTAATTAATGATTTTTTATGTACCCTAGCTTTTCTAACAATAAATGAACATCAAAACAAAAGTAAGAAATAAAACTTCCATATTACATTATAAAATAAAAATTAAAAAAAAACAACTTTGATTTAACTAGACGACTTAATTAATTTTATTTTTTCCATAAACTATAAAACAATACAACTTTTCAACTTTTTTATTATCACTAAATGAGTATTATTAATAAGATTACATCATAATCAATAACTATTGATATTCTTTACCTTAAAAATAGGGAATTAATTGAAATTTTTTTAAAACATTAATTTCGACATGTGTTATTAAAAAAATTAATTCCAGCTAGCATTAAAAAACTATTTTGATTTTTGAAAAGAAGCATATCTTTGTATTCACTTGGGAAAATTAAATTATTGCTGTTGTGAAATTAGATATTTATTCATTAGTCATATATTGCCCAATAAGGAAATATATTCATTTAATATAATTGGTTAGGTAATTTATAAAGTACATTAATTTAGAGATTGTGTTAATGGTCAATTATTAATTATTAATTAAAATTAGACTATAATTTTAAATTGAAAACCGAAAATTAATATACAATTTCGGCAGTAATTTTAAAAAAATGGACAATTTCACTCCAACAAAATTATTAACATTATTAATAAATAAATAATAATAAGATTTTATTTGAAGACTCACAAAAAAAGTTTCTATTCATAACTGTTGACCACGATTTTGGTCAACGACGAGTAGACGTCTAAACTACAATGAACCTTCAAGAGAAAAATACGACACAGATAATTTTATAGTGGTTCAGCCCCAATTTGTTAGTGGTTCAGCCCCTAATCCACTTGGAGTTGTGATATATTTAGCCTACACTTAAGATCAGATGAACTTGAGCCAACCGAGTTTCTTAAGTGCAAGTAGAAAAATATAGAGTTTCTCTATCTAGAGAATACAAGTTTTTTCTCTCTAACCTCTCAGAAAATGCCCTAAGAATGCCCCAAGTAACAGTCCCAAAATCTCAAAACGATAGAGTTTTCTCAGTCTAAAAAGATCAGATCCCCCCAAATGATGCCATGAGCCTTGTATTTATAGGCTCAAGATCGTACAAATGAAGTCCCCCATAATCGGAATATTTTGTTATTCTCACTATATTTAATTAATTATAATATTCAAAATACAACAATACACTACTTTTGTGGGATAATCTGAGAGATTCCCGCGCAGGTATGACCGATTCTTGTTGATGCCGTTACTGGGATCTTTTGCATAGCCCTGTTCTGTTTAGTCGGTCCACATCACACCCAGGAGGAAAACTGAAGGGCCAAAGCACTCCACTAGTCGGCCAAACACTTGACTGGTCGGCCAACACATGTCTAGTCGGCCAAACACTTGGCTGGTCGGACAAACACTTGGCTGGTCGGACAAGTACATGACTGGGCGGACAAGCACCTGACTGGGCAGACAAGCACCTGACTGGGCGGACAAGCACATGACTGGGTGGACAAGCACCTGACTGGGCGGACAAAAATCTTCACCGATCTACCGGATCACTCCTAAGCCAGATTACCCAGCCATTCCTTGCCACTTGTCACTTTTATTGCCATGTCATCGTTTTCAAATTTGAGGATAACAATAACAAATCCTAATAAGAAAATATCTATAAATAAATTAAAACATAATAGAATAAAAATATTATAGTAAGACCTAAAGAAACACATAGAAACATTAAATTTAAAAATAAAAAAATAAAAATCACTTGAAGCAATTTAGAGATTTTCATTCTCCTTCAAATATTTCTCCCACACCTCATTCTTTTTCCTCTCTTCATCAAAATAGTTGGTCATTGATCCATGCAAAGTTTGCATCGCAAAGGCGCATCTTGTCATCTTTCGAACAAATTCATCCATGTTGTTTTTCAATTTAACTAGACGACTGAAATTTTAATCAAATTTTTGGAACATAATATTGAAATGTATACAATTTGGATTGTACTCTAGTTGAGCGTCAAGTGGATTCACATCTTTCTCATCACCGCTAAACTTCTCAGTCTTGATATTCTTCAATTGAGACTTTACGTCATTGTCAAACTTCTCAACCTTGATCTTCTTCAATGGAGAATCTACTTCATCATCTTTGGAATGAAAGGGTGAAGAGTTATCTTCATTCTTTGAATAGGTTGAATCTGTTATGTTGATGATAGACATGGTAGTTGAATGTGTGTAAAACTTGATTTTTTAAAAATAAAAAAAATAGCACAATTGGTTTAATTAGGGTATATGGTATTATATTTATAGTGTGTGTTATGAAGAAACAATGCAACATTTCACATTCTTCATAAAATATTTTGGATTCTTTTAAAATAAATAATAAAATATTATTGAAGGAATAAAAAATTAATACGCTGTAACTTCTCAATGTAATCACTAATCATGCATTCACATTAATTAAATATTATTTTTATTTTATAAAAAAAACACCCATTAATTTCGGCCACCTATTTTTTATTAACCAATTTAACAAATTAAATGCATTTAACACAAAACAAAAAAAAAAAACCGAAAAAATAAATAGCAATATTAAACTATGTGATTTAATACAAGAACCACACTTTCTTAATTTAATGAATAAATAATTAATATGTTGTTACTTCCCAAATGTAATCTGTAACCATGTAGCCACATTTAATTTAATATTGCATTTTTAAATCATTTATCCATTAATTTCAGTAGCTACCCATCTTTATAATTTAATATTATATTTTTAATAAAAATTACCCATTAATTCCCGCCACTATAATTTTTATTACAAATTTGAACAATTAAATGCATTTTAAAAAAATAAATAGAAAATACCAATAATAATTTAAGTCATTTAATACAACTACCACAATTTTTTGATTTAATGAATTTAAAAAAATGAAATTAAATACAAATTTGATAAGGTAAAAGTCTATAATTTTATTATTGGTAGATATTTAAAAATTAATTAATTCTTATTATAAACTAAAATAAAAAAATTCCAGAATTTAATAAAGCAATCAAATTATAGTATTGATTTTATTTTATTAATAATGAGAATTATTTTGATAGTAAAAAAAAATAAAAAATAAAAAACCCTTAATTGAAACTTTTAAAATTAAAATTTGTTTGCTGTTTCAAAATAAAAAATATATATATGTATATTAGGGACATTATATTTGCACTCCAATAATATATAAAGAAACCATATTAATTAAACAAAAAATTAATTTTATACTCATTTCTAACACTTTTTCTCAATATTTTTTATTGACATTCTTTAATTTCATTTTTTGTTAATTTCAAAAAATTTATTTTATATTATTTTCATCATTATTTAAAAAAAAAAATAATGTCTTTTTTTTTTAAGAAAAAAGCCTCTTATTTTAACAAGTTTTTTATATACTTTTTAATTTTATTTTATAACTATTTAAATATATATTATTTAAAATATGAAAAAGAAAAAAATTAGAAAAAAGTAAGCACAAGTTGAAAAAAATATAATGCATTGTATATTATTACATGTAGTATAGGTTATCTCAGTGACTAGTTAACGTTGTAACGACTCTAAATTCACTACTCTATCTTACTCAGCATGACAACTATCTGAGACTTTAGCGATAGTATTGATTTACTAGGGTACATTGGAACGGTTCATTATGTCATAATTAGGTCTGCTTAGTGCAATGTTATCTTTTCAGGATCGGATCCCCTTCTAAATTCACTGTTATATCTTAGTGCAATGTTACCTAGTAATATTTTTCCGGGATCGGATCCCCTTCTAAATTCAATACTATGTCTTACTCTCTAGGATAATTATCTAAGACTCTAGCGGTAGTATTGGTTGACTAAGGTACGTTGGAACGGTTCATTATGTCATAATTTGGTATGCTTAGTGCAATGTTATCTAGTAATATTAGCTCGGGACTGGATCCCATTCTAAAGTCTCTATTGTATCAATTAAAAACCTATTGTACAACTATCCGAGACTCTATGATACTATTTCTATTCTAGGTGAATGGGAACGTGAGAACTTTTCCTTATGTCATGATTAGGTATTCTTCGTGCAATTTTATTTAGTAATTAAGATCTTTAGTAATATACAATCGGGATTGGATAACCTTCTAAAGTCACAACTCTGTATTACTCTATAGGATAATTTGAGACTCTATCGGTAGTATTGGTTATCATGGTGACTAGGGTAGGTTGGAATGGTTTTCTAGGTCATAATTAGGTCTGCTTAGTACAATTTTATCTAGTAATATTTTTTTCGGGATCGAACTCCCTTCTAAATTCACTACTATGTCTTACTCTCTAGGACAACTATCTGAGACTCTAGCGGTAGTATTTGTTGACTAGGGTACGTTGGAGTTCATTATGTCATAATTAGGTATGCTTAGTGCAATGTTATCTAGTAATATTAGCTTGGGACCGAATCCCCTTCTAAAGTCTCTATTGTATCAACTAAAAACCTATTGTACAACTATCTGACACTCTGCGATACTATTTCTATTCTAGGTGAATAGGGACGTGAGAACTTTTCCTTATGTCATGATTAGGTATGCTTGGTGCAATGTTATTTAGTAATTAAGATCATTAGTAATATAAGATGGGGATTGAATCACCTTCTAAAGTCACAATTCTATATTACTCTACCGGAAAACTATTTGAGACTCTAGTAGTAGTATTGGTTATCATGGTGACTAGGGTAGGTTGGAACAATTCTCTAGGTCATAATTAGGTCTGCATAATGCAATGTTATCTAGTAATATTTTTTCGGGATCGGATCCCCTTCAGAATTCACTACTATGCCTTACTCTCTAGGGCAACCATCTGAGACTGTTGCAGTAGTATTGTTTGACTAGTGTACGTTGGAACGGTTCATTATGTCATAATTAGGTATGCTTAGTGCAATATTATCTAGTAATATTAGCTCAGGATAGGATCCCCTTCTAAAGTCTCGATTTCATCAACTGAAAACATATTGTACAACTATCCGAGACTCTGTGATATTATACGAATCTCAAAATTTCAATCCAAGATTTCCCTAAAAAATGAAACTAACCATAGATTAATTACCCTCAACGAAAACTAAATTTGTTTATGCATGTACACATACATTTGGCCTTTTTATTTTAAAAAGCAAAAACTAAATAAATAAATAACAACAATAATAATAATTTATGCAATTTAATATAATTACCACAATTTTTTAATTAAATGAATTTTAAAAAAATTGAAATTAAGTCCAAATTTGATAAGATAAAACTTTCTAATTTTATGATTGGAAGATATTTAAAAATTTAATTATTTTTTCTTAAAAACCAAATAAATTTTTAGAATTTAATAAAACAACAAAAATATAATATTAATTTAAATTTATTAATAAAAAATTAAATTAAAAAATTTTCGGTTACCTTTTTTAAATCTAAAAAATATAAATAAATAAATAATCATGTTAATTGTAATTAAGATTGGTAGCTTACCCATGTCACCAAGTGACCACTATTTATCTTCCGTATGTTTTTATCATGTAACATATTTTGTTACACCCAAATTTTGAGAATAGAAATTTTGATCTCGAAAGTCAGGCTCGTAAAGTGCCAGCTCGAAATAAGCAGGTTCTTCATAATCGATGTTAATGAAAATATCAAGAACAGTCTCGAAAGGATGATCTGGACAAGTAAAAAGCCGAGGCAAATCGAGGTAGCGAGCTCGTGATGGTTGATCGATCTCGAAGGCATGTGAATTGAATGTTCAGGGTCACAAGCTGAGTGTGAACATCTTTATTGTTAAAAACTCCCTATGTTTAAGGGATTGGTTGTAATTTGTTGGTTAAATCCCAAATATCATGAGATTTATACGCGTACGTAGTAACTATATGAATTTAATTGCATTTATTTAATTGATTTGTATAATGATTCTCCGAAATATGAGGGAAGAGATTCTGCAACACACTCTATAAATAGTGTGGAACAATTCATTTGTAAGCACAGAGAAATTGGTATTGGGAAGACTCTGTAAAATTGCTTCCAGAAAGCTTTAAGAGAATTCCATAAAGAGAATAACACTCTCTCGTAGACTAGGCAGATTTTAACTACTGAACCATATAAAAATCGTGTCTATTATTGTTTGTTTACTATGGTATTTTTTTTTATTGCTCTACATTTCTAAGTTGACGAAAAACAACGTCAACATATTTCAACCACTGTTATTAATTGTACCTATAATATATATTTTTTTCAAAACACAACAACTTCAATGATGTCTTTTATTCTCTCTATTTTTTTTGAACACACAAGTTGTTTCTATATATTTTATAGATCTCCTCCTCTTATATTCTTTACATATCTCATCTTTTGCTTATAGTTATAATGCAAAAGTAATCATTCTTGTCTCGGATTATGGCCCCTCCTGAAATTCTAGGTGATCCACACTACCAAATAGTAATAGGTGATATGAATAATACCATCATACTAGTTGAAGATTCCGATTCTTTCTTTATTATTCACATTTTCGCAAAATTTTCACGACATCCACTGACTTGTAGGGAACCAAATTTTACAAATTGGATGGTCGATAACGGCATGGAAGGCTCTATTTTTTGCAATAATATTGTATTTCTTTCACGACAAACGTTGATGGCCAATGAAAATAATTATGCCAAAGTTATCATAGACGAGATGCTAGGTGAGGCTCATCTCCTTCCTTCTATATTTTTTCTTTATGATAAAATTATTGATTAAGCCAGAAAGATGTGGAACGAAGAGGCTTTTAATTTCTGTGTAAAAGTGGATGTTTATGTTTTTGTTTATGATCTTCCTCCACAACACGATTCTGACATTGATGTAAACGTTGATAATGAAGATTATATGGATAATATGACTATTAATTTTTTGGCGGCAAGCGAGCAATCCATTGAAAGATTGGAGAAAGTTTTGATTAAAGATGATCAAATTGTATGTTCTATTTGCTTTGAGAATGTTCATGTTGGCTTGAAAGCTACAAAGTTACCTTGCACACACACATATCATGAAAAATGTATTGTTCAGTGGCTACAAACTAGTCAATTTTGTCCAATATGTCGATTTGAGATAGTTTAAAATAATTATTTTTATATTTATTACACAAATTTTAGCCTGTATTAAATCCTATTATATACTAATAATCCGAATTTTATTTACAATTTTTAAATATAATTTCAAAAATGTTGGAAATTTGAATTTCAATATTCATAGAACAAAGCATTGCATGTTTAATTAAAAAGACACTTATTCATTTGAAAGACACCTAATCATCATCCCAATAAAACTTTATAAATGAATCAATCCACATTTATTCTATCAACACAACTTTATGTACACTTATTAAATTACATGTTCACATTAAAAGGCAAAGGTTCATAGAACCTATACATATTTTCGAAATACTCTATTTTAATAAAAAAAAAAAACATTTCTAATAATATTTCAAAATTTATAATTTTTACAACAAATATAATTATTATGGATGTAAATTTTTAAACTTTCCATATTAATTTATGATATTCTCTATTTTTTATTAATTTTTAATTGTTATTATCTAAATCCTATTATCATTGTCATGTTTAAATATAATATAATATAATATAATACTTTCAAATTTTCAACCACCCCACTCATGATATTAAATACATATCTTCATATTCAAAGACTCTAACCAACTATCTATATCCTAGCATCAAATAAAAAAAATATTAATATTGCACAATTGTGGTTCTCTAAACCCTAATTTCGAAAATTATAATGAAAATTTCAAAATATTATTTGATTTATACATATTTTCAAATTTATATTAAATGCTATTATAATTTCAAAATTTATAAGTATCAATTTTTCAACCACCCCACTAATTATATTAATTAATGCTATTTTAATTTCTAAATTTATAAGGATCTAATTTTAAACAACCCCACTAATTATATTAAATGCTATTATAATTTCTAAAAATTTAAGTGTAATTCTATTGGTTAAACATTCTGGTGATTCTTAATTACAAAGCAAATGATTATAGAACCTACACATATTTTCGAAATTACCTATTATTATGCCAAAAATTATATATAATTGTTAAAATTACAACTGATGGGTGTCGTATGCCGTATCAAATTTAATTATTGATTTTATTAATTCATTATACCAACTATTCCAGTATAGTGATAAATAAGGGTCGAACCCACGAGGATTACTATTCGAATTATTTTTCAAAAGATAAAAATTAATAAAGAATGGGGTTTTGATTTTTAACTCAAAATTAAATAGCATGAACTAGAATGCAAATAAAGATTGATATTACGATATTAAGAAACAATTAAAGGTTAATCTCCACCCTCAACAATCATTCCTAATCACTAATAATAAATATTATTCAAATTTCTCAATTAAATTATTAACCCCGCAGATAACGCTGAAGCAGACAATTATCCCAGTCTCCCTATTATAAGTAATCAAGGCGAAGCGCTTAATAATTAACTCTTTTAGCTAAGCAATAAATCTATGAAGCATACAGTCTATTTAACGTAGATAAAGCATTAAGTCCTATGGAGACAAGTTAATCTAGGCAATAAATTAATGAAGCATATAATTCATTTAACCTAGGTTCTATTATTCATCACAATCAACAATTCTTTTGACATCACTATCAATTGCAATTTATCACATACACTTAGAATCCTAAACTATTAGGTGAGTAGTAATTCTAAGATGACAATTGAACAATGCAAAACCTTAATTAGTTGGCCACCTAACAAGAAATCACAAAATTCACAACATTCGATTGAAAAAATAGAAACAATTTAATATTGAGATAAATTAAAGATTAATATTCATTATCAACAATCAAGAATTCATGTCTTGGGTTTTGAATTAACCCTTAACCTAAAAAGAACCTACTCCATAATAGTAATCATAATCACAAACACAATTATAATTAAAATTAAAGAGATTAAGGGAAGAAAAGAAACTAGATTGATGAACAATAGTGTTGTAGTGTTGTAGTCTTCTCTCCAGACCTTTTTGAGTCTTTTTCTCTAAAAAACCATAATAAAAACTTCATCTCAAATTAACCCTAATAAATCTTTTATAGTCTCCTTTAAATTAAATTTAAATTGTAATTAAAAATCTGAAAACAGTGTCACAGGCCGCGGTCTGGAAAATGAGTACCGCAGCCTAAAACAAAATATGTGCAGAAATTGGTCATGCAGCCTGAAAAAACTGAGCAGCAACCCAACTTCACTTTTCTACACAATAGGCAGCGACCTGAAAAATCTGGGCAGCGGCTTGTCTGGAACAAAAAAATCTGAAACGTCAATTCCAATTAAAGTGTCGCGACGTGAATTTTATGGGTCGTGGTCTATCTTCAATTTCTTCAATTCTCGACCTTTGATAGCTTGTATGATGCCGCCACTTCAACATTTCAATCCCGAAAGCCTGGAATGCTCGTAACACTTCATTTTAACCTCATCTCAGTGAGTCTTTTTTCAACCTATGATTCATAAACTACACTTGCCATCAAAATGTCAAATTTATCAACATAAAATGCAATGTAGAAAATATGTTGTAGAGTCATGAAATTAAGTTAAAACTACTAAAAAAGGCTATCATAACACCATCTAAGCATGGAAAAACTTATCAAATATTAATACAAAAATGACCTTATCAACAATTTTTCAACTTCCCATCAAACACACAATGGTTTCAAAAATGATTTAATATTTTTTTAAATAAATTATAACAATTATATTATTATACAATAATTAATTTCATTAATTCTCTCTTTTTTGGTATGAATTTTGAAATTAATTAATATATATTATTGTGTATTTCCTATTGTCATGTGTATTTAATTAAAAGGTAAATGTTCATAGAACCTACACATATAGTTTTTCTTTTAAAATAAATAAATAAATATAGTTTTGAGAATTGGGAAAGTTGAATTATTTTACATAATTATGATTTACACTAATTACTATTTTCAACAATTATTTATTGAATATATGTTAAATATTAAATGCACGTCTTCATATTCAAAGACTCTAACTAACTATCTATATTCTAGCATTAAATAAAAAAAATTAATATTGCACAATTGTGGTTATCTAAGCCTTAATTTCAAAAATTATAATTAAAATTTCAAAAGTTATAATGAAAATTTTGAAATTGTTATACCCAAAAATTGGAGAATGCATCCTAGGAGGCTAAGGAGAATGCATCTAGGAGAGTGCCTCCTAGGAGAGCTAAGGGGAGTGGTCCTAGGAGACTCCAAGGAGGATGTGGTCCTAGGAGACCCCAAGGAGGATGTGGTCCTAGGAGACCCCAAGGGTGTGTAGGAGGTAAACCTCCCAAGGTTTTCTAAGTGTTGGCTCGAACGTGTCCAAGGTAAATAGCTAAGGAGGAGGAGTCTCATGCAAGAGAATGGAGACTTAGACTTTCATAAGGAAAGTCTATACAATGTTCGATCGGACATGTTTGGGAGATGCTAAAGGAGGTTGCCTCAATGTTGTCCAAGGTGAGGTTCCCTCAATGTTGTCCAAGGTGAGGTTCCCTCAATGTTGTCCAAGGTGAGGTTGCCTCAATGTTGTTCAAGGTGAGGTCGCCTCAATGTTGTTCAAGGTGAGGTGCCAAGGAGGTTTCCTCGGACCACCTTGGTCCGAGGAGAAGCCAAGGAGATTGGTTCAAGGAGGAACATGGCATGCTAGAGGAGAGTGCATGTTAGAGGAGAGAAGTGCATCTCCTACCACCATGCACGTTCAACCTACCACCATGCATATCCTACCACCATGCCTGTTCAACCAGCACTTGCATGGGTAGTGAGTAGGAGGTGGACCAACTAGCTAGAGGAGACTAAGTCAGACACAACTTCAACAACATGCGCGGGAATCTCTCATTCTTCCCACAAATGGGGATTTGTTACATTTTGAATTTTGAATGTTTATTTGTAATATAAATGTAATAAATATAATAAAATATCCCTATTATAAGGGGATATCAGTTGAGGATCCCATCTCTATAAATAGAGAGCTTATGAGATGAGAGAGGGACTTCTTTGGCTTCTTCTTTCTAGAGAGAGAAAATTGGGTCTGTCTATTCTAGAGAGAGAAAGTGCTGAAATTAGAGAGAATTCTTGTATTTTCATAATCTCTACTGAAGAAACTCAGTTGGCTCAGTCCATCTGATCTTGAGTACAGATATATAAATCACAACTCTAAGTGGATTAGGCTATTACCGACAATCGGGGCTGAACCACTATAAAAATCTCGTGTGTTCTTTATTTTCTTTATTGTACTGTCTGTGTCGTTTTTATTTCTCTTGAAGGCTTGTCGTTATTGACGTTCTCACGTCGTTGGCTAAAAACGCAGTCAACAGAAATATTATTGGATTTATACATATTTTCAAAATTTCAAAATTATATTAAATGCTATTATAATGTCAAAATTTGTAAGTATCAACTTTTCAACCACCCCACTAATTATATTAATTAATACTATTATAACTTCGAAATTTATAAGCATCAACTTTTCAATCACCCAACTAAATACATTAATTAATGCGATTTAAATAATATAATAAGTTTTAATATAAAAAATATTGAATAGTGCTACACACCATTCACAAAAAAAATGAGAAGTGTTGATGGCGAAATCTCGTCAATGAAATTAGGTCGGAAAACTCAAAGGTAAGTATGGAGATATTTAGATAAGAACTTAGAATAAGCTTGAGGAAACATAAACACAGATCAACAATGGAGTAAGCCTTTGTATATTGCTTAATAGCATCTATGTACAATGAATTTTCCAACCCCTTTTCTGGAGGGGTGATGATCTATTTATACTGGAGCTCTAATGGCTCCTCGTACATTGTGGTCCCAGTGGACAAGATTATACATAGGTACATTGTCAAGGTAGTGGCATAGGTCGTGGTGGAGCAGAAGGTTATGGTGTCGGCCTGGTATATAGTTAGAGGTATGCATGTAGTGCTTCCACTCTCTGTACAAATCTGTACCTCCACTACTTGCGTAATATAGATGTCAGGGTCACACTTCTGTCGTCCTCACAGTCGTATGTCCTGCACCCGTACACGTACGGGTACTTTGTACCTGATGGTTATCCTCACATCTCCATGACATGTATTTTCTCAAAGCTATTCCATATTTTACTAAGTGTAGGAAAGCTTGTGCGTTAACATGAATGGTATACTTTGTTGTCTACACCACTTATTGGCCTGATACCAAGTAGTTCGTGGGTCTCTCTTATTGCTCCTTCAAGAGGTCCTAGACTCCATACATGTATGCTAGGCGTTGGCATCACGGCATAGAGGCATCAGGGCGAGATGAAGTGCGGCACGGGTACACGACACCTCGGCATGGCTAAGCGAGGTGTGGTGTGAGGCCCTAGTGCGCGGGGTCGTGAAGTTTCACTAGGTGCTAGGTACGTGGCAGGTGGGTGAGGCGTGGTGCGCCTTAATGTGCGAGGTTGGGTGAGGTATGGTGCGAGGTACGCCTCACTTGGTGCGAAACACATGGCCTCGCTATGCGAGGCTCGGGGTGAGACGCCAGTCGCAAGGTGCGCCTCTTGTGGCGCGAGACGCATGGCCTCGCTATGCGAGGCTCAGGGCGAGATGCCAGGCGCAAGGTGCGCCTCTTGTGGTGTGAGACGCATGGCCTCGCTATGCGAGGCTCGGGGTGAGACGCCAGGTGCAAGGTGCACCTCTTTGTGGCGCGAGACGCATGGCCTCGCTATGCGAGGCTCGGGGCAAGACGCCAGGCGCAAGGCTCCCCTCTTGTGGCGTGAGACGCATGGCCTCGCTATGCGAGGCTCAAAGCGAGATGCTAGGCGCAAGGTTCACCTCTTGTAGTGCAAAACGCATGGCCTCGCTATGCAAGGCTCGGGGGTGAGACGCTGATCCCATGTGCGGCCCTTGTGGGCGTGCCACCTTCGGCCCTTGGCTGCGCGAATCGTGTGGGGCCTTGCTTATGAAAGGTGCTTGGCCTAGTGAGGGGTGCGGGAGTGCACTTGATTGGCTACCTGTATGAAGCCTCATGGTGTGAGGCACTCGTGTGTCGCAAGGGGTGCGTGACACATAGCCCTTCTGGGCCTCGCATAACGAGGTCTTCACCCTCAGATGCTAGTCTTCCTCACCACAAGGGTCATAACGCATAGAAGACTTTATGCGTGCTGACATAACACAGGCCTCCTTCTTGGGTGCCTTGCACCTTTACCGATTTTTTTTCTTCGTGGATTTTTGGTATCCACAAGAAGGAATAGGTTGGAGAAATGACTAGTTAAAAAAATGGTTTGGAAGCTGAATAAGAAGATACAAAATCCTTATCTTTTGAACATGAAGTAGACCTTGTTGGGGGAACACATTTGGAAGAGACAAATAATGAAGATGTACCAGAAGACAATGTTGAATGTGGAGTTAACAAAGAATGGATCGAACTTGATATTGCACAATGGAGGAGCTTGCTTCAGTTTTTGGATATTGACAAAGAACCAGAACATATACAGTTTTCGGACTTCGAACGGAAGGAGTTTGTAAGTATTGAACAAGCAGAATCTTTTTATTTTTTGTATGCAAAAATGATGGGGTTTAGTGTTAGAAAAAAACTGAAAAGGGAGGACAAAAAATGTATTTTACACATTAGAAGTGGGGTGTGTTCAAACGAAGGTTTTAGAGAACAAAAATATTTTAATCTTGATAATAGGTGTAAATAAGCTCATGCTCTAACAAGAATGGGTTGTAATGCAGAGTTTAGAATAAATTTAAATAGGGAAACTACCGCTGGATTACTAAGTGTTTTAATAACCACCACAACCATAAGTTTGTCCTCTTCTGTGAAAAACCATTTCTTAGATCTAATAGAATATTTAGGGATGAGATGAGGGATCAAGTTATGTCAATGAAGAGAGCCAGAATTAAGACATCCCAAATTTGGAATTACATGGTAAAAGTTCATGATGGTTGGGAAAATGTGATATGTATCAAAGATGACTTGTACAAGGGAATTTGTAAAAAATATTCAACTTTGGATGATTGTGACACGCCCACAGCAATGGATTATCTCGAAGCAAAAAAAGGGTCGGACAAAGTATGATGTAGATAAAGAAAATAGATTGACAAATTTATTCTGGTTTGACGAGTCTTCCCAAGTTGATTGCAATCAATTATTATCTTTTGAGTTTGTTTTCATATTACATCTTATGAAAGAGATTTTGGAAATTACTCGTATTCTTTGTGTAGCCTTACAACGGCAATCACAAGATATTTTGAATGCTATGCATATTGTTGCAAGTACAAAAAGGCTACTTAAGAACTTTCGAGATTCAGGATGGGATTCTTTCCTCATGAAGGTTACATCATTTTGTGAGCAACATCAAATTGATATCTCAGATTTGGATGCTCAATATGTTGCAAGGGGTGGATTCTCGAAACCAACAAGATAAGATTAGTGTTATGCATTATTATCGAGTTGATATCTTTATTACTACACTTGACTATCAGTTGCAAGAATTAAACTCTAGATTCAATGAACATTCAGTAGAGTTGCTTGTTCTTAGCACTGCTTTTGATCCTAGAGATGGATTTAAATTGTTCAAGATTGATGATATTTGCAAACTTGCAGAGAAGTTCTATCCGGATGATTCTCAGAGCAAGAAGTAGTACGTCTAAGAATTGAACTTCAACATTTTATGCTTGACATTCCAAATCATCATGAATTACAGAATTTATCTAGTATTCATGAATTGTGTCAAGGCTTAGTGAAAACAAGAAAAGCAATTATGTATCCTCTTATTGACAGATTGCTTAGGCTTGTTCTTACTCTTCCTGTATCAACAGTAACTACAGAACGAGCATTTTCTATCATGAAAATTATCAAGACAAAGCTCTGAAACAAGATGGAAGATAGTTTTTTTGAATGATTGCTTAATTGTTTATATTGAGAAATAAATTGCTACAAAATTTAGTACTGATTCCATTATAAATGAGTTTGCATCTATAAAAAATCGTCGAGCACAACTTACTTATAAAAATAAAAATTGATGTTTTGAATTATTATTGTCGTTCTTTCTATTGAGATACTTGTTATTTGAAAGACTATAACTTGTTTTTAAAGGTTATATACATAGTATATTTGGATCTTTATGATGAATTATTTTTACTTGTGTTATTTTTAAAGACTTAATTTAAAATAGAATAAATTCATATGTGAAAATCCAATGATTATTTTTATAAATATTTAACTAAACTTTCAGCCATGATTAAATTTATTTAAAAATCACAAGTTAACTAAATTCAACATTTTTATTAATTAAAATAAAGCAAAATAACATTTATTAAAATGAATCCTCATGGTTATATTAAAAACATCACTTTAATTAGTTTCATAGTTTAGGGTATTGATTTACTTCAACAGATATACAAAATTCTTTTATTTAAAAACACAACCCCACATTTTTATTAAAGTTCCAGCAACTAATTAAATCCTCAAAAATCAAAATCTTTATTTTTAAAAACTCATATTTTCATTAAAAAAAAATAAAAATTAAAACTGTAGGTAATTATTTGCTCAAAAATATCATTCAAGGCATCTTAAAATTTTTCATTTAATTTCTTAATACATCAAAGCAATTACAAAAATTTATCTAAGCGTTCAAAAACATTTTCTCACCATTTTGACACCTTTTATACACAAAATCAGCAAGTACCCTAAAATCATAATATTCATCACTTTCATCATGCTTTACCAAATCAAAATTAATCATGCATGTTTAATTAACACAATTAATCACAAATCCTAACATGCTCCTATTATACCAATAATTCAAAAGAAAATAACTAACACATATTCATTTAAAACCTTACAACACCCTATTATATTTCCAATGAGTACTGTACGCCCTAAATATCCGCGAGCTATTGGCGAGCTGGAAAAGGGCCTAATTCGATCTGCCGCGTGTAAATCATCCACCCGGAGCTGTTGTTACGGGTTTCCACCTATCCACCCCGAGCTGATTAGAGAGTTAGCAGTTTACTCGAAGGCAGCGGGTCAGCGGTATGGATATCACGAGCTGGCGCTACATCAAGCTCGGGATGGGGCATAGATCTGACACCGAATCCTTGTAAAGACAACCACGCAATGTAAACGTGCATATATCAGACATCACGTGTCTATTCCATTCCTGAATTCTCGGACACGCAGTATAAACGTGCGTATTCAGACATCCCACGCCTGGTTTGGGTCATGCGGCCCATTATCCCTCCTTACCTATTGATTAGACCACACTTCACTGTCAGGTTTTAGGAATTAATCATCAGTGTCACAGAGATGACGTGAAGGATAAAGAAGTCACGGGATGACCCCCTTTGCCAACCCAGGTATCCTCCCCCTATAAATACCAAGACCCTGGGCATTGCAAGGGGTTGGATATTTTTTGTAAAGAAGTACTCTGTAAGGATTAACCAAGAGATATCAATAATATCGACTGGTGGACTAGAGGGATTTTAACCTTCGAACCACCTAAAAAGAAAGGGGTGATCACCTTCCCATGTTACTAATTTCTCCAGTCTAGAATTAAGTTCTTTTCACATTACGATTCACTAATTAGCACTAATCCATCATGTTTATTCGTATAATTATCTGTTGGCGAAGAACCGCGTCAACAAGTACATATATGCCACCCAACAAAATAAAAAGACAACATGCATTAATAATATAGAACACCAATATTCATATATGCCTTTACATTAACCTATCATGTTCATATTTTCCAAATAACATGACCAAAATCATAGAAACATCAAAAGAAACATTATCAAACTTTACTAGTATTGTCTACACATGATTTAGGTGAGATCTACATGAGATTCATGCCCTTGAATCCAAAAATATGTAACCACCTAACATATTTCTCATCAAACCATCACAACAATAATGTAATACATTCATCAAGGCCAAACATAAACAAAACATTATCTTTATTTCAAAATATGATTTCTTTGAAAACATTCCTCAATATCCATCAACACAACATATTATCCTACTCAAAACACAAACCCACTTTCAGCCATAGTCTCTCCATAATATCAATCATCAAATACCAATAACCAAAAGATTGAGGGAAAAATTCAATATCTCTCTTGATAGAAATCAAGAACCCAACTAGAACCACCTCATTGCTCAAACCCTAGGGGTTTTCGAAAATCAAGATGGAGAAGAAGTAGAACAACACAATTAAAAACAACTCTAATCAACATACTAGAATTTACAAGAAAGAAAACATAAAACAAAATCAAAAGCCATACCCTAAGATTGATCCTTTCTTCTTCTTCTTCTTCTTCTTCTCCTTCTCTCTCTATCACGCCACTCTCTCTGTATTCCTCTCTCTAATTTCGGCAGCCCATGTGTATAATGGCCTATTATTTTGTCCCCGACCTTTTTTTTTAACTTAGCCAAATTAACCTATTGAACAAAATGGGTAAGTTTCCTATTCTCTCCATATTTTGTCTTAATTTTATTTATTTGTTTTTATCATGATAAATGATGATCACATCCTTACCCAAAATAGCTCTTGTCTTCCAATTTTAATTTATTTTCTAAACAAAAAAATAAATGGGAAAATTCTCTTCATTTCCCACTACACTACACGTCCAAGACCATTGTTTCCCCTTTGTTTTCATTTTATTATTTGTTTTTTAATCAAATCCAATAAAAAGGAAACTATAAGTGTGTAGAAAATTATACATATGTGCACCATGCTACCATGAATTTGCACACACTCAATGACTAGGGTGCATTACTACCTACCATGCATCTTAGTGCATTCAACCAAAACTCACATAATCACATTTTAAAAATAAAATAATAAATAACATTTAACAAATAATTTCACAAAAATTCTACCAAACAATTCTAACAATTAACTTAAACAAACAAACAATTAATTTAAACAAAAAAACAATAATAAAAAATAATTCACCACACTTAACAATTAAATAAAATAAAACAACAAAATTTTAATAACTAAAAAAAATGTGGTGCACTACACATTATCATATGATAAAACAATTCTATAACATGCTAGCATATTACCCAATAATCTATTAGATTATTTACAAATTAATCACATATAACAAAAACTCAAGATATCAAATTATCTTCTAATCTAACCACTATATTTTAAAAAATAAAGGAAATTAGAAGATAATGAACCTCATTTATAAAATTTTCCTCTTCTCATTTCTATCACTATATGACAACCATTAGATCTTCTAAGAAAACAAAAGAATAACATTATCTTATCTTACCATCTTTTCAAGGTTGGATCCTCATGAGATCTCTATGGTTTCTTCTTCCATTGAAAAGGAAAATAAAGTTTTTGATTGTTAGAGAATATATTTTTATACTCAATGGAAATATGGAAAAACCAAAATACAACTCTATGCAAAAATACAATAGACAAGATAATATTGATTAAAGAAAATTACAACTCAATTGCTCAAAATACAAGTAAATAGAATGATGTAGAAGAAGAAGATTACAAACTCAAAATAATATTAATACAAGTAAATAAAATCAACAAGATCAAAAGAATGAAAATAAAACCAATAAAAAGAACAAACTCTCACACAACCAAAGTGTAGAGTAGTGGAGATCACAAACTTGAACAAGGTTCAAAACCTTTGTCCAAAAGCTTATTTTCCCCTATTCTCTAAGCACTAAGGGGTCTCTCAAGGAAATAGCTCTCTGGAATTATCAAGCCTCTATGGTGTATTTTCCAGCCAAGTGCTTTGTGGATGGAAAATTGTGTGTCTTACAAGTGAGCATTAAACTCATATTTATAGAGTTTGAGATACCCTTTGAATTTCAAATTCCACTAACCCCCATGACTGTCACCAATGTTTAATTGGATGTTTATAGAATTAAAATGGAGATTTGGGAGTTATTTTGAATGTTAGAACCGTTCAAATTGAAAAAAACTGAAAAATCAAATTGCATGTCTGCCTCACTGGCCACGGGCAAGATTATCAGTGGCCGCGGCCACTGGCCTCTATCCCCCAGGTCGCGGCGAAGGAATGTCAGTGGTCGCGGCCACAGGCTATTTTCAGCACAAAAAGGTCAATTTTCCAAAACGACTCAAATTATTTCCCATATGATTTTGTAACCTACAAACACATATTGGGAGTTAAAAACATGTCTCAAACAGCCATATTTCATTATGGCTTTATGAAATCTAATCTCAAATGTGTAACATACAATCTACACATTATTGGGTAATATTTGGAAGTTACAAATTTGTAACTGAATTTGTAACATCAAATATGCTACATATTTGGATATTCACATATATCTAAATATTGTAACTCTCTATTATATGTTTCAATATGTGACACTCTTTGTCACATTTATTTAATCTAAAATAAGATAACATTTCCTGGTCTCCCTCAATCTCTAGCAACACACTCTACGGCATCTCCAAGGTGGTCTTCCTCAGTCACGGTACAATATTAGCTTCTTTTTTTTTGTTGTCATTCATCTATTTTGTTTCTTATAGTTAAGATCTTCTTATATATTATTTTATATTTTAAAGCTTAGTTGATTGATTTCATGGTAACTAGTAAGAGAAATGATCTGCTCATTTTTTGGTTAGAGTGGAGTGGATTTGCATCTTTCTCTCGGTGCTCAAATCAGTTGGCTAAAACTCATAAGCTCAAGGTATTTTTTTTTTCTCTCAAACTCTTGTCTCTCGTGCTCGAAATGGGTATATAAAATAGGTTGGGTCATATATATTTTGAATGAGATGGTCATATGGAATGAAGGGTTAATGATTTAATAATTTTTTTAGTATTCCTTTCTGAAAAGGTTTGACTTTAAAACAAGGTCATTAAGTTTGTTAGTAATACACTGATATATGGTCATATTTTTTTTTTTTTTATGTTTAGCCTTGGAACTAACAAAATTTCATGATGGAACAACTACTCTCTTTCTTCATGCGTGGCTTGTTTTTCATTATAAGTTTTTTTTTGTTTGTCATTTTGGAATTTGAATGAATTATCTGAAGTTACTACATGTTATATTGAATGTTATATTGCTTTCACTTCCTTCGTTCTTAAGTTTTTTTCTGATGTTGAACTATACTTCTTCTTTTAAGACACGAGTAAAATGACATGATTACTATTTCTTATATATGTTTAATAGTTTAAACTTTTGTTTTATAGGGCTATGGAGGGTAATATTGCAGAGGAAGTAGTAGAGTTAAATGACGCACAACATAGCTCACCACCATCTATTCCAAATCCAACAATCTGTGAAAGTGTTAATACTAACATTGTGGACGAAAGAGTTGATGCTAACACAACTGCTAAGCGAAAGAATAAGCATACATCAATTGTTTGGGAACACTTTGATGATGCAACTGAAGTTATAGATAGTAAAGAAGTGAAAAAAGCTCAATGTAAGTATTGTAAATCTCTCCTTCTTAGTGATTCGTCTAAAGGGACTGGTCATTTATTGAGGCACATGAAATCATGCTTAAAGAAACATAGTTTAGGTAATGATCTAACTCAAAGCCAAATTGTTATCAACAAAGATGGTTCTGGTGTTAGTAATTGGTCTTATGATCCCATGTCAGCTAGAGATAGTCTTGCTAAATTTATAGCAGTAGCTGATTTGCCTATTAATTTTGGAGAAAGTTCATGTATGAAGATCACATTCAAAAATCTTATTGTCCAAAATTTAAGTCAGTCTCTAGAACAACCACTAGAAGTGATTTGATGCGAGTATATAAAGATTTGCGAACAAAATTGATTGGCACCCTGCATGTTTTGAACAAGTCTATTGCTTGCACTTCTGATATTTGGAATGCACGTTCAAAACAAGATCATTTCTGTGTTACTGCACACTACATTAATTTTGAATGGAGGTTAGAGAAAATAATTATTGGTTTTGTCCCTATGCATCATGAGCATAATGCTGATAACATATTTTATGCTATCACTTTTGTTTTGAATGATTTTGGAATCATGAGTAAAGTTTTGTCTCTCACATTAGATAATGCATCTGCAAACACTAAAGCAATTGAATTTTTTCAGGCTTCTGGTTTTTCTTCTGAGGGTGGAATTGCTTTCCACCAAAGATGTGTGTGTCATATCATAAATTTAATTGTTAAATGTGGAACAAAGATGGTGAATGACAGGATTGAGTGAATCAGAAATGTAATCGCTTGGGTTACTGGATAAAATCCTAGGATTGCTGAGTTTGGGCGGTATTGTATTGCATCGGGCAAAAGATCAAGAAAATTTGCAATTGATATGCTTGTAAAGTGGAACTCAACTTATACAATGTTACAAGGTGTTATGGAGTATCAAGATGTCATTACAGTTTTTTTATAATTCCAAAAAGGAGAAAAGGAATATCTTTTTGGATGATAGTGATTGGTATGTTGCTCAAAGGTATCTTGATTTTATGAAAAAAAAATTATGAATCAACTGTGAAGTTGTCAGGTGTTTACTATCCAACTTCTTCTTTAGTTCTCCCCCAACGTTTTGAAATTACATATTTGTTTCAAACATATAAAATTATGAACTTTTGGGACCAGTAGTTGCTGTCATGGAGAAAAAGTTTAACAAATATTGGTGTGAAATTCCACTTTTATTTGCTTTAGGAGTTGTCTTGAATCCTAGAGTTAAATTACAAGGTCTTGAGAATGTTGTTAGAAGTATAGGTATGTGTTGACGCGGTTTTTCGCCAACAGCGAATTATATGAATGACTAGGATGAATTAGTGCTTAATGATAAACCGTACTAAGAAAATGATATGGGAAGACAAATGCAAAGATGGTGATCACTCCCTTTTACGTGGTTCGGAGGTTAAAATCCCCCTAGTCCACGAGTCTGTGTTATTGCTATATTTCTCTCTCTAATTATACAGTGTCTTGCCTTGAAGAGAAAAACCAACCCTCAACACTACCCAGGGTCTTGGTATTTATAGGAGAATGATCCCTGGGTAGGTGTTGGGGTCATCCCGTGATCCTTTGATCCCTCACATCATATCTGCTACATTAATGATTAATATTTACAATTTATATTACAGTGTGGTTTAATCATTAGGTAAAACGGATCATGGGCCGCATGGTCTAATTTAGGCATGTCATCTGATCACACACGTTTATATTGCGTATCCGGGGATTCGGGATAGAACAGATACGTGATGTCTGTTCACGCATGTTTACGTTGCGTAGTCAACATTATAAAGATCCTGGGGTACGTCAGACCTCCGGCGTACCATGAGCTAGCGTACTACCAGCTCGTGCCTATGGATGCTGCATTCCACAAGTGGTTCCAGGCAATATGTTGCCACGAACTCATCATCTCGCGCTATTTGTCTAGGGAATCGTGCTAAACTTCCCCGGACAAAAGGTGGACACGTGGAACATTATCTACATCCTTTTGCTTGCCAGCTGTACCCGAGCTGCCTCAAAAGGTACGTGCTGATTTTCATGGCGTACATTTTCCCCCCAAGTCCCTGCTCGTGTTCCATGACATCACTTCTGACTCACACGGTGGGGACTTTTAGACTCCCATTGCGATCATCTAAACCCTGCCCATCACTTGAATACTAGACACGTGGAACGCCGTGATTGGTGTCTGTTCGGGTTTCGAGGATTGCATTAAATGTTCTGGCCACCTTTTTGTCGCCGTTTCATTTTTCAAATCATGACCCTCGTATCTCGCATCAGCTTGATCGGACGACCCTCGTTTTCCTATGCCTTTTACGTATAAATAGGGCTGACAATATTCAGTGTTCACCACCTTTCATTCGAAATTTTTCTCCATTTTCTCTTTTGAGCCTAGAAAACTCTTCTTCTTCTCCTGATTAAATTACTCTAAAATCTCCATAATCTTTCCACAAAAAATCCTCGAAAACCCAGGCATCAAGGATTTCCCCCGGAACTTTTTCTCTATGTTGCTTGCATCTTTTATTTGAAGAACGTATTGTAAGTTTCCTGTCATTCCGAGAATTGTTTGTTTTGTTTTTCTTTATTGCATTACTTTGCCATGTGCGTCTGCACTTTATAGTAACAAACGGTAGGTTGTTTCTAAGTAACTCTGGTGCATAAGTTTCGATTTTAGGCTTATTGAGTAGATCCTAAAGTATGCTTAGGATTGTGATGTTCATAATTAGGAAATTTCTGGGTGACCTCTGGGTAATTTTCGGGTAAGTTTAGGAAATACCCATCTGGGATATGGAAAATGAGAGGTTTTTAGGGTATAAAACCAGGTAGCTTAGGGGTCACGCTTCCTAGGTGGTATTTCCCTGAAAACCTGTCCCCCAAGGCAAGCAATAGCCTAACCCTCCTGACACACGGATCCCTGAACATCAGGGGTCTGTTGGAAACCTAGGTGCGTGCCCACGATAGCGCGTGGCATCACACCGCGGGATGAAATTACCTCAGCTCGTGTATAAAAACCTTTGTTCTTTCTGTGGTTTGCCCTTTCATAACTTTTAGGTCGCCTACTAAGTATTTCATCGTTCTTGTTCGCTAGGCGGTCAGATGGCGCCCAAAAGGAGTGTGTCCAAGAAAAGCGCGGCCGGCTCGTCGTCCCAGCAATCCAGCAGGGGAAAGGAGGTCACGGTAGAGTCCCCCATCCCCCAGTTCGGTCCCACGGTGGAGAGGGAGATCGATGTGGGACCTGATGCTTACTTTGAGGCGGAGAGGATAGTCTCGAAGATCACGACCCAAGGGAGGGTCAACAAAATTATGTTGTCCCATAACATTGAGATTGGGATTGGCGTTATTATCGCTCGACCTCCCTTTGAGGAGGAGAGGAGCTGCTCATCCCTCGAAGAAGACTTCGCGACCTGGAGTGATGAGCACTTGAGGAATGGGGCCTTCCTCCCCTTCGACCAATACTTTCCCGACTTACTCAACTATGTGAAGTTGGCACCATTTCAACTTCCTCCGAATTCGTATCGTCTGCTGGCCAGGCTGAGGTATCTTTTCCTGAAGCAGATGTGGGAGGTCCCCACCACTGCAGATATCCTCTACTTTTTTTGTCTGAAGGCCAGTCCGGATCAACGGGGATGAGGCGACGAGTTCTACTACCTGACCCGCTTCCCAAACTCACCCGCAGTCATCGAACTGCCCAACCATCCCAACGACTTCAAAGACCAGTTCTTTATGTCGAATGGGTTTCGCAACTGCGACTACCATTATTTCAACCATCCTCGTAAGTTTCCTTTCTATTCTCAGCTCGCGAAATCATTATATTATATATTTTTTTTGTCTTTTCACGCGTTTACTGATTGGAGCATCACCGTGCATCCATTTTTGCGAGGACGGCCAAATCAGTGACCCTTGGGGGTTAATATGACACTTCGGCGGGGCTTCTGCCTAGTGAGAAGGACTACCGCCAACTCGTGTCTGATGAGACGATGTTGGCGTGTAAGTTAATCTCTATGGGCCAGACTCTGGCCTTGAGGAGGACACATGCTAACTACTCAGTAGCTCACGAGCTGGCGCCTATCCCCAAGGGAGACGCCGCAGTCGATGACGGCGACGAGCAAGACAAAGAAAACGAGGTGCCGCTCGTGCGAAAAAAGGCGAGCTCCTGAGGCTGCTCGGGGCCCCGATGTGGAATGGCCTAAATCGGGGGCAGCTGGCCCCTCCGGCCAAGGTAACCCATACCCTTTTAGGGACCTAGACAGGGCTACCGCAGACCTTAGGCTTGTTAGGTTTAACCCAAACCAACTCGTACACTGCCACTAAAATGACCCATACTATAACATAACCTTGCTCCAGTGCATAGATCAACTAGTATTATCCCATGACATGGGTCGTCCTAGGGGTATCGTAGTAGTAGACAACACCTTGTCCTTTAGGTCGGCCTTCTTTGAGGAGTACGGGATCAACCTTAGGTCGTGGCCCTCCCTTCTTGAGGGTGTAATCGGTCCAGAACTTAGACAATACATAGAGGAGTCCAGTCCTGAGGTAGATCCGGACCCAGAACCCCTTTTGAATCATGAATTAATAGACTTAGACTTTCCTATAGAAGCTCCAAGGCCGGAGGTCGTGGCAATAGACTCCTCCTCTAGCTCGGAGGGTAGAACTTTTTCAATACATCTTTAGATTTCCCTTGTAATAAAATAAATTTACATGTATAATAACATCATTTTCCTTTTGTTTCAGGTGAGGAGATGGCACATCCCGGAGACAACAACCTGTGCTTCATCTTCCAGGGGGAACCTTTTCTCCTGGCCATCCGGGCCACTGGTGAAGAGACCCCAGCTACCCAAGAAAACTCCTCCAACCTCTGGGACAACCTCTAAATCTCCTGCCAATGGGAGAAGTCAAACCCCTGCAGCCACGGAGAATATGCCTCCTCCTCTCCCACGACACCTAGACCTTGCTCGGGAACGGGTGGCACCAGCTGGAACTCCGCCAGTCCCTACTCCCATCGTGCGCATCTCGGTTAATGCCCAAGATCTGGAGAAAATCCCAGACACCTACTGGGGAATGGTCTATGAGACCGTGAGCTATAGGGTGGAGCATTATTACAAGGCCAATCCGAAGGACTTGAGGGAGATCGAGGCGAGGAGCCCCGAGAATGTCATAAAGTTCGCGCTGGGGATGAACCTCACGGTAAGCCTACTTAGTGAAATTTATTATTTTGCTTTCTTCCCAGCACGTGCCTAACTTGCTTTACCTTCTTGCAGACGACTTTGGCCCTACACCGCAGCGTAGCTTAGTCTAGGGCTAGGAATGACAAGCTCAAGGGCGAGCTCCAAACTGCTCAGGCCACTCTGGCTGCTGCTCAGGTCGCCCTCGCAACTGCTCAACAATAAGAGCAAAGTGCCAAGGCTGCCTTGATAGCTTCTCAAGAAGGCGAGCAGGCAGCGCAGGCCTCCTTGGCCGCTGTGAAGGCTGAGCTCGTGGAGGCCAGGGCTAAGCAACTGGAGGCCGAGGCTACCACCCAGACAGAGAAAGTGTCCTCCAGATCCTCCATGGAGGCCATGCTTTACCACTGCTAGGCCTTCAACCAGGATGGCAACTTCTCTTTCCTGGCCCCCGAGGTGTGGGAGCCTTATCTCTAGAAGTTCAAGGCTCGTCTTCAACATGAGCCACCTTCTGAGACTGGGGAGACTTCTGCTGCCGGCGAGCAAGAAACTGAGGAGGTGACCTCTTCGGGGCGTCCTGGGGAGTCCTAGTTTATTACATTTTTTGTTTATAGAACCTCTTTCTCTCTCTCTCTCTCTTTTTTTTTTTTTTGTAACTAGCCATTTTTGGCTTTACATGAGGTTATTTTCCTCAAGACAATTTGTGTGTACTTTTGAATATCTATTTTTCAATTAGTCCTTGATTTTGATTATATATATATTATGTCTATAACTCGTTCATCAAAAATTAAGGGAAGAGACCTTTAGGTCGAGATAGACACTTAGACTTTTGGTCGTGACCAAAATTGATGTTGATTTACATCCTACCTGTTAAACATTAGGCCATGGACCTAGTTGTATCCAGTATTTTTATTTAAAACTTAGTTCGTGTTAGTATGATTGACACCTCGTGTTTTTTAGGAAAAACACTGGTCAATCAATTTTTACTAACTTCCAAGTTTTTTACCTTGTCGTATCCAGGATTTCAATTTAAAACTTAGTTCGTGTTAGTATGATTGACACCTCGTGATTTTTAGGAAAAACATTGGTCAATCAATTTTTACTAACTTCCAATTTTTTACCTGGTTGTATCCAGTATTTTTATTTAAAACTTAGTTCGTGTTAGTATGATTGACACCTCGTGTTTTTTAGGAAAAACACTGGTCAATCAATTTTTACTAACTTCCAAGTTTTTTACCTAGTCGTATCCAGTATTTTAATTTAAAACTTAGTTTGTGTTAGTACGATTGACACCTCGTGCTTTTTAGGAAAAACACTGGTCAATCAATTTTTACTAACTTCCAAATTTTTTACCTGGTCGTATCCAGGATTTTAATTTAAAACTTAGTTCTTGTTAGTATGATTGACACCTCGTGTTTTTTAGGAAAAACACTAGTCAATTAATTTTTACTAACTTCCAAGTTTTTTACCTGGTCGTATCCAGGATTTTAATTTAAAACTTAGTTCGTGTTAGTATGATTAACACCTCGTGTTTTTTAGGAAAAACATTGGTCAATCAATTTTTACTAACTTCCAAGTTTTTTACCTGGTCGTATCCAGGATTTTAATTTAAAACTTAGTTCGTGTTAGTATGATTGACACCTCGTGTTTTTTAGAAAAGCACTGGTCAATCAATTTTTACTAACTTCCAAGTTTTTTTATAACGCCCTGGATAGCCAAGACCGTTACACTGGGTGTTTACAAATGTGCAAGACTTACTAATCAAGTCATTTGGTAAAAAACGTGTTACTCAAACTATAATTGAGCTAGGGTTAAAAGAGTTTGGCCACAAAAGTTACTTTTCATACATTTGAACATTTTAGTACATGGGATCCCAAAATTAATAACGTTTGAAAGACAATTTACAAAAAATTCAGAACAAAAGTACAGCTACTAGCCACTCTAAGGGCAAAACAGACATTTAGGCTTTTCCCGTCCTATGTCACTCCTCGACCGTGGCGGCCGATCAGCTGACTATGTACATTCAGCCCCAAAGCTCTCCAACTCAGGACTGGTCCACTTTGCTCTTGCCTTTACCTACACCACGTAGCACCCGTGAGCCAAGGCCCAGCAAGAAAACACAATTACAGAGCATAATCATCAAACAAACAACCAGATAACCCATACAGTATACTCATATACTCAACATTCCAGATATTCATATTAATCAAGTATTCAACATACTAAGTACATCATTTCATATCAATAATCAAATCACATATGATAACCAGGGTTAACGCCCTTAGGCCGCACCCTCTTTTTATCCCACTGACTCCGGCCCACTTAAACCGAGCTCAGTGAATATTAAGCTGTCCTCAGCTACCAGTGGTCGAGCCGCGCCCTGTGCGCAAATATTGATTACAACACCCTTAGGCCGTTTATCACATGTCCCCTGGCATAATACCACCTATGACATTATACAGATATAGGGAGCACTTAGTCCCAACATAATCACATAACCGGGTGCAGTTTTCTTACCTTCAGATTCCAATAGCTTTGTTCAGTTCGATCCTCAAGCACGATCCAATCCGAGCCCTACCGCATACCTAGTCACGGCCATAAATTAATATCAACACCAAACTTCAATACCAAAACCTAACCTCGGGATCACTCCCGAGCCCTTGGGAAGCCTTAATTCCACCAAACGGGGTGGTGGAATCAAACCCCAAGCCCCCGGGCAAAAACCCTAAGAAATAACCCAAAAACCCTCTTCTGGAAACAGGGTAGCGCTACAGCACTATAAAGAAGGTGCTATAGCACTACAAACAGAACCAAAAGCCCCAATAAACCCAACCCTAGCGTTGTAGCGCCCAGAGGCTAGCGCTACAGCGCTTGTCACAGACTAGCAACACTCTGTTTTTTCCTTCTTCAATTTTCCTCGAACCAAAACCCCTTGGAACCCTTCCAAACCTCAACTACACACCAAATTGAGTCTACCAACACCTATATCTCACCCCATAAAACCCAATAACACAAGACTTAACCACATGCATCATCAAACTAAGAAAACAAACATTGAACCCAAGAACTCAAAGATTCAACCAGAAACTCAAAAACTTAGAACTTCAAAGCCAAAATTTGTTACCTCCTATGGAAAATTTCGACCTTAAGTTATCCCTAGCATCCAACCAGCATCAAGCCCTTCAACTCCTCAAGCTTATATCCCTTTATTCCATCCAAAACTCAAGCTTAGAAACCATCTCAATAAAACTCAGAAAAACACACAAGAAACCTTGAAACTTACCTCAATTGAGTGGCTAATCCCTGCTAGCTCTTCTAGCTTCACCAAGGTCTTTAGCCCTAAGCTCCAACCTGAGCTTACTCTGGAATTCCAGCTCCAAAACTCACAAAGAATGGTGAAGAGATGACCCAACCGAAAGAGAGAAAGTGATAGCTCCAAGTGTTTTGTTTTTCTTTCTTTCCTTCCTTCTTCTTTTCTTTTCCTTTAGCTTCTGAGTCTTTCTACAAATTCCACTAAAGCCTTAAAGCAGAATACAACCTATCCCTTAGTAAGCCAAATGACCATATTTCCCTCCCAATAATAACTAGACCTTTAAATCACTCAAAGGGCATTTTGGTCATTACTCCAGATTCCCGCTAATTCCTCGAGTGTCTTTAATATTTACCGTTTACTTCCCGATACCTAACTAATCACCAATTATATTTCTCAATATTAAATAATCTCCAATATATACTTCTCAAATTCCCAGAAATACCCCCAGACTCACCCCGAGCCAGGTATAAATCCCCGCCGTGACTTCTCCGCTAAACCCCTCACTAGGATTGCCTTGAATCACAAGTTGCAGATATATCCACATAATAATGTGGTCTCAACAATTTATCACAAACATTTACATTTATGCCCTCAACGGGCCAAAATTACAAATATGCCCTTATAACCTAATCAGGGCCTACATGCATACTAATACACATAGTCATGCATCACATATATCCAAATAATCATATAAGCACACTTGTCACATAATCATGCATTTTCATCATTAATTCACATAACTTCCAATTGTGTCCTCCCAGCACACTAATCAAGGCCCTTAAGCCTTAATAGTAATTTTTGGGTCGTTACATTTTTATTTCCTTCTCGGGGTATGTGCTCCCCAAGTAATAAGAAAGAGACTTTCTCAGTTACTTTGGACACACCATCTTTCAAATTGACATGCACACGGAAACATACGACGATATAAGAAATATACTTCTCATTTTTTTTAATAAAAAAGGGTGGCTTTTATAATTAAGCCTTACAAAGGACGATTATTGATAATATTTCTTTAGGTGTGTAGCGTTCCATGTCCGTGGGACTGTTTCTCCATTAAGATGAGCTAGTTTAAAGGTTCCTTCACAACTTCTATTATTTGATAGGTTCCTTCCCAGTTTGGTCCCAAAGCTCCGTCCTTGGGATCCTTACCGGTTAAAAAGAGTCTCTGGAGCACCAGGTCGCCTAAGTTAAAGATGTGCCTCTTGACCCTTGAGTTAAAATAACGAGTGATTTTTTGTTGATAATGTGCGAGCTGTAGCTGTGAAGCTTCTCATTTTTTGTCAATTAGGTCAAGGGACACGCTGAGCAATTTATCATTCTGCTCCTGGCTGAAGGCCCGAACCCTGTGCGTAGCTATCTTTGTTTTGATAGGAAGGACGACCTCACTTCCGAAAGTCAAGGAAAAAGGAGTATGCCCTGTCGAAGTTAGGTGTGAGGTCCAGTATGCCCACAACACCTGTGGGAGTTGTTCGAGCCAAACTCCATTAGCCTCGTCCAGCCTCTTCTTAAGGCTTGCCTTAAGCGTCTTATTTACAGCCTCGACCTGCCCATTAGCCTGTGGGTAGGCCACTGAAGAGAAACTCTTAATTATGTCGTGTCTTCCACAAAAATCAAAGAAGAGGTCGCTATCAAACTGGGTTCCATTGTCTGATACGATCTTCCTTGGCAGTCCGAACCGGCAGACGATATTCTTAACTACAAAGTCGAGGACTTTCTTCGACGTTATTGTTGCCAGGGGTTCTGCTTCTGCCCACTTCGTGAAATAATCAATGGCCACTACTGCATAGTGAACTCCTCCTTTTCCCGTGGGCAGGGCTCCAATTAAATCAATTCCCCAGACCGCAAATGGCCATGGGGACGAGATCATCTTTAGCTCGACTAGGGGAGCTTGGGCGATCGTGGCGAACCGCTGGCACTTGTCACACTTTCGGACATAAGAAATTGAATCCTTCGATAGAGTGGGCCAATAATATCCTTGCCTTAAAATCTTTAAGGCCACATTTTGCACCCCAGCGTGATCCCCACAAAAGACTTCATGCACCTCTTGCAAAATAGTTTTAGCCTCCTCTGGCAGAACACATCGCAAAAGAGGCAAGGAAAGGCCACGTCGATACAACGTCCCATCTACAATTGTATACCTCGGAGCTTGATAGAGTAACCTCCTCGCGTCATTTTGCTCTTCGGGTAACTTTCCTACTGTAAGGTATTTGACTATGGGAGTCATCCAGGTTGGCCTGGTGTCGATCATCTCGACCTCTCTTGTATTCTCCTCCACGCTTGGCCTTTCTGAGAATTCCACCGGTATTAGGCTCAAGGTTTCGGCCTCCTTGGAGGTGGCGAGTTTTGCTAGAGCATTCGCATTGGTGTTCTACTCACGAGGGATTTGCTCGACTCGGCTATATTCAAACTCAGACAGCTCCTTCTTCACCTTGGCCAGGTAGGCTGCCATCTTGCCTCCTCGCGCTTGGTATTCCCCTAATACTTGGTTTACCACGAGTTGGGAATCACTGTAGCACTGGACAGCCTTGGCCTTCAACTCCTTAGCCACTCTAAGCCCAGCCAATAGAGCTTCGTACTCGGCCTCGTTGTTGGACGCCTCGAATCTGAACCGTAGCGCGGAGTGGAAATGATGCCCCTCTGGGGATATCATAATGATTCCAGCTCTGGACCCATTCTCGTTAGATGAACCATCCACAAAGACTCTCCACATGGCCTGCACCGGTTCTCCCAAAGGTTCCTCTTGGAATCCAGTGCATTCGGCCATGAAGTCAGCCAGAGCTTGGCTTTTGATTGCAGTCTGTGGGACATACAATATTTCAAATTGGCTGAGCTCAATGGCTCATTTCAATAGACACCCTGATGCCTCAGGTTTCTGAAGTACCTGCCTTAAAGGTTGATCAGTCATGACGTGGGTTGAATGGGATTGGAAGTACAGCCTAAGCTTTCTGGAGGTTGTGATAAGGCAGAAAGCCATCTTTTCCATTAAAGGGTATCGTGATTTAGCTCCGAGAAGTCTTTTGCTAATGTAATAGACCGACTTTTGAACACGACCCTCTTCTCAGACTAGCATGGCACTAGCCGCATCTTCCGTAATAGTTAAGTAAAGAAAAAGAGGCTCTCCTGCCATCGGTTTAGACAACACCGGCAGCTCGGCTAAATGTGCTTTTAGATCGAGGAAGGCTCGCTCGCATTCCTCAGTCCATTCAAATTTTTTATTCCCCCAGAGCAAGTTATAGAATGGAAAACATTTGTCAGTTGACTTAGAAATAAACCGATTAAGGGCTGCCACTCTTCCTGACAGACACTGGATGTCCTTTCGCGACCTGGGTGGTGCCATTTCGATCAGCAATCTGATTTTGTCAGGGTTCGCCTCTATCCCTCTAGTGTTGACTATGAACCCTAGAAATTTTCCTGATGCCACCCCGAATGTACACTTTTGGGGATTCAGCCTCATACCATACTTTCTCAAGATCTCAAAACATTCCCTCAGATCGAGAACATGATTATCGGCAGTTTTTGACTTTACCAACATGTCGTCAACATAGATTTCCATGTTTTTCCCGATTTGATTAGCGAACATTCTGTTGACCAATCTCTGATATGTAGCTCCCGCGTTCTTCAGCCCAAAGGGCATGACTTTATAACAATAAAGGTTGGTTGGAGTCATGAAGCTAGTATGCTCCTGGTTCGCAGGATTCATAGCGATCTAGTTATAACCCGAGTACGCATCCATGAAGGACATGAGCTCGTGCCCCGCAGTGGCATCCACCAATTGGTCAATTCTTGGCAAGGGGAAGCAATCTTTGGGGCATGCTTTATTCAAATAAGAGAAGTCGATATAGGTCTGCCACTTTTCGTTGGGTTTTGGGACCAGAACAAGATTGGCGACCCAGATCGGGTATTTTGCCTCGCGAATAAAGCCGCATTTTAAAAGTCGAGCTACTTCCTCTTCAAGGGCCGCAGCTCAAGTCGTGCCCAAGCGCCTCTGTTTCTGGGACTACGCAGGCATGTTTTTGTCCAAGTTAAGGGTATGCATGATGACGCTCGGGCTGATTCCTATCATGTCTTCATGAGACCAGGCAAACACATCTAGATTTCCTTGTAGAAATTTCAGCAACTCCACCTTTCTTTCATTACTAAGGTTTTTCCCGAGCCTAACCACCCTCGAAGGGTCTTTAGGATCGATGTTTACCTCTTCGAGCTCTTCGATAGCCTGGAGCTTGGATCTATCTTCGCCTATTCTCGGGTCAATATCATCACTCAGGGTGGTACCTATGCCACTGGCTTGCTGAGGTTTTTCTATCCCAGGATCAGTTCTTACTTCCTGGGATTCCTCGCTCTCGCCCTGAATGGCCATCGTCTGCTGCCCAGGTTGTGACTTTCCCTTCATGGAAATGCTATAGCATTCCTTGGCAGCAAGCTGATTGCCTCGGACTGTACATACCCTCGTAGAGGAGGGGAATTTGACCACAAGGTGGCGTACAGAAGTTATGGCTTTGAATGCCATCAACGTAGGCCGACCCAAAATTGAATTGTACGCGATGGGACAATCGATGACCACAAACTCGAGGAGTTTGGAAACAGTTCGCGGTCCCTCACCCAAGGTTATTACTAACTCAATTGTTCCTATCGCTGCCGACCCTTCGCCAGAAAACCCATACAACATCGCCTTCAGCTCGACTACAGACAACCCCATTTTTTCTATTGTGGATCAGAACAGCAGGTTCACCAAACTCCCATTATCAACTAGTATTCTCCTAACTCTCTGATTGGCAAGCTGGGCAGTTATGACTAGAGGATCGTTATACGGGAACTGGACATGACCAGTATCCTCTTCGGTAAAACTGATTGGCTGCCTCTCCAATCGCTGCTGTTTAGGTAGATGCTGCTCCGGGATAAACTCAACTCCGTAATGAGACCTCAGTTCATTGATCTCTTCTGGGCACCTCTGCTCGTGCCTGCCAGATGAGGGCCTCCAGAGATGGTGGTTATCTCTCATTCTATTATTGGAGGAGGGAGGTCCTCGTCCGCCTTGGCTCCGGTCGGATTTGCTGGGACTCCCGGAGTTGATTGAACGTTTTGCCTGGTGGGCTGATTAAGAGTGACCTGATTACGAGCATACTGAGCCAAGGGTCCGGCCCGGATGAGTGTCTCGATCTCATCCTTCAGATGCCTGCAATCATCAGTGTTGTGACCGATGTCCTTGTGGAATTGAGAGAATTTGGAAGGGTCTTTCTTAGCCTTCTGATTTTTCAAGGGCTCTGGCTTTTTCAAGGGAAGGCGGGCAGAATTTGCTAGGAAAATGTGCTCTCTAGTGTTTGTGAGGTTGGTATAAACCGCGTAGACCGGTTTGAGCTTTTCCACGGGCTTGTTCTTCTTTGGACCATGCTGGCCGCCTTCGCCGTTCCCCTTTCTCTTGCTTCCACCCCCTTGGTTATTCTGGGCAACGTTCTGAGTCGTATTCACGACGTTCGTTTCCACTCCAACGGGCTGGTCAGGGATTTGGCTGGTTCCCGCAACCGATGCTCGTGCTTTTTCCAAGTTTATCCATTCCTGGGCTTGTTCAAGAATTCATCCATAGTGCTGACACCCTTCCTCTAGATTTCTTTCCACAGCTCGCCCCTAACAAGGATTCTAGTTCTCATAGCCATGAGTCTGGAACTCTCGTCCGCGTCCCTAGCTCAGGCCACAACGTCTGCGAATCTGCTCAAATAAGCTTTTAAGGGTTCCCCGTGCTGTTGCTTCACGTTCGTCGGGGTATCCGCTTTGACGCGAACTGCCTGAGAGGCTCGGAATGCCTTCTTGAAATCAACAGAGAAATTCTTCCACGAGCTGATCGACTGTTTCTTACACGGCTTGAACCACTGCCTTGCTGGCCCGATCAGAGTCGAAGGGAATATCAGGCATCTCAGCTCGGGGCCGATATTATGGGCCATCATCAAGGTATTGAACATCCCCAAATGATCCGATGGATCCCCATCCCCATCGAATTTGGAGAGATGGGGCATTCGGAAACCCGGAGGGTATGCCGTGGCTGCGATGTTGGGGGAAAAAAGCTCGAGCTTGTCCCCTGAGTCATATTCATCTTTGCCCTTTTCTGATAATATTTTCTTCATTAGCTCCTCCATCTGAGCTAACCTTTCGAGGGTTTGGTCCTTGATCCCTTGGTTGTTCTTGGGCTGTTCAACAGCTCTCGTTCCATTGTACGCGTTAGGCGGGTTATTGTCCCTCCAAGCTTGAGCTTGGTTTGGTGGGACATTCCCGTTGTCACGTATTTCGGAAGGACCATCCTCTCGGCGAGTATGACTTTCATTTCTGGTCGGATCCCCCCTCTGTGAGTTGAGGTGATCTCGAAGGTCAGTTCGTGGATCGGCTAAAGGACTTTGTGCCGAACTTAGATGATTTCTCAGATCTCCACCAGATCTGCCACTTCAGTGGCTTTCGGTCCAATAACTCCCATTAGAGAAACTCGGAGCCTGCCGCTGAGAGTGAGGATCTGGGATATTGCTGCACTCTCGCGGGGGGTGAGCAGGAGCAGCGAGGAGGAATCTGTTTTCGTATATAGGAATGTCTCGAGCAGGATGAGGAGGAGATTGATATCTTATCAGCGAAGGAGGATGTCTGATGGGTGATGCAATTCTAGTTCCATCAGGTCAGACCAAACTAGATCGCGGTCTTTCTGCTCCACCGCCTCCAGCCCTTTGCATCTAGCGATCTGATCGTGGCGTGGGAGGGCTAGCTGGAGCAAGTTGGCCATGCGAGCTCCCCCCAGACCTCCTCCGTGAATTTTGGTGAGCTCTCCTGGGTGCATTCGGAGGTGGAGCTGAACTTAGGGTTGAAGTTCTGACCGATCGGCTAACTTGTTGATGGTTCCTGGGAAAATCACCAAACATAGTTTCCTGGTGATGGTGCGACATGGGCACAGAACTCAGGGTTGAGGTTCTAGCCAATCGACTGGGCCTGGGCCGACTATCCTAGCAGGACTTGTGAGTCCTGCCTTGCCTCTTTCCGACGTTAACGCCGGTTGCAAGAAGGGGTAGTCAGACCAAGACTTCCTCGATTTTCTTATTTTCTTTGGCTAGATGGCTCCTCAACTGCATGTTTTCCATCTCCACTGCCGTCAGGTAACCCGGGTTCGGATTTGGCGGTAGGGGCGCTGAACTTCTGGTATCATCATGGCCCATCGACTATTTTCCCGATCGTTGCTGAATCTCTGGGTTTTGCTCGTTGGACACAGCGGTATGGTGAGCCTCATGCCCACCAAGCTGATCCGTTTCATTACCATTCCTTGAACGAGTGACCACCATGACGAATTTTTTGTGATAGCACTAATCTAAACCCTCTCAATGAAAGCATCAAACTGTTAACGCAGTTTTTCGCCAACAGGGAATTATATGAATGACTAGGATGGATTATGCTTAATGATAAACCGTACTAAGAAAATGATATGGGAAGACAAATGCAAAGATGGTGATCACTCCCTTTTACGTGGTTTGGAGGTTAAAATCCCCCTAGTCCACAAGTCTGTGTTATTGCTATATTTCTCTCTCTAATTTTATAGTGTCTTGTCTTGAAGAGAAAAACCAACCCTCAACATTACCCAGGGTCTTGGTATTTATAGGAGAATGATCCCTGGGTAGGTTTTGGGGTCATCACGTGATCCTTTGATCCCTCACATCATATCTGCTACATTAATGATTAATATTTACAATTTATATTACAGTGTGGTTTAATCATTAGGTAAAACGGATCATGGGCCGCATGGTCTAATTTAGGCGTATGACATCTGATCACGCACATTTATATTGTGTATCCGGGGATTCGGGATAGAACAGACACGTGATGTCTATTCACGCACGTTTACGTTGCGTAGTCAACATTATAAAGATCCTGGGGTACGTCAAACCTCCGGCGTACCACGAGCTAGCATACTACCAACTCGTGCCTATGGATGTGTACTGATGCAGTCTGGTAAGGTGATAGCATATGCCTCTAGGCAACTGAAAGATTATGAGCAGAGGTATCCAACACACGACCTAGAATTAGCAGTGGTTGTCTTTGCACTGAAGATTTGGCGTCACTATCTCTATAGGGTGAAATGTGAGATTTACACCGATCACAAGAGCCTCAAATACTTCTTCACCCAGAAGGAGTTAAATATGAGACAGAGGAGATGGTTGGAGTTAGTCAAGGATTATGACTGCGACATACTATACCACCCTGGTAAAGCCAATGTTGTGGCGGATGCACTTAGTCGCAGAGGGCCGGGAATGGTTTCTTCTTTACAAGGAGTATCAAGGAAGATCCTAGAAGACATGGAACGTGCTGGTATAGAACTGATCATAGGAAAACTTGCAAAGGTTACACTTCATTCCACCTTGTTAGAAAGGATCAGGGAAGGACAAAATGCAGACAAGAAGTTAAGTGACCTAAAGCAAGAGATGCAGGATGGGAATGCCAAGGATTTCACTATGTCAGATACTGGACTAATCAAATTCAAGGGGCGTATTTGTGTGCCAAACAATGATGAGCTGAGGAAAGAGATTCTGGCAGAAGCTCATACTACCCCATATTTAGTTCACCCCGGGACCACTAAGATGTACCACGACCTTAAGGTATTGTATTGGTGGCCGGGAATGAAAAAGGATGTAGTGGAATATGTGGCAAAATGCTTAACCTGCCAGCAGGTTAAGGCAGAACATCAAAGACCAACGGGGCTACTGCAACCGTTGAATATTCCTGATTGGAAATGGGATGAGATATCTATGGATTTTGTGACGGGGTTACCTAGGACCACAAAACAGCATGATGCAATTTGGGTAATTGTGGATAGGTATACCAAGTCGGCTCACTTCCTACCGGTGCGCATGACTTATTCTATGGATCAGTTCGTCGAGTTGTACATGAATGAGATAGTACGGCTACATGGGACACCGTACTCTATTGTGTGCGATCGGGATGCTCGGTTTACATCATCATTCTGGGAGAGTTTACAGAGAGCGATGGGAACTCGGTTGAAGTTCAGTATAGCTTATCACCCAGAAACGGATGGTCAGACCAAGAGAACAAATCAGATTCTAGAAGATATGCTCAGAGCGTGTGTCATTGACTTTCAGAGATCCTGGAGTAGATACTTGCCACTAATTGAGTTTTCGTACAACAACAGCTACCAATCTACCATCGGGGTAGCACCATATGAAATGTTGTATGGAAGAAAGTGTAGGTCCCCACTTCACTGGGATGAACTAGGAGAGAGAAAACTACTTGGACCCGATGCAGTGCAACACACCAATGAGGCTATTCAGAAAATCAGGGCTAGAATGGTCACAGCTCAGAACAGTCAGAAGTCTTATGCAGACCTAAAGCGCAAGCATGTTGAGTTTGAAGTTGGTGATCATGTATTTCTTCGTGTGACTCCAAGGAAAGGAATCTCGGTGAAGAGGTTTGGCAAGAGGGGAAAGCTAAGTCCCAGATATGTCGGACCTTTTGAGATTTTGGATAGAGTGGGCAATGTGGCTTACAGGGTAGCTTTACCACCATCATTGTCCGGGGTGCACAATGTATTTCATGTGTCACAACTTTGAAAATATGTATCCGACCCATCGCATGTGCTGAGCTACGATACCTTGGGTTTGCAGGAGGATTTGTCATTCGATGAGCGTCCAGTGAAAATACTCGATCAAAAGGACAAAGTTCTAAGGAATAAGACCATTTCCTTTGTAAATGTATTGTGGAGGAACAGTGTTGTTCAGGAGGCAACCTGGGAATTAGAGTCTGATATGCTGCAGCAGTATCCCGAGTTGTTTGAATAAAATTTCGGGACGAAATTTCTTTTTAAGGGGGGATAATTGTAATATCCGTTTTTCCGAAGGGCAATTTCGTAATTTTCCCATTGTGTGCATCCTTGTCATTTTTTTTTTCTTTTCCTTTGATGGATTATTGGATATGTATGACTTCCAATAGAAATAAAATTCATGGTTTCTCATGTTTGAGTTTTTGTGGAATCACAACATGAGAATAATGTCAAGTGAATAAATAATGGCTCGGGTTAAGTTATTTATTTATTTAAAAATTATAATAGTAATTACTATTATTATTATGAGCATAATAGTAATAATAATATGCTTGAAATTATTTTATCTTATGTGTAATTTTTGGTTTGCCATAATATTAAATATTAGAATTTGCGAAAAGACCATAATACCCTCAAGTTTGGGATTGGTTCAAGGGGCATTTTAGAGACTTTATTTCTTCTGTTTTAACATGATTAAATATTCATAAAATTGGTTAAATTTTCGAAATTTAACTGATAATATCAGTTGTGGAACTTAGTCAATTTATTTTTTTTTTTTAAAGAAAAAAAAAATTCCTTGAAAAGAGGATTACCACTTCAAACGCTAATTTATTTTTTTAAACCTATTCTAAAACGTGTTACCATGATAATCTGATGGAGAAATCGTGGGAATATTGAGGAAATCACAGGATTGAAGAGAGAGAGAGTGTTATTATCGTTTTCTTTTTAAAGAGAAGAAATTTTTGAGTTCTTGCACTTGGGAAAAATCTGGGCAGTAATGAACATTGTAGAATCATTCTAGGGGAGGAAATAAACATTTTGAGTGTGAGAAATACATTTATAAAGCCTCGGATTATGATTCACCATTTTTATCCAAGAAAATGCATATTCTTGGATAATTTTGGATTTAAGTGTGTTCAAGAGTGTATGGTGTGCGTGATTGGTGATAAACAAGCTTAGGGGACTCCAATAATCGGTTTTGACGTGAAGAAACGGGCTGAAATGGTCTAGAGCAAGAAAAACTAATTTTGAGCTCCATTTTTTGCGGTACACCGGAATTGGAGAAGAAGACTTCGGAACAAGGGTTACGGACATCTTTTTGGGCTGGGGTCTATTGTTTTGAAGTTCTGGACATTAGTGGATCATTTTCCAAGCAATAGAAGGGTTGGAAAGCAGCAAAACTCAGCCATAGAGTCGCCGTCGCCGGAGAAGAAGACAAAACCGGCGATATTTCCGGCGAACCCGATCTGGGTGTTTAATGAGGTGTTTTTTTTTTGTTTTTCAATCTTAAAAATTAGTACATTAATTTTAGAGCATTTTCCAACTGGTTTCATATTTTTCTGATTTTTCTTTGAATTATTATGATTTATTGAAGTTTAAATAAAGATTAATTATGACAAATATTTTTATTGTTCAAAAAAATATGATTTTATGTTTCAATGATATCTGTATCATTTAGAATGACTTTGTATGTTTAGATTTAAGTTTTGATCGTATTTTATAATTTTCTTCAATTATTTACTTTTAAATATGTGATTTAAGAAAATAAATGTGGAAAATTATTTAAAGTATTCTAAAAATTCTGAGAATTTTTGTATATGTTTAAAATGATATTATAAGGCTCTCTGTAATTTAATTTCGAATTTTTATCATTTATGTAATTTTCATGATTTATTTGGCTTATTTTATATTTTAAATATAAAAAAATATTAATGCTACTGTTCTGAACCCTAGGTAATTTTTACGTGTTACTGTAGGGTGTAGAAACTGATCTGTATAGTTAGATTCTATTTTTAATCAGTTATATATTTTTCTTCAATTAATTAGTTTTTCTATAAAATTAATTAAGAAAAATAGTTATTTTGCCCAGAAAATTCTAAAATAATTTTTATAAGTTTATTTTGGATTTTTAAACAGTTTGGTATGTTAGTTTTATTTTTGGGCTTGGTTCTGTATTTATTTATATTATTTGGGTTTTATTTGAGAAATTGAGGAAAAATAATTTATAAATGTTAAAAAAAAAATTCTGGTCTTATATGAGAATTTGCTGATTATTTAGGGTTTTGGAAAAGTTATTTATTAAATTTTGTTGTCATATGATAATTTTTATAAAATTAGTGAGTCTTTAATGTAATTATGATATTAAAGGGTATTTTAGTAATTTTCACATAAATAGTAGTTATATGAATTCATGAGATATGTTAGAAGCATCATTGTTTGTGTATGTGACATGATGGTTTGAACCTTTTGTGGAAAACTGTTTTAATTTACGTGTCATGAATGTTAAAATGGCATAGTAAAATTATTCGATAATTAAGGTTTCGAAATAAAACCTTTACGCCTATTTTATTTTTCCTAAATTTTCGCTGTGTAATTGGAAGCCTAGGAGCTAGCGGTCATCGAGGTGACGCAGCGAGTGGTTCGAGACACGTCAGCGGAAAACGCACTGTTTAAGGTAAGAAGAGTGGACATCTGCGCACAGGGTGTACGTTATGCGTGCGACCTTGTTTTCTTATTTGTTTAATTATGTAATTATTTTGTGACTTGAATTGTTGCATTAGGTTGACTAGCATGAGGATAGTGCTAGAGATTTTAGTTAGTAGACATGTGTTGACGTCGTTTTTCGTCAACAGATAAAAGAAGAGAGCACGTAAACAATTAAAGACAATGGCCAAAAGAAACAAACGAATCAAACACACGGTTTTTTACGTGGTTCAGCAGTTAAATCTGCCTAGTCCACGAGTCTCTGTTATTAACCTCAAGATTATCTCTGAACAATTCTTTAGCATGAATTCTACAGAGTTTTCTCCCAAGGATCAGAATTTCCCTCCTTTACAATGGTGCATGACTTCTCTATTTATAGAGAAGGATGCAGAATACTATCCCACATATTTTGGGTAGTTATTCTTTTGTGAATAAAAATAAATGGCTTTAAATGCCAATAATCAGATATAAAAGGAAACGTCCCCCAAAGATCAGGGGGCGTATAACTGTATTAAATAATATCCCACAATTCTTGGGGATTTACATCAATTAATGAGGGCTACATCTCATAGTTATAATACTTGTAGATATTCAAGGTGGTCATAGCGTATCTTCAAGGCTCCAGCATTTCTGGTCTCATGTCATTGTGCGAGCCACTGACATCTCCCGAGCTAACGTTTCTTTCGAGATGGGATATCGAGCTCAAGAACCATGCTCCGAAGTTCCTGAAGATGAAGGTGTTCCCGGAGCTACCTTTCGAGATCGAGGTCATTTCGAGATCACCGCATTCGAGATCATACATCATACTTTGCAGGCTCGACTTACAATCCTAGATCACTCTAATCCTCACGATACCATTTGTGGCGAACTCAGATTTCGAGGTCATATTTACTATGGCTCGAAATCTGGGTATAACATTTTGCCCCCTCAAAAGTATTTGTTCGAGTCCTAAGAGAAGGAAACTTTTGAACTACTCTTTTTGGGAACCATACCGTCACACTCTTGAAAATGGACACGTGCCAGATGGGTATTGCTCACTTTAGGTACTTGAGTACCTTGGGAACACGCCCACGATCGTTCGTCTGACAACTTTTCGGCGCCATCTTGTCACCGATTCCCATCCATTCGATCTGTTGAGGATTTTAACCAACGCTCCTGATCAATTTAGTTTTCCCACCTATATATATAAGACCTCCTCTTCGTCTTCTTCCTTACGTTTGTTCATCGTAAACCAGAAAGAAAAGAAAAACAAGAAAGCCAGAAACTTTCTTAAGAAGCTTCCGTCCCGTGCATGTTTTCTCGACCCAAAAAACAAAGGAATCCTGGTCTGTTCGAGTCAGTGAGTTCTTTCTTGCAACCTCTTCTCCGAACGACGATTTTGCTGCAATCACCATCACTGTGTAAGTATGCCATTTTTGTTTTTAGCTCTTTTTTTTTGTCGTACTTGTTGCGTATACTAGAATGATATGATAGGAGGTTTTGAATCAATAGGCTTTTATGTTTTCTGGATTTTCTTTCTGGATGTCCGCCTCTGGTTTATGCCCAGTTTTGTCCTTTGAACGGGGTTTCAACTTTCTGGGTTTTGAAAATTTTAGGCCATGTTTCTTGTACACTAAGTTTTCGGGTAAAAACCCTTGTTCTTGACAATTACACGAAACCCAAAAATGCCCTTTCAAGGCTAACCGCCACCTTTCTTTCCCTTGAATTTCAGGATTTTCAAAAAATCATCCACGTTCTTTTTCTTCCCTGTGGAACACGCGCTCTGACTCTTTAGTGAGGGTCTTAATACTTAGTTTCTTGTCCTTAGATATCCGAGCTCATCCCATCGAGCTCGTGATCCTTGCATGCATGGCCCTCACCATTTTTTCTTTCTCGTTAGATGTCACAGAATCCGGAAAGATGGTGGAGGTCATTACGAGCAATCCCTTACGAGCCCAAATCTCCGAGCCCGGAATCGGTCTTTGCCCGGAACCAACGTCGGATAAAAGAATACGAGCTTGCGCGCGAGCAGGAGGACATTCGAGCCCACTATCGTCGTCAGATAGACGAGGTCATTGAAAAGAAGAGAAAAGTCCTTCGGGAAGCCATCTATCCGGAGCCCAACCCAGGACCTAGGCCAATTCCCCTCGACCCAGCGTTAAAAGTCACGATTGCATACCACCCAGGGGAACTCCAGTTTTCCTTAATGACGGAGCCTTCGTCTTCACAGCCTAGGAGGGAGATGTTTGAAGCCGAATTCTACCAGAGCTTGGTTACCACCACTGACCAAATAACTGATATCTTGGCCCTCCATGGCCTTAGTTCATTGGACACACTGAAGTGTCGAGCTCCGACAAGGCATGAACGGAGCTGTTTCGCTCCTGGGGGTCGCGATTCCAGTGTGAAATACGCGGCCTGGAGCCAGGAACATATGAGGGCAGGAGCTTTGCTGCCCCTGAAGTCCTTTTTCAGAGACTTCACTGATTTCGTTGGGTTGGCTCCATTCCAACTCAACACCAATTCATACAGGGTGCTGTCTGCCCTGAGGTCCTTGTTCCACGAGCTGGGGTGGACAGGGCCTTCTCCCCAAGAGATTTTATATCTCTTTTGTTTGAAGAGCAATCCTTCCCGAGCTCGGGGAGGAGATGGTTTTTACTATCTTTCGAGCTACCCCAAAGAGACAAAGATCTTTGAAGATCTTCCAAACCACCCTCCTGATTCCAAGAAGGCTTTTTCTGGACAGACGGTCTGTCCCCGTCTCGACATCACTCTTTCAGGCGAATTCGTAAGTTCTCTTGTTACTATACATTTTTAAGCTCAGAATTTTAGCCCTAAAATCCTTATTTAGTTGAAGTGTACCTCGTCTTTCAGCTAACTTTCAGCGTCCCACCCCTGACGAAACAATGAAGGAGCACAGAGAGGCCCTGCTCTGACTTCCCTACGGCAAGTGGTCTCTCTCATTTCTATTACATGAGGACAAGCTACGAGCTTGTGGGTTGTTGGGACAGGGCCAGTCAACCTCTGACTGGTCCAGTAAAAAATATGAACGCTAGGAGGAAGTGCCACTGCCCACAGGCATCCTTCCTCCGAGGAGAGAAAGGAAAGCATCTCTCCCAATTCGCTCGAGAAGTCTGCGGTCGGGAAATGAGGCCAATGACGAAGCCTCGAGTTCGGACTCCGGTGGAGGTAAAACCCTTCCTACTTCGTGAATGTGGTCCCCCACTTTATTAAAACACAGGCCCAATAGACTAGTCTCGTGCCCACAGGATAGATACCACTTCTACATATGGAGTTGGGTAGATGACTGTGTCCATAGGTTTGATAGTGGGCTCGGGAAATATGATACCATGTACACCACAGACGAGGTGTGGAATGGGATAGCGGTGCAGTACGGGACCAATGACTATAGGGACCTCTCGAGGTTATCACCAACTTATAGGGAAGGCACTCCCCCCGCCTCTTCTGAAGACAGGGGAATTTCATGGTCCCCAAGCTCAAGCTCGGGGGAAAGTTCCAGTTAGGTTTTTTCTACCATCATTCTATACGTCTACGATACTGAAGTAACTTGTACACCTCTTTTACTGACTCACTGCGTTGACTTGTGCAGGCGATATGGACTCCGACCTCGACGCCCTTATCGACAATGCGGGTGCCAAGAGGAGCAAACGCCCCAGGTCAGGGGGACTGAAAACCAGCCAGCCTGGGAAAGGCTCCAAGAGATCTAGGAAAACGCCTCCTCCTCCCCCGCCGACCTCGAGCTCTGCTGCTGCGTCGACTAGCCAAACTAACGCCCCCACGACGATGCCATCCTCGCAGGCCGTCATCTCTGCGGTGGCACCGACCTCGCAGGCTGGTGTCCCTGCCGTGGTCGAATCCCAACCTCCTGTGGCTGGTCAAACGTCTTCTGCTCAGCTCGCCAAAAGACCTTCTGCTTCTCGAGCTCAGAAGCTAACCATTTCCACCCATATGGACTCATATGTGGTGGATAATGCTGCCGGACCTCATGGATCTACGTTGATTTCGGACGTCATGTCCCGGATCGGCCAGAGCTACGGCAGTTTCGAGGCTCCTCAGTGGCAGTGCCTAACTGGCACCCGAGACCGCACTGTCCTGTACGAGAAGAGTATCGAGCACAGTGCCGCGGTAAGTATCCTTCTATATTCCTTTTGCTTACATTCATACTGTCTCGAGGCTAATGGTGGTTTCTTCATTTTTTCAGGCTCTTGCTTTCACTGCCCAGCTCAATTACGAGCTGAACAACGAGATCCATTCGAGCAGGACTCTCGCCCAAGAGGAGAGGGACCTCCACCTTAGAGCGAATGATGATCTGAAGGCGGCGAATACTAAGCTCGAGGCAGTGGTTAAGGAGCGTGAGGAAATGGCCAAGGAGCTCGGAAAGCTGAAAACTGAACTCGAGGAGCAAAAGAAAGATAACATCCAGCTTCGAGAGACCAATAAGAAGCTCGAGGAAGAGAATACCGCCACCTTCGACCTTATAGAGGATGTCAAAGCTCGCCTTACTGCCGAGTACAAAGAAAAGAAGGAGACGGCGGTCGACTCAGCCATGTACCGGATGTGGGCTTATAACGAAGAGATGGACACCAGATTTTTGGGTCCCCTCGAGGCGTCGTTTCTTGAACGATGGAATGCTCGGCTCGAGAAGGAAGAGGCTGAACGGCTTGAGAAGGAGAAGGCTGAGCAGCTCGAGAAGGAAAACGCTGCTCCGGGGACCGTTTCGGAGGAAGCTCAGGAGGATAGTCATGCTATTCGTCTTGAGGGGTCCGGTGCCACTGATGCTGAGAAGGCCAAGGAGACTCCTCTTCACTGAATCTGACCTCGGGGAGATCAGTTATCGGGGCTGCGTCCCCTTACGTAATTATTGTAATTTATGCCCATGGGGCTGATATAATTTCTTTTAACTAATCTTTTTCATGCTTTACATTTCTTGGCTCGAAATATTTTGCACATTTTTATAATTGATGAACCGGTTATGTTTATTTGTGCATACAAACATAGTTTGGATTTAGGCTCGAAATTCGATGCATTCATGCATAGTTTATTCGAATTATCCGTTTCCGACCTCGTTACTTATCAAGGTCGGATATTACTTTAACCATGAACTCGAAAGTACTTATATGGTATGTAATATGAATGATTTGGTTAATCTTTTTTAGTTACTTTTCCTCATCCTCAGTATTTTGGCTCCGAGGTTAAGAGTTCGAAACTATATTTCTAAGATATTCCAGCCTCGATCTCGACATATTTTGTGATGGGTTTAGGCTTCCATTTATCATCGATCGATAATTTGGCTGGTTTGTTCCAAACATGTTAAGCTTGTACATCTGGTTAACTCCAAACGTTTTAGGTTTTTGGTAGTTCGGTTATATCCGAACTTTCTAAGCTGGCGTATTTGGTTATATCCAAATACTTCATGTTTAATAATTCGGTTGTGTTCGAACTACCTGAGCTCGCGTATTTGGTCATCTCCAAATACTTTATGTTTGATAATTCGGTTGTGTCCGAACTACCTAAGATCGCGTACTTGGTTATATCCAAATACTTTATAAATTTTTTATTTTTTAAGCTGGAGGTATGTATACCAATGATGCCCCCCTTAATATCCTATGAGTGTGACCATAGGTTATTAAATTAAGAGAGTTTGCAAAAATAAAAATAAATTACATGTGAAACAAAGTTGACATTTTATTTGATGAAATTCAAAAGCAAACTAACATAGATAGAAAATCATGGTTACAGGCAACAATTTTCCTATACTATTGATAATAAGGTCTAAGGTGTTCGCCATTCCATGCTCGTGGTATGAGGCTCCCATCTAATCTCGCAAGTTTGTATACGCCAGGGCGGATGACTGATTCTATCTGGTATGGTCCTTCCCAGTTTGGCCCGAGTACTCCTGCTGCTGGATCTCGGGTTGCTAAGAATACGCGTCTCAATACCAGGTCTCCTACTCCGAACTTTCGATCTCGAACCCTTTTATTGAAATATCTTGTGGTTCGTTGCTGGTAAGCAGCGTTTCTCAGCTGAGCCTCCTCCCTTTTTTCTTCGATCAAGTCTAGGGTTTCTTCGAGCTGAGTATGATTGGAACTTTGGTCGTAAATCTGAGTTCGAATCGTTGGAATTTCGACCTCAATGGGCAACATTGCCTCGCAGCCGTATACTAGAGAAAATGGGGTATGTCCAGTTGATGTCCGAGCTGTAGTTCTATATCCCCAAAGGACTTGAGGTAATTCCTCAGGCCATCGTCCCTTTGCTTCTTCCAACTTTTTCTTCAAAGAACTTTTGAGAGTTTTATTAACGGCTTCGACCTGACCATTCGCCTGAGGGTGAGCCACTGACGAAAAGCTCTTTATTATACCGTTCTTGTTACAAAAGTTGGTAAATAAGTCGCAATCAAACTGGGTTCCGTTGTCAGACACAATCTTTCTTGGCACTCCATATCGGCATACGATGTTCTTTACCACGAAATCTAGGATCTTCTTCGAAGTTATGGTCGCCAATGGTTCAGCCTCCGTCCATTTTGTGAAGTAATCAACCGCGACCACAGCATACTTTACTCCTCCTTTGCCAGTTGGGAGCGAGCCTATGAGGTCGATGCCCCACACCGCAAAAGTCCATGGGGATGTCAACATGGTCAGTTCGGAAGGTGGAGCTCGGGGTATCGTGGCGAATCTCTGGCATTTGTCGCACTTTTTCACGTACTCGAAAGAGTCCGTTTTAATGGTTGGCCAGAAATATCCTTGGCGTATAACCTTCTTGGATAGGCTATGCCCCCCGGTATGGTCTCTGCAGAACCCTTCATGAATTTCTTCAATAATCTTCTTTGCCTCGGGAGGAGTTACACATCTGAGCAATGGCATGGAATACCCTCTTCTGTATAGCCTTCCATCCAGGATGGTGTAACGAGGAAGTTGATACATTAGTTTCCGAGCCTGATTTCGATCTTTTGGAAGAATTCCATTTTCGAGCTACTCAACTATCGGGCTCATCCAGGTCGGCTCTGTCTCGATCATACACACATCTTCCTCGTCAGGCTCAGTAATGCTAGGTGCTGACAGGTGTTCTACAGGTACAACATTCAGCTCCTCATTTTCGGCGGAGGTGGCGAGCCGAGCTAAGGCATCTGCATTTGAGTTTTGTTCTCGGGGAACCTGTTCGATTGCATAAAACTCAAAAAACTCTAATGCGGACTTTGCCTTCTCCAGATAAGCTACCATTTTTGTACCACGAGCCTGGTATTCTCCCAAGATTTGATTAACCACGAGCTGGGAGTTGCTGTAGCAATGTATAGCTTTGGCCTTGAGCTCTTTTGCTATTCGTAGTCCCGCAAGTAAAGCCTCGTACTCAGCTTCATTATTAGATGCTTTAAAGCCGAACCTTAACGCAGAGTGAAATTTTCTCCCTGCAGGGGTGATCAGAATAACTCCTGCCCCCGCTCCATTTTCATTTGATGACCCGTCGACGTAAAGTTTCCACAGCTCGTGGGCCGTGGTTGTTACCTCGTCGTCGACTATACCGGTGCACTCCACTATGAAATCCGCCAACGCTTGTGCCTTAATGGTCGTTCTCGGATGGTAGGTGATCTCGAATTGTCCGAGCTCAACAGCCCACTTTAGGAGTCGACCAGACGCCTCTGGTTTAGACAAGACTTGCCTTAATGGTTGATCTGTCAGTACATGGATAGGATGTGCCTGAAAGTAAGGGCGGAGCTTGCGAGATGAGTGGATTAGACTGAGGGCGAGCTTCTCCATAAGTGGATATCTTGATTCTGCCCCCAGTAATCTTTTACTGATATAGTAGATGGGTTTCTGTAATTTCTCTTCTTCTCGTACGAGCACCGCGCTTATCGCGTGTTCGGTAGTTGAGAGGTATAGGAATAGTATTTCCCCCGTCTCAGGCTTCGATAGGATGGGCGGTTCGGCTAAGTTCTTTTTGAGCTCCTGAAAGGCTAGCTCGCACTCATCTGTCCATTCGAACTTCTTACTTCCTTTTAATAAGTTGAAGAATGGGAGACCGCGGTCCGTTGACTTCGAGATGAACCTGCTCAAAGCTGCCATCCTGCCAGTCAAGCTTTGAACATCTTTATGTTTCCGAGGCGAAGGCATATCGATCAGGGCCTTTATTTTTTCGGGATTAGCCTCGATCCCACGAGAATTGACAATGAAACCCAGAAATTTTCCTGAAGACACCCCAAAAGTGCACTTCTGAGGATTCAACTTCATGTTGTATTTTCTGAGCACGCCAAAGCACTCTTCGAGGTCATCAACATGGTTCTTGTTAAGTTGAGACTTTACAAGCATGTCGTCAACATACACTTCCATGTTGTTCCCTATTTGCTCTGAGAACATCATGTTTACGAGCTGCTGGTACGTGGCTCCGGCATTCTTGAGTCCGAATGGCATGACATTGTAGCAGTAGAGCCCTTTATCTGTGATGAAGCTCGTATGCTCTTGGTCGGGGGCATGCATGGGAATCTGGTTATATCCAGAATAGGCATCCATGAACGACATCAGACCATGCCCCGCCGTGGCGTCTACGAGCTGGTCAATTCTCGGCAGGGGAAAACAATCTTTCGAGCAGGCCTTGTTGAGGTCCAAGTAGTCAATGCACGTTCTCCACGTCCCATTGGGCTTCGGGACCAACACTGGATTGGCCACCCAGTCCGGGTAAAAAGCGTCCCTTATGAAATTATTTGATTTCAGCCTGTCCACCTCCTCCTTTAGTGCTTTCTTTCTGTCTTCATCCAGCTGCCTTCGCTTTTGCTGCTTCGGGGGAAAGCTTTTGTCTATATTCAATGCGTGGCTCACTACATTAGGGCTTATTCCCACCAAGTCGGAGTGTGACCACGCGAAGACATCCTGGTTTTTCTTCAGAAAGCAAATTAATTGCTATTTTGATTCGTCTTGGAGGTGTTTCCCGACCTTCACCTTCTTTGAGGGATCAGCTTCCTCGAGCAGAACTTCTTCGAGCTCCTCCAAAGGTTGGAGGTCAACTTTTTCCTCAATCCTCGGATCGATCTCCTCATCAATTTCTAAAACTGTCCCATCTTTATTTTGTATGACAACGAGTGCTTGAGCGCTCATTTGTTTCTTTCCCCTCAAGGAAATGCTGTAGCACTCCCTTCCTGCCAATTGATCTCCTTTCAACGTTCCGACCCCGCTCGGAGTTGGGAACTTAAGGGCCAGATGCCTTACAGATGAAACTGCCCCCAGCCCGACCAGGGCGGGTCTCCCGAGCAGTACATTGTAGGCAGATGGTAACTCTACTACCACGAACTCCATCATCTTGGTCACCGAGACTGGATAGTCTCCCAAGGTCACAGGGAGTTCGATGGACCCCATACAGGCCGTTCCTTCTCCAGAAAAGCCGTACAAAGTGGTTGCACAAGCCTTCAGGTCGTGAAGGGAGAGTCCCATTTTCTCTAGTGTTGCTTTATAAAGAATGTTAACTGAGCTCCCATTGTCTATGAGAACTTGGAGCACTCTTTTGTTGGCAAGCTGCAGGGTGATGACAAGTGGATCATGATGAGGGAACTGGACATGGGAGGCATCTTCTTCGGTGAAGGTTATAGACTGAGTTTCAACTCTTTGGCTTTTTGGTGCCCTTGGTTCGGGTTCATAAGGAGACCCGTCCCCTGTCTTCAGCTCATTCACATATCGCTTTTGAGCATTTCTACCCCCTCCTGCGAGATGGGGACCTCCCGAGATGGTTATTACGTCCTCTCCATCTATCGGCGGAGGCCTGTCTTCTTCCCAAGGTCGAGAGTTATTATTCTGTGCTGCTGGAAGCGCGGCTACTCTCTGGCTGGCAGTAGTCTGTCCAGTACTCTGGTTTTTGACATACTGCCGGAAATAACCTCTCGAGATCAACCCTTCGATCTCGTCCTTCAGCTGCCGGCACTCATCAGTTGTGTGTCCGGTGTCCCTATGAAACCTGCAGTACTTACTGGAATCCCTTTTGGACTTTTGATTCCTCATAGGGTCCGGACACCTGAAGGGGACCTGGTTTTCATTAGCCAGGTAGATATTTTCCCGAGATTCGTTGAGCTCGGTGTGTACTTTATATACGGAGTAATACCTTTCTCCTTTCTTTTTTTTTCCCCCTTCAGCCTCGGGGTTATTTCCCTCGCTCTTTTTCCTCTTAAAGGGATTCTCTGAGGTAGGTTGTGAAGTTACTGGATCAGCCGAGGTTGAGGCGGAGTTAATGTTTATCGTTGTAGTTTCGGTTTGCGAGGTTGCTTTTAGCGTTGACCTCGCCTCCTCTACATTGACAAATCTCTGCGCCTGCTTGTTAAACTAGGTTATTGACCACACCGGTTTCCCTTGCATGTCATCCCAAAGGGCGCTTCCAGGCAACACACCAGCTCGGATAGCCATCAAGTGTCCACTGTCGTCCACATCTCGTGCCCGGGCGACCTCTAGATTAAATCTTGTCAGGTAGCTTTTTAGTGTTTCACCCGGCTATTGCCGAACGTTAGTCAAAGTGGACGCCTCTGGTCTGACTCCCATCATAGCTCGGAACTGCTTCTTGAAGTCTCTAGACAACTGATCCCACGAAGTTATCGAGTGTCTCTTGTACTTCTCGAACCAACTCTTGGCAGGTCCGGCCAATGATGTCGGAAACAACATGCATCTGAGCTCGTAACCTACGTTACTGGCTCTCATAATAGTGTTGAATGTACTCAGGTGGCTACATGGGTCGGTTTTTCCTTCAAACGCTGGGACGTGAGGAATCCGGAACCCTTGAGGAAACTGAGTGTTAGAAATATTGGGAGCAAACGGCTCGAGCTCCTCATCAGAGTCCTCGTATCGACCACTCCCTCGTTCATTCTTCAAAAGCCTAAAGGCTTTTTCGAGCTGATCAATCCTTTCTTGGACTGGGTCCTTAGGGGGTGTCTGGAATTGATAGTCATTAATCGCGATCCCAGGCTCGCGCCTCCGTGAGGGATCTCTACGCCCATTCAAATGATTCCTTAGATCCGGATTTGTCTGATCTCCTTTCCCCCTGCTCTGATTCAGATGATTTCGCAGGTCAGGATGGCTCTTGTGATTTCCAGTATTTTTACGACCCCGGTCGTGTTTACTGACGGACCTAGTTTCTCCGGACTCATCACTGGTGAAACTCATTGATCGGTCATTTCGTGGTGGATCCTTTCTACGTCGCCTTGTCTCCGCAATGCGAGATCGGGACGTCTGACTTCTCTCAGATGGCGCACCTCTCCGCCCCTGGAACGTCTCTCTGTTTCCTTGTCTTTCCCCTGTACGCCCTTGATCCTGATCTCGACCAGGTTGAGCGTTTCTGCGGGGAGGTGAAGGATATCTTATGGGAGACGGAGGGAACCGTATAGGTGACGGTGGTTGTCGTCCTTGCCTCGGCCTGGAGGGTCCAGAATTTTCCCGAGATGGGCCAGTTGCGTTCGGTGCACTACCAGGAACCTGAGTCCGAGCCTCGGCAGGAGCTCGGTTGTTCTCAGTTCCTGCAGGCACTTCCACAGGTGGATTAGGCGGGACCCGAGCTCGGGTACTCCTCTGAGGCCTAGAAGGAGCAGATGGCTCTGTTGGTGCTGGAGGCTGTGCTGGCCTCCTTGTGGCAGCATTTTTTCGTGGACGTCCACGGGGCCTCCGGGGAGGAACGTGCACGTCCCTTGGAGGAGGGACTTGGTCTTCGCGTGGAGGCGGGGGCTGGGCCACCTGCGCCTCTGCGGCTATCCTATTCAACTCCTCGTTACGTTTGTTGGCTTCTGCCAACAGCTGTTTCAGCTGCCGATTCTCCAATTCTACAATAGGGACATAACGCTCAGGGTTATAGTACATGTCCTCATCCCTTGGTTGTGGAGGTGGTCCCCGGGAATCAGAGGACCCACTCCTTTCATCAGCGTCCGGGTTCTCCATTGGCTGTTTTCCAGGACGCCTTGGGTAATTTTCTTCAGGAGTGTTCTGATTGTTTGCAGCCATGAATCTCTCAGGGATGGATGCTTGAGGCTCTCAATGAAAGCACCAAACTGTTGACGCTGTTTTTCGTCAACAGATAAAAGAAGAGAGCACGTAAACAATTAAAGACAATGGCCAAAAGAAACAAACGAATCAAACACACGGTTTTTTACGTGGTTCAGCAGTTAAATCTTCCTAGTCCACGAGTCTCTGTTATTAACCTCAAGATTATCTCTGAACAATTCTTTAGCATGAATTCTACAGAGTTTTCTCCCAAGGATCAGAATTTCCCTCCTTTACAATGGTGCATGACTTCTCTATTTATAGAGAAGGATGCAGAATACTATCCCACATATTTTGGGTAGTTACTCTTTTGTGAATAAAAATAAATGGCTTTAAATGCCAATAATCAGATATAAAAGGAAACGTCCCCCAAAGATCAGGGGGCGTATAACTGTATTAAATAATATCCCACAATTCTTGGGGATTTACATCAATTAATGAAGGCTACATCTCATAGTTATAATACTTGTAGATATTCAAGGTGGTCATAGCGTATCTTCAAGGCTCCAGCATTTCTGGTCTCATGTCATTGTGCGAGCCACTGACATCTCCCGAGCTAACGTTTCTTTCGAGATGGGATATCGAGCTCAAGAACCACGCTCCGAAGTTCCTGAAGATGAAGGTGTTCCCGGAGCTACCTTTCGAGATCGAGGTCATTTCGAGATCACCGCATTCGAGATCATACATCATACTTTGCAGGCTCGAATTACAATCCTAGATCACTCTAATCCTCACGAGACCATTTGTGGCGAACTCAGATTTCGAGGTCATATTTACTATGGCTCGAAATCTGGGTATAACAACATGCTAAGAGGATAGAGTAGGTGTGCTACTAGATTTTAGCTGCTTGTGTGAGTATAGCACTTGTAGGAATTATCTTGGGTGTGTATAACTCAGGATAATAGGATGCCACCACGGAACTGCCGAGTGTGAGTACAGCGCAGGCAGGGCAACGATGTCTTGAGGGAACGGCCGAGTGTGAGTACAGCGCAGGCTAGACTAGTAGCCACCGTGGGAATGCCGAGTGTGAGTACAGCGCAGGCAAGGCAGATTACATTTCATGTCCGATCAACATGACTTGTTAGTGTTTATGTGTGTGAGAGTAACACACATTATGTTAGTGTGAGATAGTGTTTATATATCGCACGATGATTATTATGCTTATGATGTTTAGTTGAAAGTTTATGTTTTCTGGTTTGGGGAGTTATGTCCTACATAGCTCTTCTTACTGGGCGTTAGCTCACGGGTACTCTGTGTGCAGGTAAAGGCAAAGCAAAGCAGTGAGTAGTGCGGGCTCGAGGCATGGATGGAACATGTTAGAGGCTGGGCTCCAGTTATTTTATGTTTTTAGAAATAAATGTTATGTTTTTAAATTTTAGACTTGAATGGTTATTTTCTTTATGTTTTTGTTATTAAACATAGCGTCCAACATTTTTATTTTTAAATAATGAGATCTCATTGTCTGTTTAAATTTTAAATAAATATTTTCTCTTAGTGTCTTAAAGTATTTATTGTTTATTATTTTTAAATGGACTCCCTAAGTAACGTTTCGGGAAATCGGGGCGTTACAGTTATTTCCTAGAGAGATCCCTTAGTGCTTAGAGAATAGGGGGAAATAAGCTTTTGGACAAAGGTTTTGAACCTTGTTCAAGTTGGTGATCCCCACTACTCTACACTTTGGTTGTGTGAGAGTTTGTTCTTTTATTGGTTTTATTTTCATCATTGTGATCTTGTTGATCTTATTTACTTGTATTATTATGATTTTGAGTTTGTAATCTTCTTCTTCTACATCTTTCTATTTACTTGTATTTTGAGCAATTGAGTTGTAATATTTCTTTAATCAATATTATCTTGTCTATTGTATTTTTGCATAGAGTTGTATTTTGGTTTTTCCATATTTCCATTGAGTATAACATATATTTTTCCTAACAATCAAAAGCTTAATTTCCTTTTCAATGGAAGGAGAAACCATAGAGATCTTGTGAGGATCCAACTTTGAAAAGATTGTAAGATAAGGTAATGTTCTTCTTTTGTTTTCTTAGAAGATCTAATGGTTTTCATATAGTGATAGAAATGAGAAGAAGAAAATTCTATAAATGAGGTTCATTTTTTTCTAATCTCCTTTATTTTTTCAAATATAGTGGTTAGATTAGAAGATTATTTAATATATTGAGTTTTTGTTATATGTGATTAATGTGTAAATAATCTAGTAGATTATTGGGTTATATGCTAGCATGATATAAAATTGTCTTATTATGTGATAATGATAAATTATTAGAATGACAATTTTATGAGTTTTATATGACATGCATAAATATATTGATTTTGTGAATCAATAAAAATGTGAAATCATACGTGTATGAAATTTATGTTTACATATTAATAAAGAGTCATGTTAGTATGATATAAGTCATATATTTTGACAACTATGTGAAATTATTTTGAAATATAATCATGCAAACATTTGTGAGGTGTTAATAGGTTTTATCCTATATTATTGTTAGTATGTGATTTGTGAATAAAAGAATTATTTGATAATTAAATTTTTTCTCATTTAAAAGATGAGCATCTCATTTTATGAGATAAGAAAAGATGAACCTAAGGGGGTTACATCTTTTAATGGTTGTGTCTTGCCATTGCAAGAAAAATGGATCAACGTGGATTCAAAATTGTGGGATGACATATTGACTCAATGGACTTATCGTCTAGAGTGTGGTCAAATGAAATTTATTTGAGAATTATTTAGTGACAGTAATTCTTAAATATTCAATGTCTCAATATAGAGACATTTCTAAATTGGAGAAGCAATTTTGAATCTTTACACCAATAGTGAATAGATTAAAGAGAACATTATTCATTTTGGTTAAAGATGGTGATATTTTTAAATTAATCTCAATGAGGAAATAATTTTAAACTAAAACATAAGAAATTAAAGTGTTTAAATAAATCAATGAGGGTTTATTTTCTTTGATTTAAAGTGTTTAAAAAATTGACATCTTCAAATTGATTTTGATGAGAAAATCAGTGGATGTAAAATTGGTGTTTTCAAAAAAATCTAAAAGACTCTTTGAAAATACACAAAAGTTGTTTAAGTGATTTTGAGATTATTTAGACAACTAAAAGTGAAAATGAGTGATTATTTGTTTGAGAAATTCTCATACTACATTTGTGTTCACATTTTAATTTTGTGAAATACATAAAAGAAAGAAACTAAGTAAAAGTTGCTTTGAAAGAAGTATACCTTGCTTTAGCAAGTAAATAGATCAAGATAAACATTGAGGTTTTTATCTTTAGAGTTTATCATGTGGCTTAGAGGACTCATGATGAACTTTGAGAATCATAAGTCTAGATTTATCTTCGAGAATAAATGACTTAATAGAAATGAAGAGATTTCTTTTTAAAAGTGATTATCACTATGTGAGAAATGTGAGGGTGATGCTCCAAAAGTTAATCAATTTATTTTGTTGATAATAATTGATTAATTTGGTCATCCTATCAAATAGGTGATTTGGAATTCCACTTTCTAAATCACATTGGCTATGTGTGTATAGAATGAACAAATCTAGACATGTTTGGTGTCTAAAGTTATTGTTTTTTAATATTTGAATTCAAGAAGAAATCAATTTAAAACATAAAGGAGAATTTTAGAAACAAAGAGGTTTCTAGAATTAATATTCAAATGTTTATCTTGGATATTGAACTATAAAATAGTGGGGGTGTTGACTATGGTCAAAATCACTATTTTAAAGAGGTAACTATTTTAATCAAACTATAGATAGCAACAAAGTTTGAATAAAATAATGAGAGTGTCTAAGTATGCATACATGAGAAAAATGATTCAAATGGAATCATTTCTACATCTCAAGGGATGGGACTTAGACTCCCTAAAGAGATTCACGGTTGATGGTAACCTATCTTAATACTAGTAACCAAACTAGTATTAGGTTCAATAGGTAATAACAAGTCAATCAAGTGAATAGTAGTAGCACTCAAACTATGTCCCATATGAGATATGAGTACTAGTATGTTACCAAAATGAGGGTTAAAACCGAAAGGTTTTTTAATAGAACTCAGTCTTGAAAAGACAACTATTTTAGGGTAACAAAATATTGTAAGAGTTCTACCTATATAGACCTAGGGGTGGTGCCGCCCCTCATGAGAATTGGGAGTCATTCTTAAGAAAAGTCTATGAATGGAATGTGCACATGGCCATTGTTGACTGTGATTTTAGCCAACGACGTGAGAACGTCAATAACGACAAGCCTTCAAGAGAATATAAACGACACAGACGGTAAAATAAAGAACACACAAGAGATTTTTATAGTGGTTCAGCCCCGATTGTCGGTAATAGCCTAATCCACTTAGAGTTGTGATTTATAGATCTATACTCAAGATCAGATGGACTGAGCCAACTGAGTTTCTTCAGTACAGATTGTGAAAATACAAGAGTTCTCTCAAATATCAGCACTTTCTCTCTCTAGAATAGACATACCCAATTTTCTCTCTCTAGAAAGAAGAAGCAGAAGGGCCCCTCTCTCATCCCCTAAGCCCCCTATTTATAGGCTTAGGGTCATACATACGGTATCCCCAATAACCGGGATATTTTATTATATTTATTACATTTAAATTACAAAGAAACATTCAAAATTCAAAATGTAACAAACCCCCCATTTGTGGGAAGAATGAGAGATTCCCACATATGTTGTTGAAGTTGTTTCTGGGGATTTTGACATAGTCTCACATGCATGTTGGTTACTCCTTCAAGCTTTCCTTGGACCAAGGTGATATATGCATGCTTGGCTCTCCTCGGACCAAGGTGGTCTGAGCTAACACCCTTGCTTCTCACCTCGGACTAGTCCGAGCATACCTTCTTCAATCAAGGTCCGACCGGGCCTTGTGGCCTTCTCCTCGGACCAAGGTGGTCTGAGGCATCCTCCTCTTGCCTTCTCCTTGGACCAAGGTGGTCCAAGGAATCCTCCTTGACATCTCACTTTGGACAAGCCTGAAGCACTCCCCTTTAGCATCTCCCAACTATGTCCGATCGGACATTGTGTAGGCTCTCCTTGGCAAAATCTAAGTCTCCATTCTTGGCTTGCATGGGACTCCTCCTCCTTAGCTACTTACCTTGGACATGTTCGAGCCAACTCTTAGGAAACCTTGGGAGGCTTACCTCAAACACACCCTTGGGGTCTCCTAGGACCACATCCTCCTTGGGGTCTCCTAGTACCACTTTCTCCTTGGGGTCTCCTAAGACCACTTTTTTAAGTTCTCCTCGGACCTCATCCTTGGGTTCTCCTAGGATCACTCTCTAGGGGTCTCCTAGGACCACATCCTCCATGGGGTCTCTTAGGACCACTCCCCTTAGCTCTCCTAGAATGCATTCTCCTTAGCCTCCTAGGATGCATTCTCCAATTTTTGGGTATAACAGCCATTAACGATGCAAAAGCGATACATTGAGATCTCAATTGAACATAGCAAAGATGTGTGTGTTATCACCGGTTTGTTATTAAGGGATAGTGGTTCAATGCTTCGGCAACCAAAATTTCAACAAGTTTTGTCATAATTACACTAAGGTAAAATTCAAGTTGAAAGACATTTTACTTTATGCACCAATGCGAATGTTTCTATAGAGAGTGATTATTTACTCAAGTGGGGGAATATTATATTTTAATATCATGTTTGATTGATTAAATAAGTGTTACAAAAGTGATTATTTAATCTAGTGGGGGAATGTTATATTATTTCATATAATATAATGTTAGATTAAATAATGTGATAAAATGTGATTTGTCACACAAATGTGATTGGTCACACCTTGTAACATATTATTGAGAGTCACAAAATTAGACACATGTGTGTGCCCAAATGTGACATATTTTGGAGTTACAAAATCAGTTACAAATTTGTAACTCCTAAATATTACCTAATAATGTGTATATTGTATGTTACACATTTGAGATTGGATTTCACAAAGCCATGATGAAATATGGTTGTTGGAGACATGTTTTTAACTCCCAATAGGTGTTTGGAGGTTACAAAATCATGTGGGAAAGGATTTGGGATGTTTTGGGACGTTTCTGAACGTTTTGGAAAAATGACTTTTTTGTGCTGCAAATAGCCTATGGCCGCGGCCACTGACATTCCCTGACCGCGGCCTGGGGAATAGAGGCCAGTGGTCGCAACCACTGATAATCCTGGCCGCAGCCAGTGAGGCTGACAGCCAACTTGGTTTTTCAGTTTTTTCCAAATTGAACGATTCTAAAATCCCAAATAACTCCCAAATCTCCATTTTAATTCCATAAACATCCAATTAAATATTGGTAACAACCATGGGGGTTGGTGGAATTTGAAATTCAAAGGGTACCCCAAACTCTATAAATAGGAGCCTAATGCTCACTTGTAAGACACGCCATTTTCCATCTACAAAGCACTTTGCTGGAAAATACACCATAAATGCTTGATAATTCCAGAGAGTTATTTCCTAGAGAGATCCCTTAGTGCTTAGAGAATAGGGGGAAATAAGTTTTTGGACAAAGGTTTTGAACCTTGTTCAAGTTAGTGATCCGCACTACTCTACAATTTGGTTGTGTGAGAGTTTGTTCTTTTATTGGTTTTATTTTCATTCTTTTGATCTTGTTGATCTTATTTACTTGTATTATTATGATTTTGAGTTTTTAATCTTCTTCTTCTACATCTTTCTATTTACTTGTATTTTGAGCAATTGAGTTGTAATATTTATTTAATCAATATTATATCGTCTATTGTATTTTTGCATAGAGTTGATTTTGGTTTTTCCATATTTCCACTGAGTATAACACATATTTTTCCTAACACATATTACTACTTGCTTTTTTATTTTTATTGTTTTTTAAATCATATATTTTTTAAGGTACAACCTTTTTTTTTTTTGCAATAACAATCATTCTAATGTCTTTATTTACTAAATTAACAATGTGTTTTGTAAATACTAAAATTGGCATATTTTATAGACATATCTTTTTAATTAAAAGATTATTTTTATTTTCCCTTTCTTGTGATTTTCGAAATATCATTTTCTCTTTCTTGTGATTTTCAGAATATTTACATTCCTTATTTAGCCTTATATTATCACAATATGATTATAAAGAGAATATATATCTTGTTTATTTAAAGAAAATATTTTGTACTTACTCAAAATTATTTCTTGATATTTGACTTTAAATTTTCATGCAGCTCAAGATATTAAAACTCTAGAAACTAAATCTTTGATATAATTAATCATTATTTCCATCTTGAGAATTTTGAGCTGACACAAGTATTATCTGTCCCCACCAAGATCGTATCTGCCGGATCAACATCTTCTAAAAAAGGCAATTCTTCATCAATCAAGAATATCCTCAAATATTCTTGCCTTTATTAGGAGATTCATTCTCAGCCTTTATGAGCACGAAATGGACTCTATAAATAGCTCTCTAAGGCTTTGAGAAAAAGCGAACTCGTTGGTGCATAGTTTATGAGTGAATTGTGTGAAAGTTCCTTATTTGTATTCAAGATCATAGTATTCACGTGATCTTGTGGTAAAATGAGTGTTTAGTTTTTGTGGTAAGTTTATACCACTTTCATGAGTGAATACATGTTGTAATTTGAACACAATTTTTATAAGTCGTCAAGAGAGGATTTTTACAAGCCTTGTGTCAAGAGGATGCAAGCACTTGCTGGCCATTGCAGAGAGTTCAAGTGGTTGAGTGTTTCAATCAAGATGATATTAGTGAAGAGAAGTACAACAAAGTTGCGGCAAATCTCAAGATGGAGTCTTGTTTTGTTTAAGTCAATATTTTGTACTTATGATTCTTTATTAATTGGTTTTATTCTCTGGGTGTGGCCCCAAGGAGTAGGTTATCCGAAAGGGTTTCTGAACCTTGTAAAAATATGTTGTGTTCTTTGTTGTTTTTGAACTGTCTTTTTATTGTATTCAGTTTCTGTCGTGACAAGTTCTTATTCTGTCCCGACAGAACTGAAATTTGTTTAAACATTTAATTACCATTCCGCTCTTTAATTAATTCACATGGTTTAATTAATTTGGTAATTACCAAAAACGGAATTTCAATTGGTATCAGAGTGGATCACTAAACTCTTAGTGAGATTTTGTGGTTTTCCGTTTGTTTTGTTTCTTGTGAAATGTCTTTCTTTACAGAAGGTGGATCTATAACTCGCCCTCCATTGCTGAATGATACTAACTATCCATACTGGAAAGTAAGGATGAAAATTTTTGTCAAATCCCTTGATGAAATGGCTTGAAGATCATTATTGACCAGTTGGACACCACCTGTTGAGACAGATTTGAAATCCGATAAGACACAGGTAAAATCTGAAATTGAATGGTCTAATGAAGAAGATAAATTTTCAATTTATAATAATAAAGTTTTACATGCAATTTTTAATGGTGTTGGTGAGAGTTATATAAAATTGATTTCATCTTGTGAGTCTGCCAAAGATGCTTGGGAAATCCTTCAAACTCAATTTGAAGGAACCGCTGATGTTAAGCGATCTAGGCTTGTAATGTTGACCACAAGATTTGAAAACCTTCGCATGTCTGAAAAAGAAATCCTCACTGAGTTTTATGAAGAATTATCTGACATTGCTAATGAATATTTTGCTTTAGGAGAAAAATTGTCTGACTCTGTTTTGGTTAGGAAAATTTTTAGATCTCTTCCTGACATGTTTCAATCCAAGATCACAGCCATTGAGGAGGTAAAGAACCTTGACACGTTGAAAGTTGAGAAATTTATGGGATCTCTTCGAACTTTTGAACTACATCAAAAGATCCGCCAACAAGAGAAACCAATTGTTGTGAAAGAGAAATCGATTGCCTTGAAATCTTCCAAACAGAAAATGGAAAGCTCAGATGAGGAAGATGATGATGAAAGGATCTTGTTATCAAAAAAAAAAAAAAGTTTATGAAAAACATTGGTAACAAGAAAACATGTCTAAATCCTCCAAAGGTAATAATTTTTCAAAACATTTTGAATCTAATAATAAAAAAGGTATTCAATGCAGGGAGTGTGAAGGTTTTGGATATATTCAATCTGAATGTGCCAATACCTTAAAGAAAAATAAGAAGGTCATGGGAGTCACTTGGAGTGACCAGGACTCTGAAAGTAGTGATGAGGAAGAAAATTCTAATCTTGCCTTAACTTCTATTTTTTCTTGCTTACCTCTTCCTGTGCAGGTGAATGAGAACATTGTTTGTTTAAATAATATTATTTCAACAGATGAAGGTTCCCATGGTGATTCGGATGAATCTTATTTGGGTGAGGATTCCTTGAAAGAATCATACAAAAACATGTATGATCAATGGTTGAAAGTATGTTCAGATAATTGTTTGATGGCAAACAATAACAAATTTCTCAAGAAGAGAAATGAAGAACTTAACTCTCTTGTTATAAAATATGAAATTGAGATTGTTGCTAAAGATTCTGAAATCAATCGTTTGTCTAATGAAGTTGATAAAATTGTGAAAGGTGTCAAAATACTTAATCATAGATCTATGGTTTTGAATGATGTTCTGCTTGCAGGTCAAAAAGCTTGTGGTTTTTCTAGGTTAGGATCAAATGGATCTAAACCCAAAGGAAAAACAATTTATATTTCTGGAAATCTTCTTATTGTTTCTACAACTGACCCTTCTGCAGGAACAACGCAAACTCATGTGGCATCATCTTCTAAATTCTTCACAACACATGAGAAACATACCAGAAATTTTGAGAATAAAAAAATTGGTCATTTTATTCCAATTTGCCATTTTCTGTGGAGTGAAAGGTCATTTTCGACCTAAATGTTTTACCTTGATGAATTTTCTTCAAAAAAATTACTTTAATCATCATGGTAATTTGAGACAAATGCCCTTGAAGAAAAGGACACGACCTAAGAAAGTTTGGGTGAATAAAAATGAATTCAAATGTCTTGCTACCTTTACTTGTCTTAGAACATGTGCTTTTAACTCTTGGTATTTTGATAGTGGTTGTTATAGGCATATGACAGGTAACAAAAGCATATTCACTGACTTCAAGACTTTGAAAAATGGGGAAGTCACATTTGGAGATGGTAAGTCTTGTAAAGTACTTGGTAGTGGCACTCTAAATTATGAAGGACTACCAAAGTTGCAAAATGTTCTTTTGGTTGATGGACTTAAAACTAATCTAATTCTTATAAGTTAAATTTGTGACAAAGACTTGTTTGTAAATTTTTCACATGATAATTGTTTTGTGCTTGACCAAAATGGAAATTGTGTTTTGAAGGATTATAAATATGTTGGCAATTGTTACACATTATCTCAATCACGCAGTTTTCACACAAATACAATGAGTGATACTAATTTGTGTCATGAAAAACATGGTCGTGTGGTTTTTGAAAATTTGAGAAAAATTGGGCGTGTGAGTCATGTTCATGATTTACCGAATTTAAGTAAATATTTTTTTGGTAAATGTGAACCATGTCGATTGGGAAAACATTTGAAAATTTCCCATGAAAAATGTTTTAATGTTGGAGTGTGTGCTCGCTTCCAAGGGAACCCCATGGAGTCTCATGTGACTGCTGTGAAAAGAATTATTCGTTATATCAATAATACTCTTGATTTAGGCATTTGGTACTCCAAAGAAACAAACTCTAACCTTGTGTGTTATAGTGATGCAGATTGCGCAGGAAACACTGATGACCGCAAAAATACAAGTGGTGGTTGTTTTTACTTAGGAAACAATTTGGTCTCCTGGCATAGTAAAACACAAAACTCCATCTCCTTGTCAACAACAGAAGCTGAGTACATAGCTGCTAGAAGCTGTTGTACTCAACTTTTGTGGATGAAACAAATGTTGGCTGACTATGGGTTTGATCTTAAAACTTTAACAATTTTTTTGTGATAATACAAGTGCTATTAATATCTCCAAAAATCATGTTCAACACTCTCGCACCAAACATATTGACATTCGTCATCATTTTATTAGGGAACTTGTTGAAAACAAAACTCTGATTTTAGAATATGTTGAGACTAACAAACGAATTGCAGATATTTTTACTAAAGCTTTAGACACAATCAGATTTGATTCCCTCAGGAAATCCTTGGGGGGTTTGTTTTATTTGAAATTTCCAATAATTGATTGTCTTGCCTTGCATATGTGATTTTGTAAATCTCTTGTCCTGTTTGGAAGAAATTTGATGAGCATATTTTTTAATTTTTAGAAAATGAACGTTATAATTCTTATATTTTGCGAGGAATAAAAACCATATTTGAAAAATTATAGACTATCCAATTTATATTTGATCAAATCATTATGTTTGTTTTTGTATGAGCATTCCTTAATCTAGTTTCTTTTTCTGGCTCCATTTTGGAAAAGAGCTACCTATATTGATGTGTGAAAGCCGACACTGAGTAAGTTGGTACCAGGTAATTAGCAATTATATTGGAGGATACGCTAACAGTGTAAAGGGCTACCATCAGTATAAGAGTTGTAGCCTCCATTATGGTTACAATTTGAAAAAGGCTACAATTGCCAAACATGGGCAATGACCCTAGCTTTAAAAGGCAAACAAGAAATGCCAAATTGATTACACATGCACACACATATGCCTGTTGACTACACTGTGTAAGAATGTTGTAAGACTCATACATATAATGAATTGATTAAAATATTTTTTGTGATTGGTATATTCTTTTTCGAATTATGGTCACTTAGTATTTCAATTATAATTCATTATTCTAATTTGTGAAGAAAAAAAATTGTTATCGTGTTTCTCTTGAACAGAACTTGGCATTTACATGGACACATAAGGTATGACAATTTATCTTTTTATTTTCGACAATTTTTAAAAAAAAATAATAATAAAAAAATAAATTGTTGACCGAGTGCTAAAGAAAAAATCAAGTTTGAAAATGATTGATGCAATTTATTTGTTTTATCTCATTATATTCAAAATCATGCAAAAAGTTTCCAATTTTGAGGTTTGAAAGAATTTTGTTTTTTAAAATGAGATATTTTGGCATTTTCACATTAAATTCGGTTACCCATTTTTAGTTACCCATTTTCGAACTTGCATCATTTGTGCACCGAATTCTCTATATATTCGTATTTACCATGGCTGTTTAATTCTAAGTGTTTTCTTGTTTTTCTTTCTCGCTCACTTGTACCCAAGTTGTTTAGGTTTTTATTCTTTGTGTGTCTGTTTACTTCTCTTCTAGCAGCCATGAAGACCCGAGGTCGTGGTTCCACCACCAAAGCTAGAAAGGTCAAAGACATTAATTTGGCTGATTCTGGGTCTGGTGATGTTGAGTCTGAAACCCCTACTGTCTCGACTGCTCTCGCTTCTATTCAAACAGGAATCGCAAGTCTCTCCGAGAGGTTCACTAACATGGAGGATACTCAGCGCCAAATTCTTGCTTCGTTGGCGATCATCAATACATCTACCACTCCAGCTCCATGATGGTTACCGTTCCTTTAGATCTATTTTTATTTGCTTTTGATAAATGTAAAAGAACACTAAAAGTGTCCTTGTTTTTCGTTTCATTTCGTTCGTTCTTTGGCATTTTCTTAGACAATGAGGGGGAGAGAGAGTAACTCTATTTTTGTGCTTTGATTATGTTGTTTGACCTGCAATTGCTCATTGTTTTTGTTTATTGTCTTAGTCTTGTGCTTTGGTTATTTTTGACAGGGGGAATCATTTTGTGACTCTTGTGAATTTAAGCACTCACTTGTTTCATGCAGGGATCTTTTAAAAAATAAATATGTATTTTCTATAAAATTGCCAAATAGGGAGATTATAACGCCCTGGATAACCAAGACCGTTACACTGTGTGTTTAAAATAGTGCAAGACTTGCTAATCAAGTCATTCAGACAAAGTGTAAACTCTATACCATTATCAGAGTAAGAATAAAAAGATTTTGGTCACAAACAGGCTATTTTCATTAAAAATGACGGTTTAATACACAAAGACTCAAAACAGGGTTTAGATGTCTTAGTTACAACAAATTCTAGAAGTTACAAATAGTTCAAGCCACTCTAATGGCAAAATATACATTTTAGGTTTCCGTTCCTGTATAATTTCTCGACCGTGGCGGCCGAGCAGCTGACGATGTACACCTCGCCCCCAGAGCTCTCTAACTCATGGTTGATTCAGCCTACCCTTGCCTTTACCTGCACCACGTAGCACCCATGAGCCAAGGCCCAGCAAGAAAGCATAATAACATAGTAAGATCAGCAACACTTATCAAATATTTCACAATGCTCAACTAAGAATTCAATATTTCATAACATTTATCCAATCAGTAATAACAGTTTGCCATCCAAACAATCAACCAACTATATTCATAACACAATATTCACATTCATAACCAATAGATTGTCATATCCATCAAATAACATTCAGGGTTGGCGCCCTTAGTCGCACCCTCTATTTAACACACTGTCTTCGGCTCATTAGGGCCGCCCCCAGTGTAATACTCACTGACTCCGGCCAGCTTAACCGAGCTCAGTGATAAATAAGCTGCCTCAGCTACCAGTGGCCGAGCCGCGCCCCAGTGCGCAAATATTGATTCCGACACCCTTAGGCCGATAATCGCATGTCCCATGGCATAATAACACCATCTCACGACATGATATACAAATGTAGGGAGCTCTTAGTCCCATCGTGTCCACATGGTTAATCACATTCACATAACAATGCATACAAACATAGGGAACACCTAGTCCCAACCTAACCACATACTCAGGTGCAGCTTTCTTACCTGTATCCCGAGCTTCCGATGCCCCAACGCCGCGAGCACGGTCCTCTATCCCGAGCCTCACCAAAGACCTAGTCACAACACAAACGAAACATCCTCACCATCGTGTTCACATGGTTAATCACATTCACATAACAATGCATACAAACATAGGGAACACCTAGTCCCAACCTAACCACATACTCAGGTGCAGCTTTCTTACCTGTATCCCGAGCTTTCGATGCCCCAACGCCGCGAGCACGGTCCTCTATCCCGAGCCTCACCAAAGACCTAGTCACAACACAAACGAAACATCCTTTATCACTAACCAATCCAAATCTACTTCCCGGAACCAATCCCACACTCTCTGAATACCCCAAATCCCTAAAACAATGCACCAAAGACATCCCCTGAATCCCCGGAGCAAAGGCTCAAAATTGCAAAATATCACATTCTGAAAATGGCCTAGCGCCGCGGCGCTGCCCTATAGGGCCACGGCGCCCAGCAAGTCAGAGAGCACACACACCGCCCAGAAACAGCCTTGCGCCACGGCGCGCTAGAACAGCGCCGCGGCGCTCCTTCGCGAGCCCAGAATTCTGGGTTTTTCCCCTGCGTTTTCCCGAACCCATAACACTTCAAATCACCCCAAACTTATACCTAAGCCTCAAAATCAATTCAGAACCCCAAATGAACCCCTTTTAACAACCTATAAACATCACAAACAACCCCAATCACACAAACACACCCCAAAATCCTATCTTGAGTTTCAAATTCCTAAAACTTTAACCATGGCTTCCAAAACTACAAATCATGCTTCAAAAGTCTTAAGCCACACCAATTACGAAATTAAACATGCTAAAGATTCTTACCTCAATCAAACTCAGCTTGAACTCCTCCCAATTCCAGCTCCCAACCTATTTGCTCTTGATTACCCTAATTGAATTTCAAAGTAAAACCAGCCATATTCCCTTTAAGTTTTCTCACTTAATCTCTGAAAATTCAGACTTAAATTCAACTTAAACATAGCACAATTCTTACCTTTGAGAAATCCTAGCTTAAACCTGGTTTTGATTGCCTCAAACTCCCTTTGAGTCTCCTCCTAGGTCCCAAGTTCAGCCCTTTCTTCATTTCCCTTTTCTTTCTAGCCCTTTCTTTCAAATTCAGCATAAACCAAAATATCACAAAGTATAATACGTATTCCCTTTTCCTACAGCTGAAGTAATCCTAATCCTTGCCTAATGACCATTTTACCCTTCCATCTAACTCTCATTCCAACTAAACCTCAAGGCCCTTCTTGTCATTCCTACTTCCTTACAATTCTACCACTTCTTTTAACCAATCTCGTTACTCTCTATGGTTACTAGCAGTTACACAAGTTACCAAATTACCAGTTACCATTATCTCACAAGAGCTAACTTACAAAATCCCCAAAATACCCCTAGACTCCTCCCGAGCCGGGTATAAAATCCCCGTTGTGACTTCTGAGTTATCTAGCTCTCTAGGACCGTCTCGGCACGTGCATCGCATTGATATCACCACACCCACGTGGTACAAATCACATCACATAATTATCACACTTATGCCCTCAACGGGCTAGAATTATCACATATCATAATACACATAGTCATGCATCTCAAATACTCAAATAGTCATATAACATGCTTAAAATCATAATCATGCGTCCTAATCATTAAATTCACGCATACTTCCCATTATGCCCTCCAGGCACGCTAATCAAGGCCCTTAAGCCTTATTAGCAAATTTGGGTCGTTACAACTATTCCCCCCTTACAGAAATTTCGTCCTCGAAATTTTATCTGTACTATCCAGAATATAAATTACATATCTTTTTAATTAAAAGATTATTTTTACTTTCCCTTTCTTGTGATTTTCGGAATATCACTTTCTCTTTCTTGTGATTTTCGGAATATTTACATTCCTTATTTAGCTTTATATTATCACAATATGATTATAAAGGGAAGATATATCTTGTTTATTTAAAGCAAATATTTTGTACTTACTTAAAATTGTTTTTGGATATTTGACTTTAAATTTTCGTGCAGCTCAAGATATTAAAATTCTAGAAACTAAATCTTTGATATAATTAATCATTATTTCCATCTTGAGAATTTTGAGCTGACACAAGTATTAGCTGTCCCCACCAAGATCATATCTGTCGGATTAGCATCTTTTAAAAAAAGGTAATTCTTCATCAATCAAGAATATCCTCAAATATTCGTGCATTTATTAGGAGATTCATTCTCAGCCTTTATGAACACGAAATGGACTCTATAAATAGGTCTCTAAGGCTTTGAGAAAAAACAAACTCGTTGGTGCATAGTCTATGAGTGAATTGTAATATTTGTGAGAGTTCCTTATTTGTATTCAATATCATAGATTCACGTGATCTTGTGGTAAAATGAGTGTTTAGTTTTTGTGGTAAGTTCTTACCACTTTCATGAGTGAATCCATGTTGTAATTTGAACACAATTTTTATAAGTCTTCGAGAGAAGATTTTTACAAGCCTTGTGTCGGGATGATGCAAGCACTCACTGGCCATTGAAGGGAGTTCAAGTGGTCAAGCGTTTCAATCAAGATCAGATTAGTGAAAAGAAGTACAATAAAGTTGCGACAAATCTCAAGAGGAAGTCTTGTTTGTTTAAGTCAATATATTTGTACTTATGATTCTTTATTAATTGGTTTTATTCTCTGGGCGTGGCCCCAAGGAGTAGGTTATCCGAAAGGATTTCTGAACCTTGTAAAAATTCGTTGTGTTCTTTATTGTTTTTGCACTGTCTTTTTATTATGTTCAGTTTCTGTCATGACAAGTTCGGATTCTATCCCGACATAACTGAAATCTGTTTAAACATTTAATTACCATTCCACACTTTAATTAATTCACATGGTTTAATTAATTTGGTAATTACTAAAAATAGAATTTCATGTTTTTTATATGAGATTATGCAGATGGCTTTAAAACTATCTCCAAAACTAAAGTGAGGTGGCTAAACTAGTACAAATTACTTGCATTTCTCTTTTTATTGTTTTAGGTTACTTATTTATTTTGTCAATTACAACTTATTCTATACTTCAACTGACTTATTGATACTTGCTTCCTATACAGCTACAAAAATTAACTTGAAGATTAATGGACTACTTTTGCTTGCCAGAGAAATTGACTACTTTTGCTTGCCAAAGAACAATGCACTAAATTATTTGGAGGAGTTGCTATTTAAATTTTGAAGCAATCAAAACTTTCAATCTGTAGGTTAAAGTATGGGCTTTTATATTAAAATTGACATTGTATAGTTTATTACAACTTTCTTTAATGTTTGTGTTTTTTAAGCCAAGTTATATATTTATGATATTTCTTGGTTGGTGAGTTGTGAAGATATACGAGATTCTTTTGATGAATTGGATAATTAGAAATTAGACCATTATATATTTGGGTTGGAAAAAAATGATGTCATTTAAGGTTTGAATTTTATTAATTTTGTTTGAAAATGGACTGACCCGCTTTCAAAATACAGAGCAGCCCATTTATAGCACGGCCCGAGCTCAGGCTCGACACAAATATCTCGTGCCCATGGGTCGTGTTGGCCCTAACCTATCATAATATGGGCTAGCTCGACCCGACCCATAATTTTAGACTGGCTGACAGCACGACCCATTTTCTCGGGCTTTTTATGATTTTGGCCGGGTTGGACCCATATTTACAGCTATGATTCAGACAAGGGAGTAGGTTTGGTTTTTAATGGAAGGAGCTCTCAAATTGGGTGAGGCAACTATTTATTTATATTATTATATATATATATATATATAACTATGATCTATAAACTGACAAATCAATTATTGTCCATTTGGGTCGCCGAAAAATGTTTTTTTAACCTTCAAGGCCTTGCTTGTCAAAGGCATCAAAACAAAAAATATGAAGCCAAGGGAAGCACGAAAGAAAAACTTATACCATTAAGAATAAAACGACAAAATCTGATAAGCAAAACATATACAAGAAAGGGTTTTTATCCCTTTTTATTTTTTATTTTTAGTGTGATGTTTAAATATATGATTTTGTATTTTGTAAAATGATTTAAATAGAATTCTAAATTCAATTTTAATCAAAGTTTTTTGAACTAAAATTATAAATAATTTATAAATTTATAATTTTAAACAAAAATAAAATTATTTTGACTAGGAAAAAATTAAATATAAGTATTTAATTTTTTACTCCTAAAAATTAAGTTTACAATTTTTTTTATCAAATCACATAGTGCAAGAAACAAAACACGGTTACAAAAATGAATCAATTAGAATATTAAAAGTGAGAGGTGATGCCAAAATTATTAAAAGCTAGTAAATGCCAAGCAGGAAGGTTTGGTGTTGAATGGATGGAAATTGTCAACTCAACTGAAGCAACTATAGTCTATACATATCCACTCCATCCTCAATCAACTCCTGTATATATTATCTAGTACTTAACATTTGCATAAAATGAAGTCCTCTTTCTCTCACTTGAGCTCCACGCTAGCTGGCTAACTCATTACGTTCTATATACATGGAATTTTTTGAGCCTTCATGCCTTACTGTACTTCTAATTCTCCTACCCTTCTCTTCTTGCCTTTCCCTCAACACCATTACTCCAGATCAACCCCTCAAAGATGGAGACGTTTTAATCTCTACCCAAAAGAAATTTGCACTTGAGTTTTTTACCCCAGGAAATTCTCTCAACCGCTATGTCGGAATATGGTACCACCAAATTCCCGAACTAACCATTGTTTGGGTAGCTAATAGAGACAACCCTCTAAATGATACTATTACAAAACAGAAAGCTAAAACAAGAAGCAGAGGAAAATGAATCAAAGGAATGTATTGTATTGATTATATGAGCGAGTACAATGAGTGAGCCTTATATAACTCATGCTCATAACAGTTCAGTAACTGAAGTTAGTAACAATCAGTTATGACAGCTCATGAACAGTTTACTAAAACTAACACACCAACTAACTAACTGATCGTTTAATCTTAATACTCCCCCTCAAGATGGAGAGCTAATGCTTATTAATCCCATCTTGTCTTTGAAGCTATTGAACTGAGTAGGAAATAGGGCTTTAATGAACACATCAGCTAGTTGATCTTTAGAAGAGACATGGCTAGTTTTGATCACCCCTTGCTGAACCTTTTCCCGAACCAAATGGCAATCAATCTCTATATGTTTAGTTCTTTCATGAAACACAGGGTTTGCTGCTATGTATTGTGCTGCCTTATTGTCACAATATAACAAAGCTGGACCTTTATGTTCAATATTTAGTTCCTTAAGAACTGACAACAACCATACAAGCTCACAGGTTGTATTTGTCATGGCCCTGTATTCTGCTTCTGCAAATGATCTAGATACAACTTGTTGCTTTTTACTTTTCCATGATATCAAAGAGTCTCCAAGAAAAGTGCAAAAACCAGTAGTTGATCTTCTGGTATCTGGACAAGCTGCCCAGTCAGCATCAGTGTAGGCCTTTAGTTGTATTCCTGATGTTGCAGGGAAAAAAAGTCCCTGTCCTGGGCAGTGCTTCACATATTGGAGTACCCTTTGTGCTGCTTTCATGTGTCTAGCCTTGGGAGTGACCAAAAACTGACTCAATTTGTTCACAGAGAATGACAAATCTGGTCTTGTGATGGTGAGATATTGCAGCTTCCCAACTATTCTTCTGTAAAGTTTGGGATCTGCCAACTTGTCTTCTTCATCTTGACTTAGCTTTAGGTTAGCTTCCATAGGGGTAGTGACTGGTTTGCACCCCAAATAACCAAGATCTTCAAGCAATTGCAAAGCATAAGGCCTTTGTGATATGAAAATTCCCTTAGCAGATCTAGCCACTTCCAATCCTAGGAAGTATTTGAGTTTTCCTAGATCTTTAAGCTGAAATTTGTTGTTCAACTTAACCTTGAGAGCCTCCAACTCAGCAACATTGCTACTTGCCAAAATTACACCATCAACATAGATGAGAAGGATGATGAAACTGTCTCCAACTTGTCTCACAAACAGTGAGTGATCTATGGCTGAATGATGAAAACCCTCCTCAATCAAGGCGCTAGAATGAAATGGAAAAATTGTTTCATGAAAATGGACATCTCTGGAACAAAAAATACTGTTGGAATTAAGATCCAGCAGCTTATAGGCTTTCATGCCATTAGGGTATCCTAGAAAGATGCATGGTGCAGCTCTAGGAGAAAATTTTGATCTATTGGTAGACAAAGTAGAGGCATATGCAAGACATCCAAAAGCCCTTAGATGAGTATAATTTGGTGGCTTAGATTTGAGAACCTGAAAAGGAGAGACATTTTGTAAATTTGGTGTTGGTGTTCTGTTGATTAAGTAGGCAGCAGTAGCAACACATTCATCCCAGTAAACTAAAGGAATGTAAGACTGGAATAAGAGGGCTCTAGCTACATTTAACAGATGTTGATGTTTCCTTTCAACAACAGAATTTTGTTGGGGTCTATGGATGCAAGAGTGATAATGAATAATCCCAAGAGAGCTAAACAACTCTACAAACTGTAATTCTTTGGCATTATCTGACCTAACAGCTTTAATGGTCTTTTGGTACTGTGTTTTGATGAGTTGAATAAAATTTGGAATGGCAGTTTGTGCTTCAGCTTTGCTTTTGATAAAATGCACCCAAGTGTATCTAGAGTGATCATCAACAATGGTAAGAAAATACTTATGACCCCCAATGGTAAGAGTATTAAATGGTCCCCATATATCAATGTGAATAGGATCAAAACATTCATTAGCAATGTTATGATTTGAAACAAAAGGCAATTTTCTTTGTTTTGCATAATGACAAACAGAACAATGGAAATTTGGACAAGAGTGATTTTGAAATTGCAATTCTTTATTCAAGGAATGAAGTTTGATACAAGAGGGATGCCCCAATCTATAATGCCATACAGTATCACTATTTATTTTGGAATCAGAAAACAAAGAGAAAACATGAGGACTATTTTTCTCTACAGGCAATTTCAAGTAAAACAGTTTTCCATGCCTTTCAGCCATCCCAATCAGCTGGGTCTTCGAAGTGTCCTGAATCACACAGTGATCATAATGAAAAGTGAATACACAAGTTGCTGATTCAAGTAAAGATGTAACAGAAAGGAGGTTAAGATGAAAATCTGGAACATATAATACATTTTGGAGAATAAGAGTTGAAGAGAGCACAACTGTTCCAAGACAAGAGACTTTAACTGAATTTCCATTAGGTAAATTAACACAAAAAATTGTGGAATCTGAATAAGTGTTTTGAAATAAAGACAAGTTGTGACACACATGGTGAGTAGCACCAGTGTCAAGAGTCCAAGAAGATGAGGCTTTAGAAAGAGTTTTACCAGAGAATTGTGATACTAATGGCTAATTAACATGAACAGAATTGAGTTGTTCACCACCTTTCTGAGACAGCATATTCATGAGCCTCTAGCACTGAGCAAAAGTAGCTATGAGATCTTGCTGAACATTCTGACCATCTCCATTTGTTCCGCCATCCTCTTGTGCACTAGAGAAGTTTGCAGCAGGTTTAGCAGGTCCTGGAGCATTTCTATTGGGAAATTTTCCGTGCAACTTGTGTCCTGGTGGATAACCATGAAGCCTATAGCACTTAGCCATGATATGACCTGTGATTCCACAATGATTACACACTGTTTTTGGCTTGTGTGGCTAAACACTCCCTGCAAATTGACCTGAGCTAGATGATGATGGAGCAGCAGGCTTGTCATTTTCAATGTGATTAGAGGTAATTCCTCTTTGTCTTTCCTCTTGAACCACTGAAGCAAAAGACTTGTTAATGTTGGGAAAGGGATCTTGCATCAAGATCTGAGATCGTGCATTGCTGTAAGACTCATTGAGACCAATTAAAAACTCAAGAACCCGATCCTCATCCTGATATTCTTGAATAATCTTCATTGCACCACAAGTACAAACAGGTTGTGGTCTGAATTCTTGAATCAAATCCCAAAGAGACTTCAGTCGAGTGAAGTATGTAGTGACAGAATTTGATCCCTGAACCAAAGCTTGCATAGATCGTTTAGCCTCGAACACCCTAGGTGCATTCTTTTGATGATATCTTTCCTGAAGTTCAGACCAAATCCTAGCTACATTGTCAAGATACATCACACTGTCTGCAATTTCACTAGAAATGGCATGCAGAATCCATGAGATCACCAAATTGTTGCACCTAAACCAGACATCATAAGCTTCATCATCACTTTCAGGTGCAGGTAATCGACCATCAACGAACTTAATCTTGTTTCTTGCAGCAAGAGCAACTACCATCGATTGCCGCCAGGAGCTGTAATTTTCACATCCAGTCAAGATCTTTGGAACAAGGCTAACAACAGATTGATCTCCATTAGAAATGTAGTAAGGACTGCGAGGATCATCACTAGGTGGTCGATCATTAGGTTCAAGAACAAAGAACATGTTTGCAGTTTCTGATCCAACTCCTTGATTTGTTGTGCTTCGAGTGTGAGCTCAACCACGAGCCATGACCACCAGCAACTGTGATCATCAATCAGAGAAAACGCAATTGAGGCATGATCGGGGCTCTGATACCATATTACAAAACAGAAAGCTAAAACAAGAAGCAGAGGAAAAATGAATCAAAGGAATGTATTTTATTGATTATATGAGAGAGTACAATAAGTGAGCCTTATATAGCTCATGCTCATAACAGTTCAGTAACTGAAGTTAGTAACAATCGGTTATGATAGCTCATGAACAACTCATTAACTTCCTGACTAACTTGACAGCTTACTAAAACTAACACACCAACTAACTAACTGATCGTTTAATCTTAATAGATACCTCTGGAGTTTTAGCCATCGATAGTCGTGGAGGGCTTACTATCTTTGGTAAAAATGGAAGCTCTTCTTTTTGGTCAGTCAATATTTCGGTCCCTGTAGCAAATAATAACTCCGTGGCAAGCTTTTACACGTGGGAAATCTCGTTTTGGTTGGCAATAATGCTGCAGAAAGTATTTTATGGCAGATTTTTGATCATCCAACAGATACTATGCTCCCGTTCATGAAAATTGGTTCGAACCGAGTTATCGGGTTCGACTGCTTCTTTACCTCTTGGAAGTCGGCGGACGACCCGGGAACCGGAAACTACTCATTACACCTCGACCCGAATGGATATCCGCAAATTTTCTTGAGCCAGGGTCGGGCTCCACGTTGGCAAAGCGGAACTTGGAATGGCCTTCGGTGGAGCGGTGTTCCCCAAATGACGCAAAAGTTCATATTCAGTGACACGTTCGTGAATAATCAGAATGAAGTATCATTTGTATTCGATCTTCGCAATGACTCGATTATTGCACGGCAAGTGGTTGATGAATTAGGAACCATTCACAGATCCATATGGCAGAATGGGCGATGGTTGAAGTTTTGGGCAGCACCGACGGAGACGTGTGATGTGTACAGAATTTGTGGCTAGAACGGGATATGCGACCACGTCAACAAGGATGGGTTCTAGTGCATCTGTCTACCCGGGTTTGAGCCAAAGTTGCCCAAGGACTGGTTACTTAGAGACGGGTCAAGTGGCTGTGTGAGGAAGCAAGGGTTGAATCACACGTGCGAGAACAGGGAAGGGTTTGTGAAGTTGACAGGTGTGAAGATACCAGACACGTCGAAGACACGTGTGAATATGAGTATGAGTTTGAAATCGTGTGAAGAAGAGTGCTTAAGGAATTGTACGTACACTGCTTACTCTAGTGCAACTGTGAGTGAGGGTCCGATTGGGTGCTTGACGTGGCACAAAGATTTGGTTGACGCGAGGACTTATTCTAATTCGGGTCAAGATTTTTATGTGTGAGTTGATTCCATTACTTTAGGTATTATTATTTTTAATGTTTTTGGTATAAATAAATTGTATATATATATTTTATATACGTTTGGTATAAATTTTTTAATATATTTTTTTATATACAAATATTGTAATTTTTAATTCAAAAGTCTTAAAACTATATTTTCAAAACTCAACACATAATTTTTTATTAAAAGAACAAAAAAACTTTCAGAGAGAGTCAAAATGTAAAGTACAACAAACATAAAAGTGATTAACTTTTGAAAATTGTGTCTAAAATATGGAACAGGGAATATACTTAGTTGTGTTTTATTGAAATACAATTTTAGAACCTTACTTAAAATAATTCAAAAACAGGACCTTATTATCAAAAAAAAAAATCATAATACCTCAAATATCCTTAATTATAAATACTTAAATAATAAATATTTATTTGAATAAAAAATTATATTTTAAAATTACAAAAAAAATTAAAAATATATCTGTTAATAATAAAAAAAATCATATAAAATTACAAAAATAAAACTTTTTTTCCCACTCCCTCCCTCTCAATTCTCAAGTCAACAACCCAACTTCGTCTTCTTCTTCCCTTCATCAACTATCGCCCCCACCCTCCAATGGAAAAGGCAAAGGCCACCCACTTCACTCCACCACTTCAGTCACCATTCGGCAATGGCCACCACCAGTCGGTGCTCTCCCGGCACCTCAGGTCTCCTCCCAAGGATAGCTCCACCACCTCCTTAGGACTTTACAGGTAGACCCATTTACCTTCATGTGTATTAGTTGTGTTTTCTATATATTTATATGTCCTCATACATATATATATATATGATATTATTGGAAGCTTCAGACAAATGGGTTTACTTTTTCAATCTGGACTAATGCTTGGAAGGCCTTATGTATATATATCCCTTTAATTATTGGAAGCTTCCAACTAATTAGTTATAAGAGTACTCTATATATATTCCTTCAAATATATATATATATATATTGAACTAAAAGATTTGGTTACATGTACAGGTTTATACCATTTCAGACTTTCTACCAATATATACTAATAAGGGGGAGATCCTTGATGTAGGGAAGAAGAAGAAGTTGGGTTGTTGACTTGAGAGTTGAGAGAGGGACGGAGAGAGGGGAAGAGCCAGAGAAAGTTGGGTTATATGATTTTTTTTATTAATAATATATTTATTTTTAATCACTTTTGTAATTTGAAAATATTATTTTTTATTCAAATAAATATATTTTATTTAAGTATTTATAATTAAGGGTATTTGAAAAAATTATTCATGATAAGGCACTATTTTTTTACTTATTTTACAAATACAAGTTCATATTAGAATGTATCAAAAATGTATTTCAATCAAACAAAAAGTACCAATTAAGTATATTCTCTCTAAAATATTGAATTGTAATTTATATAAAATATATTTTTTATAATTATTCTCTTAGTAAAATGATTACTTTTTTCATGAACAAAGATCATTGGAATGTATAATAAATATACTTTTTATTCATAATAAATTTTATTTTATTTCTATTTTTATTACTTTTAATCAAGCAACCTTAATGTTACTAAATTTGTTTACTGTAGTCCTTATTAAGTACTGATTAGTATGACATTTGCTCTTTTATGTATATAATATATTGCAGCTCAAAATTTAAAGTCAAAAAATAATGATATAAGCAAAATTGGGAAGCTGGGAATTGCGTTGAGTTCTTTTGCAATCCTTATTCTCTTACTGTTTTTGATATATTGGTGGCAAAAGAGAAAAAGGAAAGGTACCTCTCTCTCCTTTTGATTTCTATTGTATTATTTACCTTCTTACTCAAGTCACATCGTTTACATATATCTTTGATGAATATATTATCTACATACATACATTTATTGAAATATATCCTAATCATCAAGACCAATATGGTGAATAATTTAGAATGACCAATTTATATACAACAAATACATATTATTTGATTGATCTCAAGGACTATATCCATTTTTAGCTGATAATTTGTATGTGATTCACTTCAATCATATTTCATTTTAATCGGGAGCAGGACAATTTAGAAATTTTAGAAAAATTGAATTTATATTATTAAGGATTATAATTTTTGATAACTTTAATTAAGTAATACTTGGCATTGTAGAAAATGCTAAAGATCACTGACTGTTTCTTTTTATTATAATTAACATATATATATATATATATGAGCTCTTAGAGCTTCAAGTAATTAAGAGAAAAATAAAGACAATAATTATAGGGATCATTTGGGTTCCTAGTCAAAACATAACAAGAAAATTATGAAAGATACTAGAGATTTTGATTATTAAAAAAATGGGAAGGAATTACTAAGATTTTAATTCAATAAGTTGCTACTTTCATACAAGTACGTACATTGAAATATTGATTATTGCAACAGCAAATTGAATAGTATTCATGGGAAACGCTGCTGGTATTAGAATTATTAATCTTTATTAATATATTCAGTAAAAAAATAAGAGTAGTGAATTAATATTTTATCATTTATTATTTACATGCTTAATGACAGTGGAAGAACAACGGAGCAAGTACGTTTATACAAGTCCAAATATCTTTTTGAATGACATTTCTGGAAAACACTACAACAATTATGCCCATATATTACATTAAAATATAGCATATTTTAATAAGTGCTATTGTCGCATGGTAATAGAAAAAGACACGGAAAATGGGCGGTAAATGAAATACACAGGCGCCAAATGAAACACAAAAGCAATAATCCCTAATTACTCTACACGCCTCCTATGTTTCTCTCTCACACTCAGTAACTCTCTCTCTCTCTCTCACTCGTTCAATCTTTCTTTCTTTCTCTCTGTTTGTTGCAGGTATGTAACAAGGTGATGGGGCCTGCGGCTTCGGTCGTGTGACAGGGAGGCTCGACTCTTGGGTCTACGGCGTGGCTGGCTCGTGGGTGTGACGGTGCTTGCGGCGGTGGGTCTACGGCGTGGCGTGGCTCGACTCGTGTGGCTCGACTCGTGGGTCTACCATAGAGATTGACTTGCAGAGCAATGGTCCAGCAGGCTCTACAGGGAGGAGCTCCAGCTGCTTACGCCCAAGAAATGGAGAGGCTAACCGCTAAAGAATCCCTTCTTCTTGCTGTGAGTCTCAAGTTTTAAGAATTTGTGTATTGTAGTTGAAATGTGCTTTCCTTTTTGACATATATGAACTTGTTGCAGGAACATCTAAAGGAGATGAAATTGTTTAGTGATTTCCCTCTTCTTGTGGATTTGCAATCTCTTTTATTTTAGCATTAGTATGTTATTGTTGGCCACTTGACCCACACATCCTGTTTATGTGTTTTGGATATATGAATATTTATTTCTCTCAAAAAGGAAAGTCTATTGGTGTACGTTTCAAGATAGAACTTTTTAATTTTTGTTATTATTATTATTTTGCGTAGTATTTTGATATGTTAATCTTCACTGATTTAGACTCTTTAGATATATCTATATACCATAATTTTTTTATATATATTTTATAGCAGACAGTAGATATTGATTATCTAATGACATGCAGGTTATATGCCTTCAGATCTGTACAATTTAAACTCAGCATATGGTTCTGAGGAGGAACTTAAACACTGCATTGAAGAAATGCATTCTCAAGACCTTTTGGTATGTTTGTGATTTTTTTTATTTGAAGTTGAGTTTTGCATGTTAAATTTGGTTTTAAAACCTGGTGCTATGTCTGTATTTCTATGAATATAGGCCTTGGGAGATGTTGTGCTGAATCATCGGTGTGCACATAAACAGGTTAGACATTGTTATACAAATTCTTCTTTTTTTTCAAATTATTCTGAGTGCGAATATATTTATCATTTCTAAGAACCTATGAGAATGGTGGCTTGTCATATGTGGTAAACTAATATAAAAAATTTATTTTTATCATATCTATTGTTACGATCAAGTGATAATATAGTTACTTAATTAGAAGTGATAATATAGTTACTTAATTAGAAGTATTTTAGGTTCCATTTAAGAATGTTTTTGAGGCCTCTATTACAGAATATATATATATTGTTGTTTTCAGAGCCCAAATGGTGTTTGGAACATTTTTGGAGGCAAGCTTTCTTGGGGTCCTGAGGCAATTGTTTGCGATGATCCAAATTTTCAGGGTCGTGGAAACCCTTCTAGTGGTACCTTTTCATTCAATTGTTTATTGATGTAGTAATTATAAGTGCTTGACATAGAATGCCTTGCAGTAGCATGCATGTGGATATTTACATGCATACATATGCATGTGTATATGTCTAAATGTTAATGTTCAATAGATGAAAATGTCAATATGTCATTATTAATTTTAATAATTAAGCTGGAAATGATTAACATGTTATAATAGTTTTGATGATTAAGCTGGAAAATGAGAGAGCATTCTATCTTACTTAGTTGCTCTTAATTTTTGCGTAGGTGATATATTCCATGCTGCACCAAACATTGATCATTCCCAGGAGTTTGTAAGAAAAGATATAAAGAGTGGTTAAATTGGCTTCGAAATTACATTGGTTATGATGGGTGGCGCCTCGACTTTGTGAGGTAATGTATTTCTCAACTTTTTCAGCTTTACATGTGTTTCAAACACTTCCTGCTGATTTCTGTGCTAGGATTGCTTATTCATAGATCACAATGATAAAGCTAGATGGAAAGCAATGTATATGAGATTAGATCCTCATCACCATTCATTTAAAAATAAAAATAAAAATTCTGTTTGTATTGTTGAGAGCACTGTGTGCTTGTGCATTTACAGGTCATCAGTGACTTTTACAATAAATGAACATCATTCTTTCCATCTTGGAGATCTATCCCATTTTTGTCTTTTTGAGTCAAAGATGTTGATATTGATATGAATGAAGCATAACTTTATAAAGTCATGTCTTTAGACGGCTCTGCTAAGGACATTAATATTCTATATGCTCCAGTCAATTTCATTTGTTTAGTACTGTACTCAACTTTTCTGACTGAACATGCCATCTAAATGTAACATGTGTCACCTTGACGTTCAAAGGAGACTAATTTAAGAGGTATCACAGTGACTTCTGTCAACTGCAGATTACACTAATTGGAATGATAGGATGTTTGGGAAAGTTTTGAATGGTTCTATAAATTCAGAATTATATTTCTATTCATATATTTTAGTAGAAGTTTTTGTCTTATATGTTGTTCACAGGGGCTTCTCAGGTTCTTATGTAAAAGAATATATTGAAGCTTCAAATCCTGCATTTGCTATTGGAGAATATTGGGATAGTTTAGGTTATGAGCATGGCAACTTGTGTTACAATCAAGGTAAGAACTTAAGGCCCGAAAGAAAGTCTTCACTTAAGGATTTTAGCTGTTATGTTTGCTCAATGTTGAGAGATCTGTGTGCATTCACGTACAGTTTATTTACCTGCTACCTCACTGTTTTCAGGGTTGCATTTTTTTTTTTTAAAATTTTTTTTTTCAAGTGCCTACAAACTTGTTGAATTGATCTTCCAGATTGGGGCATAGAATACAAGATTTCTAAAATACCATGTTTGATTATTCATCTGGGGTCTAGATGTCTGGAGACATTTTTGGCTACCCAAGATGGGTTAAGATTTTGATCTTGCTCTACCAATACGTACGTGGACCTATAATTATTTTACAAAACAATGAGTTAGAAATTGAAGCAAGGGAACCTGAATCATGTTATTTATGTCATGCACTATTTGTTAGGCAGCTAGAAAAGATCAGTTTACTTTATATAAGATACACTCTTTTATTTATTTATTTACTTTTGTGCGTGTGGGGATGGAACACTCAAATTATAGATGCTCATAGGCAAAGGATAGTCAATTGGATCAATGCCACAGGGGGTACTTCATCAGCATTTGATGTCACAACAAAGGTGATGTTTCTGCTTTCTCAAGTTTCTCATAATATCTATTTTAATTTCCCAGATATTTCATTTCTTATTTTACTTATTTTCAATGAAAGATGTAAACTCTTGAGGTAATGCCCTTGTGCAGGGAATCCTCCACTCTGCTCTGCATAATCAATACTGGAGATTGATAGATCCTCAAGGCAAACCAACTCGAGTTATGGGATGGTGGCCTTCGCGTGCTGTCACATTTCTAGAGAACCATGATGCAGGATCAACACAGGTCTCTCTCTTACATGCATTTAATTATTCAGAAAAAGGCATAAACATGCACCTTGGTAATACGATCTGTAGTATGAATAGCCAAATTTGCAAGATTCAAATTTGCAAGATTCGCTAGAGCGATTGTCTACTACTTATATGCTGCTCTCTATGCTTTTTCCTACTGGCACTTCTTGATGTTGGTTAAGAAGCCAAACTTTTATCCTTGATAAGCAAATACTATACAAATTTTAGTTATAACTTATTTATATAGTGATATCTATATCTAATGAGCTTGAATTGAGGGAAATTGACTTTCTATTTTCTTCCAGGGTCACTGGCCATTTCCACAAGATAAGCTTGCACAGGGATATGCCTATATTCTGACCCATCCTGGAACAGTAAGTTCTTTGCCACTCAATTGCTTAAGTGTGGCCTTCATTCCATTAAAGCTTCCATAAAACTTCACCTGGTGGATATAGAGTACATAATCTTTTCTTGAGCCAACTTAAACTCCTTGTTCCCTTTTTGCAGCCTTAAGATGAACTAGTATGAGAAATAACTTAAACCCTTAATTTCATTGCTAAATTTTTCCTTAGTATATGTAAGATTTCTATGAATTTTAGAAGCTGCAATCCATCACTTAATAGTTTGTTTACACCTCATGGTTATTTTCAATAGCATTATTCTAGTAATTTAGTTGTTTTCCATATGGTTATATTCCAGTGGCATTGTATTAGCTATTATAAATTCATTGTTACTTTTTATATTTATTTTTTCATCTTGAATTCTTTGCTTCGCATAGAATTGGAACCATATGTTTGAAATTTAGAGTACTATGGCCACTTGCTGTTCTATGAACACTGTTAACTTCATATATGCTAGCTAATTAAGAAGTGAAGTTTTCTCTTATCTCTGGTTTTGTTGCTTTTTGAGTGTAATATATTATTTTTATGTAGTACTCTATTCAATTTCCATGTACGTAACAATTTCCATAAACAAAGTGTAGTCACAGTTTTCTTTTCCTTTTACTGAGAAAAACAAAATCAATAAAAGCCAAGTATTATATATGGTAATATGCATTTGGGTGCATGTTATATGGTAATATGCATCTAGCTATACATGATATGTTTCTTAAATTTTGTTTGTCTTGTTCATGCAGCTTCTAATTGATGGTAACTTATTATTTTAATAACATAATTGCTGGTGCCTTTTGTGTGTTTATAATTTGTTTTTGTTTGCATATTGTGTGTTTATTTTCTTGAGTTATTTGATTCCTTCTAGCTTTTCCTTTATTCTGAAGTTGTTTAGAGAGCAATATAAGGGAATTATTTTCTAAGTAGTTGCAAAGAGCAACAATAGAAATAGAAAACAAATTAAGAAAACAGGCCATAAAAAACAACTAGATGATTCTTTTTACTGCAATATGTGGAAACTTTTCGTTTGAGCAGTAGTTTTTATTCCCCTGCCCCATAAGTTATTCTCATAATAGAGGGGATTTAGAGCAGTGATTGGTAATCCACCGCTTCAAAATAAAACCAAAACTTCCCCATTAGTTAGTTACAATGCCCCAGCACTTGTACTTTCTCTCTCATTCATCACCACTGTCCTATACATATACATAAGAGCAATGATTGTGCTTAACATCAAAAACTAGTAAATAATAAGAGTTAATTATAAATGAATTCAGTATGTCTTTTAGCATTATTACTACTTTTTTTTCTTATTATTATTATTATATGAGAGTGTTCCCTAGCTTAATATTTGAAACCAGTCCAAACTTCTTCCCCTTTTTTCCACCTGTTATTATATTTGGAACCAGTCAAGATTCCCTTTTGTTAAAAAAAATGACACCCAACTTATATGTTGAGGAAGCTGAGCTAAATTAGACAAATATTTGTTGTTGTACTATTCTAAAGGGATTAGTGTAATATTAGTAATAGTGGATATATGTGGTATTAATGGTCCTATTTTTGTGTAATAATTTGAAGAGTGCGCCCATAATATGGCCAAGCCAAGTGGGCGCTGATGTCTAAATCGGTTGAGGACATTTGATGTTAGTCTTGCAATATGGACAACTTTTTCTGAATGAATTATGCATTTCGATTATAAAAATATTAAAATAATTGCTTAAAAAAGTCAGTTCAAATTTGATCGAATTTGGCCACAGAGCATGGGCTCCCTAATTTTGTGGTGGACTCTTATTGTTCAAATGCTGTCATTTTTTTGTGTAAGAAAGATTATGTTCCTTACTGATTTATTAGATAGTGTGATTCTCCCTTATACCCAGGACTGACTGGGTTTTTGGGGTTCAGATTATTTAGCAAATGTTCAAAGCTTGTTCTTCCTCTTAAAGAAAAAAATAAATCTGTTATCTTCTTCTTCTTCTTCTGAAACTGATATATTAACTATACAGTGGAGCAGTGGAGCAGGACCTTTGTGTTGCTCAGACCCTCCAATCCTTGATCCACACAGTGGAGCAGGCCATGTCGAGAAACTTGGTGGCCTTCCCACCTATGTCATCGGTTCTCCCTACTCTAAGCATGTTGTTGTTCTTATTTCTGATGTATATGGTAATTTTATCATTATTTTGTTCTTATTTAAGCTTTATATTATATTGGGTTCTTACTAATTTGATCAGTTGCCCTGGCTTGAAATTATGTGTCACTACTATTCTTTTGGATAAATTTTTCATTTTGTTTGATAAATTTTTCACTACTCTTATTGTTATCACTGTATCGTGTGATGTACTGGATTAAATTGATGGGATCAGAATGCTTTGTTAATTTACAATATTTGATTAGAAGGAAAATTTTACGTAAAGGACCATTCAAGTTCACTATTTTTTTCTTACTAGCTCTCCATCTATCTATAATATTTGGGAACCATAAAACTATAACAATTGTTATTTAGGTACTTAGCGGCACAAACCAACCATTTGAGTTACCTCTCATGGATTCGTTAAGACTCGCTATTAAGCACTTGCATGATAGTTTTTTTTTCTTTTTTGTTTGAGAAAAATAAGTTGTGATTTGTATTAATGATGTTGTGTGCCCTCTTGAAAACTAATACAAGCTTCTGCCTATTGTAAAGGAAAGTGGCCGACAAAGTCGCAGCTGCTGGATTCTTTGTGGCCGTTCCTGACTTCTTGAAGGGGGATCCTTTTGTTCGTGCAGATACTAAAAGGCCTATGAGCGTTTGGATTAAAGATCATAGCACGGTTGGTTCTATTGTTTTGATTCATACTTGATAGTCCTTAATATTAGTAATAGATACTTAAGATTGTTTCTGGTGAGTTAGTTGAAAGTTTTCATGTTGTGGGCTCTGCAAAATTAATTCTAGATTCAACTAGGCCAATAGTTGCTATTTTAGCATCTTAATCCTTCCTAACTGTCAAGTTAATTTAACTTCTGGAAGCATTTGTTGTACTCTAGTATTAAAACTCTCTTAGACTTGTTCTGAAACCTTTTGCTTGTTCCAATAGGACGAGGGATTTGAATTTGCCAAAGTAGTGATTCAGGATTTGAAAAATAGAGGCTATTCTGCAATAGGTGCTGCAGGCTTTTGTTGGGGTGGTAAGTTTGTTGACATACTTCTTTGTTTTCCATTATGGTATCTAGATGACATTTTGGCAAATTCGACAATAACTTGTGAACAAATTCAATCACGAGCAGTGACTGACTTTGTTAGTTCAAACCATATATCTAGTTGTTACTTACGCTAAGCTGATCAAGATTTGTTCTGTTCTCAGCCAAGGCTGCAATTCAACTCGCAAAGTGCAACTCTATTAAGGCTGCTGCCCTCTTACATCAATCTTACGTCACTGTGGATGACATCAAAGGTACTACATAGTGATATACATAGTGATATGATACTTTGAAACAAATACAAATTATAAGATAACTTTTAGTTCAAACGCTTGTGTATTTCACTTCACCAAAACTCCAATTTTTGCATTTTATGTTAAACTTGACTCATTCTTTCTCAACTCAAAAATATTAATCCATGATTCAAATACTTTCAGAGGTCAAAAATATCTAATTTGTTCATGAAATTGTTTAAAAATCATGCTTTAAAGTTTAATTAAGTGCTTGTTCTCTTTGTTTAATTAACCCTGTTCAATCCCTAAATAACATTCAGCCATTTACTACAATTCAGAGTTGTTTAAGTTCTTGGCACAATGTTTCAGTGATATTTCATTATAAGTCTGTAAAAATTATAGTATAGCATTCATTCATTACCTGGGCTAAATACATGTTAGTTTGGATTCCAAGTGGGTTAATGAAATCTTTTACAGGTCTTTGTTAAGCTGTGCAAAATAGCTAGTGGTATGAGGTTCATCTCATCTGATGTTCATGCATCTCTATGTAATAATCTATTTGGTTTTAAGGGAAATAATGTGTCTAATGTCCATATGTGCTGTTTTAGGTTCAGATCACTTCCAGGACTTGTCAACCAGACCCAAAGGGATATCATAGAATGTGAGAATTTTGTCTTCTGGACAAGTGCACAAAGAATGATGAATTGAAGGATGGAGCAAGTTTCATGCATGGTTTACTTTTGTATATCTTGTAATGTTTTTGTTTTTCATTTTTGAAGTAAAAAATGTTCAAGAAACTTTATTATGTTATGCTTTCAAACTTAAGTTAGAACTAAGATCTCATGAAGTAGACATATTCATGGTTTGAATTAGTTATTGTTTAATGTAATACTTATGGTTTATCAATATATTGAGAATTACATTTTATGATTAATTTTGAATTTTTTTTTATCAAAATACAATAATGAAAATCTTTTAATTAAAAAAAAACCATATAAGTATACTAAACAAAATAAAATTTAAAATTTTATTACTAATGTTATGATTTAAAAACATATTATAAGCGTAAAAAATTGTTATGGTTTATATAATATAACAAATTAAAAATGTTATCAAAATAATCAAATGTAACAGTTGAAAAGTGTTATGAAAAAAGTACAAGATTAAACTTCAAATTTATAACCAAAAACTCTATCTAAATGTTATAATTTGAATATTATAGCACCTAAAAATGTGTTATTGAATAGTTTAAGATAACACCGAACATAACATTCAAAAACTGTTATAGAAAAGGCTGGACTTTTAATAACAGGGGCTATGTTAGCATTTTCAGAAGTGCTATCAATAGTCCCAGTTAGCAGTTTTTAAGTGTTATGAATACTGTTTTTTCTTGTAGTGAAAAATGAGTTTGATCACAGTACAAATTCAGAGTTACCCCTCTTTAGTCTGAATACTATAACTGCAGCCACTAACGATTTTTCAATTAATAACAAACTTGGAGAAGGTGGCTTTGGCTCCGTTTATAAGGTAATTATATAATGTCACCATACATTATTTTCTTAAATGGTACATGTATAAAGCACCGACAAATAAATTATTTCAGGGTATATTATTCGATGGAAAGGAAATAGCAGTGAAAAGACTATCAAAAACCTCTGGCCAAGGAATTGAGGAGTTTAAGAATGAAGTGTTGCTAATTGCAAAACTCCAACATAGGAATCTTGTGAGGATTCTAGGTTGTTGCGTTCAAGGAGTAGAGAAGATGTTGATCTATGAATACTTGCCAAACAAAAGCTTGGACGTTTTTATTTTTGGTATGTTTGTTAATGATGCATGTGTGTTATGTTTAGGGTCAAAATTTAGAACCATGAGAGATTTAAATTTATGATTTAATACTTTACATGCTGCATTTACATTCTGTGATATTGCATTATACAAGTCCTAAGTACAACTCTAGTTTGTCCCCGTAAGTACAATTATAGTTTGTCTTAATCCTTGTCATTCTTGCATCTTCTTTTTTTCCCACCCCAAATACATTTTAACGATTTTAACGGGCTTCTAAATTAATATTGTTCATTATTGGTCAGATGAAGAGAAAAAAAAATTAGTAGATTGGAGAAAACGCTTTGACATCATTTCTGGTGTAGCGCGAGGGATGATGTATCTTCATCACGATTCAAGATTGAGAATCATCCATAGAGATTTAAAAACCAGCAATGTTCTTTTGGATACTTATTTGAATCCCAAAATTTCAGATTTTGGTATGGCTAGAATATTTGGAGGAGATGAAATTGAAGTAAACACAAATCGAATAGTTGGAACATAGTAAGTACCCTTAAACTAAAAATGACTTTCTCTTACTAATTTATTATTGTTCTATAAACAAATTAGTAAAGACAATAAACTACTCATGTGATTCTAAGTACTATTACAGTGATTATATGTCGCCAGAGTATGCTATGGAAGGACGATTTTCAATAAAGTCAGACGTATATAGTTTTGGAGTTATGGTGCTAGAGATCATTACAAGCAAAAAGAACACTAGCTACTATGATAATAATTTAGGCTCCAATTTGATTCAGCATGTAAGGGCAAAATAGTTTGTATCATTTATAAAAGCTATCAATAGTTACTTATCTTGTTTTTGGTATATAAGATCGCATAATTAAGATTGTAAGTATTGTTATTATAGGTGTGGGATTTATGGAAAGATGGCAGAGTCTTGGAAATGATGGACTCATCCATAGATAAAATATTTGGTGGCACGATATTGAGATGCATTACAATTGGGTTGTTGTGCGTACAAGAGTGTGCCATTGATCGACCAACCATGTCCGAAGTTGTTTTAATGTTGAGTAATGAAGCAAATCTTGCTAGTCCAAAACAGCCTGCATTTGTATGTAAAAGAATAGTTACACTACACAAACTTCAAGTTCAAATACAGGTCAATCATCAACTAGCGAAGGACTTAACTCGGTTAATGATGTCACTTGTACTGTGGTAGAAGCTCGTTGATAATTTGTAGTTGTACTATATTTAAAGTTATGTGAGATTTATTGTATGTATAATATAAATGCGGCTCCAAATTATATGAATGACATACGTTAGTAAAATTATAATATTTTGGTATTTTGGTTTCCTATGTTTAAGATTTGTTTTTATTCTATTTTTATCTTCTATCATTAATAACACTAATTCAGTTTTTTGTACTCTGCAAACAGTAAATATATATTCATTTGTCAAATATTTTTCGATATAACTAAGACATTGTTTTCCTAGTAACCAAACACAACAACAATATGCTTTTCTTTTTACAAGAGATTCAATGACTCATTCCATTTGTATTCAACAATAAAAAATCTCACCTTGATTAAATCCAATAAGAGGGCTAGATATGAATTACAAGAGAGTAGTTGGAGAGGAAGGATAATCATATTCTTCTAATTATCAGGAATTGTATTCTCTAGAATCTGGATATTTAACTCCTAAAATAGAAATCATTAGCTTATGAAAACAATAGTGTTATACTAGCTATAGAGTTAACTATAATCACCCAATGGAGCTTAATTACAATTCTAATCTTGAGAATGAATTAAAATTGTCTTTTTTTTTTACCATTTCAATTCAATCATAAACCTAAGGTAACTTTTGGTAGGCATGATAGTTTCTTTTGGTAATTATTTTTAAAGGAGACTTTTTTATAATTTTAATGAATGTCTAAACTTTTTATACTTAATTTTTATTAAATGAGTCTCTGTTTTGATTTAATCACACTTTTCAATCTAATACCTCGATTAGCAAGCTAATGACACATTTTAAAATCACATGGTAACGACTCTAGGGTAGTAGGGCGTTACAAAACAACTAGTAATTTTTTTAAGAAATATATGAGTATAAAGGAAGAAATAAAAATGTGCAAGGATAGAAACCAATATAAAAACTGAAGAATGAGATAAATTATTGTCTTAAGCACATCCACGCCCATAAAAAATATGTTGAAAAAAAAGGAGTAAGTCCCCAATAAAATTACAAAGGCTCAAGTCTGGGCTTCATTCTAATCCGAAACATTCCGAGTGGTTTCACCTTGTGGATCCTCATCAAGGAACTCCACGTCTTCTTTTTCTTTGGCATCAAATTCGGCCCTCTTCGCAGCCGGATCCAGATAGACAACAAGATTCATCTTCTTGTCCTGAAGCCAGGCCATATAAATGGCTTCATCAAAAGTGGCCGCCAACAACTCTTCAGCTTGCTCTTCCTCCTTGCGAGCCTCCTCGCTCCGCTTCAACTCCAGCTGGGCCTGAACCTCCCAAGCATGGACCCCGAGAGATTCCACCTTCTCCCGCTCTTGGCAAAGTTGGGCCTCAGCCGCCTTCAAGAGTGCCTTGGTCGAAGCTTCCAAGCTGCGGGCATGGGACAGTTTCGCCTCTAGGTTGTCCACCACCTTCTTGTGTTTAGCATCCTTACTAGACAAAGCTTCCTCATGCTGAGCTTGAACCCGGGCAATCTCCTTGGTGAAGGCCTCCTTGGCAACTTCTCGTTGGTTAGCAGCCCCCTCCAACTTCATCTGAGTTGTCTCCAGCTTCATTTCCATCTCAGCCGCCAGGTCCGCGTTCCTATGAGCCAACATTGCGGCCTGGAACAAAGCAAAGTTAGAAACAACACAAAAAGATAACAGTAATAAAGAAACGAGACGAACAAGTGGCTTACCACCGTGGCCTGATGATGGATGGTTTGGGAGATGAAGAGAGCGTCCTTGCTAGCCAGGGTAGTGTAGTGTTTGAGCTGGAGGGAGGACATAGACGTCCCCACTTGGGCCAGTAAATCTGCATCGAACGGGGCCACGTCCTACCCTAACTTAGGCCGAAATCCAATCTCGGCTCCCAAACAACCCACGATCTGCTGGGGAGCATTAAAAGCCTCGGGACGCCCGAAGAACTCCACGGTCCATAGAGTAATCAGAGCCCGGGCCACCTCATCCCATTCGTCACGCCCCCCGTCCCAAGCCCAGGATACAATCTTCATCCTTTCCTCCAGGACGACTGACTCCCCTTCCTCAGGAAGAGCCAGATGGATGGGGAGAATGTGAACGCCCAGGAGCTCTAATGTAATGATAAGGTCGTCTTTGGGGGAGTGCGCCTCATTCACTGTGGAGTCCCCCACTGTCTTGGCCTTTCTAGCCTGCTTCAGGGATGTCATGGCAGCGACATCCATCTTCCTTTTACTCACCCCGTCTTCTACTAGAGGTTCCTGCTCCAAATTTATGACTTGGAGAGGAGCGGGATGGGATAGATGTTGCTCAGCAAGCGCCACACTACTACAAAAAAAGGTCATCTGTGTCAGTTTCTAACTGCCACAATTGAGTTTTTGCGTCAGTTTTATATGTGACGCGGAATCTCATGAAGCAAACCAGGCTGGCATTTGTGTCAGTGGCGAACTGTCACAAATCTAGCATTTGTGGCAGTTCCCCTGTAACGACCCAAAATTACTAATAAGGCTTAAGGGCCTTGATTAGTGCACCAGGAGGGCATAACTGGATTATGTGTGATTTAAATGATTAAATGCATGATTATGTGTATTAATATGCATATAGGCCCTGATTAGGTTATAAGGGCATATTTGTAATTTTGGCCTGTTGAGGGCATAAATGTAATATTTATGATAAATTGTTGAGACCACATTATTATGTGGATATATTTGTAGCTTGTAACTCGAGGCGATCCTGGTGAGCGTTTTAGCGGAAAAGTCATGGTAGAGATTTATACCCAGCTTGGGGGCGCCCGGGGGTATTTCTAGGAATCTGGGATATATGTTGGAGACTATTTGACATTGAGGAAAATAATTGGTGATTATTTAGGTGCCGGGGTTTAAGCGGTAATTATTAGAGACACTCGAGGAATTAGCGAGAATTGGGAACAAATGACCAAAATGCCCTTGGAAGGATTAAAGGCTTAGGATTTAAGTGGGAGGGCAAAATGGTCATTTGTTTTAATAAGGGGTAAGGGTCATTATGCCTTTATGGATTTAGTGGGTTTTGTAGAAGGGTATAGAAGCTGAAAGAAAAGAGAAGAAGAGGAAAAAGGAAAGAAGGAAAACAGAGTTTATGGTATATCTCTTTCTCTCTCTCAGTTTGGTCATTTCTTCACCTCTCCTTGAAGGTTTTTGAGGTTGTAACTCAGGGGAAATCTTAGGCTGGAGCTTGGGGCTAGGATCTTTGATAAAGCTTTCAGTAGGAGATAGTCACCCAATTAAGGTAAAATTTAAAGGTTGTTCTTAAGTTTTTATGAACTTTGTTGAGATGATTTCTAAACTTGAACTTTGGATGGAATTAAGAGAATTGAGCTTTGTGAGTTGATGAGCTAAAGGACTGGAAGGATGTTAAGGGCAACCTAGGGTCAATTTCCCATCAAAGGTAAGAAATTCTGGACTTGGTCACTTAAGTTTCTGGGTTGTTCTGGTTTTTTCTGGTTGAGTTTTAAAGTTCTGAGTTCAATGCTTGTTATCTTTGTTTGATGATGCATGTGGCTAGGTTTTTTGTTGATGGTATATGTGGGGTGAGATGTAGTGATTGGTAGGTTTGTTTTGAAGTGTAGTTGAGGTTTGGAGGGGTTCTAAGGGGTTTTGGTTCAAGGAAATTCGAAGGAGAAAACTCTAGGAAGTTTGGTGTTGTAACTAGCGCTGTAGCGCTAGCCTTTGGGCGCTACAGCGCTAGGCCTAGCTATTTCTAGGCATTTTGCTTCTGGTTGTAGCGCTGTTGCGCTACCCTATTTCCAGAAGTGGATTCTTGGGTTATTTCTTAAGGTTTTTGCTCGGGGGCTCGGGGTTTGATTCCACCACCCCATTTGGTGGAATTAGGGCTTCCCGAGGTTAGGTTTTGGAATTAAAGTTTAGTGATGGTTCTAAATTATGGCTGTGAATAGCTGTACTCTAGGGCTCAGACGAGATCGTGCTTGAAGGTCTATTTCATTAATCAAAGGTAAGAAACTACACCCGGTTATGAGTTTGTGTTGGGACTAAGAGTTCCCTATATTCATATGTGATGTCATAAGATGGTATTATGCCATGGGACATGTGATAAATGGCCTAAGAGTGCCAGAATCAATATTTTCGCACAGGGCGCGGCTCGGCCACTGGTAGCTGTAATGCCTCGAATTTCCTAATAAGGGTTAGGACCTTGATTAGGAGGTCGGGAGGGCCATAATTGAAGTATTATGATATTAAATGATTATATGCATGTTTATGTGAATTATATTATAATATGATGTTAAATGCATGCATATGGGGGTATTTATAATTATAAGGGCATTTTGGTAATTTGGCCCACTGAGGGCATAATTGTATATTTAGGTGCATATTGTAATTTGTGAATGAGACTCCATTATTATGGAGATATATTCGAGCTATTCGGCATGAGACGATCTTATATTATGAGTTAGCGGTTTTGTCATAACGGGGTCGATTATTGGGTAATAAGAATGTTTATTTGATGATAAATTGGGAGTATTTGAGGTCAGGAGAAAATTCTAGAAGTTTTGACTATAATGTGCTCGAGGGTGTTTTCAGGACCCCGAGCACTAGGTTTTATTTGAGGTTACTTAAGCTTGAAGTAGCTTGTCAGATAGAACGTACATTAGAAAATAAATTCTCCCTCTCTCGTTAGCTCATTTTACCGTCCAAAGCCTTTTTGAAGAAATCTTGAGTTCTAGGAGTCAGAATCAAGCGAGGGTCGAGGCATAGCAATCTTAGGAAATATTAGAAGCTTCTTAACCGAAGGATTTGACAGAAAACAACCTAATCAAAGGTAATCTAAGTTTAAGTTTTAAGTTTTTAAAGTTTTAAGCTTAGAATTGGACTTTGTGAATCGTTGAGTTTTTGGTTCGATTGAGCCTTGGGTTTTGATGGTTTTGGACCATTGAGAAGCTTAGGAACTTTGATTTGATGATTTGGGAATGTTTAGGCATGTTTTTGGAGGATTTGGGAAGTTGAAAATCGTGTTTGGGGATGGCCCAGGGTTGGGGGCTGCGGCCCTGTTCTTGGGCGCCGCGGCCCTAGCTCGAAGAAGCAGGTGGTCCAGTTTTGTGCTTGCTGGGCGCTGCGGCCCTTGTTTTAGGTTTGGCTGGGGGCCACGGCCTAAGGTGCTAAGGTCGCAGCCCTTGAGCAGGGTTGAGCCCGTTTATGCGTTTTGACCCTGGGAACATGGTTTTAGGCCTCGGGATTGCACCTACTACTTGGATTAGTTTGGATTGATGTCCCAGAGGCTAGATATTGGTTTGGGAACCTATGTTGATTATTTGTATTGATGATGTCCTGTATTTGGTTATGACTAGGTGACTGCCAAAGGACTAAAGTTGATCGTTCTCAAGGGTCGTTCTTTTATTCATTCTAGCTTGAATCTGAGGTAAGAAAACTGCACCATGTGTATATGTGACATGCATGGTTATTCTTGATGCATGTTGGTTGATTAAATGTGACATACATGGTTATGATTGAGGCATGTCAAGTGATTAAATATGATGCATGTGCTGCACGAGAAGCATGTGGTTAGGGCATGCTATGATTATTGAATATGAGAATGTTCAGAGCTTGAGCCTCCGTGTTTATGCATGGTCCTAATTATGCTACCAGTTGTTAAGTAAGCATGTTGAATGCCTTATATTCGGATATTTGACATATGATATATGTTTAGTGGCATTGCTTACTTGTGTGTGTGTCACCAACTGTTCGGAATCGGCACTGGCCGCGTATTACTAACCTGAGAGTCAGAAACGGCATAAGCGTCGAGGACGCAGGGCCGAATGAGGATTAGATCTAATCGATATCAGCATTGAATGACTCATATGGGGTATTAATGCTGGACTGACCTGAAGGTCGATGAAAATTATAAGTGCTTGGCTAGTCTAGGACTAGTTACTCAGAGCCAGGGCCTAAGGCCTAGGTGACTGCTTGTCACATGGCTAGGGAACAGTGTTCTATTGTTGTGACTCTAGGGTCATGAGGAAGGTTATGTTGGTGACTAATCATCATACACCTATCCTGTTTAAGCTAGTGAAAGGATCACTTATTTATAAAGGGAACGGAACCCACCTTAGTGACTTGTACCACTGTCACTACTCTATTCAGGGCTATCAGCCCAGTATGGTTACCGGAACCACCAGTGATAAATCACTTATCTGATTGAGATTGACTTGATAGTCGTCCACTCAGGAGGGCAGGATTCTTTATCCTGGATACCCATCATTATGTGTGAATCAGTTTGCCTGCTTGGTTAAGGCTATATCTGCTAGGCATGTGCCTGATGATTTGATGACATGTTATTACTGTTCATGAGCATATCGAGTTTTCTTGCTGGGCTTCGGCTCACGGGTGCTATGTGGTGCAGGTAAAGGCAAAAGAAAGCTGGACCATCCTTTAGTTGGAGAGCTTAGGTGTCGATGTGTATATATGCAGCTGCTCGACTGCCACGGCCGAGGTTTGAAGGAAAGGAGCTAGGGTTAAACCCTGTTTTGCCGCTTAGACCGGCTGGATGTAAATATCTTCTGTAATGGACCTTTAAATTATATTTTTGGGATCCCAATGTATATATTGAACGTTCTAATGAAAAGTTATATCTTAACCAAAACTTTTAATCCCTAAACCTCTAATCATACTTAGTTACACGATTTTGGCCAAATGACTCGATTAGCGAGTTTAGCACTGTTTACAAGGCACACCATAACGGTCCCTGGAGTTTAGGGTGTTACAATAGCTGAGGTTAAGTATATAATCACTGAGCTAGGCCTAAGCGAGCCGGAGTCAGTGGGAAAGTTAGAGGGTGTGGCCTAAGGGTGCTGACCTTGTACTTTGGTGTGATATGTATAATGTTGTTTAATTAATGATTGTGACGAGCATGTTATCTGAATAACTGATTATTGGTTTGTAGATTGATATCACTGTTTATGTGAGCTGTACGACTTGTTATATATCTGATTGTCGCTTATTGATTATATTCTGTATTATGGCTTTCTTGTTGGACCTTGGATCATGGGTGCTACGTGGTGCAGGTAAAGGAAAGAGCAAGGTGGACCAGTCCTGAGTCGGAGAGCTTTGAGGCTGAATGTACAGAGTCAGTTGATCGGCCACCATGGCTAAGGAGTGATACAGGACGGAAGAAGCCTAAATGTCTGTTTTGCCCTTAGAGTGGCCAGTGCATGTTTATAACCTAGAATTTTGTAAACTGTCTTTTAAACTCTATTTCTTTTGGGATCCCATGTACAAAATGTTAAATTATATGAAATGTAACTTTAGTAACCAAAATCTTTTAACCCTAATTCAATTATAGTTTCAGTAACACGTTTCTAAATAAATGACTTGATTAGCAAGTCTTGCACCTTTATAAACATACAGTGTAACGGTCTTAGCTATCCAGGGCGTTACATCCCCACTAACGCAAATGCTAGGCGTTTGCTTCAGTTGGGCACTGTCACAAATGCCATGTTTGTGACAGTTGGGCACTAACGCAAATGCTATATTAAAAAAATAAAAAACGCTATGAACCCCGACCAGTGTACCCAACCCCCATCTACCCCATGCGACCCCAACCCCCTTGTACCCAGTCCCTAGCCACCCACCTCTCAACCCCTGCGACCCCAGCCACCCCCCACGACCCCAGCCACATACATGACCCCTGCGAACCCAGTCAAATAAAAAATCAAGAGGAGGGTTTTTGGCTTTTGGCTTTTCAAATAATATAATATGTAAAATCATAAATCTATAAAAAAAAATAAAAATAAAAACTATGTATAAGGTTCATAAACATATTATATTCATCAATTTAACCTTAAATTTAAAAAAAAATGAAAAAAAAAACTCACCAAAATGGGTCTAGGAAGTCGGAGGCGCTGCTGGTTCTTGGGAGAAAACCTAAGTTTTGAATTTGGGAGAATGAGGGGCTTGGGGTCGATAGCTGGGATTTAATATTGGGCGCACCATTAGCGTCAGTTGCCCACTGACGCAAACAATGCGTTAACGACGTCAGTTGGCCACTGACGCAAACTTCGCTAATTAACAATGTCAGTGTTATCACTGACGCAAATGCCAATGCATTTGTGGCAGTGCTCAACTGCTAGAAATGTTGATTCTCGATCAACGGCATCAGTCAACTGCGTTGGCTAACGCATTTGACTGACACATAAGGGGTATTTTGGTGTAGTTCCATAAGGGTCGAGGTAGCAGCTTACACTCCCTTTGGGGCCTCCGCGGTCGGTTCTGTGGCCCCGACTATCAAATCGATGATCTTTATCCTGGTCGGGCCCTTGGCAGCCTTCTTCGCTGACGCCTTGGCCCTGGCAGCCCTGGCTTCAATCATTTCCTTCATCTTGGCCACAGGATCAGCCATGTCATGTTCACCTGAAATAAGAACAAAAGATGAATTAATAATGAAGCGGGAAAGACAGACATAAAAGAAACATGCAAGTCTAAGTCCTCCGGGACGAACCCTTACCTATGGAATGGGCTTGACTTAATTCTCCTAGGTAAAAATCATGGATTTGATCCCCCATGTCATCCAGACCCAAAAACTACCATATTGAAAGAACCAGGAAGAATGCATAAGGGTCAGCGTGTCCATAACAATGGGGCAAGGAAGCCCCCACGTTGCTAACAGTCCCAGTGCTGATGCCTATTCCTAACAAAGCCCCCAGTATGAAGAGGCGGTAGAACATCTCGTCGATGTTCTCAGAAGGGTCTTCCGGGGTGAAGTTGTCCTTTAGATGAATGGAGGGCATCTTCGATGGAAATAGGTGGGGTCAAAAATGCAGCAAACATCGGAAAAATTTGTCTGTGATTTCGAACGTTCAAGGTTTTTGCTCTCTGGTTTGAAAATTTAGAATCAATAAAAGTGAGGAAAAGAGCCCACTGGGGTATTTATAGGAGAAAGATCTCATGTTCGATCCAATGGTCCATATGGAATATCCCTAAAAGATCCACATCTGATGGTTCTGGATAGCAAAGGCGCATTAACTAGCCCAACCAAGTGCTAAATCGTGGATTCGTCAATCCGCAATCCGCACCTCTCTCATCCAACGGTCCACATTGAAAATCCCAAGGAAATCCTCATCTCACGGTTCCAGACAATGCAGAAACATTACGTAGCCCACTCGAGTGCTAAAAGCGACTTTTCATCCAGATGGGACCCTTCGAGAAATGTGCTGATATCTAGGACAACAAATGATTTTACCAAGGTTATTTGGGGGTGAGTGGCACAAACGTACTATTTACCTGGAGACACGTGCCTAGGTCAATGGGAATTCGAAAGGTTGGGGATCAACCAGTTGACCCCCAAGTAAATGAACCAAGATTCAGGTGAACTAAGTGGGAAATAGGTAAATAATCCTAGAGTCAGGTGATTGAACCGGGACAAAGAAGCAAGTCTCCACCGCGCGAACATGGATGAAGACTTGGGGAGTAAATGTTGCCCATATTTTCCACCATTGAACACATGGAATGGTCAAACGGGCTTCATGGGCTCTTAGGAGAGACCCGAGCCCAACCAGGGCCCAGCGAATAATGAGCAACCAAACCCTATAGGTCCGGACCATGCTAACCCAATAACTAGCGAATAACACAAGAATAGTATGTTGGTATCAAATGATCAAATCAAAGGTACGCTACAGAATATATGGACCCATTTTAATAAATATTAATACCAATCAGGATCATATACATATATATAAATATTAAATCACATACAAATAGATCAGGGATTACCTCTTGTAGCCTAACAAGTGTTCTTGAGTCTTTTTGTATAAATCAACGATCTTCCTATCAAATGCTCTAAAATCTCACACCCTGATCTTCCAGACTAATCATCAAACACACAAGGACGTGTGTGGGCACGTAGGATTCAAAAGGTTGATTTATGTGACTCCCTAGATGTACTCAACACATGAGATCTAAAGAGTTTTGATAGAGAGAATGTTTATAATAGTTTTCAGGATTTTGGATAAAACTATCGCTTAAGAGAGAGAGAGAGTCTGATTAACCATTCATTTTTTTTAATATCACATATATCAGAATTATAAAGATATTTAATCTAATAAAATAATTTTTATTTAATTAAAATATAATTCAAATTAAAACTAATTAGATATTTTCATTTAATTATTTATTTAAATCATATTTAAAAATAATAATTAAATAATTGATTAAACAAATTTATTTGAAATTCAAAATTCAAATCCTAGGGATAAAATCCCTGATGCTAAGCGCCACACACTGTACTATATAGTGTGTGTCGCCCCACCCTATTAAGGTTGCCATAATTTTCTCATTTGTTTATTTAATCAACTTTTAAGACAAGATATTTATTCCAACATAAATATGAGTTAATTCAAATTTAACTTTATCTTAAAATATCAATTTTAAATTAAATAAACAAATATAAATAAGATATTTATTATTTTCTATCTTTATATTAATCCAAACAATATTAATATTAATTTTAACCTATAGTTTTTCAAAATAAAAACTATATAGTTAAATAATTAATTAATTTGCAATTAATCAATTACCCATAATTGTCAAATAATTATTTCCTTGCCCCGAAAAATTAATTCATTTGCAATTTAGTCATTTCTCTTAACAAATATTTCTTTTGACATCCTTACCCTTGACAGTGTAGGACAAAGGTGATCTGGGAACCATGAACCTATAATACGAAGCTCTAATAAACTAGAATATTAATTAAACTCTTTAATATAATAATCTTATTTATTAATTCCATGATTACTCCACTATAAATATGGAATTGCACTCTAAGTATTTATAGAATTATATTTACAGAGTTTTCTCTAGTAGTCCAATGATATAATCAATATATGTAGTTATGTCCTCTATTTATTGATTTGTTAATTAGAGCTGGTCAAAATTACTGCTTTACCCTCCTAATTACCTCTTGATCCTTAAGTACCATTAATTCACTAGCGAATAATTAATCTATAATCTAATTATAGATTTGAGTTCAATAATTATTCAGTTCCATAATCAACCCTTAAGGGAACCAATATTCGATCCGTTAGGAAAGCATGGATTCCAACATTGTAATTCATGTTCCCAGCCATCCATGATATTGATTCTCCAAAACAAAAGTCATTAACCTGATTATTCTAAGAGACCTTAACGAGTGAATCAAAAGATCCAATAAACATAAACAGGAGTTCATGAATACTTAGGATTTAGGCTGATCTACAAATGATCATCTATTATGAAAAGAATTAAATCTTTACGCCAAACAACAAGTTTATAAAGATAATTAATTCTCATCGGTCATTTCATATATAATCTCTATTATATACAACACTTTTACTAAGATGTCTATCCATATCAGTAATCTGAATCTAGATTACTTGCATCTCGTATGCTTAGCAAATCGTACTAGTAACCATTCATTAAAGATTCCTTACGTTAATATGTTATTGACTATTTTATTCATTATATATGATTTTAATTCTCTCGTACTAATACAAGATCATATTCTCATGAATGAATTCTTGATATTATTATATAATTAATTCAAACAATAATTATAACATTCAAATATAATAAAATTGTACTTTTATTTAAAACCAATAAAATGTCTTTACATGCTTTTAGGGCATTAATCCTAACATAGTAAGGGGCCTGGACATGAGATGTAGGCCCAAACCAACTTCACGAGTGCACCCAATCTCCATCCTCCAGGATTTAGATTGTGGTGGTGGACGGTCCATTCCAGGAGACGGATCCCATCATGAGGGACCCGGATGAAGTTTCTAGATCCATCCTCAACCTTTCAACTCGCTGTCAAGATACGTCCTTCGATCCGTCGTCGCTAACTGATTCCATCTTGGTGAATGAACCTGAATCTTGGTAAATGAACCTGAACCCTAGTAAATGAACCTAAACCTAGGTAAATGACGCCAGACCATACGTTCGGGTAGAACAAGATCAGTTCTTCATGCAACTGACGTGTCCCCGAGAAATCTGACAGTTGGTCTCCTCAACTAACCTGCAGAAAGGGTACGCACAGAATGTACAATGTTCCTAGGGATCGGTATTTCCATTACTCTAACAGATCCTATCCCCTGAATCCCCCTGGGTCTTCACGTGCACTAGCCCGTATTAAGGTACAAAGGGCAGTTGTAAGGCTTTATCACGCTTAAGTCGGCCCAGTGGGCCTAGATTAAACCACCTGTAATCATGTTACACACTTCTATTATAGCTCCATTAGAGAACATTTATGCTTATATCCTTATTGGGCCGGATACATGTGACCACCTATAAATAGGGTCATTTGTGCACAGTAGCAGGGATCCAATTTTTCATGTACGCATAAACGTTGCTGAATTTGTAGAAAACTACAATTGCTAAACTCTATAAAGCTCAATACTATTGACTCGTGGACTAAGCCTCATTAACGCCACAACCATGTAAAAATTGTGATTTTGTTCATTTCTTTTCTCTTCTTTCTAGCTCTTATTTCTCAATATATTTGTAGTTTTCAAAAAACTTGATAAACAAATATATTATCGCCCATATTTAATATGACAAAAATAATAATTACGCATCCTAATCAACCCATATTTAATATGACAAAAAAACTAAGTATAGGCCTGAATCGGCCCAAAAGACATCCACAACCATTTTCTCATGCAAAAATAATTTCATAGAATCGTTAGAGAGTCATCAAAATTCTTGATGTGCCATGTCAAATTCTGTAGATTTAATTGTGTATATTGCACAATCACCATGGGTTGAAAAAGAAAATAATTAGGCCCACAAAATCAGATAGAGAATGATTAAAATTAAAAAGATTAAGAAAAATTATTTACCGTTTATTTTGGTAAGGCTAGATTTAAGTCTAGATTTGGGCAAGATGATGAAGCCATTGACGGTTTTTCAAAAAAACAAGATAGCTATAGTTGTGAGAACACTAACACTATGTTTGGTAGGGAGGAAAGATGGGTGGATGAAGAGGGTAGGAGGGAGAGTAGTCGAATGAGAGGTTGAATCCTTTTGTTTGACAAGGGAGAGGAGAGATGGAGGGAGAACATCTCCCTCCAAAGCTTCAAAATTCATTCCCTCAAAAAATGGAGGGATCAAAAAAAAAAGACAAAAAAAATATTATGTAAATGACATATATGTCATTTTAAAAAATAATAAATATTTATATTAAAATTATAAAATGGTAATTTTAATATTTAATTTACTCTTCACCCTTCCAATTTCACCCCTAATACCAAACAACATAAATAAGAACAACTATCCTCTCAATCATTTTATAATCTCCATCGTTTATAAACTCTCCGTCTATTCGAAATTTGATGGGTCCATAGCATGGAAGACTGTTTTGCATAAATAAATCATGCAAATTTTCAAAATTTATTGGGAATTTACATTGTTCCTACATATATATTATAATGAGAAAAGATTGATGGTGACTAAGGATGTTCAATTTCGGTAACGCAAGGTAGCCTTTTGTTTATTGAAATCTGTTGTTTGATGCACACAATTCAAAATTAAGTTTGAAAAAAAATGACGGTCTTTAATTAATATCTCGATTTGCGAACTACATGATACATTTATATGGATTTGAATTATAGAATAAACCAGACCCGGTGCATTTTAGAAATATTCAAGAAGCTAGATTGGGTCAGTTAAGCAATATTAAGGTTTTATAATTTCTCTATATTTTGAAATAAGAGTAGTTACTAAATTATTTTATCTTCAAAATTCTTAAACTTCACTTCTATTTTATCTTCAAAAGAAAGGCAAATATTTAATATTCTATAAGCTAGATTGGGTCCAATCGATGCTAGTCAGACTGGATCTAGTTTGACAATATTCAATAAGCTAGACTAGGTCAGTCGATATTAGATTGGACACAATCGAAGCTATACTGAGTCCAATAGATGCTAGACTGGATCTAATTGATGCTAGACTGGACCAAATCGAATGGACCAGTCAAACAATATTCACTAAGCTAGAATGGACCAAATCGATGCCAGACTTGGTCCAGTCTAGCAATATTCACTAACCAATATTTGTGGAGCTACTTCTTTATATCCTAAAAAATGAAGCTTATAACTGCATGAAGTATATTACACATATTTAATACATTATCACCTCTATTTAACATGACCAAGTGAAAAAAGTATGGATCCCAAGAAGCCCATATTTAACAGGAGTTTTATCATATATACACAAATTAAAGAGAGAAAAAAAATACGATCACCCTATTTTTTTTCACATTTATGGTAACATGGGTATAATTACTTTTATACGACTTTTTCTTCAATGGAGGCTTCTCGTACAGAAGACTAAAGCTCTAGTCAGCGGAAACAACTACAACAAACACCATCAACACCAACCATCAAAGCTACAAAAAATCAATGAAAATTCAACCTACAAAGCTCAAAAACCATCTATGAGGCTCATTCACCGACAACTAGTCTCTCTTCTACAAGACCTATTCACCGACAGCAACCAAAAACAAAAAAAATCAACCATAACCTTGAAAATTGCCGGCAGCCAAAAACAGAAAATTACCATACTCGTTGACCACCAAGCAGGGGAAAATCAAGAGAAATTCAACCAAAATATGAGAATTTTTTTTAGAAAAATAATAGCTGGTCGTAAATAGGGAGCTTCTTCTTCGTTGATCACTCACGACAAAGAACATCAGAGCAACAGAAATCTCCATGGATGCTGGTGTTCAAGCTTTGGAAAGCAACAATACCTAAAACCACAACAAGATCTCAATTCAACAACCAAAATAAAACATTCAATTCGCAAAATTGAAACAAAAAACTGGTAAAAAATGAAACCCAACTAAAATATTCTAAACAACTTCTAATTGACCAATTTAAATTTGTAGAAGCATTCAGATCAAGTGAGAAATTGTTGATGGTCTAATTTATTCATCAAATTTTGTTGTTGCCTGGTTTATTCACATAGTTTAGTGATATTTATTTCTATAGTTTTGCTGCTTTCTAGTTATTTTCAAAAATCTAGAAGGGAAAATATTGAATTGAAATTATGGGTAATATAATGAGAACAGTGAGAGTATTTTATAATTTCAATTTAAAACACAGTTGTTTGTCGGGTTGTTGGCATGTTGTGTTGATGTTGTTGTCAATGATCCTGATCCTGATATACAAACTTGTTGACGCGGTTCTTCGCCAACAGGTAATTAAGAGAAGAAGAGAAAGGGATTAGTACTGAAAGTAGAACCGTCACAGATGAAATCTTAGAGAGTGAACTAGGTGACTCAAGACACGTTTTTAAGTGGTTCAAAGGTTAAAATCCTTCTACTCCACTAGTCAATATTATTGATCTATTCTGGGTATTTGGTTACAAAGTATATATCTCTCCAGAGACTATTTTTTCCAACCCCTATCAACTCCCAAGGTCCCCATATTTATAGGAGAAGGCACCTGGAAGTTGGTAGGGAGGTCATCCCGTGACCTTACCATTTGTCATATCAACTCTGTAATATTTATGATTAATTCCTATTCCTGACACATAAGTGTGGTCTAATCAGTATGTAAGGAGATAATGGGCCGCACGGCCCAACCCAGCCGTGGGTGTCTGAATGCGCACGTTCCTGATGCGTGTCTGGGAAGTCAGGGAGATATCGGACACGTGATGTCAACTATAGGCACGTTTATCTTGCGTGTGTTGACTTTACAAAGGGTCAGAGATCCACGAGCAGCAGCTCGCACCTGGTGACCCAACCTTCGGCCTCAAGGAATCCTTTCCCCAGTCTTGGGCAGCCTTGGCGAGTTCTTGAGGATACCTCGAGCTAAGTGGGTACGACCTGGAAAACAAGATCTCCGACCTGGGGAGGTTTACGGACTAACCTTGATTAGTCCGAGGCTCGACCTGCTAATCAGCCCGTGAGAAAACCAGGGCGTACATCTGCCCCCCAAGCTCCTGCTCGTGGTATATGACGTCATATATAGAAGACCACAGTAGGGGCTTTTAGACTTCCCCACAACCCTTCACATTCCACTTTTTGTGCAGGCGTCTGATACGTGGAACGCCGTGGGTGGTGACGGTACGTTTTACGAGAACCGCATTTAATGGCCTAGCCTAAGCCTAGCCATCGTTTCATATTTCGAGTGGGAGGCCTCGGATCCCTCACTAGGGCCATCCAAAAGCCTTCTTCACATGATCCTTCCTTTATATAAAAAGGGGTGGCCATCCTACGCACGGACCACCCCTTCATTCAAAAATTTCCCAAATCTCTTTCCTTCTTCCTTTTCTGACTTTCAGAAGAACGAAACCCTCGGCTCTACTGCCACCATTTTCCTTGTTCACGAAGCTTAGGCGCACGAGTCCCTCCAAAGCTTTGGAAGCTACTGCACCGACGAGGCTCCTACCAACGCAACACTCTCGTTTACCATCCAGCCATATACTGTAAGTTTTCTGACCCTGTTCATTTTGAAAACATGCCATTGTAGCTTAGGTAAAAAAATTTATTGTAGCCGTATGCAAGGGTTTTCTGGGTTGCGTGGGTAGGAGGGTGATAGCCCCTTTTAGGCTAGGGCACACTTGTTGTAGGAAATCGCCTTAGAGTATGGGTTTCAAGATGCTTCTCCAGGAACAATTTCTGGTTAGGATCTTTAGGATTTTTGGGTGCAAAACCGGGTAGCTTAGGGGATACGCTTCAAAAGCGGTTTTGCAACATTCTGCCTGTTGAAACTTCCCCCCCAAGGCAACTTTTTACTCTGGACCCCCTGACACACGAATTCCGAGTAATCTAGGATCTGTTGGGAGCATATGCGCGTGTTCATTGAACCGTGTGGTTCCACTCTCCACGGGCTGGGCTTACCTCAGCCCATGTAAATAATAATTGCTTCGTCCTTCTGCTTGGGTCGCCTTTTCTAAAGTGTTTTCTTTTGTTCGATAGGCGACCAGAAGGCTCCAAAAAGGAATCTGCCTCAGAAGAACGTGGGAAGCTCGATCTCCCAGCAAGAGAAAGGAAAGGCGGTGATGTCACGCTCGCCGATCCCCCACTTCGGGCCGCCCGTGGAGAAGCAGGTCGAGGTGGCCCCCGACGCATTCTTTGAGGCGGAGAGAATCGTCTCAAAGATAACCGACCAGGCGAAGATCAACAAACTCTTCCTCACCCACAAAATCCCACTGGGGAAAGCCTCAGTGATTGCCCGACCTGCTGCGGAGGGCGAGCGGAGCTGCATGCCACTCGACGAATCGTTCGCGGTCTGGAGCGGTGAGCACTTCAAGGCAGGGGCCTTCCTTCCCCTAGATCAGTACTTCGCTGACTTCCTGAATTATGTGGGGTTGGCCCCATTTCAGCTCCCCCCCAACTCCTACCGTCTGCTGGCGGGTTTGAGGTATTTATTCAAGAAGCAGGAGTGGGAGGTCCCTACTCCTACTGATATTTTATATTTCTTTTGCCTCAAAGCCAGCCCGGATCAGCGGGGGCGAGGTGATGGGTTTTACTATTTAACCCATTTTCCTAATATGGCGGCGGTCATCGAGCTGCCAAGCCATCCAAATGACTTCAAGGACCAGTTCTTCATGTCAACTGGGTTCCGGAACTGTGAGCACCACTACTTCAATCGTCCTCGTAAGTGAACCCTGACCCTAGCTCGCCTTTTAAGTGTTGTTTAATTTTAGTTCCTCCCGTATTCCATTCTGATTCCAACCCAATCTTGCAGCCATCTACGCGAGGACCGAGAAGTCTACGACCCTCGGGGGTCAATATGAAACACTGGCGGGCTTGCCCCCCCAGTGAAAAGGATTACCGCGTGCTCGTGACGGACGAGAGGATGGTGTTCTACAAACTGATTTTTCCAAATCAGACTCTGAACTTGAAGAGGCTTCGGGGGCCGCCCCCAACTCGCGCAAACAGATCTATCACCGTGGAGGAGGTCGCGGAAGAGGAGGATGAGGAGGATGAAACAGCTACAGTTTCGCTCGTGAGGAATAGAAAGAGGACCTTGGAGGTCGCTCAGGGGATGGACGAGGAGAGGATCCAAACCGGAGCAGCCGCGGGTCCTTCCGGCCAAGGTAACCCTTATTTGTTTAAGAATGTAGATAGGGCCACTGCAGACCCCCGGCTGGTTAGGTTCAATCCTAGGCAGATCGTCCATCGTCACGGGAGGGACCCGGACCTGAATACACTCCTGCTCCATTGTGTTGACCGGCTCGTGCTGGATCACCAAGAGAGCCGGCCTAGGGGTACCGTAGTAGTAGATAACACCCTAGCTTTTAGGTCGATCCTTTTTTAGGAGTATGGGACCAACTTACGCACATGGCCATCACTTCAAAGGGGTGTCTATGCTCCGGGGTTTAGACAGTATGTAGAAGAGTCCAGCCCCGAGTCAGAACCGGACCTAGAACACGCGCCAGTTCGTGAGATAATTGTCCTAGGCTCTTCCAGCTCGGGGGGTAGGGCTCCCTTAATATTCGTATACTTTTTTGCTTTTAACCTCTGCATGTTTGCTAACTTGTAATAACCATGTTTTTGTTTTTGGCAGAAGAGATGTCTCAGCCCGGGGGTAATCTGCGGGGTGTAGTCTTCGGCGGGAATCCCCCAGCAGGGCCAAGGTTGAAAAGGCTCCGAGAGTCCAAGAGCGCGGCCGGGGCCTCCACCAAATCCCTGGCTAAGGAGAAGGAAAAAACCCCGCCATCCCAGGTCGAGGGGGCAATCCTTCCTGCTGCCGGAGCAGGACACATGCCCCCGCCGCCCCAGCGATCTCCATCCGCCACCCAGGACATGGTACTGGAGGTCGGGACTCCGGCTGTGGCAGCCCCGGACGTACGCATCCCGGTCGACTCCCAGGATCTGGGAAAGATCCCAAAAGCATTCTGGGGGACGGTGTATGAGTCGGCGAGCTATGCCGTCGGCCGCTTCTACAAGCTCAAAGAGAAGGATCTCCGGGCTATCGAAACAACGAGCCCGGTCCGAGTCATAGAGTCTTCGATGGACATGACCCTAACGGTAATCTGCCCCACTCTTTTAAAGCTTTAACACTTACACAATGCCTTGTTTTTCCACTTAGCCAACTTATCCTTCCTTTCTTACAGGGCATTGCTGCCGTACATCGAGGTATCGCCAGGACCAAGGCTCAGCTCGAGGAGATGGAGGCTGAGCGCCAGGCCGCCCTTCAAGAAGCTCAGGCGGCGAAAGATGCGCTGGCGGCTTCGAAGGCTGAGCTAGAGAGGAGCCGCTCAAAGAACCGAGAACTTGAAACCTCCCTTGCCACTTCGCGAACAGATCTCGAGGCAGCGAAGACCGAGGCCCAGGCCACCCTGGAGGCCGCCTTGAAAGCCGAGCGGGCCATCTCGGAGCAGTCCATGCAGGACCTGTTCTATCACTGCTGGGCCCATAACCCGGATGCTGACTTCTCTTTTATGCCGCCGGACCTCTGGGCTTTTTTGCTGCCGAAGCTCCAAGCCCGCCTAAACAAAGAGGTACCGCCCTCGGAGACTGGGGAAGCCTCTGGCGCGACGGAGCAGGGCGAGACCGCGACCTCCAAAGGACCAGCTGATGGGGCTTAGGGCACTTCTCCTTATGCATTTTTAATTATTTTTATTTTGTCTTTGTAACCTTTTCATGAGGTGTTTTCACCTCGAGACGATTTACTTGGCCATCTTAACTTATATATATATTTTTATATAAGCTTAGTTCATGCTAACCGTTATTTATATCCCGAGCTCTTTAAGAAAGAGCCACGACCAATAAACTTAAGTTAACTTCCAAGTTTTATGACCCGGTTAAAACCAGGAACTTATTTTGAAAACTTAGTTCGTGTTAACTTTTATCCATATCCCGAGCTCTTTAAGAAGAACCACGATCAATAAATTTAAGTTAACTTCTAAGTTTTATGACCCGGTTAAAACCAGGAACTTATTTTGAAAACTTAGTTCGTGTTAACTTTTATCGATATCCCGAGCTCTTTAAGAAGAACCACGATCAATAAATTTAAGTTAACTTCTAAGTTTTATGACCCGGTTAAAACCAGGAACTTATTTTGAAAACTTAGTTCGTGTTAACTTTTATCCATATCCCGAGCTCTTTAAGAAGAACCACGATCAATAAATTTAAGTTAACTTCTAAGTTTTATGACCCGGTTAAAACCAGGAACTTATTTTGAAAACTTAGTTCGTGTTAACTTTTATCGATATCCCGAGCTCTTTAAGAAGAACCATGATCAATAAATTTAAGTTAACTTCTAAGTTTTATGACCCGGTTAAAACCAGGATAGGACTTAGTTCGCGTTAACCCTTATCCATAGATAAGAGTCAACATCTAAGTCGTTAAGGAGACCTGGTTATATCCAGGTACCATATGCCCCCCAAGTAACTGGGAAAGGGTCTTTCGTGGTTACTTTAAAATCACACTTGCAAATAAAAAGAAACATTTGATTCTTATTTATACATAGCAAGTGGCCTTCTAGGCCTTACAAGTGGATCATTGATAGTATTTCTTTAAGTGGATGGCATTCCAAGTCCGCGGGATCGCCCCTCCATCAAGTCGAGCTAACTTATAAGTTCCCTCCTTGATGACTTCGATGACCTGGTATGGTCCTTCCCAGTTTGGTCCCAAAACCCCATCTTTGGGATCTTTTCCAGCCAGGAAAACTCTCCTTAGGACCAAATCGCCAACGCTAAAGGCACGTTTTTTGACCTTAGTGTTGAAGTAGTGAGTGATCTTCTGCTGATAATGGGCGAGTTGGAGTTACGAATCCTCCCGCCTTTCATCAACTAGGTCTAGGGAATGGCATAGGAGTTCGTGGTTCCGATCTTGGTCGTAGGACTGGACTCTATGCGACAGAACTTTAACCTCCACGGGGAGGACTGCTTCACTCCCAAAGGTTAGGGAGAAAGGAGTGTGACCCGTGGGAGTTCGATGCGAGGTCCGGTATGCCCACAGGACCTGGGGGAGCTGGTCTGGCCAGACCCCCTTTGCCTCATCTAGCCTCTTCTTGAGGCTTGCCTTTAGAGTTTTGTTCACAGCCTCGACCTGGCCGTTCGCCTGGGGATAGGCCACGGACGAGAAGCTTTTCACAATTCCGTGCCTTTCACAAAATTCGGTGAACAGATCGCTGTCAAATTGGGTGCCGTTGTCGGAGACGATCTTCTTAGGAAGGCCAAATCGACAGATGATGCTTTTCACCACAAAGTCGAGTACTTTCTTCGATGTTATTGTCGCCAATGGCTCTGCTTCGGCCCACTTGGTGATGTAGTCAATGGCTACCACGGCGTAACGGACCCCACCCTTTCCGGTGGGCAGGGCGCCCACCAGATCTATTCCCCAAATGGCAAATGGCCAAGGAGCCGAGATCATTTTTAGCTCGACCGGGGGAGCTCGGGCAACCACAGCGAATCGCTGACACTTGTCGCACCTTTTCACATACGAGATCGAGTCTTTGGACAGAGTCGGCCAATAATAACCTTGCCTGAGAACCTTTAAGGCCAGGCTTTGCCCCCCAGTGTGGTCTCCGTAGAATCCTTCGTGAACTTCCTGCAGGATGGCCTTCGCTTCACTTGGAAGAACGCACCGGAGGAGAGGTAGGGAGTGCCCACATCGGTACAACACTCCTTCGACTAGCGTATATCTAGGAGCTTGATAAAGGACTCGCCGTGCGTCGTTACGTTCTTCGGGTAACCTGCCCTCGACGAGATACTCAAGAATGGGAGTCATACAGGTCGGCCTAATATCAATCATCTCGACCTCTGCCCGATCTCCTTCTATGCTTGGTTTTTCCAAGAATTCTATTGGCACCAACCCAAGGGTTTCTGTCTCTCCCGAGGCGGCGAGTTTGGCGAGAGCATCTGCGTTGGCGTTCTGCTCCTGAGGTATCTGTTCGATCGACCCTCGCCCAAATGCGGACAGCTCGGCTTTTACTTTTGCCAAATAGGCAGCCATCTTGGGTCCCCGCGCCTGATACTCTCCCAGATTCTGGTTCACCACGAGCTGGGAGTCACTGAAGCACTGGACGGAGCTCGCCTTTAGCTCACTAGCTACCCTTAGCCCAGCCAACAAAGCCTCGTACTCTTCCTCGTTGTTAGACGCCTTGAACCCGAACCTTAGCGCCGAGTGGAATCTATGTCCCTCGGGGGATATCAGGATGATTCCGGCCCCGAAGCCGTTCTCGTTAGATGAACCATCAACGAAGATCTTCCACGACGAATGTGGGGAAGCGACCTGAGGCAAGCCTTCTGATGGATTCTCCTGGAATCCCGTGCACTCCGCCACGAAGTTGGCCAAGGCCTAACTTTTTATGGCAGTTCGTGGAGTATAGAAAATCTCGAACTGATTGAGCTCGACCGCCCACTTTAACAAACGTCCCGATGCTTCAGGCTTTTGCAAAACGTGCCTTAGAGGCTGATCGGTCATGACGTGTACCGAGTGGGACAGGAAATATGGTCTGAGCTTTTGCGAGGCTGTGATTAGGCAAAACGCTAATTTTTCCATCAGTGGGTACCGTGACTCTGCTCCGAGGAGTCTCTTGCTGATGTAGTAGACTGGCTTTTGAACTTGGTCCTCTTCTCGTACTAGCACGGCGCTTGCTGCATCCTCAGTGACGGCCATGTAGAGGAAAAGAGGTTCTCCTGCCCTGGGCTTGGACAGCACGGGCGGTTCAGCCAGATGCGCCTTCAAGTCGAGGAATGCGCTTTCGCATTCTACTGTCCACTCAAACTTCTTGTTTCCCCAGAGCAGGTTGTAGAAGGGCAAGCACTTGTCGGTTGATTTGGAAATGAACCGGTTGAGTGCTGCCACTCTTCCTGTGAGGCCTTGGACGTCTTTCCGGGACCTGGGGGAAGGAAGCTCGAGTAGTGACCTGATTTTGTCGGGGTTTGCCTCGATTCCTCGGGTATTGACTATGAACCCCAGGAATTTACCTGATGCGACACCGAACGTGAACTTCTGAGGATTGAGCCTCATGCCGTATTCCCGTAGTATTTTAAAACATTCTTCCAGGTCGGAAACATGGTTGTTGGCAGTCTTTGATTTGATAAGCATGTCATCAACATACACCTCCATGTTCTTTCCGATCTGGTCCGCGAACATTCTGTTTACTAGCCTCTGATAGGTAGCTCTGGCATTCTTCAGACCAAATGGCATGACCTTATAGCAATAGACATTCGTTGGGGTCATGAAGCTGGTATGCTCCTGGTCCGCCGGGTTCATCGCGATCTGATTACAGCCTGAGTATGCGTCCATGAAGGACATGAGCTCGTGACCCGCCGTGGCATCCACCAGCTGATCGATCCTTGGCAATGGAAAGCAATCCTTGGGGCAGGCTTTATTCAAGTCAGAGAAGTCAATACAGGTCCGCCACTTCCCGTTGGGCTTTGGAACCAGCACGGGATTAGCGACCCAAATTGGAAATTTGGCTTCGCGGATAAAGCCACACTTTTTGAGCCGGGCCACCTCTTCTTCTAGGGTCGCGGCTCGGGTCGTTCCTAAACGCCTCTGCTTTTGGGATTTGGCAGGAACATTTTTATCCAGGTGGAGTGTGTGCATGATGACACTCGGGCTGATCCCTATCATGTCCTCGTGCGACCATGCGAACACGTCCAGGTTTTTCTGCAGAAACGTAGTCAGCTCCGCTTTTCTTTGGTCACAGAGGTTCTTCCCATGCTTAACCGTCCGTGATGGGTTTTTTTTATCAATGTTCACCTCCTCGAGCTCTTCAATAGCCTGGAGCTCGGATCTGTCCTCGCCTACACGGGGGTCAATGTCCTCACTTAAGGTGAGCTTTTCCTCTTCGGAAATCTGAGGTTTTTCAATCTCAGGAGCCGCCAAGGGTCCCTGAGATTCCTCCTCGCCCTGAATGGCCATTGCCAGCTGCCCGGGTTTAGACTTTCCCTTCATGGAAATGCTGTAGCATTCCCTGGCAGCGAGCTGATCGCCCTTGATGGCACAGATTCCTGTTGAAGTAGGGAACTTCATGGCGAGGTGTCGAACGGAAGTGATGGCCTCGAAAGCTATGAGTGTAGGTCGGCCCAAAATGGCGTTGTAGGCAGCGGAGCAGTCAATGACCACGAACTCAAGTAGCTTGGAGACTGTCCGAGACTCTTCTCCTAGGGTGATCACCAGCTCGATCGTCCCTATCGCTGCCGATCCTTCTCCTGAAAAGCCATATAGCATCATCGAGGTTGCCTTTAGCTCGGCGACAGTCAGACCCATCTTTTCTAAGGTGGATCGAAATAGGAGGTTCACCGAGCTCCCATTGTCCACCAACACTCTCCTTACTTTCCAGTTGGCGAGCTGGACTGCTACGACCAAGGGATCGTTATGAGGGAATTGGACATGGCCTGCGTCTTCCTCCGTGAAAGTTATCGGTTGTTTCTCTAACCGTTGCTATTTTGACTGACATTGCTCCGGGATGAACTCCGCTCCGCTGTGGGCCTTTAACTCATTCACATACCTCTTCTGGGCGCCTCTGCTCGTGCCAGCCATATGCGGTCCTCCAGAGATGGTGGATATCTCTCCCTCGACCGCGGGGGGAAGGACGTCCTGATCTATCCGAGGCCCGGGCTGGCTGGTTGGGACCTCTGGAACGGGTCGACTTGCTGGGACCCTGTTTCGCGAGTATTGCGCCAATGGGCCTGCTCGGATGAGAGTCTCGATTTCATCTTTTAGATGCCTGCAATCATCGGTATTGTGGCCGACGTCGTTATGGAAACGACGGAACTTCGAAGTATCTCTCTTTCCCTTGTGGTGTTTCAATGGCTCCGGCCTCTTCCAGGGGACCCGAGCAGCGTTCGCCAGGAAAATATTTTCCCTGGATTGGGTGAGCTCGGTATATGTTGTGAACACGGGCTTGAATTTATCCACAGACTTATTCTTCTTTTGGTCGTGATGGTTGTTTTCACCATTCCCCTTTCTTTTGCCACCACCGGGCTGGTTGTCCTGCGCGACGTCGGGAATCGCCACTACGATCTCCGTCCCCGCTCCAGCGGGCTTCTCGGGAACCTGGCCGGTCCCCGAGGTGGAAGCTTCAGCTTCTTCTAAGTTTATCCACTCTTGGGCTCTGTTAAGGAATTCGTTAACCGAGCTGACTCCCTTCCTCTGAATATCTTTCCACAGGTCTCCCCCGACCAGGATTCCGGTTCTCATGGACATGAGCTTAGAGCTATCGTCAGCGTCTCGGGCTCGAGCAGCGACATTCGCCAATCTGCTCAAGTAGGCTTTCAGCGTCTCACCGGGCTGCTGTCTCACGTTAGCTAAGGAGTCGGCCTGGACTCGGGCGGCCTGGGAGGCGCGGAATGCCCTTTTGAAGTCCGCTGAAAAAGTCTTCCAGGAGCTGATTGACTGTCTTTTACTTTGCTTGAACCACTGCCTGGCAGGTCCGATTAGTGTGGAAGGGAAGATCAAGCAACGCAGCTCCAGGCCAATGTTATGAGCCATCATTAGGGTGTTGAACATCCCCAAATGATCCGACGGGTCCCCGTCCCCGTTGAACTTTGAAAAATGGGGCATACGGAAATCAGATGGGTAGGCCGTCGCTGCTATATTGGGGGCGAAGAGTTCCATTTCTTCGCCCGAATCATACTCGTCTTTTTCTGTTAGGAGCTTTCTCATCAGCTCCTCCATCTGAGTTAGGCGCTCGAAGGTTTTGTCCTGAGATCCTGGGTTATTCTGGGGCTGTTCCACAGCTCTGGACCCATTGTACATATTAGGTGGGTTGTTGCCCCTCCTATCTTGAGATAGGTTATTTGGGACATTCCCTCCGTTACGTACTTCGGATCGGACTCCCGCCGAGCGGGCCTGCCTACCATCTCCGGTTCGATCGTCTCTGTGAGAGTTGAGGCGATCTCGGAGGTCGCCTCCCTGTGTAGTCTGGTGACTTTGTGCCGAACTCAGTCGCTGACGCATATCTCCTCCCGAGAGATCACTCCAGCAACTACCGGTCCAGTGGCTCCTGCTGGATAGGCTTGGAGTGCGTCTTTGGCGGTTACGATCTGATCCTTCCCCTGGCACCCTGCTGCGCCAGGAAGGCCCAGCCGACGGCGGGTCTCTCCTACTACTTTCGTAGGCCGGGATGTCCCGAACGGGCTGAGGAGATGGGTATCTGATTGGAGAAGGAGGATGCCTGACTGGGGAGGCAATCCTAGTTTCGTCCGGACGGATCAAATTTGGCGGGGGCCTTTCGGCCCTGCCAGCTTGCTGGTCCCGCCCTGGGCGAGCTGGACGAGGCGCAGGACGGTCTTTTGGGACGGGCTGGAGCTGCTGGCCCGCCCCGGATCTCCTTCAGGAGTTTCCTCGAGCTCTCCTGGGCGTTCCCGAGGAAGGTTGAGAACTAGGAGTTGACGTCCTGACCGAACGGCTGTATTGCTGTTGTCTGACCCCAGGTATTTCCCTGAAGTTTTCCTCTTGATGGTGTGATGAAGGGGTGGAGTTGGCTGCATGAGGCCTACCCGACCGGCTATTCCTGGGCCGATTACCCCGGTGAGACTTAGGAGCCTCACCTTGCCTCTCTCCAGCATTAACGTTGGTTGTGAGAGGGGGTAGTCGGGCCAGAATATCCTGGATTTGCCGACCGGCTGTTGCTAACTAGCTCCTCAGCTGAGCATTCTCCATTTCCACCGCAGTATAATAACACGGATTCGGATTAGGTGGCCGGGGTGCTGAGCTACCAGTGTCGTCTTGGCCCGCTAGCTGCTTTCCTGGCCTCTGCTGGACTTCAGGAATTTGCTCATCAAGGATGGCAACATGGTGGGCCTCCTGCCCATCATGCTATTCTGTTTCGTTGCCATGTCTGGATCGAGTGGTCACCATAGTTGGATGTTTGTGGCAACACTAGTTGAACTTGCTCTCAACGAAAGCACCAAACTGTTGACGCGGTTCTTCGCCAACAGGTAATTAAGAGAAGAAGAGAAAGGGATTAGTGCTGAAAGTAGAACCATCACAGATGAAATCTTAGAGAGTGAACTAGGTGACTCAAGACACGTTTTTAAGTGGTTCAAAGGTTAAAATCCTTCTACTCCACTAGTCAATATTATTGATCTATTCTGGGTATTTGGTTACAAAGTATATATCTCTCCAGAGACTATTTTTTCCAACCCCTATCAACTCCCAGGGTCCCCATATTTATAGGAGAAGGCACCTGGAAGTTGGTAGGGAGGTCATCCCGTGACCTTACCATTTGTCATATCAACTCTGTAATATTTATGATTAATTCCTAAACCTGACACATAAGTGTGGTCTAATCAGTATGTAAGGAGATAATGGGCCGCACGGCCCAACCCAGCCGTGGGTGTCTGAATGCGCACGTTCCTGATGCGTGTCCGGGAAGTCAGGGAGATATCGGACACGTGATGTCAGCTATAGGCACGTTTATCTTGCGTGTGTTGACTTTACAAAGGGTCAGAGATCCACGAGCAGCAGCTCGCACCTGGTGACCCAACCTTCGGCCTCAAGGATTCCTTCCCCCAGTCTTGGGCAGCCTTAGTGAGTTCTTGAGGATACCTCGAGCTAAGTGGGTACGACCTGGAAAACAAGATCTCCGACCTGGGGAGGTTTACGGACTAACCTTGATTAGTCCGAGGCTCGACCTGTTAATCAGCCCGTGAGAAAACCAGGGCGTACAAAACTGTATTTGTCAACGCAAGAACAACACAAAATCAACAACAAGGCTGTTGACCGCGTTTTTTGCCAATGACGTGAGAAGGTCAAAAACGATAAAGCCTTCAAGAGAAATTAAACGACACAGACAATTTTTAAGAGAAAGTAAATAACCCACACAATTTTTATAGTGGTTCACCCCCAATATGTTGGCAATAGCCTAATCCACTTAGAGATATGATTATAGATCTGTACTCAAGATTAGATGAACTGAGCCAACTGAGTTTCTTCAATACAGATTACAAGAATACAAGAATTCTTTCAAATAAAAGCACTTTCTCTTTCTAGAAAATTCAGACTCAAAATTTCCAAAAGTCCCTTTCTGATCCCATCAGCCATATATTTATAGGCTTAGGATTATACACCTGCTCTCCCCTAGAATCGGGATATTTCATTATATTTAAATTACAAAAATATTCAAAATTTAACAGAACACCCAATTTGTGGGAAGAATGAGAGATTCCCACGTATGCCAAGACCGATTCTTTGTTGAAGCTGTTTCTGGGAATCTTGACGTAGTCTGTTCTACCTGGTTGATGAATATCACCTTCTGGTCGGCCACATATCTACTTGGAAAGTCATGCCCTTGGCTGGTAGGACATGCATTTGCTGATAGGACATGCACTTGCTGGTAGGACATGCACTTAGCTGGTAGGACATGCACTTCCTGGTAGGACATGTACTTAGCTGGTAGGACACGCACTTGCTGGTCGGACATGCACTTGCTGGTCGGACATGTGCATAGCCGATCAGCCAAGTCCATTACTGGGCAGCAAAGTCATTCCTGGGCAGCAAAGTCACTCCTAGGCAGCAAAGTCACTACTGGGCAGCAAAGTCATTCCTGGGCAGCAAAGTCACTACTGGTTGGATTTATCAACTTACCCGGTCGGTCATGACACCTCTCAAGCAGTCAAAACTCTTCATTGATGCACTGGGCTACTCCTAAGCTAGGTCACCCAACCATTCCTTACCACTTGTCATTTCTATTGCCACATAATCATTTTCAAATTTTGGGGATAACATTTGCCCCCCAAGTTTATTATATGATACCTCACATAATAAACTTTTTTCTCCACAGCTGACGGCATTATGTAAAAAAAATAACTGTTCATCTTCTTGCCATGTAGCAGACCACAACTTCACAGACCACGATCACTGCAAATAACTGCCCATGATCGTGGGGAGAAAAAATATCCCAGGAATTCCAAGGGTCCAAAAATAAGTGGTAACTCCCACTTTTTTCCTTTAAATAATCCTTACTCTCCCATATTCCCACTTATACAAGAAAATCAACTTTTAAAACCCTTCTTCTTCTTTTTTCTCTCTTGGCCGAAATTCTTTGGCTTTTCCTCCTCTTGGCCGAAACTTCAAGGGACTCCAAGGGGAAGCTCTTCATTCCTTCAAGCAATCTTCAAGAAACTCAAGGGTTCTCCATAGTTGGGTAAGTCTTCTTCCCCATACTCTCATATTGTTGCTATTTTTTCAAAAAATTTCATAAAAAAAACTTGTTGTGGCCGAAACCCCATTGGGAGTTTTTTCTTGAATTTGTTCATTAATCTTATAGATATAATGTGTTGGGTGGCTGTTTTGATGATGTTTATATTATGGGTAACCCAACATTATCTTCAATTTCATAAGAATTTCAAGAAAAATAGGTCAATTTAGTATAAACCATGATTATGGGTTTTGGGGTTTTTGATGGTATGGATGGTTTCAAGAACATTGATGAACTTCACAATTTTCTTATTTTGATCTTGTGATTGTGAGCTTTGGATGAGGAAACATGTTCATGTTAGGGAGTTTAAGCTTTTATTTTTGGCTCAAGGAATATAAGGGTTTTATGGTGAGATTTGGGGGTATGGCCGATCGGCTATTGTCATTTTTATTCTTGGTAAACATGTGGTCCGATCGGACCACATACGCACTCCTCGGACCAAGTGGAATCCATCTCCTCGGACACTTGATGCTCGATCGGAGCCCCTCGGTTTGTTGGCGCTGGGCTCCTCGGGTGCACTCGGCTCGGACGCAGACGGATAGGCACGGTCCACTTGGACCAGGCCTTTTCCACTCCTCGGATGCAGGGTGTCCGACCGGACACGCTAATTAGGCTTCTACGGACACGCTCAGCCTGGCACCATGCCAAGCATGGTCCGCTCAGACCAAACCCATGCCTCTTCTCGCACACAAGGCACGCACCCTCTCGATCCTCCTCCTCGGACGCCTCTCCTAGAACGTAGAGTGTCTGACCGGACACTTGAATTGGCTCCTCGGATGGCTTGCTTGGATACACATGGTTGGCCATGCATCTCCTCGGACATATGGTGTCCGACCGGACACACCCCTAACCCCTCGTACGCGCTTGCTTGGATGCATGCGGCTGGCCACGCATCTCCTCGGGCCTAGGGTGTCCAACCGGATATGCGGGCTAACGTTGGCTCCTTGAATGCTCTCTTTGGATGCCTAGGCATCCGATCGGATGCACAAGCCCTCCTTGGCACTAGGCACAATTTTCAGACCAAGCATGGTATACTCCATGCCATATGCATTTTGAACACTTTTAGGAAATTTTAAACATTTTTAGGCACTTTCAAGCACTAAAAATATTTTTTCCCATGCATGCAACATTTTTACTACTTAGATAAATTTTTCTAAGTAGAAAAATAAATTTTGTTCTCGTTGAATTTTATCTGTATGGTTACTCACCTCCCCATTTTTTATTTATTTTTGTAGATGAATTGCTTCGACTATAGGGGAGGTGATAATCATACGGACTCTGATACATCTATCCCGCAGTCAATCGAGACCCCTCAAAGTAGCGATTCCTCATCCAAATCTTCCACCAGTCGCACTCCTGAGGATCGCCTCCGCCGCTTCAAGCAGATCCTTCCCCGTTCAGCCTTATACTTCCTTCACGAGGAACAATTTCTTCAACAAGCCGTACAGTCGACCATGAGGGTGAAGAAATCTAATAGACTCCCCCAGGACCAAGATCCACAAGTGGCCCGCAGAGCGGTGCAAAAGGTGGAAGAACGCAGTGAGGCCCACACTACAGCTCCTTCGAGGTCACCTCTTCAGGTGTCAAAATCAAGTAACACTCGGAGACAAATTACTCAGGAGTTTTCCACTGAGGTCCAGCACTTGGCCATCCAAAAACCACGGAAGGGACGAGAACAAGCACCTTCCTGGTTCACTGCCCAGCCTTCAAAACTCAATCACGGGATGTTCTACAAACACATCCAAGCTTTGGGTTTGAGTGGTGTGAACGTGACATGTTCGGGCCCTCATCAGAGAGCCAACAGGCCTGGCGGAGCATACTGTGCCTGGTCCAGGCACCATATCCACGCAGGAGCGACACTTCCACTACACCCCTATTTCCGATCTATAGCGAATTATTTCAACGTCTCCCCCTTCCAGATCGCACCGAATGGGGTCCAGGTGTTGTCTGCGCTGTATATCCTTTACTTTCTGCAAGGTTGGGACGAGCCCACTCCTCATGAGGTACATTATTTGTTCGACTTCAGGACTAATCCCAGCCACAAGAACACGAGTTTTTTTCACCTCTTTCACAAGCAAAAGGGGATTAAATACCTTAGTGGTATCGCACACAAGTCGAACCCCAAGAAATACTACACAGAGTATTTCCTCACATCTGACATCAAAGCCAACAACTTGGCTTTTACACATGCGGGTCCGTTCGAGCAACCCTTGCCTACTCAAGGGATGTTCAAGCGAGCAAAGGTGCTGGCTAACATGAGTATCGAGGAGAAAGACGTGAAAAGTTTGGTCACTGTAGATAACCTTCAGATGGTGGGTCTGATACCGTGTAACCAAAATATCATGGTGGAGAGTACCACTGAGGAGAACAACGCGACTGATCAGTCCAATGCGGGCACTGAGGTGGTGACTGACCAGTTTTCTCCTGGGCCATCTCCGCTTTCCCATAGACCTGGCGATCTTGTCATTAGGGAGCCTGAGCCTCAACATAGATCTGCTATTCCTGCTCAGACCGGGAAAGGAAAGGCCATCCAGACTGAGAGAGACCTCAGCTCATCTTCAGACGACGAGGATGACTTCATCGATTAGATTCTCAACTCAGGTCTAGTAGTCATAGGAATATGTTTAATAACTTGGTGATTTGAGACTAATAAAATTTGTAGTAGTAATATACTTATCTACATTTTATTATATTTTTTTCTAACGAATCTTATGTTTTCCTCTTCTGCAGATCCAGAGATGTTCAAGCACTGCATCGTTCCTCCTGCTCCAAAGAGGAAGTCTGGCAAAGGAAGTGGCCTCACTCCCCCGAGGAAGGTCCCGAGGGAAGTGCCACCAAGCCAAGGGAGACAACCTGATGGATCAGTTACGATCCCGCAGTTGACTCCTTCCTCACTTCCTCCATCAGCGAGCGTAACTCCCCCTGGCCCGTCTGGCCCGAGTGAGGCACTCCGTACTGCTAGCACAAAACTTAGGGGGGCAGTTGATCAGACCCTCCACGATGCTTCAACGATTCAAGGCTTTGAATATTTCCCTCGACTTAGTGTTGATGTTGTCTTAGAGAGAGGGATTGCTCAGTTGACAAATGTAAGTGCTCTACCATAAGATAGAATGTTACTTACGTTCATGCTTTGTAGTAACTTTTTGTTTTTCATGCAGACTCTCATGACCATCTGTCATGCCCAGCAGCGATCAGTCGACTACAAGGAGTTGATCAAGGTCCTAAATGATCAACTCGTGGAGGCTCAAGAGAAAACGGATGCTCTTCAATCCAAGCTGGAATAGGCGGAGAAGACCGTAACTAAGCAAAAGGAGTCTCTCAAGGGGTTGGCTGATGGGAATGATCAGCTAACCCAAGCCAACAAATCCTTGACTGATCGGCTAGACAGACTGACTCGTGAGAACGAGGGGTTAGCTCGCGAGAACGAGGGACTAATTAGCGAGAATGAAGAACTGAAGCAGGAGAAGGAAGCTGATCTAACCCGCTACGAGGAGACTTGCTTCAACAGCTTTTATCAGGTGTGGAAGCTAAATAAACCCCTCAAGGTCGACTTTCTCACCGATGAGATTAAGGCAGAGGAGCTCGCCAGATGTGAGGCCAGGGCTGCTGAGGAAGCTGCTAATCCTACCGGCCCTACACCTGCCTCCTCTACACTATCATTTCGAGCGAGAGGAGCAGTTGATGCCGAGGAGGGGGTTGATCAGCCTACTAGAGCAGCCCACCAGTGATCCCTCATCCTACCAGAGAAGCTTCTGCACGACCAGTTGTAGCTCTACTAGTCTTTTATCATAGTTTGTTTTGTTTTTTATACTTGTGCTCGTATGATTGAGCTATTTGGCATTTGCACTTTACTTTTCTTTTTTTTAACTATCTTGAAACATTTATGTCTTTTTACACTTAAGACATTACAAGTTTATTGTGAATAATAAAGTCTCTATATGCCCTCAACTTTCACATGAGTACTTAGTTTTCTAACTTAGAAATTCTAAACATTTCATAAGTTCATACTAAATATACTTCCTCACGCTCTTATTGCTCTAACATTTTATGAGCATAACTTTTATTATCACACGAATATCTGCTTCTAACTTAAAATTTTAAAAATTCCAAGTTACTTAAGCTTTGTCAAACAAGTTAGCTTAATGGCCTATTTTTAGACTTCAAAAATTTACAAGTCAGCCTAAAAACAGATATCTTTGCTCGTGCTCTTATTGCCTGTGTTGAAGTGCACACCAGTATACCTTATGTGCATGCCAGTGTACCTTATGTGCACGCCAGTATACTCTATGTGCCCCCCAAGTGATTGAGGATTGAAAAATCCTTGATCACTTGCTACTTGACCGAATTTTTCTGAGCAGTTACTACTCGTGAAACACATAGAATATACAAACATATTTCAACAGTTAACCACTACAAAAACATGCAACTATTTAAACGTTGGTCATTCATCTCATGGTACCGACCAGTTGAACACTGTCCGGTATATATGTATATTTATTTTTAGAAGACCTGTTATGTTTAAATTGTAATGACAGTTGAACACTGCCAAGCAAGAATAATCAACACATATGCAAAATTTGTAGCAAGATTCGACCACGCTACGCGTGATCTCTTTTATTACTCGTAATAAATAAATGACAAAACGTGTCTAATAACGAGTCTCAAACAATACAAACTTAAATAACAAGTTAAGCACTTGATACAAAGCTACTACTCTGTAAGCAGTATTCATTGATAATATTTCCTCAAGTGCTCGCCATTCCAGTAATTCCAGGTGAGCTCTCCATTTAACCGAGCAAGCTTGTAGGTGCCGGGTGGCAAGACTTGCTCAATTTGATACGGTCCTTCCCAGTTTGGTCCTAGCATGCCAGCTGTTGGATCTCTGACAAACACCTTTCTGAGGACCAAATCTCCGACCTGGAACTTTTGATCTCGGACTTTGGAATTGAAGTAGCGCGCCACTTTTTGCTGGTGAGCAGTAACTCTTAGGTTTGCCTCCTCTCTTCTCTCCTCGAGGAAGTCCAAAGATTCTACTAGCAATTGATGATTCTCCTCCTGGTTGTACATGGTCCTTCTATGGGGTGGTGGGTCTATCTCCACGGGTAACATGGCTTCATACCCGTATGCCAAGGAAAATGGGGTATGTCCAGTTGCTGTCCGGGCAGTAGTCCTATATGACCAAAGGACTTCTGGTAATTCTTCCGCCCAAGCACCCTTAGCTCGCTCCAGGCGCTTTTTCAAAGTGTCCTTCAGTGTTTTGTTTACGGCTTCAACCTGCCCATTGGCTTGTGGATGGGCCACCAAGGAGAAACTTTTTGTGATGCCATGCCGAGTGCAAAAATCGGTAAATATGTCGTTGTCAAATTGGGTGCCGTTGTCAGACACTATCTTCTTAGGCAGACCATAGCAACATATTACGTTCTTAACCACGAAGTCTAGCACTTTCTTTGAGGAGATTGTGGCTAATGGTTCTGCTTCAGTCCACTTAGTGAAATAATCCACTGCAACCACTGCAAACTGCACTCCTCCTTTTCCTTTGGACAATTTCCCGATCAGATCAATGCCCCACACTGCAAAAGGCCATGGGCTCTGCATTTGCTTTAAGACATTCGGAGGCACCCTGGGCACTTTAGAAAATCTCTGGCACTTATCACACTTCTTCACATACTCCATAGAATCCTCGTTCATCGTAGGAAAAAAAAACTTGCCGCAAGATCTTTTTAGATAGACTTTTCCCCCCAGCATGATCTCCACAGAACCCTTCGTGTGCTTCAGCTAATAAATTTTTTGACTGGTCGGGTGTTATGCACCTGAGTAGAGGTAGGGAGTACCCTCTTCTATACAACACTCCATCCATCATGGTGTACCTAGCAGCTTGCCTCATAATCTTCCTTGCTTCATTAGGATCATCTGGGAGGGTTCCTTGCTCAAGGTAAGCAATGATGGGAGTCATCCAAGTGTTAGTTATTGTGATAGGCAGGGCTTCCTGTTCATCAATGCTCGGCTCTGCCAAGTACTCCACCGGCACTATATTTAGTGTAACGACCCAAATTCTCTATTAAGGCTTAAGGGCCTTGAGTAGTGTGCCTGGAGGGCATAATGGAATTCTGTGTGTGACTTTAATGAGTTTAATGCATGATTATAATTTAATGCACATTATATGACTATTTGATTATTTGTGGTGCATGACTATGTGAATTAGTATGCATGTAGACTTGATTGAGCATATTTTTAATTTGGCCATGTTGGGCATGACTGTGTTGATATCTGTGATCTATGACTCGAGACGATCCTAGAATGAGCGGGTTAGCGGAAAAGTCAAAGCGGGAATCTGTACCCGGCTTGGGTTAAGCCTAGGGAGTTTAAATGAGAATTTGGAAATATAATGAGGTTAATCTTGATGATGAGGAATGTATATTTGATGATTAATCAGGTATTGGGTAGCGAGCGGGAATTATTAGGAACACTTGAGGAATTAGTGGGAATTTGGGTAATATGACTAAAATGCCCCTTTATGGACATAAAGGTTTAGAATTATTAAGGGAGGGCATTTTGGTCTTTAGGCTTGTAAGAGATGAATTAAAGGAGGGCTTTATACTTAGTTGATTTTGTAGAAAAGAGTATAGGCTGAAAAGAAAGAAAGAAGGAAGAGAAAAGAAAAGAGGGAAAACAGAAGGGTTTGGCTTTAAAGAATCGATTTGTGGCTCTCCTAACCATTTTTCCCTTAATTTTTCTTGGATTCAAGCTCAATGGAGAGCTAGGGTAGGCTGAGCATCAAGGATCCTAAGCTAGACTTGAGGATTGGCAAGGGGTTAGCAAGATCACACCAGAAATTTGAGGTAAGTTCTTAGGGATTTCTGTTTTAGGGCTTGACTGGTTTGAACTGTGTTTTTGAGCTTAATGGATGGGATTTTTGGGGAAATCAGGTCAAGGTTGTGAAGGTGCAAGCTAAGGGGGTCTAGGGTTCAGCTCAAGGTCGAAATTCCACCCACGGTATGATTTCTAAGACCCTATCTTTGTTGTTTGAGTGAATTTCTGGTTTTTTGGGTTCATTGTGTTAGATTTTGAGTTTTAGGTTGCTTGAGCTTGGGATTGAGTTATTGGGATGCTTGGGATGAGTGTGTGGTGTGGATATGTGTGTTTTTGGGTTTGGAAAAGGTTTGGGCAAGTTTGGGGTTGAAATGGTTGAAGAAAATCGCAAGAAGCGATTTTTGGTTTTGGTCTGGCTGCAACTAGCGCTACAGCGCTAGTCAGGGGGCGCTGTAGCGCTAGCCCCTGTTCTGGTGGGGTGGTTCTTCTTGTAGTGCTACAGCGCCCTCTTTAGAGCGCTGTAGCGCTGCACTGTTCACAAAGGGGATTTTTGGGCTTTTGTGAAGGGATTTTGACCTAGGGTTCGGGGCTCGATTCCGCCACTTTGTTTTGGGGATCTTGGACTCCCCGGGGTGCTCGGGATTGGTCCCGAGGCTAGGTTTTGGACTTGAGGTTTGGTTATGACTTTGACTTATGGATTTTGCTTAGGTAAGCGCTAGGGCTCGAGTAGGATCGTGCTCAAGGAGTCAGGTTGATCAAGACCATCGAATTTAAAGGTAAGAAAACCGTAACACCCGGGATTAGGGCATGGGCCCACAGTGTTATTGCAGGGCATGGCTCTAGATTGTTTTACTTGCAAATGTATGACCTTGAATGAATTATTATATGTTTGAATGATTATTTCGAAATGTATTATGCGTGCAATTATAATGAAATGAACGGCTGAGGCCGAGAGCGGCAAAGGCCGGGTACGGCCTTGGGGCCGGAAGTAACACTCAGCACATGGGATGCTATAGCCAGGGTGGGACCCAAGGGATACATGAGTTATCCTTACGGTGAGGACCAAGACCCCAGGCTTTGGTAAGGGCTCTGGGGCGGCATGGTCGTGCTTGTTTAGTCTGATGGTTTTCCTGTTTAGTAGTGGATTATGTCAGCTATATTATTTGCATATGTTATGTACTATTTAGGTTTTCTTGCTGGGCTTCGGCTCACGGGTGCTTTGTGTGGCAGGTAAAAGCAAGGAGTCAGTCAACCGGCCATGAGTATGGAGAGCGTGGGGGCGGCGCGTACATGTTCGGCTTGCCCGACTGCTTTGGTTGGGGGCATTTTGTAAATTGCTGTATTAATCCATTCTTTTGATAGTTAACCTGGTGTAAATCTATTTTTGAGTTGTAAATATTTTGTAAACCTTATTTTGGGATCCCAGATGCTTGATACTTAACGTTTTCAATGAAACTAAACATTTTCAAAGAGTACAGCCTTAAATTCTGGTTTATTCACACTTTTGGTTTTAGAAACCACGTTGAGTCAGTCCAAAAGCACGATTTCTATTTTAAACTCACTATGTAACGGCTCTAAGGTAGTAGGGCGTTACATTTAGAGTTTCGGCATCTTTTGCACTAGCTAGCTTTGCTAGAGCATCTGCATTAGAGTTCTGCTCTCGTGGTACTAGCTTGATGGTATACTCCTCGAATTGTGCTAGCAGATCCTTGGTCTTATTTAAGTATGCCATCATGCGTAGGCCCCTTGCTTGATATTCCCCCAAGAATTTGTAGACCACCAATTGAGAATCGTTGTTTACTTCCACCAACCGGGCACGCACATCTTTAGCCAGTCGCAAGCCTGCTAGGAGGGCTTCATACTCCGCCTCATTATTAGAAGCATTGAATCCGAATCTTAGTGCACAATGAATTCGGTGCTTCTCTGGTGTGACCAATATAATTCCAGCTCCTGAATGATTCTCATTCGACGACCCATCAACGAAAAGTTGCCAAGTAGGAGGCTCATCTTTCTGCCCAGTGACACGCTTTTGCTGGTCGGGAACATCAGCGATTCCGGTACATTCAGCGATGAAATCTGCCAAAGCTTGACCCTTAATAGCAGATCTCGACTGGTACTTGATTTCGAATTGGCCCAACTCAACTGCCCATTTAAGTAGCCGACCAGACGACTCCGGCTTCTGTAAGCCTTGGCGTAGAGGCTGGTCAGTAAGGACCTTAATGGGGTGTGCTTGGAAGTATGGCCGCAATTTTCGTGATGCAAGTACTAAGCAAAAAGACAACTTCTCGATCACGGGATACCGGGACTCTGCTCCTATCAAGCGTTTGCTAACATAGTACACCGGGTGCTGCACTTTATCCTCTTCTCGTACTAAGGCAGCACTAACAGCATGCTCCGTGACTGCTAGGTACAAAAAGAGGTCTTCTCCATCAACGGGCTTAGAAAGAACAGGAGGTTGGGCTAAATGTTCCTTTATGGCCTGGAAAGCTTGCTCACACTCTGCCGTCCACTCAAACTTCTTGCCCCCTCTAAGCAGGTTAAAAAATGGGACACACTTGTCCGTTGATTTAGAAACGAACCTGCTTAGAGCTGCAATCCGCCCAGTCAAGCTTTGTACATCCTTTATTCTAGCTGGAGACTTCATTTCTATGAGAGCTTTTATCTTTTCTGGGTTTGCCTCTATTCCTCGAGAGTTCACAATAAACCCAAGAAATTTTCCAGAACCCACTCCAAATGAGCACTTGAGGGGGTTTAACTTCATGTTGTACTTTCTCAGTATTGCAAAGCATTCCTCTAAGTCTCGCACGTGCCCTTCAGCTTCCTTTGATTTCACTAGCATATCATCTACGTACACCTCCATGTTCTTGCCGATTAAGTCGCGGAACATACCATTCACCAAACACTGGTAGGTAGCTCCCGCATTCTTCAGTCCAAAGGGCATGACCCTATAGCAGTATAGCCCTATATCTGTTCGGAAGCTGGTATGCTCTTCATCAGGAGGATGCATGCTGATCTGGTTGTACCCCGATTATGCATCCATGAAGGACAGTGTTTCATGACCAGAGGTTGCATCTACCAATTGGTCTATTCTCGGTAAAGGAAAGCAATCCTTTGGGCACGCTTTGTTCAGATCAGTAAAATCTACATAAGTCCTCCATTTTCCATTGGGTTTGGGTACCAACACTGGGTTTGAAACCCAGGCAGGGTAATATGCTTCCCTTATAAACCCATTCTCCTTTAGTCGCTCTACTTCCTCCTTAAGAGCTTTTGCTCGATCCTTGTCAAGCAATCTCCTCTTCTGCTGCACTGCTGGATAGCTTTCATCCACGTTGAGCACGTGGCTGATCACAGTTGGTGAGATACCCACCATATCTTTATGAGACCAGGCGAAGACATCTTGATTCCTTCGCAAGAATTCTACCAGCTGTGTCCTCACCTCTGCTTTCAATTTTTTTTCCAATTTTGACCCCTCTGGTCGGGTCATTCTCATCTATCAGAACCTCCTCTAACTCCTCGGATGGCCCCACATCACTTTCATAATCCCCAAAGCGAGGATCAAAGTCCTTTCCCTCGCTTTGGGCAATGCCCTATTTGGTGACTTCATCACCGGATGGGGTTTTCTGCTCTTTTAAACCAAGAGTGCTCTCTTGGCCAAACACCTCTAACATCTCTTTCTGATCAGTTGCAACTGCAACACTTCGGTCGACATCCATCTCGTCTACCTCCTCTCTCTCAACACATACAATCATGTTGCTCTCCTTGGCCCCCTTCCTTGCCTTAGCTACCGAGGCATTATAACACTCCCTAGCCTCCCTCTGGTCTCCTTGGACACAGCCTATGCCAGCACTGGTCGGGAACTTCATGGAAAGGTGCCAGATTGAAACTACCGCATGTAAGTTTGTGAGCAGTGGTCGACCAATAACCACATTGTAGGCGGACGGGCAGTCAACAATCAAAAACTCAGTCATTATTGTTTCATGTTTGGGAGCCTCCCCCGTCGTGACTGGCAACTTGATTGTTCCAGCTGGTGACAATCCTTCTCCAGTAAACCCATAAATGACTTGAGAGCACGGCTTCAAGTCATTGATAGATAGCTTCATCCTCTCGAAGGATGACTTATAAATAATGTTCACAGAGCTCCCTGTATCGACCAGACATCTCTTCACCTTCATATTGGCAATTTGGACTATCACAACAAGAGGGTCATTGTGAGGATACCTCACGTGTCGAGCATCTTCTTCAGTGAAAGTGAGGGACTCACTTTCGTATCTTGGGTTCTTTTGTGGTCGCTCCTCCACTGTCGTAATTTCGGAGGTGGATGCTGCATCCAACTCATGACGAAGGGTGTGAGCATACCTCTCCCTCGCCTTATTGCTATCTCCAGCAAGATGTGGTCCTCCACATATAGTATCTAGTGTGAAGTCCACAGGTTCAGGTTGCAAAGGTGGGGATCGTTGCCACTTGAACCCAGGATTGTTGTTACTCCCCTCTCCTTTGGTCTTCTCTGCTCGATACTTTTTTAACTTCCCCGACCGGAGGAGAAACTTTATCTCATCTTTAAGATGATTACACTCATTCGTGTCGTGACCATAGTCTCCATGGAAGCAACAAAACTTGTTCATATCTCTTTTACTCATTTCCTTCTTGATAGGTGGGGGTTTCTGGTAGGGGTCCTCTTGACGACTGGCCAAATAGATCTCTGCCCGGCTTGCCGAAAGAGTGGTGTAGTTGGTGAACCGGGGTTCATACTTAGTTGGCTTGTCGTTTGGTCCCAGCTTAGCCTTCTTCTCATTGTGGCGGTCAGACCCGTTATTCTCACGTTTCTTACCACCACTTTGATCATTTCCACCATTCTTGGGGGGATCAGTTGATCCACTCGGGTTGTTCAGGCCCTTCTCTCCCTTCTCAATTGCATCATCCAACTTCATGTACTTGTCCGCCCGGTCGAAAAATTGTTGTAATGTTGAAATTGGGTAACGATGTATGCTGTCCCACAAAGGACTCCGATAGAAAATGCCGGAAGAGATTGCCACCATCTTCCCCTCATCTCCTACTGCAGTAGCTCGGTTAGCTTCTCTCATGAACCTTTGTATGTAGTTCTTGAGAGACTCATCTTTCCCTTGCTTTATATCTGCCAAGTGATTGGCATAAACAGGAGGGGTTCGAGCAGCACTAAACTGCCTGCAAAACTCCTTTCTAAAACTTTCCCAAGAAGTGATGGAGTTAGGCTTGAACTTCTGTAATGCCCTACTTCCTTAGAGCCATTACTAAGTGAGTTTTAAAACGAAAAAGGTGCAATGAACTCGCTAACCGAGGTTTTTAAAACAAAAGTGTGACTAAGCAAAAGTTAAGGCTGTAATCTTTGAAAATGCGTTGTTTCATTGAAAACTTCTAGTATTAAACATTTGGGATCCCAAAATAAGGTTTGAAAACCATTTACAACTTAAAATAAGTTTACAGTTGGTCCGTTATTAAAATCACAGGTTATTACAGCCATTTCTCGAAAATACCCCCAACCAAAGCAATCGGACAGCCCAAACATGTACGCGTCGCTTCACGCTCTCCGTACTCATGGCTGGTTGACTCAATCTTTGCCCTTACCTGCAACACAGAGCACCCGTGAGCCAAAGCCCAGCAAGAAAACTCATACAGTACATAACATATGCGATTTATACAGTTAACATATCAGATAATCCACAGATAACCAAGTATTCCATTAGACTAAACAAACACGGCCATGCCGTCCCAGAGGCCTTACCAAAGCCTGGGGTCTCGGTCTCCACCGAAAGGATAACACATGTATCCATGGGGTCCCACCCTGACTACATGCACTTCAAGTGCTAAGTGTTACTTCCGGCCCCACTGCCGTTCTCGGCCCTTGCCGTTCTCTCTACTATAAATGCAAATAGTATAACTCAAGTAGCATTCAAACATATATCAATTCAATTAAGTATGCACCCTAACATGTAATGCAATATAGGGTCGTGCCCTGCAATCATCTCAGCATGCAATGTAGGGCCGAGCCTTGCAATCACATCATGGGCCCATGCCCTGTCCTACGGGTGCTATAGTTTTCTTACCTGTCAATTTGATAGCTTTCAACACTTGACTCCTTGAGCACGATCCCACTCGAGCCTTAGCGCACACCTAAACACAGCCATAGGTCAAAGTCAACACCGAACCCCAAGTCCGAAAACCTAGCCTCGGGGCCAATCCCGAGCCCCCCGGGAAGTCCTAGATCCACAAAACAAGATGGAGGAATCGAACCCCGAACCCTAGGTCAAAATCCCTCAAAAATAACCCAAAAACCCCTTTCTGGGAATAGGGTAGCGCTACAGCGCTCAAAAGGGGGCGCTATAGCACTACAAGCAGAATCAGCATCCCCAGAAACAGGGCCTAGCGCTACAGCGCCCAAAGACTAGCGCTGTAGCACTAGTTGCAGGCAGGCAAAACCCAAATTCCTTTTCTGCGATTTCTTTGAGCCAATCTCAACTCAAACTTCCCCAAATCTTTACCAAACTCAAAATCAAGCTTATAAACACTCTCCACTCATCCCAAGCATCCCAAAATCCTCAAAACCCAAGCACATTTAACCCAAATCTCAAAATTCACCATGATCAACCCTAAACCCGGAAATTCAATCAAACAACAAAGTTAAAGGCTTAGAATTCATACCGTTGATGCAATTTCGACCTTGATTCATTTCCTAGACCTCCTTAGCTTGCTCTTCCTCAAAGCTTGCCCAGATATTCCCTAAAATTCCCATCATCTCAGCCCAAAACACAGCTCAAACCAGCCAAACCCTTAAAACTGAAAACTCTAAGAACTTACCTCAAAAGTTGATGTGTTCTTGCTAATCCTTGCCAAATCTTCAAGTCTAACTCAAGATCCATGATGCTCAACCTATCATAGCTCTCCAATGAGCTTTGCTCCAAGAAATTTGAAGAGAAATGGTGCTAGAACCCCAAACCGATCCTTTGAAACAAAACCCCTCTGTTTTTCTCTCTTTTCTTTTTCTTCCTTTTTCTTTCTTTTCCACAGCCATTCACTCTCTCTACCAACCCCACTAAGTATATAAAGCCTCATAAATCAATCTATAAAAGCCAATTGACCAAAATGCCCTCCCTATTAATTCTAAACCCTTTTTGTCCAAGTAGGGCCATTTTAGTCATTTTATCCAATTCCCGCTAATCCTCAAGTGTCTCTAATATTTTCCCGTTGCTTTCCAACACCTGATAAATCACCAAATAAGTATTCCCCAACATCAAAATTAATCTCAATCTATTCTCTAAATTCCTGCTTATACCCCCAGGCTCGCCCCGAGCCGGGTATAAATTCCCGCCATGACTTTTCCGCTAACCTGCTCTCTGGGATCGTCTCGAGTCACAAATCACGGATACACCCACATACCACTATGGTCTCAACAATCATCACATATCAATACAGTTATGCCCAAAATGGCCAAAATTACAATTATGTCCTTCTAACACAATCAGGGCCTACATGCATACTAATACACATAGTCATGCATCTCAAATAGTCAAATAGTCATATAACACGCTTTAAATCATAACCATGCATTTAACTCATAAAAATCACACATAAATCCCAACATGCCCTCCTGGCACACTAATCAAGGCCCTTACGCCTTATTAGCGATTTTGGGTCGTTACAACTTCCAATACCACTCTTGGGCAGTGTCGGACAATGTGGTGGGGAAGACTCTGCAGCGATAGTCATCACTTACCCCGAGCAGCTCCATCTGATCTTCGAACTTCCCAACATGCCTAATTGGGTCTGCCTTTTCTGTATAAACTAGCAGTACCAGTGCTTTGTATTTTACTGGTGGTTGAGCTGCTCTAATTCGAGCACATAAAGGGCTGACACTCCTGTGGTCTACTGGATCAATTGCAGCTGGTCGTTTTGACAGATTCTGAACTGTTGCTGTCAAAGCATCAAGCTGGGCTTGGATGCCTGGGGCCACTGCTAGGGACTCATTTTCGGGACCGCCTGGTCGGGTGTTCCTATCCAGCAAACCATCATCGAGTATTTCTACTCGACTGGTAGGACGGATTGGCTCTTGCCCTTCGACCGGGACGGTCCTTCTTCTATCAGCAATGACGTCCCTTAGATCCTTCTGAGTAGTGTGTTTTCCCAACTGATCGAACACCGTACTTCGAGTCTTCTCGGAAGGTTTGCTGGGTGGAACATGCTTTGTTGAAGTCGTTTCTGGGAATCTTGACGTAGTCTGTTCTACCTGGTTGATGAATATCACCTTCTGGTCGGCCACACCTCTACTTGGGCAGTCATGCACTTGGCTGGTAGGACATGCATTTGCTGGTAGGATATGCACTTACTGGTAGGACATGCACTTAGCTGGTAGGACATGTACTTAGCTGGTAGGACACGCACTTGCTGGTCGGACATGCACTTGCTGGTCGGACATGTGCATAGCCGATCGGCCAAGTCCATTACTGGGCAGCAAAGTCACTACCGGGCAGCAAAGTCATTCCTGGGCAGCAAAGTCACTCCTGGACAGCAAAGTCACTACTGGGCAGCAAAGTCATTCCTGGGCAGCAAAGTCACTACTGGTCGGATTTATCAACTTACCCGGTCGGTCATGACACCTCTCAAGCAGTCAAAACTCTTCATTGATGCACTGGGCTACTCCTAAGCCAGGTCACCCAACCATTCTTTGCCACTTGTCATTTCTATTGCCACATCATCATTTTCAAATTTTGGGGATAACAAAGGCAATGTTGTTGTAAAAAATTGACGAAGAAAAATGAATGAAAGATAGAGATGGAGAAAGAGACATTGGGCACAAGAAACAAAAAATAAAAGAGCAGGCAGTGTATCATTAACAACATCTTAAATCAACACATCTAAAATGAAAAAAAAAATTGTTGCTTGAAGAGTAGGAACACTCATTTTATCATTTGCAATCTTCAAAAGGAAACAAAACAAACTAAAAAGTTGAAAGCAACTAAACAATAACTACAAAACATCTAAAAAAATATATTTTCATATATAAAAATGATATTGATATGCTGAAATGAAAACAACATCAAAAATACAAAAAAATTAGTGAACAACATAAATGTAATATGCATAACAACAACATTAAGACAACTAATAAACAATACAACACAACATAAACTTAAAAGCAATAGTAGGAGAGTCAAAGCTTTATTTTCAAATGGAGAGGTAGAACAAGAGCTTAATCAATTAGTAACCATTGTGAAGAATATGAAATCAAAAAATTATATTGATCTCTAACAAAACAAAATGGAAAAGAAGAATAACAACTGAAATGGGTAGTGGATATTGGGTAACGTGCAAGAAAAGAAAAGAAAAAAATGATTAAAATGTGTAGGAATGAGAAGTAGGTAGTGTCATTATCACTTGCTAACTGTTGAAAACTGTCTTTTTTTTTACAATCTCACATTATTTTATTAAATTACATTCTACCCATCATATAATAATAACCACTAACCAATAAAGTGGAAGTTGGAGAATAAGAATAATCAACAATGGGGGATAAGGAATTGTTTGTGTAGAAGAAGCATTAGCGTGTAGGTAATATGATAAAAAAAAGCAGTAAACAATATAAAAAATGTGAAGAAAACTTTAATATTGGTGAGTTTTCGGTACAAAAATTAGAGAATGTAAGAAATAAAAAATATTAATCATAAAGCTTAGGCCATGTTTGAGAAAGTTTTTGCTTTTGCTTATAGCTAAAAACATAAGCTTCTTTTTTTTTATGTGAATAACTAATTTATAAATATCTTTTTTTAATGATAAGTTCTTTTTAAAATGTTTGGATATTAATAAAAAAATTATAAATAAATTAAAAATAATAAAATTATTCTAATTTAGAAAATAGATTCTCAAAAAAGTCTTTTAAAAACGAGCTACACATCCTAGCTACTCAAAAAATATCTTTTAAATTAAAAAATGTCTTTTTATTTTTACCTAAACAGTCTCAAAAGTATTTTTTTTTAATTCTAGAAGTTAAAAGTATAAAAGTAGCTTAAAAACAGTTTAGCCAAATGGGACATTAGAAATGATGATCCAAATGGGACCTTAGAAATGATGATGATGTAAGCAGTAGAGTGTATATAGGATGTGTAATATTTATACCTATATAGATGATGTAAGCAGTAGAGTGTATATAGGATGTGTAATATTTATACTTATATAGCCATATATATAAGTTAATTGGAACGGTAAAAGAGTTCAAAATCTCACCTCACAGTAAAATGGTAAGAAATGTGCTAATTTTGACATTTTATATAAAATTCCCTATTTAATATGATAAAAAAAAAAACTAATTATGGATCCCAATCAGCCCAAAAGACATCCACAACTATTTTCTCACACAAATTTCATAGAATCGTCAGCGTGCCAGCAAAATTGTTATTCCTCAGAGAGCCAGCAAAATTCTTATTTCTCAGAGAGCCATGTCAAGTTCTATGAATTTAATTGTGTATATTGCACAATCACCACTGTTGAAAAAGAAAATAATTAGGTCCACAAAATCAGATACAGAATGACAAATTAAAAAGATTAAGAAACTTATTTACCGTTTATTTTTGTAAGGCTAGATTTAAGTCTAGATTTGGGCAAGATGATGAAGCCATCGATGGTTTGTTCAAAAGACGATTTTCCTCTTTGTTACTACCTACAGCCTGTTTCTAAAATGAAATTAAAAAAAAAAAACTCAATCATATGATGTCTCATATAAGAAAATTGAAGCATCAACATACAAATGTGAAAATGCAGGATACAGATACAAGTGAAGAACAATATATTTTGAGGCTAAGTGCAAAGGCACAACATGTTTACCTGGAATTAAGGCAGAAAATTACCAAATTTGATCTCCTAACAATCAATTTTTTCTAATCATGAGCTGACTGAAGTTGATAATTAGCTCTATACCCCTTTAGGCATATTAATTACCAGCAGTCGCCACAGGAGCAAATTCCATCGTGAAAGTTATGGAACCGGTTGATATCTCTGACAACAATATCTCTCTTCACAATCTTCGATATAGACTTCATTACAGCATGGCAATCAATGCATATCCGCAGATTTTTAATAATACGTATAGAGCTCCCAGGTGGTGTTCTAATTAGCCCAAATGCTAAAGCCAACCTCTCACTGTGTAACCACAAGAGGCGCTCTTTTTCACCCTCTTCCACTTGCAGTAGAATAGCCTTGCAATTAGGAACATATCCTGCCTTCAAGGTTTTTATGTTCAACCATTCAAGCATCCCTCTAATAAGTTTCATATCAGAATGAGAATTGTCTCCCACACAAAAATAATGAACCATCCCTTGGTTCTCAATCCAACTTAGGCCTAGTTCCTTCTTTACTCCATTCTTTTTCATGCTTTTCCTTACAAAAGCAACATTATTCCACCTCTTTGCATTGGCATATAAGTTTGACAATAACACGTGTGTAGCATCATCTTGGGGATCAATTTCAAGAATTCGCTCAGCAGATTGTCTTCCAAGTTCAACATCATTATGAATAACGCAAGCCCCAAGCAAAGCACGCCAGAGCATAATGCTAGGGTCATATGGAATTTCCTCAATCAATTTCACAGCCATATCGAGGTGACCTAATCTTCCGAAAAGTCCAACCATGCAAGTGTAGTGTTCTATGCATGGCTCAATCGCGTAATCTTGTGTCATAGAATTAAAATAAGTTCGTCCTTGTTCCAATAGTCCTGCATTGCTACATGCTGATAGAACACCAACAAAAGTCAACTTGCTTGGTTTACACTTTGTTTTCTGCATCATATCAAAAAGTTCTAGAGCCTCTGCACCTAGGCCATGCATGGAATACCCAGAGATCATAGCATTCCATGATACTTCATCTTGTTTGTTTAATTTGTCAAACACCAAGCGGGCATCTTTGATTCTCCCACACTTGGCATACATATCTATCAGAGAATTACCAACTGCAATATCCTTGTCATATATTGTTTTAACTGCCAAGGAATGAATTTGAAGTCCAGGATCCAAAGCTGATATACTAGCACAAGCACGAAGAGTACTAGAGTATGTGACACCTGTTGCTGGCACTTGTAACCTAAGCATCCTAGAAAATAAACTCAATGCCTTCTCCCCATCCCCTAGCTGCACATACCCTACAATCATTGTATTCCAACTAACATCATTTATGTTCGGTGATTCAACAAAGAGTCTCGTAGAGTTATCTATCTCTCCACATTTAGCATAGACATCCATTAGGGCATTTGAAACAAAAACATTTGTGTCAAGACAAACCTTGATTACATGAGCATGAATTTGCTTCCCTAAAACTAAATTTTCTTTGGTAGCACATGCTTGAAGCACACTGGCATGTGCAAATTCATTGGGGGAAACTAAAGCTTGCCTCATCTTAAGGAACAAATCAATAGCCTCATCACACTGGTCCTTCTGAGCATATCTCGCAATCATGAAGCTCCAAGGCACCACGTCAGTTTTGGGCATTTCTTCGAAGACCCGGCAAGCATCACCTATGTCCCCAGACTTGGTGTAAAGATCAAGCAAAGCAAGACCCACAAACTTATCGTCTTGATAATGTGATTTTATAACATATGCATGCATACTCTGCCCTGCATCCAAGGCCTCCAGACCAACGTAGGCCTTAAGCAAGGAAGCAAAAGTAAAATTATTTGGCTTGAAACCAACCATCCTCATCCTAAAGAAAAGCTCCAGTGCATCTTCAAAACACTCATTCTCAGCATAACAAGTAATCATTCCAGTCCAGGATACCATATCCTTGAAAATTATCCCTTTGAAAACATGGCTAGCAATATCAACAAGTCCACAAATGGAGTAGACATCGATTAGAGCAGTTGCAACAAAAGCATTAGAGTCATGACCCAACTTAAAGATACAAGCATGGAGATTCCAACCAAGCTCAGCACATCCCATCTTCACAAGCAACTTAAACATTGTAGTAAAAACGAATCCGTTAAGCTCGTGACATTCTCTATGCAGCCTAACAAATAAGTTAATCCCCTCAACAAAATGTTGCGACTCTGATAAGCCTTGAATCAAAGTAACAAATGAAATAGTATTTAGTTTGGGCATTTCTTTGAACAGGTTCTGTGCATCAGAAAGTAAGTTTGATTTGACATACATGTTGAGAAGAATGTTATTGGCAAACAAGTCCAAACAACCACCTCTTTTTAAAATCTCACAGTGAAGTCCCATTCCTCTTCTGGGTGTGCCATTTTCGATACAGTCTCGAAGCATGCCAGCATATTTGAAAGAATCAAAACCAAAAGCAGGCAACTCTAAAAGACTTCTGCTTTGTTGGGTCAAGCAAATGGCTTGGGAAAAAAACCCACAATGTAAAAAACTTGTCCAAATATTTATACATGGCAAATTTCTTTGACAAAGCAATCTGATCATGCTTCTTTGATCTTTCTTCTCAAGTCAGAAATCATCCACAAAAAAGACCCAGAAATCTTTTGCTTTTCGGTAATGGAAAAATACAAATGGGATAAAAAGATCTGTTTCTCACTTGTCCACATAAATCAACAAAATTAATGAGAAGGAACCTGCAAATGCACTGATGTATGGTTTCTGAGAAAGTGAAGGAATAAACAAAACTGCATGCCAAATAAAAAATGAAGATATCATTCTGTAAGAAGTCTAAACTTAACCATAAAGAATTTTAAATTTCAATAGGCCTAAACCATTTCATTCACGGGGACATTAATTACACAAGAATTACTTCAACAGTGATAAATCCAAAATAACCTGAACTAGGCTCCAAACTGCCAAAAGTGTGGTTGCAAAGTTTAGACCTTGGAATCCAAGAGACATCTCAAAGATCAATGAAGATTAGAAAATGACAGCAGTCTATTTTAATGCTCTCCACAACCCAGCCACAATCCATTTTATGAGAATCTGAGAATGATTACAATTCAATAGATTCTCTACACACAGCTTGTACAATAAATTCTTTCTAGTTCCCTATTATATGAACCATAATCACCACCAACACCAGGATAATAATAACAAAAACTTAAGGATAATATTAATTCTCCAGGCATAAATCAACTCTCCGTATCTATATATGTATGGGTTTTATTGTACCAGTGCATTTAAGTAAAATTAGAAGCAATGTTCTTAGAAAAAATGAAATGCCTACCTGGAGATCAACAACAATTTCAAGTCTGCTTCCATCAATTAGTCCACGTTCAAGAAATCTGCAAATCAGTTCCATAATTGTCAAAGAATAAAATAAAACAGAAATTACAGTAATTATACAAATATATATATCAATGCTGTTTCTTTTTCCCCAAAATATGAGTTCTTACGTGCCCATCAAAGTGCAAAAAGGAACTCATTTATTCCTTTTCACACAACATGCTATCTCTTTAGAGCGTGCAATACTAAGCTAAAATGAAGTAAAGAAGCAAAAGGCCCATTTTTATCCTATCATGCTTTCTCATTGGTAGAAATCGTAGCTAGTGCTATACAAGTAAGCTTTGATAACATAAACAATTTTTCATTTCCAGTGGAAGGCACTTCTATAAAAAAAATGTCAAAATAGTTAGTACATGCAAGATTTCTTGTCTCATTAACAGTTTTATGGAAACAAAAAGGTAGCAACCGACATAGAGAAGAAAACAGAAAAGAAAGTAACATCCAATCAAGATTTATATAACATCTCAAGAATAACAAGAGCGAGAACTCAACTAAACTGATTGAAAGGAAGCCCACCTCAAATTATTAGTATTGTGATAAGTAAACACCCTTCAGTATTTAGGCCACACATTGATCATTATGAGCTGGAAACACAGAAAAAGCCCAGAAACACGGGCCATCAAGTTCACTCAGGAAATTTATCAAGCAGAAGGAAGGCATTAAAAACAAGTACATCTAACTCAAAGACAGGTACTACAAAGCGAAGAAAAAAAAATCAAGTTTTGTCCTTAAAGACCTGAAGACAAACAAGGGGAAAAAATAGGAAGAGACGATCACAAGTGTAAAAAAAAATTATTCTTCATGAATGACTGAATATTGTATGAAGAACAAGAGAATGTAGAAAGAAATGAAGAAACCTTTTCGCAGATGTTTTTCAAACTGGCGGTAGAGCAGCAGAAACAAGATGCAGCCATGATTAGTAGCCCGCGGGAGAGAAGGTGGGACTGTGCTGGTTAGTGGGCAACAGAAGAAGCTGGGAAGGAAACAATCATTTCAGTTGTGTCGCGGGAAAATGATATTTGCAAATATAAAAATTATTAAAACGAACTATATTTTATTTTTTGTCAAATTTTTGTTTCTTCATTTTAAATATAGGAGGATTATATGGGGTTATTTTGTATTTCCGACCTGTGAATAATTTTCGGTGCGATTTTTTTATGATCGTGTATATTGTAGTTATTTAAAGCATCCAGCAAATTTTCATAAAATTCCGAATAATTTACAGTGGCAAAAACTAAATTCAAGCATCTTATTTTCCACTCGCATAAAAAAATTAGTCACATGTGTAACAACCTATTTTTAAACTAGTTTTCGGCACTGTAAATTATTCAGAATTTTCTAAAAATTTGCATAATGCTCTAAATAACTGCAATATATACGGTCATAAAAAAAATCGCTTCAAAAACTGTTCACGGATTCCTTAGAAATATTATATATAAAATTTTAAAAAATAAAATTTACCAATGTCCACTTCGGGATTTTTTTATAAAAATAACCTTTATGAATATTTTTATTAGCAATATAACTTTTCAAAAACTTTTATTAGCAAAGTGATTTTTTTTAATTAATAATATAAAATTTATTTAATGAAACTTAATTAACATTAAGTTAAACATTTTTAATGTTTTTTTTAATTGGAGAGTAAATTAGGAGAAATAGAGATTGAAACGATAAAAGAAACCCTAGAGAGAGAAAGACTTTTGCAGGCACCTCTCATTGACTTCTCCTCAATCACTCATCATCTCCATTTCAGCTATAAAAAAGTTATTAATGTACTTAAATCTTGTGTTTAACAATTGGGTATTTATTATTTATAATTATATAACTATATTTAGCATAAATTTAAAGTTTTTTGCCAAAAAAATGAAATTTTAGGGTGAAAATAGGTTTTGTTCGAAGTTGAAGATGAACAGTAAATAACGACCTTGTGCGACCCAAAATGAGTATGTTTTAAATATTTATAACTCGCAAGCGTACGAATCGTATATGGAGTATATCATTCGTGTAAGCACGAGATCAAACCCAAAGAAATTGACTAAAATAAAAAAAGAAACTATTTACCGAGTTTTTCATAAACTAGAATTATGAAAAATAAGAGAGCTAAAAAGAAAGGATTTAAAATATGCAAGCAAGATTTTTACGTGGTTGGGGCGTTAATGAGCCTTAGTCCACGAGTCAGTTGTATTTGAGCTCAGAGAGCTTTTAATAATGGAGTTTTCTGCAAGTTTAAGCAGAGTAATTTCTTACAAAAATTTTGGATCCCCTCTACAGTGCATAACTAGTCCTATTTATAGGCAGTTGGGTGCAATGGGCTTGGGCCGGACTAATTTGGGCCCAATAGGGATGTAATCACGGTTTGCTCGCTAATGGAGGCTTAATACAAATGATTTCGCTAAATAATATACATTAATCAGGGCCCATTGGGCTGGCTTGGGTGTAACCAAGCTTTACAGCTGACAACAGTACGTAGCCTCAGACTGGTCTGTGTGGGCTTCTAAGGAGATCCTGGGGACAGGATCTGTCAGAGTAGTGGCAGTACTGTTTCTCAATAACGGCGTACATTCTGTATGTAACCTCTTCTGCAGGTTAGTTGGGGAGACCACTGTAACTCCTTAGTTACTCAAAGACTGTTACTGTGGACTTTAAACAGTGCTTAACTCGCTAAATGAGTCATTTGGTTATAAACGTGCATCTAGGTGTTATTAATAGGCTAAGGTGAAAAATATCGATCAAAAGGAAATGATATATTTTATTTAAAACATAAAAATGTACATGGGCCCATAAAAGCATTTACAATTTATTTACAATCCAAAATGGTCATTACAATGTAAAAATTACAACCCGCCGACCTAAGCAGCAAAATATAGGGTTAACCCCTAGTTCCCCTGAGAAACACCTTGGCGGTGGTGGTCAAGCGGTCGCATATGTACACATCGCCACCTAAGCTCTCCACTCAAGGTTGGGTGAGCTTTTCTTTCCCTTTACCTGCACCACATAGCACCCGTGAGCCAAGGCTCGGCAAGAAAACTCATTACTGCATGTATACAATATCCATTGATGATTATGATAATCATACTGGGTTTGTAGCCCAAATCAGATAAGTGAAGATCAATAAAGATTTTGATAATCATGTTGGGGCGTGTCGCCCTGATCAGATGGTATCGAGATTCTAATAATCATGCTGGGCGTGTAGCCCTAATCAGATGGTATCGAGATTCTAATAATCATGCTGAGGCGTGTAGTCCTAATCAGATAAGTGATTGATGAGTAAGTCACGAACTTGGGCTCTGCACCCTTAGCCATGTGACGATGCTATCATGTGGGCCTTTTGGCCCTGACTCTAAGTAACTAGCCTTTAGACTAGACAGACGCTTTTGTTTTCATCAAACTTAAGGTCGGTCAAGCATTTCATGCTTATGTCGATTAGATCTAGTCTTTTCGGCTTGCGTTAAACACGCTAATACCGTTCTTGACTTATAAGCCAATACCATACGACCAATGCTCAATACTATTGCCGAACTTGACTACTAAATCATAACTTCACAATCAATACTGACACCATTGCCGATTCTGACTAATAAGTCAGTACCATTCACAGATAAGAAAGACTGTTAAGCATTTAATATGCAATCAATGTCCACATATAGAGCACTCAACATGTCTCATTAATAACCATGCATGTCACATACTGGGTGCAGTTTTCTTACCTCTGGTTCGAGCGTGAAACAATAAAAGAATGACCCTTGAGAATGATCGATCCTTTGGTCCCTTAGCGGTCACCTAGTCATAACCAAATATAACTTCCATCAATAAAATGAGTAATAAAAAATTCTCGGACCAAGACCTAGCCTTCGAAACATCAAACCCTACTAAACCAGGTAGTAGGAACAATCTCGAGGCCTAAGGTTTGAGTTCCCATGACAAAAACACATTTCTGGCCAAATAGGCCCTTGAGAACCGCGACCCTACTCCACTATGTTGCAGCCCGCCTCCCAAACAGAGGCGTCAGCCTCTTCTCTGTCTGCACCTAGCGCTGCGGCATACCAACCTAGCGTCGCGGCCCTACCTACCCATCAGCCAAAAACCCCTATTTTCTCCCATAAAAACCTCATCAAACTCTTATCAAATCAACCCAGAAATCACAACACATCATGTCCACTAATTTAACCACAAAACCCAAGCTTTAAACCATTTAAAACCTCATCAAATTCCCACTTCTATAAGCAAAACTTCAAGCTCAAAACTAACACAAAAATAGAGCAAGGAATCAGAAAAAGACCTGAAACCTTACCGTAAACTCAGGATTAAACCCTCTTCAATGGTAGAACACAATCCTAGACCCTCAAGGCTTGATTCCCTAGCTTGAATCCTCAATTGGAGCTTCAAAATTCCAAAGGAAAAAGAAGAAAAAAATGATCGTGGGAGAGAAGAAGGAAGGCTCTGTTTTGCTTCAGCTTTCTATAGCCTTCTAGTTCATATATAACCTAAGGTCAAAAGACCAAAATGCCCCCCAGACCTAACTAACTTCTTAACAGCTCCCAAGGGCAAAGTAGTCCTTTCTCCTCTAATCCTGTTAATCATAATTAACGTTCTCCAATTCCCATCATTCTCAAATAGTAATAATCATATCCCATTACCCTATAATTCTCGGTAATGTACTAATCATCATATTACCTCGAGACTCACCCCGAGCCCGGAAAATAACCCTGTTATGAACAAACTGCTAACTTGCATTCAAAGATTGTCTCATGCCGAATAGCTCGAACAAATCCACATTATAATGTGGCCTCATCATAAATCACCAACATGCATGAAAATATACAAATATGCCCTCAACGAGCCAAATTACCAAAATGAGCTTATAATGAAAGTGGACCCACATGCATGCATTTATCATCATATAATAATATAATTCACATAATTATGCATATAATCATTTAATGGCATAATAAATCAATTATGGCCCTCCCGGTCTTCTAATCCAACCATAACCCTCATTAGGGATTTTGGGGCATTACAACCACATTCCGTATTTCTTGGGAATGTGTCAGCGAAGATCAATCCTCCCCTATTCGGACGTCTGGTCTGGGTTCCTTTACTAATGTCCCGGTCCAATCACCACGACCCTAGTTCGTTTACCAGGGCTCGAGTTCATTATTGACAAGGTTGTACTCTCAGACTGTTGAACCTGCCACCCTTACTCGCATCCCAGATGATGCCTTTAGGTTGGGATCGGGAAGGTGAGTTGGGCCTGCATCTTGGTCCCGATTCCCTCGTTATGGTGGTGCCCATCGAACCATGTTGGGCTTATTGACGATTGGGCCACTAGGACGTTCCTCTTCCCCGTCCATTGGGGTTAGGTCGAGCCTTTAATCTCTTTGAGAGAACCCACGGATTCATTGTATCATGCCACGTGTCCGGGGGGAAAACAGGGATAACAGAAACTATTTTAAACCAAAATTAAATATATTCTAACCTAGCTCCAAAGATTGATAAGATTTAATGTCAAGAACATAAAATAAAAGATTGAAAATAAAACTATTTAAGAGAAGAAAAATAAATCAATTATGATTTTTTAATAAGTTGTGAAAGAAAGATTATTAAGATACTAGAATCCACAAAATGTAAGTTTAATAATATTTATTAGTATATTGATTCCCAAGTTTTAGTGATAGTTAAAATAAATCAAACTATCATTTTTCAAATAGATTTATAATTTAAACACAAATTGTTTCTAAAACATAGGATTTTTCGTCACATTTCAAAAAAATATAATTTCAAAATATTTAATGTGAATCAACCTAATGAAACAAATAAAAAATCAAATAACATTATTTATAAGACAAAACATAATATTTTTGTTTTAAGCATTGAATATGTACAATTTAATGACACATCTTACACAAAGAATATTATGTTTTGTAAAATGAAGAACAGAGTGTAATATTATCTAACAATGTAAAATACAAGATATTAAAGATGAAAGACATATACGAAGAAGAAAAATCCATAAACTTTGTTGCATTACAAGCAAAATCAACATACAACATAAATACTATCTAGTTACAAGTTGCTTCATTGTGATCTTAATATTCTTATGAAAAATATTAGAAGCACATAACTAGAATCCAAAATATATTACAAAAAAAAAAGACATACTTGGCACGAAATGGTCTTCCAAAAGGAAGAGAGAAAGTGTAGAAAAGATTATAGTAACAAAAATTTAAGCACCCAAAAATGGTCTTAAAATTCCCTATTTATAGCCAAAATGAGAGTATTAAAATAATCAATTTAAATCAATTAAATAAAGTAAATATGGCATGTAGAGGTAAATTTTATGGTGTAATGATGATTTTGTGTTAACATATGTAGAAAAGTTGGGTAAAAAGATGACATTTTTGGACAAAGGGACAAAGAGACAATTGATGGGCTTAAGAGAGGAGGAGGCAGCTGGGTTTGGTGGTTGTTGGCAACTAGGCCGCGGGTTGCAGGGGGGCAGGCGACTGGGCCTGAAGCAGCTGGAGGCAGGCCGAAGGCTGGGCATGCCCAAGCAGGCTGAAGGCTAGGCAAAAGGGAGGCTTGGGCTGGCTTCGGGCGTCATGGGCCGGGCAGAGGGCAGGCGAGTGGGCTGGACTGGGCCAGTTGGGGCTGGGCTATGGACTTCATGTCCTTAAGCTTGGAGGCTCTTCAGAAATGCCATTTTTTTCCTTCTTTTCCTTGAAAATGCCACTTTTTTCTTCATTTTTCTTGCTTTTCAAGAGCCAAAAAATACAACATATTTCCTATAAAATAAACATGAATTAATTGAAAACTAAATATTTTCAATAATAAAATATACACACATAAGTTCCATGAAAATACTAATTAAAACTTTATTTACTTTGACATTTAAGCTCAATAAAATCATATTTTTAACTTTTAATTTAACAACACTAATTTCAAATAATTAAACTAACAAATATTACAATAAAATATCTATAAAAACATATAAAAATCTAAAATATTACAATAAGATTAATAAATTTAAAATTACTGAAAAAACTTAATAAATTATTTAAAAACTCAAAAACTAAGCAACAATTAGCATAAAAAATGTAGTAAAATAACTATATTTTGTAGATTATCACACCCCCAAACTTAAAGTTTTGCTAGTCCTTAAGCAAAAAAAAAAAAAAATTAAAACACACATAAATATTTTTTTTATTGGTGATATCTTAAGTATTTCCTCCAAAATTGCCCAATGATAATAGCTCTAAAAAACTTATGAATATAGATTAAGCTTATGTATTTAATCAAATAGTCAATCTTGCTTTCTAAAATATATTTTTAAGAGCAATTATTTTTCATATAAACTTATAAAAAATTAGAAGTGTTCTATTATGAAAAATAAATAAATAAATATTTATATAATTTAAGCAAAATTGACCTAATAATTAGAAGCAAAGCTTAAAAAATATTCATATGTTTGAAAGAACTACAATCACACTCAATCAAGGTTCTTATTATTGGAATTAAAAGGTATCACCAAATTTTTTTCTTTTTCTAAACAAACAACTCTAACCTCAAATTCAACAAAATGAATAGTAAACAATCATTAAACTCAATACTCCCAAACTTAATTTAAGCACTGTCCTCAATGTGTCAAAATATAAATATAAATATAAATTACAATTTACAAGATGTTAGAGTTTAGAATGGTCATGCCTCATTGTGGTGCATCATCAAGAGAAAAACACTTAACAAAAAGTATAACACACGAAAAGAAACACACAAAACACATAAAACACAAGTTACCAAGAGTAATTGCAAGCAATCAAATAACTTGGTAAATAGGATCCTCAACTTAGAAATGGTTTTTAATTCAAAAAATGGTTTTAATTTTTGTCCATTAGCTTTAAAAATATCACCATTGTTAGGATTTTCAATTTCAATAGCCCCATGTGGAAAAACGACTCGAACAATATAGGGATCAGTCCACCTAGAACGTAATTTTCCTGGAAATAAATGCAACCGGGAGTTATATAAAAGGACTTTTTGACCTAGAGAAAAATCTTTTCTCAAAATATTTTTATCATGGTAATATTTCATATGATCCTTATACTTTTTTGAATAGTTATATGCATCATTCCTAATTTCGTCTAGTTCATTAGTTGAAGCTTTCTTTTCTCACCTGCTTTGTCTAAAGAAAAATTTAACTGCTTAATAGCCCAAAAGGCTCTATGTTCTAACTCAACAGGTAAGTGGCACGTCTTCTCACTACTACAAAAAAGGCTTTTTAGGACTAGCATTGCGAGTCCTAAAATAGTTTTTAGGACTCGCGGGGTGCAAGTCCTCTATTTGAGAGCCTTAAAAACTAAGGTTTTTTAGGACTCGCAATGCGAGTCCTAAAAAATCCCATTGAGTAAGAATGTTTTTAGGACTCGCAATGCGAGTCCTAAAAAGTCTTATTTTTAATTTTTAAAAAATTAATTGATAGCCAAAGCTCCCGCCGGAGCTCCGACATTAACAGCGGCGCCACCACCCCACGGTGGTGGTTCGAGAAAATGATCAATCATTTAGTGGGTTTTCATTCCCAAAGCACAAGGAATGCATTGGTGGTGTTCGTTTGGGTCGGGGTGGCTCGAGGCGGTCGGAAAATACTCGGAAGAGTTTGGGAAAAATAGCACCACCGCGACTTCGAACGACTTTAGGCAGCGCGTGAGGGGCTGGGCTCGCGGGGGTTGAAGGTCGCTGACCTTCTGCGTCCATTGCGCCGGCGCGTGTAGGAAAGGGGTGGGCGGAGCACCACTGTAACGACCCAAAAATACTAATAAGGCTTAAGGGCCTTGATTAGTGTGACGGGAGGGCATCATTGGAGGTTAAGAGAATTAATGGTAAGAAAGCGTGAAATGGTTATTGAATAAGTATGCGGGCCCTGTTTGGCTGGTAAGGCATAATGGTAATCTTGGCCCGTTAGGGCATAAATGTGAATGTGTGTGATAATTGTTGAGACCACATTATTATGTGGATGGATGGATAAATATATGTGCGTGTACAGGTGTGTGCGTTTGTAATTAGCGGCACGAGGCGATCCTAGGGAGCAGGTAGCGGGGAAAGTCACAACGGGGCTTAATAGTTGGCTTTGGATAAGTCAGGGATATTATTGGTATCGGGTAATTATTTAGACTATCGGGTTATGAAAATAAATATATGGAGATATATTTGAGGTTAGGAAGTCTAGGTGAGAATGTTGGGGAATTTTACCATTTTTCCCTCGGGGACGTTTCCGGCACCCCGAGGCTCGGGATTGACTTAACGGGATAAATGATAGACTTAGTTAAAACAGAAGCTAGTGGAAGAAATATTAGACCGACTCTTATTCTCTCTCCCTCCTCTCTCTCAAGAAAACTAAGGAAAACAGAGGAAATTTGGAGGATTTAGGCTGGGATTTTAGAGGATTTCAGTGGGGATTTAAAAGCTTAGCTCAAGGATTATCCAGGGAACATTCAATCAAAGCCAAGGTGAGAATCAAACTGTGTTTTTGAGGTTAGAAACTCTGAGTTTTATGAGTAGTAAGATAATTGTAATTTTGATGTTTAAGGTGGAATTGAAGCTAGAAACTTTAGAACTAGCTGGGATTCTGCTTAGAAAGGGGTTCAGCTGAAAAGGTAAACTTTAATTTATGATTTAGAAGTTTAAATTTGAGTTTTGAATGGTTGGTTATGGTGTTTGATGTTCTTGAGTTTCAGATATTGAAACATGGATTGCAATGAGTTTTAGGTTGGGTTTCCTGTTGAATCATGATGTTAAAGTTGCCTTAAAAGTGTTGGGAATGATTGATATAGAAATAGGGAGCTTTGGGATGGTTTTGGTTAAGGTTTGGAGGTTGAAAATGGTGGAAATTCTGGGTTCGACGGGAAGGGCCGCAGCTCTGTTCTTGCGGCCTTAGCTTGCAAAGGAGCCAAGAAGGCTCGGCCAAAGGCAAGCGCCGCGGCGCCCAAAGCAAGGGCCACGATGCGTGTCCCCTTCAGGTGTGGTGTTGGCTCTGTTATGGAGAAGGGCCGTGGCTAAGCTTCAAGGGCCGCAGCCCTTGGTTGCACACATGAGTTTTTGAGGGTTTTAAGCACGGGAAGGTAGTCTAGTGTGCTCGGGATTGGTTTCACCACCGTGCTTGGTGGAATTCGGTTGCCTGGGAGTTAGTTTTATAACCAGAAACCTATATCCAGGTATTAATGGAATTCATTATCTTGGTTGTGACTAGGTGATAAGCTAGGGCTCGGGAATGGATCGTGCTCGGGGGTCGTCCTCTCTAATTAAAGCATTTGGATTTAAGGTAAGAAAACTGCACCTGTGTATGTGGATAGAACGGGACTAAGTGTTCCCTATATTTGAATGTATTGTTATGTGGTTGTGATACACCATGTGAATATGTTGGGACTAAGCGTTCCCTATAATGGTAAGAATGTCATAAGTGGTATTATGCCACGGGGACATGTGGTAACGGCCTAAGGGTGCCGAAATCCACACTTGCGCACATGGCGCGGCTCGGACACTGGTATCCGAGGACAGCTTATTATGCACTGAGCTCGGTTTAAGCGGGCCGGAGTCAATGGATTAAACAGAGGGTGCGGCCTAAGTCATCGGCCCTGGATATTATGTGGTATGAGTGTATTATGTGATTGATTGTGTCTTGAATTTGAATGTATGTGCTGAATATCTGTTGTAGAATATTGTCTATGACTTAATGAGTATCTGGAGCTGGATTATTGATTATTGACCAGTGTGTTGTCTTGAATGGACTTAATGGCTTGAAAGAACTGAGTAATGCTTTGTGATTATTGGATTATGCTTTGTGAACTGTTTAGCTGTTAATATTGTTATGATATGATATTATGTTTTCTTGCTGGGCTTCGGCTCACGGGTGTTACATGGTGCAGGTAAGGCAAGTTGGCTATGGGTTGGAGAGCTCTGGGGGCGAGGTGTACATTGTCAGCTGCTCGGCCACCACGGTCGAGGATTTGTACAGGAACGGGAATCTAAAACGTATATTTTGCCATTAGAGTGGCTTGGTCAATTATTTGTAAATTAAGAATTTTGTATTTACGTTATTTAAACCCTAATTTGGGATCCCATATAATAAACGTCTGTTTTCAATAAAGTTTAACCGTTTATAATCAAATTCTGTTTAACCTAGTCCTTTGTGTCATTAGATACACAGTTCAAACTAAATGACTTGAATAACAAGTCTTGCACTACTTCAAACACACAGTGTAACGGTCTTGGTTATCCAGGGCGTTACAACCACCGTCCGTGGCTTGGTTGTGGAGTTCTTGAGAGAGAGAGAAATGGGGGAAGAGAGCAAGGAGAGAGAGAGAGAATGGGTTGTTGTGTTTTATTTTTCTTTGTGAAGTAATAAATAGTAAAATTTTAGTTAAAAAAAATAGGAGGGGATTTGAATTTTTTTAAAATTCAAACTTTTAGGACACACATAAGTTTTTAGGACTCGCAATGTGAGTCCTAAAAACATTGTCGTAATTTTAGTTAAAAAAATTGGGGGAATTTAAAATTTTTTAAAATTCAAATTTTTAGAACACACTTAAGTTTTTAGCTTTCGCAATGTGAGTCCTAAAATCATTCTGCGAGTCCTAAAAACATTATCGTAATTTTAGTTAAAAAAATTGGAGGGAATTTGAAATTTTTTAAAATTCAAATTTTTAGAACACACTAAGTTTTTAGGACTTGCAATGTGAGTCCTAAAAACATTCTCATAATTTTAGTTAAAAAAATTGGAGGGAATTTGAAATTTTTTAAAATTCAAATTTTTAGAACACACTAAGTTTTTAGGACTCGCAATGTGAGTCCTAAAAAAATTATCGTAATTTTAGTTAAAAAAATTGGAGGGAATTTGAAATTTTTTAAAATTCAAACTTTTAGGACACACATAAGTTTTTGGGACTCGCAATGCGAGTCTTAAAAATATTCTTTGCGAGTCCTAAAAAGTCCAGGAGATGTTTCTTTAAAAAAAAACTCAAACTTTTAGGACACACATAGTTTTTAGGACTCGCTCCGCGAGTCCTAAAAAGTCCAGGAGTTTGTTTTTAGGATTCGCATCTAGGTGAGTGTCCTAAAAAAATGTCCTAAAATGGTGTTTTTGTAGTAGTGTCTGTAAAACGTCCTAGTCTAGAGCTTTTTAGAACATTCACATATTCATTGGTTTATAATAGAAAGCCACTTATTATAAAGGTTTCAGTGGGGTCTTGTTGAAAACATGCAAGTTGGGCCCAATAGTTTAAAAAGAAAATACCAGTTTCATGCAAAATTCTAAAACATCCAAAAGTTTAAGTCCCACTGACAAGTTTGAAAAGTCTCATTAAACGTAACATCATTAAAAGAAAATGGCGTTTAGAATTGATCGTTTCTCGTCCATAGGATGCCCCACGCCATACACACCAGGACAACAGAACTCCCCACATCACCACGCGTGCCATAGAGAAACTTATTTGCTACCTGGAAGGGAAAGTAAGGGGGGTGAGCTAAAAGCCCAGTAAGGAAGTACAAACAATAAGCAAGTAAGATACAACAAATTCCAAGCACTTTCATTTATCTTTATACATCATAGCATCATCATAAAAATGGCGTCAAAATCATAATCATAAGCATATTTACGTCAACATAACGTCATCATCATATCATAAACATCATAACATCACAAAACATCATAACATAATCATAAACAATTCATTGTGAACATGGCCCGCTAACTTGTCCATGCCACCCTTTGAGGTAAACAGGAGTCTCAGGTCCTTGAATAACCTCGGCGCGTCCGCCCTTGGAGTTACGTTTTTATATCCTTAGTAACTCGGGTTACGTCTTCATATCCTTAGTAACTCATTTGTTGTGTCGCGTTCAATACGCTAAAAACCATTACATATAACTCGGTTACGTCTTCATATCCTTAGTAACCTCTTTATTTGATGTGTCACGTTCATCACACTAACATCCATTCATATCATACAGCATTCATACAAGCCAACATATCATCACATTATAGCATTTCATAACTCATAACATTTTCATTCATACAAACAGTCTTACCATTCATAGCATAAACAATCATAAATTTTATCTAACTTCTTTACCTTAGGTCCAAGCTAAGTAAAACCACAACTTCTCAACGAGCTTATACCATAACCAAAATGACATTCCTCAACTTCACATAATCAATATTTTGCCCACTCATATAACTCATGTGTGCATGGTGAGAATTTCTCACAACAAATATGCATAGTTACACACAATGTCATAAAATAATAATGCACATTCTACTTATATTGCATGCATGATTTTTCTATAAAAACTACATGGTTGCATAATAGACATAATTTTGGACGTAAAAGTGAATTTGCATGTAACATGCATACGTGTGAATGTTGCGTAATTGTGGCGTTTAAAACGATAATTCTATGCATCTTACTTCTATCGTTTTAAAAATAAGACTTGTAACATGCTTTGTTTACTATTAATTATCTTCTTAAAATTACTAGGTTGATTAAATCTCTCAAGACATTATTTTTATTTCATAAAAATTAATTTTATTTAGCCATTTAAAAATATATGTGATAAAGCCATTTATTATTTTTAAATTGCAAAGAAATAACAAAAGCTTGGAATTTATTTAAAATACCAATGATTACCATGTTCCTTAGAAAATATCAATTTAATTTTAATTAAATGTGTTACATAATTGATGTGAGAAAAATATATATTTTAAGTGTGGAAAAAAAATATTTTTGCTTGAATTATTTTAAGACTTCATTTTATGTAACATAAATTCATAGGTGACAATCAAATAATTATTTTACACTTATTAAACTAAACTTTCAGCCACCATTAAATTTATTTAAAAATCACAAGTGAATTAAATTCAATTTGTTTTTCTAAATCAAAATAAAGAAAAATCGTAACTATTAAAATAAACACTCGTACTATATTAAAAATACCATTTTTATTATTACCATAGTATAGGGTTTTAATTTATTTCAAATACTAATCAAATTCCTCTTATTAAAACACACTTCACTTTTTTTTTTTTACAAAAATTCCAGCAATCATATTTATCATTAAAATCACCATATTGAATTTAAAACCTCATATTTTCTCTAAAAATATATAAAAATTCTGTAGGTATTTATTTGAGTAAAAATATCATTTTATTATGACTTAAAATACCCTTTTAATTTCATAAAATCAACATAGCATTTGGGACATTATTATGCATGCAAATTATTCTTTCACCAAATTTCTCACCAATTATGCACAAAATTAGCAAGCATATTTAATCATGAAATTAAATTCTTTTCATCATATTTCACAAAATTCATACATATTTAATAACAATGTTCCAACTCAAACCCTAGCATGTTTCTACACCCTTTTTTAATGATTTTAATATTTACCATTAGCATACAATAATTCATCAACCACCTTGAAACATACTCACAAGTCATAAACAAATAATCATCTTTGATCTTGTCTAAATATACTCTTGTCATATTACTACCATGCAAGTATTCTATAAGAAACAAAACTAATATGTATCCTTTTAAAATCTTACAACAACCTATCATGTTTCTAAGATTCTCATTGACATAAAACATAATAAAAATAACCATCATGCTTTTGAATATCACCTTTAAGCCGAAATCCCTATAGCCAAAATAATCAAATCCTTTCATGTTATTTTTAAAAGAGATATTCATCATATTTTTATAGATCACAATTTAAAACCTTTGTATATTTTCACATAGAGTCTTTAAGCCAAAACATACCCATCATCAAATCATAGAAGATCTTTAAACAACATATCATCAACACCACATTTTAATAATATTAATAATCTAATATATCAAAGGAGAACAAAACAATGAATCACCATTCTCAAACAATATTCTCCAAACCACAAGAAACCAAAGATAAAAACAATAACCATAAGACAAAAAAGTTCCCATTACCTTTCTTGCTAGAACTCAAGGACAATAGTGACAATAACCCAAACTATGGCCACCACTTGTTCAAGCCTAGGGTTTCGAAACCCACATGAAGAAAAGAAAAAAAAAAGATCTTAGATTCAAGAAGAGGTAGAAATTAACATCACTATGAACCCAAATACTTACCCTAGGGATTTCGAACACTAGCCTCCAATCCTCTTGCAACAAAATCCAAACCTATCATCACCATCATTTTGCCTTTCTTAGAATCAAGATGTAGAGGAGACAAAACATAATGCTATGAACCTTAACCCATACCTTAGGATCCCTAGCCTTGGCCTTTTCTTTCTTCTCCTTCTCTTCTCCTTCACGTTCTTCTTCTCCACCTCTCTCTCTATAACTCACGAGCTCTCCCTCTCCCTTCTCTCTAAGCAGGCGGCAACCACCAAGCCAAATGAGCCATTAAGCTCTTTCTTATTTTCCATTTAAATGCCCCAAATCATCAAAACCTAGCTAAGGAAAATGTAATTATCATTTTCCTTTATTTTCCCTAAATCAAAATATAAATAAATTAAAAAATTATACTCAACCAATCAATCTATTTTATAATTGATAGCACACTAATTCCTCTCTTGTCTTCCTTGGCTATCCATGGCTAATAGACGAAATAATGCTATTCTCGTAACTGTAGGGTAATGAGACCTGGGACTGGGTTTTGACCCGTTTCTGTTGCGTTTTCGAAAAAATAATATTCACAAAAAATGTAGATAATTTCATTAGATTTATAACGGTATCAGTTGTGTCTAAATCGGATATCCACAACCCAAGTTATACCCGTTTAACTAAGGTTGGGTCTAAGGTTACGGGAATTAAAAAAAATGACAACTCTATCCTTTCTCACCATTTGTTTCCCAATATTTTTCTTGTGTGAACACAAGCCTCTTTATTTCCCTTTCTTTTTATTTTCTTTTTAAATCCTTTAATTAAATAAAATAAATAAATAAATAAATAAACCAATAAAATGAAATTAATGTGTAGAAAACTATTGCATGCACACCATGCAACCATGCACATGCACATACTCAAATGCTAAGGTGCATCTCTACCTACCATGAACCTTAGTGCATTCTGTTAGGAGTGTGTCCTAAAAGCATATAAAGACATTTGTTTTTTTAATTAATAAATAAATACAATAGTTTATTATTATTGTTATATTTAGATTGTTAAATTATTGTTTGAATAATTTTGAAAATATCAAAAAAATTCCATATTCATTATTGAGGATGTGATCTTATATTAGTACGAGAGAATTAAGATCACATGAATGAATAAAAATAGTCAACAACAACAAATTAAAGTTATTGAATTCTTTAATTGGAGTTGTAAGTACGGTTTACTGAGTATCATAATGATACAAATAATCTAGATTCAGATTATTGATGTGGAAAGACATCTCGGTAAAGGTGCTTTATATAATATGATTATATATGACATGAACCGATATGAATTAGAGTCTTTATCCAAAAACCATTTAATAATAAAGACTTGTAATTCATATCATAACTGATGATCATTTATAGATCAACCTAAATCCTGAGTGTTCATGAACTCCTGTTCATGTTTATTAAATCTTTTGATTCATTCGTTAAAGTATCTTCAAAGAATGAGGCTAATGAATTTTGTTTTGGAGATTTAATATCATGGATGGCTGGGAACATGTATCAACAATACGGAATCTAATCTTTCCTAACGGATCGTATATTAGTTCCCTTAAGGGTTAATTCTGGAACTGAATGATTTTGAGCTCAAATCTATAATTAGATTATAGATTAATTATTCACTAGTGAATTAATGGTACTTAAGGAATAAGAAGTAAATTAGAAAGGTTAAATGGTAATTCTTCCATTCTAATTTATGAACTAATTAATTAGAGGGTTGAACTATTGTAAGATGGTTATATCAATGGACGACTTAAGAAAAAGATTTCTGTAAAAGTATATCTATAACATAAAGAGTGCAATTCTGAATTTATAGTGGAATAATATCAGAATTAATAAATTAACTATTATAATTAAAGAGTTTAATTATTTAGTTTCAATTTATTGGAGCTTAATGTTATAGGTCTATGGTCCCCGAAATGGCTCAAACAATCACTGTCAAAGGCAAATACAAAAAATGGGCAAAAATGACTTATGTGATAAGTAAAATATTTTTCTATGTATCAAACATAATTATTGTTTAATTATGTGTAATTAATTAATTAAGAATTAATTAATTAATTGATTTAACAAAAATATAATTAATTTTGAATTAATTTATTTTTGGGATTTTTGGTATTTAAATAATAATAAAAATTGAGAAAAATCACATACCATCACAGGCATGTGGTACACGTGTGGCACAGTGCACAGACACTGTGCTACACGCATAAGAGAGTTTACTCAGTCTCTTGATTCCACAATTTTAGTTATTTAAATATTAAATAAATAATGAGATATTTTAATATGATTAAAATATTATTATTTAAACAAAAATCTGATAACTGATCAGTTATTTTGAATTTGTTTAAAATAACAAATATTTTAATATATTGGATATTATTAAATATTGGATATCAGTTTTTCACAGAACGTAACTTTTCAGGGATAGAAAAATATCTAGGAATCTCTCTCAGAGAAAGAGAATAGTGACAAAAACTAAAGTCATTGTTCTTCACAAAACCTAGGTCCAAAACTTTATCAGATCTCATGTGTTGAGAACATCTGATAAATAGTTTATTGCCTATTATTTGTATAGCGAGCCTAACTCGTTCTTTGTGTGCCTGAGAACATTTTGGAAGATCTTGGTGTGAGATCTCAAGGATTCAGCCATACGAAAGGATAGCGACTAGGAAGGACCTGAGGTAATTTTTCTGTTCATGTCCTTGATTCAATATATATATGTATGTGAAGAAGTATATCTAGAAATCTTATGGGATTAATCTAACAATTTGATTGTTGTTCCGCTGCGTATAATCTCTGATTTGATCAATAAAAACCAACACATTCAACCAAAACTCAATTAATCACATTTTAAAAATAAATAAATAACATTTAACAATTAAATTAACAAAATTTTACCAAAAAATTCTAACAATTAATTTAAACAAACAAACAATTAAATAAAATAATTCACAACACTTAACAAAATAAAATAAAACACAAAAATTAAAAAATTAAAATATTTAGTGCACTACATCTTCCCATACACAAGTCTGTAGGGTGACATGCCAAGGAGCATTTTGTACACGGTACGATATGCCCATAATGCATCAGTGAGTCTGAAGGACCAATCTTTCCTAGTTGGATTAACAATTTTCTCTAAAATGTGCTTAACTTCCCTATTAGACACTTCAACTTGACCACTAGTTTGTGGGTGATATGATGTTGAGACTTTATGTGTAATGCCATATTGTTTCATCAAATGTTCAACTGGCTTATTACAAAAGTGTGTACCGTTATTACTAATGATAGCGTGTGGTGAACCAAAATGTGAAAATATATTTTCTTTCAAAAACAGAAGCACAACTTTGTGGTCATTAGTGTGGCATGCAATAACTTCAACCCATTTAGACACATAATCAACTCTAACAAGAATATAAAGATTACCAAAATAGTTAGGAAATGATCCCATCAATGCCCCAAACATCAAATATGTCAATGATAAGAATAGGATTCAAAGGCATCATGTTTCTTTTAGTCACATTTCCTAACTTTTGACAACGCTCACAAACTTTACAATAAATATATGTATCACGAAAGATAGAAGGCCAATCAAAATCACATTGTAAAACATTAGCAGTTGTTTTCTTACCACTAAAATGTCATCCACATGCATGATCATGACAAAAAGATATGATTTTTGGTTGATCACAATTTGGAATGCATCTTCTAATTATTTGATCAAGGCAGTATTTAAATAAGTAAGGATCATCCCAAATAAAGTTTTTCACCTCAGAATAAAATTTATATTTATCATGCTTAGATCAATGAGATGGTATTTCTTTAGTGACCAAATAATTAACAATATCAGCATACCAAGGCAAGGAAGAAACATGCATCAATTGATTATCATGAAATGCTTCAGTGATAGGAGTGCATTCATGAGTATTTTCAACAACTAGCCTAGACAAATGATCAGCAACAACATTTACAGATAATTTTTTATCATGTATTTCTAAGTCAAATTCTTGTAAAAGAAGCATCCTACGAATTAAATGAGATTTAGCATCCTCTTTTGAGAATAGATATTTTAATACAACATGATCAGAATAGACAATAATTTTAGATCCTAACAGATTAGACCTAAATTTCTCCAATGCAAAAACAACAGCAATCAATTCTTTCTCGGTTGTGGAATAATTTAATTGAGCTTCATTTAAAGTTTTGCTAGCATAGTAAATTACATGAGGTATCTTTTCAAGTCTTTGTATTAAGACAACACCTATAGCATAATCAGAAGCATCACACATTATTTCAAAATGTATTTCCCAAATAGGAGGTCGAATAATGGGTTCATTAGTCAAAAGATCCTTCAATTTATCAAAGGCAACATGACAATCATTATCAAGGAAAAAAGCATTTTCTTTTCCAAGTAAATGGCATAAAGGTCGAGAAATTTTGCTAAAGTCTTTTATAAATATCCTATAGAAATCGGCATGGCCTAAGAATGATCTAATTTCTTTCACAATTTTAGGTGGGGGAAGTTTTGAAATAAGATCAACTTTAGATTTATCCACTTCTGTTCCTTCAGAAGAAATCACATGCCCTAAACACAATTCATTTTTTAACCATAAAATGACATTTTTCCCAGTTAAGCACAAGGTTTTTTTCTTTACAACGAATCAAGACAAGAGAAAGATGGTGCAAACATTTATCAAAGGAAGATCCAAACACAGAAAAATCATCCATAAATACGTCAAGGAATCTTTCAACCATATTAGAAAAAATTGAAATCAAACACCTTTGAAAAGTTGCATGGTGCATTGCATAATCCAAAAGGCATTGTAGAGTCCCAGAATTTTTACTTAGCTAGATAGTAGTAGCAGTAGTAGTTGGTATTAGCTAGTAGTATGTTAGTTACCGTGGATTTTGGTTCAAGTCGGGACTTAGTTGGAAACTCATAGCAAAAGTTATGAATTTTATAAGTTTAACCTATAGTTTAAGAATATTAATATTGCTGGTCATAGATATATATTTATTATAACCTAAGGTTTAGATAGAGCCAATAAGAGCATGACACTTGTCATAATCATGATTATTAAGGAATTAAGTATTTTTGATGAATAGTTTTTGTTATCCAAAAAATAGGCGTGGATGACGTGGCAGGCATTTTTAACACGTGGTTGACACCTGGCAGAGGTCCTGTTCGACCATCGACCAGGGAGATTCCTCTAAGGCTTGTGAAACTCGAAGAACCCTAGTTCTTTGATCACTCTGAGAATTAATATCAATAATAGCTTAAGTGGACGTAGGTCATTACCAATTCGTGGGGCCGAACCACTATAATTTGTTGTGTCGTTTACTGTTCTTTCCATTAGATCTATTTCAATACCTTCTATTACATCAAGCATTTGAATTCGTATCAGTTGAGCAAAACTAGGGTCAACATTCTGGTGCTTTCATTGAGAGCTTGAGATGAAACGATTGAAGTACTAATGGCAAAGACAACTAGGAAGACTGGACAGGTTACTGACGCTGCACCATCTCAACCTCCTCCTCTGAACATGGCTGAGAATGAGCCACACTTGGAGTTTGATGAGGAGGAACTAGACTCAGAAACACTGAGAAATACTCTGGGAGTATTGCAAGATGAATTGGCCAATCTGAGGGCCAGTCAAGAAAGTGCTACGGAGACCATGGCGCGACAGCAGTAAGAAATAGAGCGTCAGCGCCAAGAGCTAAGTGAAAGACAGGCGCAGATGGACCGTCGTGTAGAGTCCAAGAACTTTACTTAGTTAGTTAGATAGTAGTATAATAGCAATAGTAGTATTATTGTTATGACTGTGGATTTATTGGTTCAGACCGGGATTTATTTGGACACTCATAGTAACACTTGTAGATTTTCTAAGTTTAACCTATAGTCTAGGAATATTAATTTTAACCTAAGGTTTGATTAATATGAATGATATTGAGGGTAATATTTATTATATTATAAGGTTTAGATAAGACCCAATAAGATTATAGCACATGTCATGTGTATGTTTAATAATGATTAAGTATTTTGAGGAATAAATTTATTAAGGTTAAAATTTGAATATCCTAGGGTCAGTCAGGAGCTTTGAAAACGTTAGAGGGCTTAGTCAAGGCTGTTTACTCAATTCAAATTAAGCTAAAAATGTGTAATTTCGTGTTTAAATATTCAGCGTATGCCGATATATCGCAGCTATAGGGGGCGATATATCGCAGCACGAAAAAAAAAAAAACGTCGCACGATTGCCTCGGGCATACTGGCCCAGGCGATATATCGCCTAAAGGGGGCGATATATTTCCTCCTTCAGGGCATTTGGAAACATTTTGAAAATGTTCTCCATTCAAATCTTCAACCTCTTGATAAGTCCAGCATCTTTCTGAACAAGTTTTCAGCCTCTGCTGAATGATAATTCAAATGTTTTTCACTTAAAAAGCCATTATTTTTATTCAAGTTAAATGAAGATCTTTTCATTCCTAAACTCTATAAATAGGACCTAGTACCCAGCCATTTATTCATCTATTACTCTAAGTTCAGAGGCTGCAAGTTGCTAGGTTATTATATTGAGAGTGTAAACACTTGGGTTGGAAATTATAAGCTTGATCATTATAAGCTTACCAAACACTTGGGAAGTAAGGTTTATAGTATTTCGGTTCAAGGTTTAGATTGGCTATAGAAGCATTCAAGGTATTTCACACTCTAGTTCATTTGGTATTATTTTCTTTAAGTTCTTATAGTCTTCTACTCAGCATTCTAACTTTAGTCTTTATTCTTGGTTAGGAAACCTAAGGTCTTGAACATAAGTTTTTGGTAAGTATATTCTTAATGGTATAAGTTCTTCCATTCTTTTCATCTCATTCTCTTTAGTATACTCACTCTCCCATTTATGGTTTTTAGGAGTGTTCCAAAGTCCCAAAATCTGTTCTCATATCCCGGTAATTTGGTAAGGAAAGTAGGATAGGATTTATGTGTTATATGATTTTATATGTTATCTTATGATTTTATGTTATGTAATATGCTATGCTAAGTATTTTTGTAGACTTGGGCATAAGACCTATACAACTAACAAGCCCCAAATAGATTATGGTCATATGACTTGCTTAGCTAGCAAGCCCTACTAATCTAATGGGCATATGACTTGTTTAGTTTATGGGACCCCAAGTAATAATGGCCATTATAGTATGTATGTGACATAAGTGTTATGATATGTTTTATGTTTCTTTATGAAATTTATGTATATGGTTTATGTGTTAGATTTTCCTTGCTGGGCATTAGACTCACTCCTTTTTGTTTATTTGTGCAGGAAAATAGCTTTAGTGGCGGGAAAGGTTCTTGGTAGTTTTGGGCATGTGTATTGAGGCGGAATGGATTCAAAGAGCCGAGAGTTTTGATTCGAGGATGAAGTCTTTACTTATGTTTTTATGTGTATTTTTCCGCACTTATTTATCTAATCTCTTTTAATTACAATTATGTTATGTTTTGATTTTAAAACAATGGGATCCCATATCCTGACTTAAATTTTATGTAAGTTTAACATTTATTTTTACAAATTTTTAATAAAGTTATGATCTTTTCACTTGTAAGTTCTATTAAGGATTATGGTCTATGTGTAGTTTTAATTAATGGTCCAAAGTCTAGAGTAGTTGGGTCATTACACGTCATCAGAGGGAGGCCATGGCAGCCCTCGAAGCCGGCCTCCAATTGGCTAGGAGTCAGGCTGCGCCTGCCTCGCAGCTTAACCAACCCCCGAATGGGCCACCTCAAAGAGGTCCCAATCCTAGCCCTCCAATCCAGCCGACGAGCCCTCAAAGGCCAGAGCATCCACCGATGCCTCAAGATGATGTCCTACCTAGGGACCCTAAGATGCAGCCTCCATCCCAGGCTGGTCGAGGCAATCCCCCGCATCCAAGGCAGAATAGGGCCGGGTAGCAGCCCCGCAGCCCTAGACGCCCGAGGGGTGAAGAGTCGCACCCACCGAGCAGGGGGCAGCGTCCTTTTGGCAATAGAAGGAACTCGGAGACAGGCTCTGCGGTCAGGAGCCCCCCATGGAATGATAATGCACGGGGACCTACCGACCAGCGCATGTCTATCCCTAACGCTCGGAAGTTCCAGCCCAAGGAGGCAATCGAGGAGACAGTCGGTCCCACCATAGCCAATCGAGGTTCAGAGATGGCCATGGCTACAATGAGGCCGACTCAGGCAGAGGGAATCCTGGTCGGAGGAATGAGGAGAGAGGTGGAGGCAGAAGCCCACCACCTAGAGAAGACCAACAAGCAAGACGTAATGCTGGGGGGCAGCCCAGATAGAACAACGTCTTTAGCCGGCTCGGAGCCAGCGAGCAACGACGAAGAGATGATGATCTAAGTATTATATTTTAATATAATGTTTGATTGATTAAATAAGTGTTACAAAAAGTTATTATTTAATCTAGTGGGGGAATGTTATATTATTTCATATAATATAATATTAGATTAAATAATGTGACAAAATGTGATTTGTCACACCTTGTAACATATTATTGAGAGTCACAAAATTAGACACATGTGTGTGCCCAAATGTGACATATTTTGGAGTTACAAAATCAGTTACAAATTTGTAACTCCCAAATATTACCCAATAATGTGTATATTATATGTTACACATTTGAGATGGGATTTCATAAAGCCATTATGAAATATGGCTGTTGGAGATATGATTTTAACCCCAATAATGTGTTTTGGGAGTTACAAAATCATTTGGGAGGGTTTCGAACCGTTTTGGAAAAACATCACATTTTCAAGTGCTGAAAATGGGCTGTGGCCGTGACCACTGAATGATGGTGGCCGCGGCCTGGGGGACAGAGAGCAGTGGCCGCGACCACAGGTGCATTTCAGGCCAAATTTTCAGTTTTTTCCAAATGTGTTAAACGGTTCTAAAAACCCAAATAACTCCCAAATCTCAATTTTAATTCCATATTAATCCAATTAAACATTGGTAACAGCCATGGGGGTTGGTGGAATTTGAAATCCAAAGGGTATCTCAAACTCTATAAATATGAGCCTAATGCTCACTTATATGACACACCATTTTCCATCCACAAAGCACTTGGCTGGAAAATACACCAAAAGGCTTGATAATTCCAGAGAGCTATTTCCTAGAGAGATCCCTTTGTGCTTAGAGAATAGGGGGAAATAAGATTTTGGACAAAGGTCTTGAACCTTGTTCAAGTTGGTGATCCCCACTACTCTACACTTTGGTTGTGTGAGAGTTTGTTTGTGTTTTCATTCTTTTGTTCTTCTTGTTCTTCTTATTTATTTGTATTATTATAATATTGAGCTTGTAATCTTCTTCCTCTACATATTATTTCTATTTACTTGTATTTTGAGCAATTGAGTTGTAATGTTTATTTAATCAATATTATCTTGTCCATTGTATTTTTGCAAAGAGTTGTATTTTTGGTTTTTCCACTTTTCCATTGAGCAATAAAATATATTCTCTAACACTAAGGGATGTACTCAACGACCGCCGAGAACGACACGAAGAGTATATTCCCCCGGCACCAGAGGCCCCGGCAATTCCTGAAGCCGTTCAGGCCCAAATAGATGCCCTGAACCAAGCAGTGCAACAACTGGTCAGGGGAAGAACGTCTCACATCGAGTACGACAGGGAGAAGAGGCACTCCTTTTATTCAGAGGATTGCTGTGGCAGAGACTCCCAGTAAGTTTAAAATGCCCACACTTCTGAACTTTGACGGGTATGGTGACCCGGTATCTCATGTCAACAAATTTGAGATACAAATGGACATTCAGAAGGTGTCCGAAGACGCTTGGTGCAGGATCTTTCCTGCAACACTTTCTGATGCTGCACAGGAGTGGTTCTTTAAGTTCCCTCCTGCAAGTATCGTTTCTTGGGAGATGTTTCTAAAGGAGTTTTACGGACAATTCTATGCGGGTTGTGTGCACCCAACTGAGGCAAACCAGCTGGTCGAGATACGCCTGCAAGAGGGAGAACCACTAAAAGACTACGTCCAGCGTTTCATGCGAGCTGCGGCTGGGGCAAAACAGTGGGAGATGAAGATAAAATGATGGCCCTAACTGCAGGAGTTAGGCGCCGTACGCCTCTTTGGAGTAGCCTCGGGAAGCATGGGGTTAAAACTAACCAAGAATTTTTGGATCGAGCTGATTGATACATCAAGCTCGAGGATGCGATTTCCAGAGAGGGAAAGACCCCAAATAAAGATAAGGGGACTGAAGACCCCGCCAAAGTCGCCAATGGGTCAAAGCCCAACGGCAACGGGAAAGGCAACGGCAAGAATGGGGGGAAAAGGCCCCATAATGAACCCTCTACTTCCGAGAGCAAGCGCGCTAAGGGCAATCGTTATGAGCCACAGTTCACCAACTACACTGCCCCTATCGAGTCTCGAGCAGAGGTGTATCAGGCCACAAGTTCCAGTGTGCCTTACAAAAGACCCGCTGCCATTTGAAAGGATATTTGGAAAAGGGATACCACAAAGTTCTGTCGTTTTCACAATGACTACGGACACGATACGAACGAGTGTAACCAGCTGAAGGATGAAATTGAGTTCGTTATTAGACAAGGACATTTGAGGAGATACGTGCGAGCTGCGGGGGCTTCCCAATGAGAGGCTCCAGGTGGCAATGAGCAGGCGCCTACATGCCAATGCTCGCCTTTACAGCCTGACCCTGCGGCTGGCACCTTACTCACCATCTGCGGAGGCCTACACCTTGCGGGAAACAACGGAAAGGCAAGGGAACAATATGCTCAGACCCTATGCCACGAACAGGACATCGAGATGATGACTGTGGAGGACTGGGCATCAAAGGAGGCTCGGATAGAGGACGGTGAAATAACCTTCTCTGATTGCGATGCCCAGCATGTTTGGTTCCCACATTCCGATCCACTGGTCGTGGATGTTCAGATTGCCAACATGATGGTGAGAAGAGTACTGGTCGATACATGAAGTTCAGTTAACATCCTGTATAAATCTTCGCTGGAACGAATGAAGTTGTCTGTCAAGGACTTGGAGCCCTGCAACCAAACAATTTATGGTTTCTCTGGTGAGGGACTCGCTCCAACATGGTTAATGAGGCTTCCAGTAATAGCAGGTACATCGCCTGCTAGCAGGACATTACTCACTACTTTCATAGTAGTTGATTGTCCTTCGGCCTACAATGCTGTAATTGGAAGACCCATACTGGTCGACCTTCGGGCCGTCACCTCTATATGGCACCTGGCCATGAAATTCCCAACAGACGTAGGGGTAGAACGCATATTGGGAAACCAGAGGGAAGCAAGGGAGTGCTACAATGCCTCAATCACTAAGGCCAAGAAGGGTATGTCGAGGAGTGCTCCCCCAGAAAAGTTGCAGATGGCCATTAACGTACAAGCCTAATCAGGTGATGAAGTCACCAAATAGAGTATTGCCCAAAGTGAGGATAGAGACTTAGATCCTCGCTTTGGGGATTTTGAAGAAGATGTAGGACCTGTTGAGGACCTTGAGGAGGTCCAGCTCGACGAACAGTTTTCGACCAGAGTTGTAAAGATCGGCAAAAATTTAGAGGCAATAACCAAACATGCACTGGTGGAATTTTTGAGGAAGAACCAGGAAGTTTTTGCCTGGTCACATAAAGGCATGGCTGGGATAGATCCTGCAGTAATCAGCCATGTCTTGAACGTCGACAAAAGCTTTCCACCCGTGCAATAGAAAAGAAGGCTGCTCGATAAAGACAGATCGAAAGCCTTGAAAGAAGAAGTTGAAAAACTAAAGGAGAATGGGTTCATCAGGGTGGCGTTTTATCCATCATGGGTCTCTAATCCAGTACTGGTTCCCAAGCCGAATGGCAAATGGTGAACCTGTGTGGATTTCACAGACCTTAATAAAGCTTGCCCTAAAGATTGCTTCCCACTCCCAAGGATCGACCAGCTGGTCGATGCAACTACAGGCCATGAGATCCTCTCTTTCATGGATGCATACTCAGGATACAATCAGATTAGTATGCATCCCCCTGACGAGGATCACACTAGCTTTCGGACCGATACAGGGCTATACTGCTACAAAGTATTGCCCTTCGGACTGAAAAACGCTGGTGCGACTTACCAGCGACTAGTTAACCACATGTTTAAGGAGTTAATCGGAGTAAACATGGAGGTGTATGTTGATGACATGTTGGTAAAGTCAAAAAAGGCAGAAGGACATGTGAAGGATTTACAAGAGTGTTTCAACAATCTGAATAAATATCAAATGAAGCTAAATCCTCTCAACTGTTCCTTCGGAGTAGGATCAGGGAAGTTCTTGGGGTTCATCGTTAATTCGAGAGGAATTGAGGCTAATCTCGAAAAGATCAAGGCCCTGATCGATATGAAATCGTCAGTAAAGATCAAAGATGTGCAAAGTTTGACTGGGAGAATTGCCGCGCTCAGTAGATTTATTTCAAAATCGACAGATAAGTGCGTCCCTTTCTTTAATCTACTTAGGGGCAACAAGAAGTTCGAGTGGACTGAAGACTGCGAACAGGCTTTCCAAGCCTTAAAAGCCCACATGGCGCAGCCTCCCGTCTTATCAAAGCCTATAGATGGGGAAACTTTGTTCATATACCTGGCGATCACTGAATATGCTGCTAGTGCGGTGTTAGTAAGAGAAGAAGAAGGCGTACAAAAGGCGGTGTATTATGTGAGCAAGAGGTTAATCGGGGTCGAATTGAGATATCCTCCAATTGAAAGATTAGCCTATTGCCTAATTTTGGCCTCAAGGAAGTTACGTCCTTACTTCCAAGCCCATCCAATCATAGTCTTGACTGATCATCCCCTTCAACAAGTTTTGCAAAAGCCAGAGGCTGCTGGTCGTTTATTGAAATGGGTAGTCGAACTCGGGCAATTCGATATCACATACTCACCGCGAGCAGCAATAAAAGGACAAGTCTTGGCTGATTTCATTGCTGAATTCACTGAACTCCCAGACAACGAGTAGGGTGAAAAGCCTAGTGCGCCTGAGCCTCAAGTTAAAGCTCCTTCGTGGAAGCTATTCACAGACGGATCATCCAACGAATCTCACGCAGGAGCAGGAGTGATATTGATAACACTGGAAGGGCATCGATTTCACTGCGCAATTAGGTTTGATTTCACCGCTTCGAACAACGAAGCTGAGTATGAAGCCTTACTCACTGGGTTAAGGTTGGCCAAAGACATGAGCATAAAAGTGCTGGATATTTATAGTGATTCACAACTGGTAGTGAATAAGGTCTTAGGGGAGTATCAAGCACGAGGTCTGAAAATGGTGGCCTATCTGAACAAAACCAAAGATTTGTTGGCGCAATTTGAAAAATATACCCTCCAGCAAATACCTCGATATCAGAATTCAAACGCAGATGCCTTAGCCAAGCTTGGGAGTGCAAAGGATGCTGACACTTTAAATATAGTGCCAGTTGAATGGCTGCACGCGCCAAGCATACGAGCAGACGAAACCAATATGGAAGTCCGGTTAGCAGATACGTGGATGGAACAATACTTGGAGTATCTCACAAGCGGTATACTACCAGCAGATAGAAAAAAATCTAGGACCCTTCAGAGACAGGCTGCTAGGTATATACTGGTCGATGGTGTTCTTTACTGAAGAGGATACTCAATGCCACTGCTCAGGTGTGTTACACCAGAAAAGGGTAAAGAATTGATGAAGGAAGTACATGAAGGCTTCTGTGGAGACCACGCTGGGGGGCAGAGCTTATCAAAGAAGATTCTAAGGCAAGGTTATTTCTGGCCAACAATGAACGAAGACTCGATGGAGTTTGTGCAAAAATGTGATAAGTGTCAGAGATTTTCCAGGATCCCACGGGCACCTCCTAATGAGTTAAAGCAAATGCAAAGTCCATGGCCCTTCGCAGTATGGGGTATTGATTTAATCGGGTCATTGCCGACAGGAAAAGGTGGGGTGAAATACGCAGTTGTGGCGGTCGACTACTTCACCAATTGGGCCGAGGCCGAGCCACTCGCAACCATAACGATAAAGAAAGTACTTGATTTTGTCATCAAGAACATTGTTTGTTGATATGGATTGTAATGACCCAACTATTCTAGACTTTGGACCATTAATGAAAACTACACATAAACCCTATTCCTTAACAAAACTTACAAGTGAAAAGATCATAACTTTATTAAAACTTGTAAAAATAAATGTTAAACTTACATAAAATCTCAAGTAGGATATGGGATCCCATTGTTTTAAAAACAAAACATAACATAATGGTAATTAAAAAGAGATTACATAAATAAGTGCGGAAAAATACACATAAAACCATAAATAAAGACTTCATCCTCGAAATCGAAACTCTCGACTCCTTGAATCCATTCCGCCTCAATACACATTCCCCAAGCATTCAAAAACCCTTCCCGCCACTATAGCTATTTTCCTGCACATATAAACATAAAAGGAATGAGTCTAATGCCCAGCAAGGAAAATCTAACATATAGCCATATACATAAAAATTCATAATGCAACATAAAAACATACCATAACACTTATGCCACATACATACTATAATGGCCATTATTACTTGGGGTCCCATAAACTAAACAAGTCATATGCCCATTAGATTAGTGGGGTCTTGCTAGCTAAGCAAGTCATATGCCCATAATCTATTTGGGGCTTGTTAGTTGTATAGGTCATATGCCCAAGTCTACAAACATACTTAACATAGCATTTTTCATAACACATATTCATAAGATAACATATAAAAATCATATAACTCACATAAATCCTATCCTATTTTCCCTACCAAAATAACCGGGATATGAGAACTGATTTGGGACCTTGGAACACTCCAAAAACCTTGTGCTTAAGAACTTGGATTTCCTTGAAGACTTATATGACCAATCTAAACCTTGAACCGAAATGTGAATAAACCTTACTTCCCCAAGTGTTTGATAAGCTTATAATGATCAAGCTTATAATTCCCAACCCAAGTGTTTACACTCTCACACTCGCCTAGCAACTTGCAGCCTCTGAACTTCGAGTAATAGATGAATAAATGGCTGGGTACTAGGTCCTATTTATAGAGTTTAGGAATGAAAAGATCTTCATTTAACTTGAATAAAAATAATGGCTTTTTAAGTGAAAATAATTTGAATTATCGTTCAGCAGAGGCTGAAGACTCGTTCAGAAAGGTGCTGGACTTATCAAGAGGTTGAAGGTTTGAATGGAGAACGTTTTTGAAAACTTTCAAAAATATGCTGAAGGAGGCGATATATTGCCCCCTATAGGCGATATATCGCCTGGGCCATTATGCCCGAGGCAATCGTGCAACGTTTCGTGTTTTTCGTATCTTCGTACTGCGATATATCGCCCCCTATAACTGCGATATATCGGCATACGCTGAATATTTAAACACGAAATTACACATTTTTAGCTTAATTTGAATTGAGTAAACAGCCTTGACTAAGCCCTCTAACGTTTTCAAAGCTACTCACTGACCTTAGAGCATTAAAATTTTAACCTTAATAAATTTAATCCTCAAAATAATTAATCATTAATAAACCTATACATAACATGTGCTATTATCTTATTGGTTCTTATCTAAACCTTATAGTATAATAAATATTATCCTCAATATCAGTCATATTAATCAAACCTTAGGTTAAAATTAATATTCCTAAACTATAGGTTAAACTTAGAAAATCTACAAGTACTACTTATGAGTGTCCAAATAAATCCCGGTCTGAACCAAAAATCCACAGTCATAAAGATAATACTATTATTACTATTATACTGCTATCTAACTTAGCTAAGTAAAGTTCTTGGACTCTACATGGATTGCCAAGAAAGATTGTCTCGGACAATGGCACCCAGTTTGATAGTGACATGTTCACAGACTTCTGCGAAAGTATTATCAATGGAACGCTTAAATGGAGATCTCGTTCCACATTATTGGAATGGAGAACACCTGCACAAGTATTATTAATAAACAATCCTTCTTAAAGGACTGGCTTGTATTAATTTTTACTTTTTACAAGTTTTGAAAAAGGGTTAGTCATGTTATATGGCTAATCGCTTATAAGTGTAAGATCTTTCAAAGATCACTCGTAAAGACATGTTTAGTCCATTTAAATATGAGAATTATAAGGGACTGTGCGCAGCCAGTCATTCTTGCCAAAATTTGTAATTTTTTACAAGTATTTGTTCATTATGTGTGTTGTTTTGCTGTATTATAAGTTTTACATTTTATACTGAGCAGTAATGTTCGTACAGGTTGTGGTCAAGGCAAGTGACCAAGGACCTAAAGCTCCTTGATCACTTGGGGGGCATATAAGGCACATAGAAAGCAAAGCATACCAAGAGGTATGTAAACACATGAACAAACTAAGTGAAAGCATACTACGGTACTTAGAGTATTTTTCAAAATTTATATTTTGTTAAATCAAGCCAAAGTACTATGCTAGGTTCGGTCATGCGAACATATATTATAATAAAGCATAAATATTATAATGTCAAAGGAATCCTTTTACACCGTGAGCAGTACTGCTCGGATGTAACTGTTCAAATAAAAGTAAAATAGCAGCCCTTGTAGCAATAAAAAATATTGTCTTTACATCACGACCCGTGGGTCGTGTAGTTGAAATAACAAAAAAAAAAAAAAAAAAGGTTAAGGAGCTAGAGGGTCTTGAGGAACGTCTTGGTCGACGGCTGTGCCAGCTTCAGTGTCTGCACCATCTATCCCTGCTACCAGGGAAATCTCTGGGGAAGCAGGCACTTCAGCCCTCTCTTCTTCTTCCAGGCGAATGTCACACTGCGACATTAAAGTCCTCCTCAAGCGTTCTGACAGATAGTTGAAGTTAGCCTCCCGGTTGTGCTTCCAGAACTCTTAGAAGCAAAGATGAGTGGCTTCCTTGCATTTATCCAAGTTCTTAGCTCCAGCTTCCTCAAGCTCTTTCACTCATCTTTCGAGTTCCTCCACCTCATGCCTGCTTATGATCAGATCAAGCTCGACCTGTACAGCTTGTTGATAGTTGAGTGTGGAGCTTTCCCTGAATTTTTCCCTGGCTTCGTTGGATTTCTTTAGGGCGTTCCGGATTTCCAGCAACTTCTCGATCAGAGTAGCTTTTTTCTCGAGCAGTTCTTCTTTCTGCTTAGACAACTCCATTTTTTTTCCGCAAGCAACTCGCCATTCTGTTTAGCAAGCTCGTTGTTTTTAGCTTTGAGTGCTTTCTTAGCCTCAACGAGCTTGGTATCGAAGTTCCTGCCCCGAGACACCAACGCCCCAGTACGGCGCCAGCCAGCGGTTATGGTCAGTAGTCCCTGAAGTCAGATAGAAAAAGATAAAGTAAAGGCAGGGAATCGAAAATAAATGTTACATCATCAGGAGTTGACTTACGCTAACTATCTCGTTCAGTCCTCTATTGAGAACTTGATCAGCCTCCATAGAGGTAGTTTCAGTAACAGCGGCCTGACTGTGTTTATGCTTAGAGAGCTTGTATATTCTCTCCCTGGCAGAGCTGACCACGATACTGGGCAGGGAGCCTTCGGGCAGAGTGCGCAAGGTTTGACTGCTAGGGGCCTTAGGAGAAGGCTGTTGGTCGATGGGTGTTGCAGGATTGGAGGTTTGCTCGACCGAAGGAGTTGAGGCTGGCTGCTCGAGTGATGATGGAGGCGGTGAGTTCTCCTGCGAAGGGGCGGTAGCCGGAGGGTCGTCAGTTCGGACCTTCTTTGAGGCAGTTTTACTGGTCTCCCCTCGAGCCCTCTTGCTGTTCTTGTTCTGGCCAGAAGAGGCGGTAGCAGCACTGTAATGCTCGAACATGTCCTCAGAGTCCATATCTGCACAAAAGGAAACAACGCGGGCAGTGAGACAAGATGGTCACACAGGGCCAAAAAATGAAAAAGAAAAGATTACAAGTAAAGTACCCGCACTACAACTATTGGTCGCTACATTATTTACTGAACTACTTACTTCCTGGAAGAAATCTGAATTTAAGATTGGAGCATTCTTAAAGTTGCCATCCCCATCGAACAGATGACAGGGAATTGGCAAATTTTTTAAATGCGAAATTACTATACCGTTATCATCCGACGAGTCGTCAGAGAGTTCGGTAGGCTCAGTGGCCTTTTTCTTTCCTTTTCCTTTGGGAGCCGAGGGCCTCTCTGCTCGAGGAGTGCTAGTAGGTTCCCTGATTGTGATCCCAGTTGGTCTCCTCCGCGGAGTAAACGCCTGAGGTTTCTGCTCGGGTTCCCCTTCGGCGCGAGCACTCCCTGTTGAAGGCCCCCTTGTCTCTGATTGGGGGGCCCAAAGGCCGGCCAACCTAAGGTTAGCCTCAATAACCAGAGCCTTGACACTCTTTTCAACATCTGACATGCCAGCTAAGAGTGCTGCCCTTGACACCATTCCCGGAGTTGGGTTTGGTTGCAGCCACGGACTTGGAATACATCAAGAGTTTAAGATCTTGCGAAGGGAAACACCAAGAGAAGAATTCAGCTAGTGATAAGAAAGTTTTAGCTCCACGAGCGAAGGCCAGATTGTCCGCGACCAGGTTAGGCATAAGGAAGTACTCCTGGTGGTACCTCCCCATGTTTGAGATGTGGGTCGTGTCAGTCAGGAAAGTGCGCCCAGTTTCTTGATGACACAGATGGAAGAACCCTGTGCCTTATTGGTTGGGGTTAGACTTGAGGTCGAACAGGTAGTTGACCTCATGTGGCGACGACACTGACCATTTTTTTCTGGCTATATAGGATATAGAGTGCATCGAGCATTCTATATCTGTTTGGGGTAATTTGGAAGGGGGAAACTCCAAAATAGTTGGCCACCCCCTGAAAGAATGCATGAAGAGGTAAAGTGGCTCCTGCCTCAATATGAAATCGCGACCAGGCGCTGTAGGCACCTCCAGGCAGATTAGCCCTTTGGTCTGGGTTAGGTTTGACTAGGGTCACCCCTGTCAGATTGTATTTATTTAAGTAGTTGGCGATCATTCTGATCGTCACCCTACTTTCAGAGACTACATGCCACTCGACGTCCGGCTGAGTAGCGTATCGAGGGCGGGCATGCCTTTGCACATTTGGATCGGGGGAATTTTCGTCTCGACCACTGGTCGAGGGAGCATCAGCAGTAGGCTGATGAGAAGTGTTGGGAGTTTTTCTTTTTCGAGCTTTGGTTTTGGTACGAGCCATATTTTGAGTCAAAACTGGGGAAGTGTTTAGGTTAACGCGAGAAAAAGGAATATCTGATATCAAGGTCGAAGGTTGTTCTTTGTCTTCAAGCAGTTGAACTAAGAGATCGTCGTCGATGGGTCTTTCTCCTCCCCACGGGTCTTGCATATGAACTGCAAACAGACAAAGGAGGAGATAAGACGCACAGTCTGGGAGCTTATGTTGAAAGTTGGAATAACGTTGCTCGCGTCTATCGACCAACATCATTCTAACTGAAACACTAAGTATTATGCTAGCAGTTTGAAAAATGGATCAAAGAGTGAAAGTAAAAAGTTTTCCGAAAAGAAGCTTTTTCAACTCCACAAGGGCGAGAAAAACCCAGTTTTTCAACTAGCCTAAAAATCGAATTTTTACGTCAATTTTACGCCCTAAACCTATGATCCTGAATATCAAACTGGTTCCTAACTTATATAGAGAAAAAGTACACTACCCTATCAAGCATCAATGACATATACAGAATCCTCACAAATTTCTACTCAAGAACACAAAAAGTCTCATAACTCAAAAGCAGTATGCATGGCATCTCAAAGAGTTTAAGAGACGAAGAAATTTACCTAGATGAAGGTTGGAGATTCTGAAATGGGACGACTTTGGGCTTGCAAACAAAGAACCCTTAAGCAAAGTGACGGGAGACCTTCGAAGTTCTGAGCTCTGGGATGGAGTTTTTGAGAGTTCTTGGCAGGAAATGGAGAGTAAAAGGTTGAAAGAAGAAGGTGGGGGTTACTTATAGAAACCGAGGTGTGACAAAAAGTAGTAATCATGAATTCCCTTTTTCGAAGCATGGGGGAGTGTAACAGCCGTCAGAGTGGTTTCTTGAAAATTGAAAAGGCTTGATTAGACATGATTAGGTCACAGTTTTCAAAAACGCACGAGGGCTCTGACAGATTTCGTGGGGCATATGAAAGGTTGTTTTCCTAAGTTTACTTATTGCTGGTCACAATAAATAAACTTGGGGGGCAAATGTTATCCAAAAAATAGGTGTGGATGACGTGGCAGACATTTTTAACACGTGGTTGACACCTGGCAGAGGTCCTGTTCGACCATCAACCAGGGAGATTCCCCTGGCATAACATTTGGATTTTATATACGACCAGCTTGGTCGTATACTCCGTATACTTTGAGAAGATCTTGTGTAATTGTAATCATATTCGAGATTATCTCCCATAATTCCTGAGTATCCGATTATTTAGGAAAGAATATCTGTAACTAATTTATGTAATCCTCCTTGAGCCTATAAATAGAGAAGAAATAGCTCAAGGGAGGGACTTTTACCTTTTGGCTGATTTGAGTTTATGCTTTACAAGAGAATTATAGCTATTATCTTCTGATTTTATTTTTTATCCCTCTAAGGCTTGTGAAACTCGAAGAACCCTAGTTCTTTGATCACTCCTTTGAGAATTAATATCAATAATAGCTTAAGTGGATGTAGGTCATTACCAATTCGTGGGGCCGAACCACTATAATTTGTTGTGTCGTTTACTGTTCTTTCCATTAGATCTATTTCAATACCTTCTATCACATCAAGCATTTGACTTCATGTCAGTTGACCAAAACTAGGGTCAACAGTTTTAATAAACGAAAGATCTAGAAGCTCTAGAACCTTCAAGCAGTTGTTAGGATCGTATTATGACTCAGTCAAAGTTGTTTATCCAATTCAAATTATGCTGAAAAAGTGCAATTACGTGTTTAATATATTAACGTATGCCGATATATCGCAGCATAGGGGCCGATATATCGCCTACGGAAGATACGGAAAACATGTCGACTTTGCACGAACGTACGAATGGGGGCTCGGGATTAGGGTAGAGTCGATATATCGCCTATATGGGGGTGATATATCCCCCTTGGTGTTGATTTTAGATAAGTTTGGTTTTTTATTTTAAAAATTACCCTTAACCACAGAGACCTGCTTTTGAATGACTTTGACCGAGTTCTGGGCGTCAGTTGAACGAAAATTCAAATCTTTTTCATTTTATAATCATTTATTTATTCAAATTAAAAGGGGTTAGTTTCACTCCTTGAACTCTATAAATAGGACCTAGTTGTAATGCCCTGGATAACCAAGACCGTTACACCGTGTGTTTGGAATAGTGCAAGACTTGCTAATCAAGTCATTTAACTCAAAATGTGTTTCTAATGACACAAGAAGATTAGGTTTCAAAGAACTTTGGCTTTAAACGATTAAAATTTATTAAAAACAGATGTTTAATACATGGGATCCCAAATCAGGGTTTAAATAACGTCAATACAAAATTCTTAATTACAAGTAAATAACCGAGCCACTCTAATGGAAAAATATACGTTTTAGGTTCTCGTTCCTATACAAATCCTCGACCGTGGTGGCCGAGCAACTGACAATGTACACCTCGCCCCCAGAGCTCTCCAACCCATGGTCAACTTGTCTTACCTGCACCATGTAGCACCCGTGAGCCGAAGCCCAGCAAGAAAACATAATATCATAACATAACAGTATTAACAGCTAACAGTTCACAGAGCATAGTCCAATAACCACAAAATACTATTTGGTTCCATCAAGCCATAAAATTCATTCAAAGTAACACATTGATCAATAACCATTAATCCAGCTCCAGATACTCATTAAGTCACAGACAATAATCCACAATAAACACATATCAAGCAATAACTAGGGTTAACGCTCGCAGGCCGCACCCTCTGTTTAACTCACTGCCTTTGGCTTTCTTAGGCCAACTCCAGTGACATGCCCACTGACTCCGGCCAGCTTAACCGAGCTCAGTGAATAATAAGCTGTCCCCGGATACCAGTGTTCGAGCTGCGCCATATGCGCAAGTGTGGATTTCGGCACCCTTAGGCCGTTACCACATGTCCCCGTGGCATAATACAACCTTATGACATTCATACGATTATAGGGAACTCTTAGTCCCAACATATTCACATACATAGGTGCAGTTTTCTTACCTTGATTCCAAGTGCTTTAATTAGAGAGGATGACCCCCAAGCACGATCCATTCCCGAGCCCTAGCTTATCACCTAGTCACAACCAAGATAATGGATTCCATTAATATTCACATATAGGTTTTCATGTACAAAACTAGCTTCCGGGAAGTTGAATCCCACCAAGCATGGTGGTGAGATTGACCCCGAGCACCCTAGGCTCGATCCCCGTACTTAAAAACCTTGAACGTTCAAGTAGGCGTCTAAGGGCTGCGGCCCCTAAAGCTTAGCCGCGGCCCTGCCCTTAAACAGAACCAAGGCCCTCCCTGAAAGAAGACACGTGCCTCGGCCCTTGCCTTGGGCGCCGCAGCGCTCCCCCTTGGCCGAGCCCTCCTGGCTTATCTTCAACCTAGGGCCGCAGCGCTCTAGAACAGAGCCGCGGCCCTTCCCTTCGAGCCCAGAATTTCCACCATTTCCAACCTCTAAACCTTACCCAAAATCATCCCAAAGCTCTCTATTTCATTATCAATCATTCCCAACATTCTTAGCATAATTTAAACAACATAATTAAACAGAATTACAGCCCAATAACCTACTAGAACCCCATCTCCAACTTCTGAAACTCAAGAACCTCAAACACTCAAACTAATCATTCAAACTCAGATTAAAACCACTAAACCATGAATTGTAACTTACCTCTTCTGCTGAACCACTTCACCAAGCCAAAACCAAGCTAATTCCTAAGCTTTCCTCCTTAATTATGTCTTTAAACATCAAAACCATGTTTACCTCAAAACCAAACCAAAACCCAGAATTTATAATCACAGAAAAGAAGATTCAATGCTTAGCTTAATTTTGATTCTATTCCTTGGATGATTCTTGAACTAAGCCCCAAAGATCCAGCCTTAATTCCCAGAAATTCCCAGCTTGTTTCCCTTTAGATTTCAGTGTTCCTTTTGCCTTGTTTTTCCTTAAGAGAGAGTAGAGTATAGAGCTGGAAAAGAGTCGGTTTATTTTCCTCTAGGGGTTTCCTTAAGTTTATCTTATCTGCTAAGTTAATTCCCAAGGCTCGGGGTGCTGGAACCATCCCCGAGGCCAAAACAGTAAAATTCCCCAATATTCCCACCTAGACTTTCTAACCTCAAATATATCTCCATATATTTATTTTCATAACCTGATAGTCTAAATAACTACCCGATACCTATAATATCCCTGACTTATCCAAAGCCAACTATTAAGCCCCGTTGTGACTTTTCCCGCTACCTGCTCCCTAGGATCGCCTCGTGCCGATAGTTACAAATGCACACACATGTACGCACATAAACATTTATCTATATATCCACATAATAATGTGGTCCCAATGATTTATCACACACATTCACATTTATGCCCTAACGGGCCAAAATTACAATAACACCCTTACCATCCAAACAGGGCCTGCATTACTTATCCAGTACCCATATTCATGCTTTCTTACCATTAATTCTCTTAACCTCCAATTATGCCCTCTCGGCACACTAACCAAGGCCCTTAAGCCTTATTAGTAATTTTGGGTCGTTACATAGTGCTCAGCCATTTTCTTCATTCTTTAAGCATTTGATCAAAGCCTCCAAGGTGGTGGTGTTACTATAGAGAGATACACTTAGGTTTTGGGTTAATGCTTTAATTATTCTAAGCTTTTATAAACACTTGGGAAGTGAGAAATAGTGTGATTTCAGTATTGAGGTTTAGACCAATCCATAAGGTCATTCAAGGTATTCATATTCCTTAAGTCCAGTTCTTTATGATTCTTTAGTTTTCTTTAGTTTCTTTTATTCAGATCCTAACTCTTGTTATTGATTCTTGATTAGGTATTTAAGTTCTTGAAACTTAAGGTCCTTCTTGGTAAGTTTCTTTTTGATGGTTTAGTTCTCATATTCATCTTTTTCTTTAGATTCTCACCATTTTTACTATTGGTTTATATGAGTGTTCTAATCCCGCTCTTGTTCCCAAATATCCCGGCTTTTGGTAAGGAAAATATGATATATTTTTTTGTGTTTATATGTTATGTTATGTTTATGTTTATGTTATGATATGTATATGTATAGTATGTTTTATAGTTCTTGGGCATATGACTTATTTAGCTAGCAAGCCCCAAGAATTTATGGGCATATGACTTGCTTAGCTAGCAAGCCCCACAAATTTATGGGCATATGACTTGCTTAGCTAACAAGCCCCAAGAAGTATGATGGCCATTGTAGTCCTATATGATATATGTTTTTATAGTCATATGTTTATAGTATATGTTTATGATATAGCCTTATGCTTATGATTTATGTTATATGGTTGTTAGTAGATTTTTCCTTGCTGGGAATTAGGCTCACTCCTTTATTTTTAGTGTGATGCAGGGAAATAGATATGGTGGCGGAAGGATTCTTGGTAGATTGGCTTGTGTGTTGAGGATGAATGGAATGAATGGATTGCGTGTCAATCGAGGATGATGTTATTTATTTTTAGTCTTTTAAATGTAATTCCGCAAATTAGTATTTAAAGTTATGTTTTATTTTTTTGTAAACAATGGGATCCCATACCCTATCACATTTTATTTGATACTTTTATGATATTGATACAATATTTATTTTTGGGTTTTCAATAAAGTTATGTTATTGCCTATGTTTGTATCAAAATAATAATAGCTATGCCTAGTAGTTTTTAATGGTCCAAGGTCTTAGAAATAGTTGGGTCATTACAGGCATGCGACAATAGGAAAAAGTCCCGAAAGGGCATGTAAATGTAGTCTTTTCTTGATCTTCAGGGGCAATGAGGATTTGGTTATATCCTGAATACCCATCAAGAAAGCAATAATATTCATGGCCAGCTAAATATTCAAGCATTTGATCAATAAAGGGTAATGGAAAGTGGTCTTTTATAGTAACATTATTTAGCTTTCTATAGTCTATACATACTCCCCACCCTGTTTGCACTCGAGTAGGGTTTAATTCATTTTTTTTTTCATTTTCAACAACTGTGATTCCAGACTTTTTAGGCACAACTTGAACTGGACTAACCCATTGACTATCAGAAATAGGGTAAATGATACCTACATCTAATAGTTTAATTACTTCTTCTCTAACTACTTCTTCATATTTGGATTTAGCCTCCTTTGACATTCCCAAGATGTTTTAGAATTCTCTTCTAGATGGATTCTATGCATACATATGGATGGGCTAATTTCTTTAATTTCTCCAATGGTCCAACCTAGGACTTCCTTATGTTTTCTAAGGATATCTAACAATTTATCTTCTTGTTCTTTATCTAAGGCAGATGCTATGATAATAGGTAAGGTTTCAGATTCTCCTAGAAAAGCATATTTTGAATTTTCTGGCAAAGGTTTTAGGTCTAACTTTGGAGACTCGGAAATTTATTGAATATGCTCTAAGGGTGAAAAAGGTTAAGTTATGGTATCATTTAAGGGCATAGACTCTAACAAAGAATTCACATCATTTATAGAATCATCAACATGTAAGCTCATACCAAAATAATTTTCACAAAAGTCAAGCAAGTCATTTCCATCATCTTAAAAAATATTCTCAATCATGTTAACTTCATGCACTTCCCCATAGTTAACATATTTAGTAACATTAAATACATTCAATTCAACAGTCATATTTCCAAAATATAATTTCAAAATGTCATTACGACAGTTAATGATTGCATTAGATGTAGCTAAGAATGATCTACCTAAAATGATAGGAATTTGAGCATGTACATTTTCCACAAGTTGAGTATCAAGAACAATGAAGTCAATAGGAAAGTAAAATTTATCAACTTTTATCAAAATATCTTCTACAATGCCTCTAGGAATTTTCACAGAACGATCAACTAATTGACAAGTTATAGAAGTAGGTTTTAGTTCACCAAGACCAAGTTGCTTATAAATAGAATAAGACAATAAATTCACTCTAACACCCAAATCAAGTAAAGCCTTGTTAATAAAAGGATCACCAATAATGCATGAAATTGTGGGACACCCGAGATTTTTATATTTAATATATAAGACTCTTATATTGAATAATGAAACTGGCTTGTTCAGTTAAAAATGTCTTTTTAGGAACATTAATGTTTCTTTTCACAGTACAAAGATCCTTCAAAAATTTAGAGTAGGCAAGAATTTGTTTAATGGCATCTAAGAAAGGGATATTGATACTAACTTGCTTAAAAACTTCTAAGTTGTCATTATATTGGCTGTCTTTTTTTATTGGAAGTAATCTTTGTGGGAATGGGGCTTTTGGAATGAAATGATGGATTGCAGTATCCTCTTTTGAAGAGTCATTGACATTAGAACTAGAAGGTTGACTATTTTCTTTTTCTTTTTCAACCTCGGGTATGTAATTGGGTTTGATAATGTTCTTTCCAGACCTAAGAGTTGAAATTGATTTTGCTTCTTCATTATGAATAGACTTTCCTATCTCATATGGACCTTTTGGATTTGGGATAGGTTGACTAGGAAATGTTCATTTTTCTCTATTAGCTAAAGCAGTAGCGAGTTGTCCTACTTGTGTCTCGAGTTTGGTAATTGATTGAGACTAGTTTTGTAGGATTTGTTGAGTGGATTGCATGAATTTTTGTAAAGTATCTTCTAAGGAATGTTTCCTTTGTTGAGAATATGGTTGATTTTGTGGGGCATGAGATTGGTTTTGTGTGTTGTATTGGTGCCCTTGATTGATTGGAGGTTGGTTTTCTCTCCATGAAAAGTTTGGATGGTTTCTCCAATTTGGATTATAAGTGGATGAAAATGGGCTATCATTTGGTTTCTCATAAGCATGAAGAGCATTGTCTTCCTCAGAAAAGGCCTCTTGGTAGGAAGGACATGATTGGGCATTATGACAAGGACTAGAACATATAGAACAAACATATTTTCTTGGTTGCATTGGAGACTTTATAGTTTGGCTTGTGGCTAAAGCTTCTACTTTTCTCACTAATTTGTCTAAGGATGTTCTTAAGTCTAATTCATCTTTTACTTCATATCTTCCTCCTCTTTTTGGTGAATTAGTGGACCTAGACCTAGGATCAAAATAATTCCATTGTTGTGAATTGACAGACAAATCTTCAAGGGCGTCCCAAGCCTCTTGCCCTTGAAATAGTAAAAAATTTCCAGTATGCATAGATTGAATCATTTGATGATTAGAGGGAGTCAAACTATCATAAAAATATTTTACAAGTCTCCATTTTCAAAACCATTATGATTTCATTTTAATAATAAATCTTTAAATATTTCCCAACATTCATAAAACTCTTCATTATCTTTTTGAAAAAACTCAGAGATTTCTCTCCTTAGACTATCAGTTTTAGACATAGGAAAAAATTTCAACAAGAATTTATTATAAAATTGATCTCATGTGGTTATAGACCTTGTGGGAAGGGAATTTAACCAAGCTTTTGATTTATATTTTAATGAAAAAGGGAATAATCTTAGTTTGATTGACTCCTCAGAATTTTTTTGAAATCTAAATGTTGATCAAATTTCTAAGAAAACTTTGACAATCATGTAAGGATCCTCTATATCTAACCCATAAAAAGATGACAAAAATTGAATGATTGATTATTTAAGCTTAAAATGGGTAGCAGAAGTGATAGGAAAAACAATACATGAAGGAGAGCATTAGATGAAATATGTGCAAAACATTCAAGCAAGATTTTTTCAGGCACAACATTTTCATCAACATGATTTCTATTAATATTAAAAATTGGTTCCATGATGCTCAAATTTTTACTAACACTTTCAATTTCAAACAAAGATAAACGTCTTTTTACCAAACAATTTTTAGAGTTACGTTCCCAATGATGCATACAATTTTCACAAACAAGGCAACAAAGATAATCTCAAGCAAGCAATTTTTTGATGTGGAAGATCAGTTAAAACTGCAACCACAGAGCATACTTAGAATTTTTAAAGATTTCACAACAATATTTTTTTTTATGGTTTACTTGTCCCCAGGCCTATTTGATTCCACTTACTCGCACACTACTAATGTAACGTCCTAATTTCTCATAGATTACCGAGAACATAGTGTTGGGTCATAGTCGTAAATATTGCTCTTTTATTGAATAAAAACTTTAAAAAATAAATACATACATGGATCCATGGTATTACAAAATTAAAATAATTGTCTTTAATATAAAAATGAGCAACATTTAAATAAAACTTTTAAAATAAACATGCTTTAATAAAAATAGGCCCGCTTGATCTTCCTCAACTATATGGTCCCCACGAGTACATCACGAAGCTCTTAGGTCCCCACTCGCCACCGACCTTTCTATCCTTAATTTCCTGAAATCACAACATCATAAGGAGTGAGCTTCTATGCCCAGTGAGGAAAATACATACAAAAGTTAGTCAATAATCATATAATCAAACATATCATAAAATACACAAGAGTCATACCAAGACTTATTAATACTAATCATACAACAATCAATCCTAGGTCATATCATAACCTAAATCATATTATAATCTAAGTCATAGCTATAAATCATAAGTCATAGATCATAAATCTTAGGTCATAAATCATAATCATAACTATAGGTCATATGTCATAAATCATAATCACAGCTATAGATCATAATAACAAGTCAGATATAATAAAAAGATAAGTGTTTATACATGGGTGGCAATGAAGCCCCGGACAAAAGCCTGTCATACACCGGACATCACTTAGGTCCGTCATAAAGTTTTGGCAACCGAGCCTATCGAACATAGTCTGTCATACATCATTGGACACCTTAGGTCCAGACACTCTTACCCCTTTATTGTACCTGAAATTCTAGTTCATACAAACATAAACTATATAAATTGGGTCATAATACTACACTACCTAATTTTCCTTACCAAAAACCGGAATATTGAAGACAAGAGCGGGATTGAAACTCCTAAAACCAAACATAAAGAAACCATAAGTTTTCAAAGAAATGATGTTTAAGAGAAGATCTAAACCATCGAGATAAGAACTTACTGAAAACTTTAAGTTTCAAAGGAATTGAACACCTTGGATAGCTTAGAACCTCGATCTACACCTCGAACACAGAAATCATACAAAAACTTACTTCTCAAGTGTTTAGAAAAGTTTTAGATTTGAAAGCTTTAACCCCAAAACCCTAGAGTTTCTCTCTAGAATAATCTTAGCAGCTTGAAGGCTCTGAACTATGCTTGAATGATAAAAAGAATGGCTGAGTACTAGGTCCTATTTATAGAGTTCAAGGAGTGAAACTAACTCTCATTTCAATGAATAAATAAATTATTAAATTTGAATTATCTATTCAACAGATGCCCAGAACTCGGTCAAAAACGTTCTGGAACGAGTCAAGGTTGTTAAGGGCTGTTTCTAGTTCAGAATTCTATGAAATTCAAAAATTGGCCACTGGAGCCGATATATCGCCTAGGGTAGGCGATATATCGCACCTACCATTATACTAAGGGTCTGTGGTTTCGTTTATGTGAAGTCGACGTGTTTTCCGTATCAATATAGACGATATATTGGCCCTTATAGCTGCGATATATTGGCATACGTTGATATTTTAAACGCTTTTTTTGCACATTTTAGGATAATTTGAAATTGATTAAAACTACTTTGACTGAGTAAAACGTGATCCTAACAGATGATGGAATGTTCTAGAGCTTCTAGATCTTTCTTTTAATTAAACTATTCATCAATAATACTTAAATCCTTAATAAACATGCTTGTGACAAGTGTCACACTCTTAATTATTCTATCTAAACCTTAGGTTATAATAAATAATATTCTTAGGACTATATTCATTAATCAAACCTTATGATAAAATTAATATTTCTAAACCATAGGTTAAACTTATAAAATCCATAACTATTTCTACGAGTTTCTAACTAAATCCCAGCTTTGACCAATATCCACGACAACTAAAATTCTACTACTACTACTACTGCTGCTGCTGCTGCTACTACTACTTCTACTACTACTACTACTATCTAGCTAAGTAAAATTTCGGGACGCTACAACTAACAACTCCTCGAGGTTCATTAGCAGGGGCGGATTGAGAATTTTGTTCAAAATTCCTTTAAGCAAAGATTGCTTATGGTGAAAGGACAAGATTTAGGTTTTTTTTCAAGTATTTTTTCACAATTACACAATAATATGATAAGAGAAATAAAATAGAACAAAATAGATAATGTTAACTAAAATTGAACAAGAGTTGAGAGGCATAGCATGCCATCAATCATAACAAAAATAAAGTAAAAGCTACGAGGAAAAATTTCCATCAAGTAGTAAATAAGGTAAAAAAAAACTAGGAGGCGGAAATGCTATCAACTAAAGAAAAGAGTTGGGAGGCATAGCATGTTAGCAACCATAAAGAAAATAAAGCAAAAACTAGGAGGCAAACATTGCCATCAACTAGTAAATATGCACAAAAACATAACAACAAAAATAAATTACAATAAAGGTTAGGAGGCACAAGTGCCGTCAACTAACAAAAATGTAGCAAAATTAAAAATATTACAACAAAAGTAAAATAAAAAAAACTAGGAGGCACAAATGCCGTCAACTAAAAAAAGTAATAAATATATAAGTAAGTTTTTTTTATAGGTGGTAGAACCGTCCCAAATTTCCTTCTTATCTTTTTATATATATATATTTATATAGTGCAAAAATAAAAATAACTAATATTATCTAACAATCTAAAATACAAGATATTAAGAGATGAAAAACATATATGAAAAAAGAAAAATCCATAAACTTTGTTGCATTACAAGGGAAATCAACAAACAACATAAATACTATCCAGTTACAAGTTGCTTCATCATGATATTAATAATCTTATGAAAAATATTAGAAACACATAACTAAAATCCAAAATATATTACAAAAAAAAAAAATTCATACTTGGCACAAAATGGTCTTCCAAAAGGAAGAGAGAAAATGTAGAGAGAAAGTGTAGAAACGATGATAGTAACAAAAAATTAAGCACCAAAAAATGGTCTTGAAATTCCCTATTTATAGCCAAAATGAGAGTATTAAAATAATCTATATAAATTAATTAAATTGATTAAATTAACTAAATAAAGTAAATATGGCATGTATGTAAATTTTATGGTGCAATGATGATTTTGTGGCAAAATATGTAGAAAAGTTGGGTAAAAAGATGATATTTTTGGAGAAAGGGACAATTGATAGGCTCAAGAGAGGAGGAGGCAGCTGGGTTTGGTGGTTGTTGGCAGCTGGGCTATGGGGAGCAAGGGGCAGGCGACTGGGCTTGGAGCAGCCAAAGGCTGGGCAGGCCCAGGCAGGCTGAAGGCTGGGCAGGAGGGAGGCTTGGGCTGGCTTCGGGCCTGGGCTGGCTAGTGGCATCGTGGGCCTGGCATAGAGCAGGTGGGTGGGCCAGACTAGGGCCAGACTAGGGCAACTTGGGCTGGGTTGAACTTCATGTCCTTGAGCTTGGAGGCTTTTCAGAAATGCCATTTTCTTTTCTTTCTATTCCTTGAAAATGCCACTTTTTTCTTCATTTTTCTTGCTTTTCAAGAGTTAAAAAATGCAACATATTTCCTATAAAATAAACATAAATTAAATTAAAACTAAATATTTTCAATAATAAAATATACATACATAAGTTCCATAAAAATACTAATTAAAACTTAATTTACTTTGCCATTTAAGCTCAATAAAATCATCTTTTTAACTTTTAATTTAACAACACTAATTTTAAATAATTAAACTAACAAATATTACAATAAAATATCTATAAAAACGTATAAAAATATAAAAAAATTACAATAAGAATAATAAATTCAAAATTACTTAAAAACTCAAAGACTAAGCAACAATTAGCATAAAAAATGTGGTAAAAGAACTCTATTTTATAGAGTAATCAAGGGTCCTTAGAATCTCTTAAGGTCTCTCAGTGCAATTTTCAGTAATGACCAAATTACATTGAGAGACCATGTGCGACACAAAAGGGTCTTTAGGGTCTCTAAGTACAATTTTCAGTTGTGTCCAAATTGAATTGAGAGACCCTATTTGATTAATGGGGTCTTTTGTAAGTTTTTAAAATGCACTTGATTGGCTTTAAAATGAGTATAAGCTAATTGATATGTATGCTTATTTTATACTTGTTAATTTAAATACAGTAAAACCTCTAGATAGGAATAACCTTTATTTTATCATAAAAAAATTTGGTCCCAATTTGGGCCAGTTATAAATAAGAATAACCTCTAAAATGTAATTAGTTATACGTTTTTAAGTCCCACATTAAGAAAGTATACCTCTATATAGTAATAATTATATATACAGTCAAATAAATATACATATATATTATGTCATTTATTTGAACACAAATGAGAAAATCAATAATTTATTCTATAATTGAATTACTTAAGTTACTTTTAAATATGTAATAATTATTGTAGAGTTTTATTGTTATTATTGTTAAAGTTGATACTTTTAGATATTTAGAATTTTTTGTAACAATACCTCTATTCAGTTATAACCTCTCAATTAGAATAAAATTAGTTTGGTCCCAAAGTTATTCTTATATAGAGGTTTTACTGTATTGAACTTTATGACAGGTATGGATTACGTATTTATTTGCATTGACTATAATGGTGAGTGGAAGTTTATAGACACTTGAATCTGAGAATGGTTTGGTACTGGTTGCAATAAGACCTTCTTGGTTGATAGGAGTATCAAGTTTTATCAATTAGTGGATAAAGTTTACGAAAAAATAGGCTTTGATCAAAATTTGTATGAAATTGGAATAACTCATAAGTTGATTGGTGAATCATTCAATAAGATGACCCCAAGTCAGGTTTGTACTGATTCTAATGTTGAGGATCTTATGATAATCTACAAAGATAAAGATGTGATTCCTTTATACATGCACGTCAAACAAAATAATGATAAAGGAAAGACAAAGCTTGTTAGTCAGGGTGGTGGGTTTGTTGGTACAGATGCGGCTTGGATCAAAACTAGGCATAAGGGTGTATTATTAGTAGCAATTACACAAGATAATGAATATCATACTTACCCCATTGCATGGGGTTTGGTTGATAGTGAGAATAATGCTTCATGGTCATGGTTCTTGTAGAAGTTGAAGGATTTGATACCTGATAGCCCAAACTTATGTTTTATTTATGATAGACATCAAAGTATCGAGCATGCAGTCTGTCACATTTATGTTATGGATTCTCATGGGACTTGTTATTGGCTCATAAAGCAGAATATAAAACATCGTTATAAAAGTGTTGCTTTGAATAAATTGAACGAGAAAACTGTAATAGCGTATCGTATTGAAGACTTTAATAAACACTTGAACCAGATTTGCAAAACATATCCACGTATCGCTAAGTATCTTGAGGATGATGTCATGTGGTAACCGATATGAAGTTATGACTACTAACATAGTTGAGAGTGTGAATAATTTGATGCGAAAGACAAGAGAGTGTCCAATTAATTCTATGTTCGATTTTATCCTATGCACGATGGGATAATGGTTCTTTACTCATCATCGGGAAGCATATGTAGTGAAAATGCCATTGACACATACAATAGAGGAAATCTTACGAAAAATATGGGATCAAGTCATGTGTGATTTATTATTATTATTATGTAGTTTGATAAAAACTATCAGACCTTGAGAGACCCTGTGAGACTCTGTCAGACACAAGAGACCCTGAGAGACCCTACTCTATCATTTTATTAAGTTTGTTAATTAATGAAATAACCATTTAATTAGTGATTTTATTACACAATAAGTTATTTATTATTAAATTTTATTATATAAGTACGATAACTATATAATTTCACTATTTAATTACACTACGCAGTAGTTTTATCATCTAATCACAATATATAGGTTATTTTATTAATAATTTGACCTTCTAATTACACTATAAGTGATTTTATTATTAAATTTTATTATATAAGTACGTTAACTATATAATTTCACTATTTAATTACACTACATGAGTAATTTTTATCATCTAATCACATTATATAAGTCATTTTATTAATAATTTGACCTTCTAATTACACTATACGGGATTTTATTATTAAATTTCATTATATAAGTATGTTAAAAATATGATTTCACTATTTAATTATATTATAACACTGGTCTCTCAGTGCATTTTGAGGGTCTCTTCGAGATTGGTACAAAAAACCCTGGGGTCTCTCATTGCATTTATAGGGTCTCACGGATATTAATAAAAATAACCCTAAGAAACCTTTAAGAATTTATATACACAAATAGAAAAACAAATACAATTCCATAAACATAATATGAAATACAGTACGTTAAATCCACACTAAGCATATCCAAAAGCGAAAGTTCATCCCCAAAAAAGTTATCTAACTAGGGATCAGCACTACTAACATATAATTGAACTGCATATGCATGTCTGAAAGTATCTATGTTGTCGTTGTTAAGAAATGTTGTAGTAGACTCGTTGCACTAACCGGCAATGTGCATTTCTATTGTCTTAAGCCAGAATATACCACAATCTCCACTGTTAAAGACAATGTAACTATATTAGTATAATTTTTATATGTTATCAAGGCATACATGTAAAATTTAAATAAAAATTATATTCTCTCTCTTTGAGGAAAAATATTCTTGGGGGCCACTTCTATCTTCATGAAGTACGCACATTGAGAATTAAATTCATTGAAATGATCACTATCACAAAGTAATAACATAAAATATTCAGTAAGTGGTTGCACTGATGTCTCCATTGCCTCTATGGACCTCCAATAATCCCAGTTCGACTCATAGATCCATATTGTCCACAATCTGATGCCAATCACAGCTAATTTCCAATGTTTTTTTTTTATGATTCCATAGCACATAGAAGTAACTTTTGATTTTCTATGTTTATATTCATCTGTTATAACCTCGATACACAAGGATGATCTGTTGTTAAAATAGTTCTACAATTCTGAAATATTTTGTAAAACAAATGAAAACAATGCAAATTAATACAAACAATAAGTATAAACATTAAATAGAAACTTGAAAAATGACCCTAAGACCTGGAGGGTCTCTCAATGAATTTTAAGGGTCTTTCAAAGATTGGTACAAGCAATCCTGAGAGACCCAGGAGTCTCTTAGTATATTTTGAGAGTCTCTACTAAGATTGGTATACGCGACTCAGGGTCTCTTAGTGCATTTTAAGGGTCTTTCAAAGATTGATGCAAGCAATCTTGAGGGTTTCTACTATTGGTACACACAACTCAAAGTCTCTCAGTGTATTTTGATATTCTGAATAAGAGATCATTGAGGATTTAATCTAAAATCAACAGGGTCTCTTTTTTATTTTTAAATGTGTATTCATATAATTTTCAAGTCAGTGATTAAATGTAACAACATGATAAGGGCATTTTAGGTTATAAATTTTTCGTCATTTCTCACTTGGATATTGTTAATTTTTAGTGTCTTTAGGTGTTCTTAGCTTTTCTTTACGAGTCTTTGATTTTTAGTCCATACAATATTTTATGAGATTTTAATTATGAGTTTTGTGTATTTTTTGGCTAGATATTGACGGGAAACAATATGACTTAAGATATTTGAAGTTTAGGGCGAGTTTGTAGTGTTTTAGAAGTCCCTAAACCAGAGGTTCGAGGTTAAAGTTAAAGATTTTTTAAGGAAACTAAAGCGCGCTGAAAAAGAGCACTGACCGTGGCCAACATAAAGGTCGGTCGTGTCCTCCCAAGAAACATTGGTCGTGGCCGAATCACAACTCCTAGGCAATTTGGGCTCCAGCGGCAGCGACCGCCAATAACACTAACCGCGGCTGGTGACTTAATTTTTTCGTAATTTTTGAATTTTAAATATATTTTTCAAAGGGCTATAACAGGGTTAGGGTTAACTTTTAAAATAAGTTTGGATTGCGAATTTTAGAGTCTAGAACGGTAGAGGAGGAGAAAATACATAGTCATCTACATTCTTCAATATAGTTTTTCTTTCTTCTCTAAAACTTCTTTATTTTCAATTCATGTTTATGTTTAGAGTATTGCTATTCGACACCTTACGGTGCCGAGCACCGCAATACGTGGCATCCAAATGTCAATAATCCTTATAGTATAAAAATAATATAAATTATTGAGTAATTGATAAGGGACCCACATTAATTATTATCTCTGTATATCTTATTAATCCGTACGCGCCTATATACATGCTACTCAACCCAACTTCTCTTTTTTCATTAAGGGTAAATACCATTTTGGCCCCTGTGTTGTGAAAAAGTTACCGATCAGATCCTCTATTTTGTTAAATGACAATTTGGACCATGCATTTTGTAAAATAGAACAAAATAATACCCTAACCCCAATTTTGGTCAAACATTTTTTAAATATGACTAAAATACCCCTAGTTATATTAAGTTAAGAATTAGTTAAATATTTAAAATAGATTTTAAAATAAATTAAATTAATTTTAAAATTATAAACTATTTTAAATAATATAAAACTAACATAAATATTTTAAAAATAAAAATTAGATTTTACTAAAAACAAAACTAAATAAATCGATTTTTCATCCAATTTCTTCTTCTTCTTCTTCTATATATGTCTAGGGTCATCAATTTCCAAGGGAGATTTGTGGTTGTCAACTAGTGTGCTGATCTCGAGGAGCTGAGGAGCTGCTGGCTTGCTCTCAGATCTGGCCCATTATCCTCTTTGATTGAGCTGCGGACTTGTAGATCTCGAGCATCGATCATGTGGCATCGACCATAGGGCATCGATAGAGCAGGGGAGAGAACTCAGATTGAATGGGCTTGCGAAAAAGTTGTAGATCTAGAGCATTGACCACAAAGCTATATGAGGGTCTAACGACGGTGGGTCTCATGTTTTCAAGGGTCGGCAGCCATGGAAGAGAGATGAGGCTATGTTTTTCATGGTTTCTGGAAAGGGGAGGAAGGTGTCGACATGATAAGTGAGTAGATTTGTGAACTCAGGTTTCAATTTGTAAAAAAAATGAAAAGCTAAATCTAGATTTGATTAGATATTTTATTTTTACTATTAGACAATTTGAATTATTTATTTGCTATGAATCTGGGTTTTGATTGCAATTTTTTGGTTGGTATTCTTATTGTTCTTGATTTAATTTGAGTTCTGTGTTAATCTCAATATGCTTCACCAAAAGTATTTTCTGGTTTACGAATTGATTTTTGCTTGAATGGGTCTTCAATTTGTTGAGCTTAGGATTCTTGGTTGAATCTTGTTGTTGATTGAATCTAAGGATGTCGAATTTGAGAGACCTGCGATTTTTCTATTTTTTATTTGTGAATATGAAGATATGAAATCAAGAGTTTTTTATTATGATTTCAAGGTTTTTGAATTTGAATTTATTTATTTTTTATTGTGAATCTATGTTTGAATTTTGCTTTAGTTTCAATTTGATTTTTTTTAAATTAGGCTAATGTTTTAATTAGTTTTTTTTTAATTTTAAAATCACTTTAATTTATTTTAAAATCTATTTTAAATATTTAATTCATTCTTAATTTAATAAAACTAGGGGTATTTTAGTCATATTTAAAAAATATTTTACCAAAATTGGGCTTAGGCTACTCTTTTGTTCCATTTTGCAAAACGTAGGGTCAAAATTATCATTTAACAAAACACATATTCTGATCGGTAACTTTTACAAAACACAAGGGCCAAAATGATATTTACCCTTCATCAATTCCTATATTTCTGACCTCTTGCTTTTCCATTTTAAGAGCAATGTACTCTTTTTACACTTCTATACTGTACCTACTCCTAATTATCAATTTTTCTTTTTTTTTTCCTTCAAAACATTATAAAATGTCCATTTTTTCCATTAACATTCCAATTATTACCTTTATATTTTCAGTACAATAAAATCATTATTCTCACACTTTATATTTTTGGTACAAACATCTTATCATAAAAATAATGACAAAATAATATTTAAAATATATTGCATATTGTAAGCATTGCAAAATAAATATTATCATAAATTCATACTACGGAATGCTAAATAGAAATATGATATTTCCAAAGCTTCAAAATTAAAATACTTCTAACAAACATGTGCTAATTACTCTATGTCTTCGGTCTGATCATGAATCAATTTTGGGTCTTGGTAATATATTTTTTCACTTGAAGTTCCTTCATATTGTATTCCTTGACTAAATGTTGAATTTGATTACAATAAAAATATTATAAATTGAGTTATCAATCTTGCAGGAGTTTAAATTTATATATATATATATATATATACTTATACATAAATAGTGCAAATGACAATAAATAGTAATTAGCTTGAGTATTGTACATAGTTGGATTCTAAAAATTTGGTCTAAAATTGCAAATTCTGAAGACTGAAAGTAAGCTCCATCCAATTATTTGAAACCCATCACCTCACTTAAAAGTGATGAATAAGGTGTTAACATTTGCATATGTTGTTCCTCAAATTAAAATTTTATTATAAATCAATTTCATTATAAACATAAATTGAAATATGAACTTAGAAAGTAAATACTATTATAAACTTCACGTTTAAGGTTCTTTTTTCTTGCATATCATCTACCACACATTCTTTGGTTGAAATTGAGGAGATATGTTTTCCTTTCTTAGCTATATCATCCACAACCCCTTCTTTGGTTGTAATAATCATTAAGAAATACTATAAAAAGAGTATATTTTAGTTTTAAAATATAAATTAAAAAGTTCAAAAATACATTAAAGTTAGCAATACCTTAATTCTATTTCTTTAGGTCTTGACTTTCTTATCTTGCACTTTTTTCTTCATAGAAATAAGTTTCTCAATCCAAGAGACTTTATGCTTTTTTGGTGGTCGTCCATGTCTTCGTACAACCATAGGACTATGAATTGCATTACCTTCTTTCTTATCACAATTTTTTCCTTTTGATTGCAATTCATTCATCACATTCCAAAATGTTTCACAATGCTCATCACATTCAGCAGCCCAATTAGCGACTTCATAAAATTTTGTTTGCAACTTATCATATCGTCGAGTTTCAAATCTTCCACTCCATTCATTATAGTTGACCTTGATTCTTGTATGGCATCGTTTTATATCTTTCCTCCACCGTGGTACAATATACTTTCCTGGCACAATTTTGACATGTTCTTGTATCAAAACCGATAATGCATGCCTACAAAGGATTTTGAATTCAAATAGTCGACAAGCACATTTTACCTCACATGTCTCATTATTGAACTGAACATTATAAGTCATTTCTTTTTGTTTATCTCCAATAAATAAAGTCCCAGTTACATAATAGGCACCATCTTTCTCACCTTTACAAGAAACATTACAATATAGCTTCCCAGTTAGCTCTTTTTGTAATTCTTAAACTTAGAAAGAGTATAGATCATTTAAAATTGCTTTTCTATCTCAAAATGTGTTACATAAGGGATTCGAGTACTAAAAGACTGAAAATCTGCAAGGTTTTCTTTCTCAACCTTATTTCTTAAAGGAACGTCATATTGTGTCAACAAATTGCTTCAATGATGTATTCGAATATACATAATCATCGAAAAAATGAATTCATAATTTCACCACGTTGAGTAGTTGACATACCTGCCGAAAAGGTCTCTTTCACAAATGCTGGAACCCAACGATGTCTCTCCTCATATAAATCAATCAAACACATTCTCTCAAAAATTAAACTCATTGAGAAAGTCTCCTCATTTTTCTTCAAATTCATCCTTGGTTAAGGAATCATAAACCACATTATTCAAGAAATTCTTTATTCATTCATAAACTTTGTATCCCTTTAACTTTTTAGGTATCTTTTTCAACATATGCCATATACACCATTGATGTCGAGTTTCAGGAAATACAACTTCTATAGCATTTTTAATTGCTTTGTCTTGGTCTGTGATTATAGCAATCGATGCACACTCATTCATGCATGTAAGCCATGTTTTGAACAACCAAATAAATGTATCAGTGTCCTTATTCGATATCAATCCACCCCAACAAGATAAAGTGTCCATGATGATTTACTCCTACAAAAGATGCAAATGACAAATCATATTTATTTTTCGAGTATGTTGTGTCAAACGTAATGTGGATGCTCAAAATTTCATGCTTGGAGAAGACCCAAAACAAGTGCCAAGGTCCCATAAGCGCCTAATTAAGTGATTGAGCCATGACGCCCTCGGACCACCATGGCTTCGTTGGAGGCGGCTCGCATGCAGCGCCTCGCCCACGCCTTGCAGGAGCTCCTCGCATGGTGCCCATCACTCAACTCGCTGGAGGTGGCCCGCATGTGGCGCCTCGCCCACGGCTCGCAGGAGTGCCTCGCGTGGTGCCCAGCACTCACCTCGTTGGAGGTGGACCGCATGTGGCGCCTCGCCCACGGCTCGCAGAAGCGCCTCGCGTGGTGCCCAGCACTGGCCATGCTAGAGGTGGCCCGCATGTGGCGCCTCGCCCACGGCTCGCAGGAGCGCCTCGCGTGGTGTCCCGGACTGGCCTCACTGGAGGTGGCTCGCAAGCAGCGCCTCGCCCATGGCTCGTAGGAGCACCTCGCGAAGGGCATGCCAAGTAGGTGCTTCGCCTCGCGAGGGCCTCGTACCCAACCACCACGCCTCGTTGGAGGCGTCTCGCGGGGGATAGCATTAGGCCTCCTCTTGGTGCCGTCAGGCCCCGCGAGGCCACACCGCCACCAGGTCCAGGTACAGGGCCCCATCTCACAAGGCGCCTTTATGATCTGCGAGGCCATGTCTCGGCTTTGCCTAGGACTCACGCGTCGTCTCGCAAGGTGTGCCTCTATGGTATAAGCATATGCCCCGCTGATGGAGCCCTTCTCTATTTTCTAAGGAGGGTGCCACCAGTGGGGCACGACTCCCACGTACTTATCTCGCTCATGACTACACGAGAGCCACCTTTAGAGACAAGGCACGCATACGGAAACCGGTTATGTGAGGGTGAGGAGCTTAGGGGCGTAACTCAGAACATCCGTACTAGATAGCCCGTGATGGTACAAGTTAGTACCGATGGTGGAGGCACTCCATGCATGTCTCTGACCATGCATCAGGACCACCAGTGCCTGGAGCCACTCCTCTGACATTCGTACGGTCAAGTAGTGGAGACATCCTCCTGGCACCTGTCTATGTACTGGTTGCAACATCACTACCTCTGAAACCACTCTCCTGACAGTGTACTTGTGTACTACCTGGTCCCCTGAACCACAGTGTATCTAGGGCCATTAGAGCCCACTATATAATGAACCCCAATTCCACATGGAGGGGGGTTGGAAAAATTACTGTAGTAGTGCAACTTAGTGAATACAAACTGATTTCACCATTTTTCTTCTGCAATTGTTCTTGGAGTTTATACTTGGATTTCTAAAGCTTTTCTTTTGATAATCTCTACTTTGCAATTTTTTTGACTTAACTTAGTTGACGAGTTCTCATCGTCAACACGTAACAACATCACCAAACTCTTCATATAATGCTCTACTCCTATAATCGGCCAAAAATACATTTTTTAATCGACCATCATCATCTAAATCCATCATGTAAAAGAAGCCATAATTCTTAGCTTGCATACTCATGAAATAATCATGGATTGCTTTGGCATCTCCAATTTCTAAGCATAAACGACTAGCTTTATCATAAACATTTCTACAACCTTTTTCTAATAATGGAACTTTATCATAACCACCAACTTCTACTACAAGTGTTTGAAATTTTTTTTGCCACACTAACTGTAGCTTCTCAAATTTGCTAATAACGCTTGGGCCTTGATTAGCGTGCTGGGAGGGAAATAATTTATTTAATTATGTTAATATGTGAATTTGATGATTATGTGATTATAAATGCATGTTTAGGTGAATTAAATATGCATGTGGGCCCCATCTGGTTGTCAGAGGCATATTTGTAATTTTAGCCTGTTGAGGGCATAAATGTGATATATGTGTATATTGTGATTGATACCATGAGTGATATATTTGTAATGCACGATCTGAGATGGCCCTAGGGAGCAATTTAGCTAGGTAGTTACAACGGGATCAAATACCCAGCTCGGGAGGAGCCTAGGGGTATTTTGGGAACACAGTTGGTGTTTGGGATTTACCAGGTAGCGAGTAATAATTTAGTAATGATTTGGGCATGTCGAGATTAAATGGGGATTTATAGGGATACTCGAGGGCTTAACGGGTTGTGGCATATGACGAAATTGCCCTTGGTGGAACTTAAGGATGTAGATAGACTTAAGGGGCATTTTGGACTTTTGGCAAGGGATATACATGGTTTAGAGCAGGCTGAGTAATCTTGAGAAACCACTAGAATTAAGGAGAAGGACAAAAAAATAGAAACTATCAGCTCACTCTCTCTCCCTCACGTTTCTCTCTCTCTCTCTCTCTCTCTCTCTCTCTTGTGGTTTTGAAGGCTTAAAGAAATCTCGAGGATTTTAGGCTGAGGAAGTGAGGAACTGAAGTCTTGCAGTGATGGGAAGTGATTCAAGGTTGAATTAAGTGCAGAGGTAAGCTACTATACTGAATTTTGCTGTTGAATTCTTCCATGGTTGGGAGTTTGCATGAGAGTTGAGTTTTGATTTGATTTTGAGTGTAGGTAAGGATTAGGGAGTTGTTTTGAGATGGTAATGATGTTTAGGTTATAAGATAAGGAATATAAGCTTAATTCTGGGTTGAATTGGTGTTTGGAGTGAGAATTTATTGTTTAGGTTTGGGCAAAAAATGCAAAGAAGTGATGTTTTCTAGGTTTCGGAGGCCCGAGCCACGACCCTGTTCTTTAGGTGTTGCGGCCTGTGTGCTTGAAGAGGCTGGAGAAGCCTTTGGTTCTCTCAGGCACCGCGACATGGGGGAGCATGCTGCAATCCGTGTCCTTCAGCAGGGAGGGCCCTAGCCTCTTACTAGGTAGCGGGCTGCGACCCTAAAGGGCATGCCGCGACCCTAAATGGGAAAATAAGGGAAGTTAATGTTTTTAGCTCGAGAACTCAAATGTTAAGGATAAGGAAGGATTTTACTACCTGGTTTGGTAGAATCCAAGGTTTCAGAGACTAGATTAATATTCCGAAGTTATTTATTGGTTTAGAACTTGATGGGTGGTTATTATGAATGCGTTGTTACTATGTTTTCAATGAGGCTCAGGATAGAGGACTATGCTCAGAATCGCAGTATTCAGAAAGCTCAGGACACATGTAAGAAAATTATTGTACCCGTAGAGCAGAGCATGGCCCTACTGATTGTATTGCAGGGCATAGCCCTATTGTTAGTATTGTAGGGCGTAGCCCTATTGCTTGTATTGCAGGGCGTGTCCCTAATGCTTAAATTTAATATGCATTTAAATATATGTGTAAATTAGTCTATGTGCTGCATGTTGTGAGAGAACGGCAAAGGCCGGGAACGACGAAGACTGAAAAACGACAAGAAGACGAGTACGACAAGGGCCTGGATCGGCATTGAGCACGCTGAGTGCAGGCCGTAGGGAGAGACCCTCATAGGGTGCTAGAACCACTCTCTTGATGTAGACCGCGAACCCAGGGCTTGGTAAAGCGCTTGGGACGGCGTTGGCCACTTTATGTTTAGCCCGTTGGCTATTTTATTGTATGTTGTGGATAGTTATGCATATGTTACATGTTTTGTGTTGAGTTTTCTTGTTGGGATTCGGCTCACGGGTGCTCTATGGTGCTGATAAGGGCAAGGGAAAGGTTGACCAACCATGATTACAGAGAGCGTGGAGCGACGAGTACATGTTCGTCCTGCCTTGCTGGCACGACCAGGGTTATTTTTTAGAAAATGTAATGTAATAGTTGTTTTGTCGCCTAAGTCGAGCATGTGTATATTGTTAGAGAATATATATTATTGCTCAATGGAAATATGGAAAAGCCAATATACAACTCTATGCAAAAAAATACAATAGACAAGGTAATTGATTAAATAAATATTACAACTCAATTGCTCAAAATACAAGTAAATAGAAATAAGAGAAGGAAGAGAATTATAAGAACCAAAACCCTAAAATAAAAGACACCAATAAATATGTAAATAGAAATAGAAGTAGAGGATTACAAACTCAATACACTAATAATACAAGAAGAATAACAGAATGAAAAAATCAATGGAAAAAACAAACTCTCACACAACCAATGTGTAGAGTAGTGGGGATCACCAACTTGAAAAAAGTTCAAAACCTTTGTCCAAAAGTTTATTTCCCCTTATTCTCTAAGCACTAAGGGATCTCTCTAGGAAATAGCTCTCTGGAATTGTCAAGCCTCTATGATGTATTTTCCAGCCAAGTGCTTTGTGGATGGAAAATGGTGTGTCTTACAAGTGACCATTAGGCTCCTATTTATAGAGTTTGAGATACCCCTTTGAATTTCAAATTCCACCAACCCCCATGGCTGTTACCAATATTTAATTGGATGTTTATGGAATTAAAATGGAGATTTGGGAGTTATTTGGGATGTTAGAATCGTTCAATTTGGAAAAAACTGAAAAACCATATAGGTTGTTAGCCTTACTGGCCGCGGCCACTAGCTTTTGTCCTCCAGGGCGTGGCCATTGAAAGTCAGTGGCCGCGGCCACAGGCCATTTTCAGCACAAAAAGGTCATTTTTCCAAAACATTCCAAAACGTCCCAAATCCTTTCCCACATGATTTTGTAACCTCCAAACACCTATTGGGAGTTAAAAACATGTCTCCAACAACCATATTTCATCATGGCTTTGTGAAATCCAATCTCAAATGTGTAATATATAATATACACATTATTGGGTAATATTTGGGAGTTACAAATTTGTAATTGATTTTGTAACTCCAAAATATGTCACATTTGGGCACACACATGTGTCTAATTTTTGTGACTCTCAATAATATGTTACAAGGTGTGACAAATCACATTTGTGTGACAAATTACATTTTGTCACAATATTTAATCTAACATTATATTATATGAAATAATATAACATTCCTCCACTAGATTAAATAATCACTTTTTGTAACACTTATTTAATCAATCAAACATTATATTAAAATATAATATATATTTTGATCTGTAATGTATTGTCTAAACTGTATTTTGGAATCCCAACTGTAAAACTTTCTAAGATTTCCACGAATAACCAAATGTTTTATACTTAATGTCTTTAAGCAAGTTTAACTTCAGTTTAGTCACACTTTTAACCTTAAATCTCAAGTAGCAAGCTAATGGCATATTTTTAACTCACTTAGTAACGACTCTAAGGAAGTAGGGCATTACAACTTGGTATTAGAGCGTGCCAAGGTTTATGGTTCCTGGAGATCGACTGAACTTGTACGCTCGCTGCCAGTGACAAGCTCGACTTAGGGTTGGATGGTATTTAATGAATTATATGCTTAATTTCTTGTTTAAATTTTCCCTGTTTGCTTGAATATATATATATATATAAAGTATGATGAATGTGTTGATATACCTAATGTAAGGGCATGGCCCCATGATTGTTGTATGTTATCTATGTTATGTGGACTTGCTAGTTGTGGTTGATTGATGAATTTGGGAGGTGGTTTTGGATGTTGTTATCATGCCTTATGTGCGACGTCATTGGATGCAGGCATATTGTAGTGGTGCCTCGACGATCAATCAGAATCCGCGACAATAGGGCCGAGGATGACAACCAGGGTTAGGATCCTCCACCTGCCCCACCAAATTGACAATAGTTATTTGCCGAGATGGAAGCTATAATTCACTGAATAGAAGAAGAGCTTTGACAACTGCGGCAACATGCCCCTCCCCAGGGCATTAGGTTACAGGTTCCATAGGTTGTGGCACTAGTGCCAGCCCAGCCTGCTGTGGAGAATAGATGGGCACCTTTGTATGAGAGGTTCAGGAAATACCTCTCACCTTCGAGGGTGGCCCAGACCCACTGCGGGCAGAGCAGTGGATGAACATGATCTCTTCCATCCTAGATTTCATGAGGGTGGAAGGAATTGAGAAAGTATCTTGTGCTAGTTACATGTTGAGAGAAGATGCCCACATCTGGTGGGATGTTGTGTCGCAGAGAATGAATATTGCAGTTATGACCTGGGAAGAGTTCAAGAATATATTCAATGAGAAGTATTATAGTGTCATAGTCCGAGCTGCAAAGGTGGATGAATTTACGAACCTGACTCAGAACTGGATGATGATTACTGAGTATGCTTTGAAGTTTGATCGGTTAGTGAAGTTCGCGTCAGATTTGGTGCTGACTGACATGGCACGAAGAGATCAGTTTGTGCGGGGATTTAATGTCATGATCGCCCGTGACATCAAGATAGCTTTGGATCTAGGAACTACCACTTGTGCACAGGTAGTGGACAAAGCCCTTACAGCTGAAGGGGCTGAGGATCAGATTTGGCGAGAGGGCACTGCTAGGTGCGATGCTTGGAGGACGATGCCTCCTTTTATTGGATCTAGTCAAGATAGTGGCCCCAGTGAGCAGAAGAGAAAGGCCCCAGACTTTTTTGTTCCTCCTAACTCAAATAGGAGGGCACGTGGTGCTTTCAGTGGCCTTCATGGTGGGGGAGACAACTGGAGGAGTTTCCCAGTGTGTCCTCGGTGCAGATGACGACATCAGGGAGAATGTAGAATCAGGGCCTGCTTTACTTGTGGGAGCATCAGTTATTTGAGGAAGGACTACCCACAAGCCAGAAAGGAAGAGCCAAAACAGAGTGACAACCTCATTCCTGCCAGAGTATTTACCTTGACCCAGACTAAGGCTAAGGCTGAGGCTAGCCCCTCGGTTGTAACAGGTCAGATTTCTAGTGCTGGTTCATCTTTTACTGCATTGATTGACTCAAGGGCTACTCATTCTTTTATATTTGCTAGAGTGATAGATCAAATTTGTAGACCTAGTGATTTGTATGCTAGGGGATTTCGGACTTTGTTGCCGATTGAGGAATTGGTTGTCTTTAGGAGATGGGTTAGAGCGTTGCCAATAGAGATAGACAGTAGGAAATTGTTTGTGGACCTGATTGAGTTGGCGATAAATGACTTTGATATGATCCTAGGGATGGATTGGTTATCAAAGTACGGGGCGACGATTGACTGCAAGCGTAGGATGGTGACCTTTGAACCGGAAGGGGATGTACACTTTGTATTCGTGAGGACAATGAGTGAACCACGAGTACCTATGATATTGGCACTGAAGGCTAGAAACCTAATGCAAGAGAGTTGAATAGGATTCCTAGCAAACATTGTGGATACTTCTAGAGTTTTTTTTCGGTTGGATCGGATGAGACCAAACTGGTATGTGAGTTTCCTGATTTGTTCCCCATCGACTTTCCAAGGCTACCACCACATCGAGAGATCGAGTTCACCATAGAGTTGGCGTCGGGGTCAGAGCCAGTGTCTAGAACACCTTATAGAATGGCTTTGGCAGAGTTAAAGGAACTAAAGATTCAGTTGCAAGAGTTACTGAATTTGGGATCCATCAGACCAAGTTTTTTGCCATGGGGTGCTCCAGTGTTTTTCGTCAAGAAGAAGGATGGATCCTTAAGGATGTGCATTGACTACAGAGAGTTGAACAAGTTAACCATTAAGAACAAGTACCCACTACCTAGGATCGACGATATGTTGGACCAGCTACAGGAGAAGACAGTGTTTTTCAAGATTGACCTTCGATCAGGCTACCACCAGTTAAGGATTAAAGAGGAGGACATACCAAAGACCGCTTTTCGCATGAGGTATGGACGATATAAATTCTTGGTTATGTCCTTTGGAATAACCAACGCCCTAGCAGCCTTTATGGACTTGATGAATAGGGTTTTCAAGGATTATCTGGACAAGTTTGTGATTATGTTCATTGACGACATACTGGGGTAATCTCATTCAGAGACAGAGCACGAGCAACATCTACGCCTGGTATTATAGCAGTTGAGGGAGCATAGGTTATATGCTAAGTTTAGCAAGTGCGAGGTTTTGCTACTGCAAGTAACTTTTTGGGGTCATATTGTTAGTAAGGAGGGGATTCTAGTTGACCTAAGTAAGATTGAGGCGGTGAGGGATTGGCCCAGGCCAAGCAGTGTACCAGAGGTTAGGAGCTTTTTGGGATTGGCATGGTACTATCAGCGGTTCATCGAGGGATTCTCCAGAGCAGCCACACCACTGACCGAACTGGCACGTAAGAAGACTAAGTATGTATGGATATAAATGTGTGAGAACAATTTCAAGGAGTTGAAGCGGCGACTGATCACCGCTCCAGTATTGAGTCTACCGTCAAACAATGATAAGTTCGTAGTCTACTATGATGCTTCTAGACATGGTTTGGGGTGTGGGTTGATGCAAGCCGAAAAGGTAATAGCCTACGCGTCGAGACAGTTGAAGGAGTATGAACAGAGGTATCCCACACATGATCTGGAATTGGCGGCTGTGGTATTTGCACTTAAGGCTTGGAGGCATTATTTATATAGCGAGAAGTGCAAAATATACACCGACCATAAGAGCGTGAAGTACTTCTTTACTCAGAAGGATCTAAATATGTGCCAGAGGCGTTGGCTGGAATTGGTAAAGGATTACGATTATGATATTCTATACCATCCTGGGAAGGCCAATGTGGTGGCCGATGCGCTGAGTCGGAAGGGCCTAGGACAGTTGTTTAGTTCGAGGCAGATATCAAAAAAGTTAGCTGAAGATGTGACTAGAGCAGGTATAGAGTTGGTGGTTGGCTAGTTATCCAACATCACTCTCTAGTCTACGCTCCTTGAGAGGATCAAGGAGGCACAGGGGGAGGATCCTATAGCGTTTCAGAATTTCACTTAGCTAGATAGTAGTAGCAGTAGTAGTAGCAGTAGCAGTAGTAGTAGCAGTAACAATAGTAGTAGTAGCAGTAGTAGTAACAGTAGTAGTAATAGCAGCAGTAGCAGTAGGAGTAGCAGCAACAGTAGCAGTAGTAGTAGCAGTAGTAGTAGCAGTAGCAGTAGCAGTAGCAGCAGCAGCAGCAGCAGTAGTAGTAGTAGTAGCAGCAGTAGCAGCAGCAGCAGTAGAGTAGTAGTAGTAGTAGTAACAACAGTAGTAGCAGAAGCGACAACAACAGTAGCAGCAGCAACAGTAGTAGTAGCAGTAGCAGCAACAGTAGTAGTAGTAGTAGTAGCAGCAGCAGCAGTATAGTACCAGCAGCAGCAGTAGTAGTAGTAGTAGCAAGTAGTAGTTAGTAGTAGCTTGTAGTATGTTAGTTTCTGTGGATATTGGTTCAAGCCGAGACTTAGTTGGAAACTCATAGCAACAATTATGGATTTTATAAGTTTAACCTGTAGTTTAGAAATATTAATTATAACATAAGGTTTGATTAATATTGTTGGTTCTAGAAATATTGCTTATTATAACCTAAGGTTTAGATAGAATTATTAAGAATGTGACACTTGTCATAATCATGTTTATTAAGAATTTAAGTATTTTTGATGAATAGTTTAATTAAAAGAAAGATCTAGAAGCTCTAGAATCTTCCAGCAGCTGTTAGGATAACATTTTGACTCAGTCAAAGCTGTTTAATCAAATCAAAATATGTTGAAAGAGTGCAAATACGTGTTTGATATATAGACGTATGCTGATATATCGCCTATGAGAGGTACGGAAAACACGTCGACTTCCCACAAACGAAACCATGAAGGCTCGGGAATATGGGGGAGGCGATATATCGCCTATAGCGGGCGATATATCGGCTCCAACACACATTTTTGATTACTTTGTGGATTTAATTTAAAAAGCAGCCCTAACCACTTGGACTTGCTCTTGAACGTCTTTGACCGAGTTCTGGGCTCCTGTTGAACGAAAATTCAAATCTTTTTCATTTTATATTCATTTATTTATTGATTCTAAAAGGGGTTAGTTTCACTCCTTGAAATCTATAAATAGGACCTAGTACTCAGCCATTTCACTCATCATTCAAGATTTGTTCAGAGCCTCCAAGCTACTAAGATTACTATAGAGAGAAACACTTAGGTTTTGGGTTAGAAGCTTTTCCAATCTAAGCTTTTCTAAACACTTGGGAAGTAAGATATAGTGTTATTTCGGTATCGAGGTGTGGATCAAGTCATAAGTTCATTCAAGGTATTCTTATCCTTAAGTTTAGTTCTTCATGGTTCTTTAGTTTTCTTTTGTTTTCATTCAGATCCTATCTCATTGTTATGATTCTAAGTTAGGTGTTTAAGTTCTTTGAAACTTAAGGTTTTCGCTAAGTTTCTATCCTTATGGTTTAGTTATCTTTTTCATCTCATTTTATTTAGAAACTCACGATTCTTACTGTTGGTCTTAGGAGTGTTCCAATCCCATTCTTGTCACCATATCTCGGTTTTTGGTAAGGAAAATATGTTAGATTATATGTGTTTATATGTTTATGTTATGATATGTTTTATACTATGACACGATATGTGATATGATATTTGTTGTATTCACTTGGGAATATGACTTGCTTAGATAGCAAGCCCCAAGAATTTATGTTGTATTCGCTTGGGCATATGACTTGCTTAGATAGCAAACCCCAAGAATTTTTATCATTTTTGTGGTTTAAAGTTATGATTTACCGTATCTCGATTATTAGATAGAGGACCTAGATGGGTTATCATATACTATAGTTGTGATCTAACCTACCTCGATTAGTAGACTGAGGACCTAGATGGTTTTATCACATACCACGTTAATGAGTTAATGGCCATTAATATTGTAGTCTTATATGACATACGTTTTTGTAGTCATATGTTTTATAGTACATGCATGTTTTATGATTTATGACATATATGCTTTTAGTAGATTTTCCTTGCTGGGCATTAGGCTCATTCCTTTCTTTTTAGATGGTGCAGGAAAATGAGCATGGAAGGCGAGAAGGATTCGTGGCAACTTGACATGTGTGTTGAGGATGAATGGATTGAATGGACTACTGAAAGATCGAGGATGATGTTGTTTAAAGTCTTTTAATTTATGTTTTGATGTATTTTCACACTTAATGTTTTACATAATTTATTTAAAGTTTATGTTTATGTTTTATAACAATGGGATCCCATACCATATTTTGTATTTGGTACAATATTTGAGTTTTAAATAAAGTTATGTTATTTCATATGTATGTATTTCAAATTAGTAGCTATGTCATAGTAGTTTTTAATGGTCTGAGGTCTTAGAAATAGTCGGGGCATTACAGTTGGTATCAGAGTCACAGTTCATAGGCATGAAGTTCTCCTTGATACACACGCACAGGCTCCAAATTTAACCTCCAATGTAAGTGTTTATGTTTATGTTTATAGCTAACATTTTAGTCATTATGTTTTCAGTTAAGAATGGATGGAGCTTTGACCTATTAGGATATCCGAGCCATTAAAGCATTGAAAAGGATTAGAGAGCCAAGGAATACAATAGGAGTGTTAGAAAGAATCACTCAAAGATTGATCTTATTCCACTAGGAGATAGCCCACCTTCAGACTACTAAGCAAATTATGATGAGAGCTACAAAACAATATGTCCTAGTAATTAGGCTTTTTAAAGATTTCCCTTCTGGAATTTCAACATTAGAAGAAATATGGGAGATATAGATGATGATGATGATGATTTACCTATAGCCATGAGATATTATTTTCTCATACTTAGGTTCACCTCTAAGTTGGAATTTCAATTCACTAATGAACAAAATCATAGCATCTTCATGAATCTTCCCCGAGGTAGTTTTGAGGCTCAAGATAATGATAATTATGAAGAAATAGATGATGATATGTGTTATCCCCAAAATTTGAAAATGATGGCGTGGCAATAGAAGTGAAAAATGGCAAGGAATGGCTGAGTCAGAGGGTTTAGATTAGTCTGGCGGCGATGCTACTGACATGGAAATTGCTTATCTGGCTTAGGAGTGATCTGCCCGACCTGGTAGAGTTTCTGTCAGGCTGGTGAAGATTTTTGATTGACCAATCAAGTGTCATGACCGACCAGTCAAGTGTCATGAATGACCAGTCAGGTGTTTGTCCGACCAGTCAAGTGTCATGATCGACCAGTCAAGTGCTTGGCTGATCAGTCAGATGTTTGTCCGACCAGTCAAGTGTCATGACCGACCAGTCAAGTGCTTGGCCTATCAGATAGGTGTTTGTCCGACCAGTCAAGTGTCATGGCTGACCAGTCACCCGTCTTGGCCGACCAGTGAAGTGTTTTGGCCCTCCAGTTTTCCTTCTGGGTGTGAAGTAGACTGACTAAACAGATCATTGTTACGCAAAGAAATCCCAGTAACGGCTTCAGCTAGAATCGATCATACCTACGCGGGAATCTCTTATATTATCCCAAAGAATCGCATATTGTTGTATTTTAAATATTATTATTAACTAAATATTGTAGAGTAATAGAAAGATCCCGATTATGAGGGATTTTTCATTTGTACGATCCTGGGCCTATTAATACAAAGCTCATGGCATCATTGAAAGGATTCAGATTCTGATTTTCCTGAGAGAGTATTTGCATTTTGAGAGAAGTATTGTATTCTTTTCATCTGCACTGAAGAAACTTAGTTGACTCAGGTTCATCTGATCTTGAGTGTAGATTTATAATCATAACTCTAAGTGTACTAGGCTATTACCAACACATTGGGGTTGAACCACTATAAAAATTATCTGTGTCGTATTTTTCTCTTGAAGGTTTATTGTAGTTTTGACGTCTACACGTTGTTGGCCAAATCTATGGTCAAAATTTTGGTGCTTTCATTGAGAGCCAGAAGAGAAAAAATAGACAATTACCGTAGCATTATGGTGCCTAAGAACACCAATGCGGCCTCTAAGAAGCCAGGTTCCTCTAAAAAGCCTGCTAGATCAAAAGGTCCTGGTTCTCAAGACCGTGAGACTGAGCCTAGAGTCTTGCTCAAGGACGTGACTCCAGAGGTTGAACAACTCCAGGAATCCATGGGGGCTTTCCAAGAGGAAATGACACAATTCAACGTCCGACAGGAGTCATTCGCTGAAGAGATGGCTAGACAAAAGGCTGCATTTGAGCAGCAAAGACGGGAGATGGACGCCAGGAGCGAAGAGATCAGGCGACGACAGGAGGAGGCCGATAGGCGACACCGCAAGGCTGCACTCGCTCTAGAGGCAACTACGCAGCTGGCCCAGGCCAATGCCCAAGCTACAATGAGAGGAACAGCCACCCAAGGAGCAAGGACCATAGAAGCTGGTCGAAAAACCACTGACAGATCCAATTCTCGAGGACCAAATAGAAGCGGTAGTAACCCTCTTGGTTGGGAAGAAGATGGGATCCGATCAGGCACTGCCTCAACCCAAAGGGGAAACTCCAGAACCCCCTTTAGGAGCCACCGATCAGAAACTTCCAGATCCGGAAGTCACAAATCAGGCAGTAAGAAGACTCCAGCTGGGCAGGAGCAAAATAGAGCTCCTCGAGGTAAAGAAACTCCACACTTCAAAGACAGCATGGTCGTGATGAAGTTGATAGTCATCACACTGACCAGTCAAAGGAAAAGGATGACAACAACTAGCGAGGAGGAAAGGACCACTCGACATAGACAGGAAGGCCACCACTGCATCCCAACCAGCAGCGCAGTGGCAAGGAGCATGTCCCGCACGGCAAGCCTTCTGAAAAAACTGGGAGCACAGTGTTCGATCGGTTAGGGAGGCATACCTTTCATAATGATTTAAGAGATTCATTGCCGACAGGAGAAGGACCATCCTGGTGGAAGGGCGAGATCCGAACCGACTTACCAAACAAGTAGAAATACTTAATGATGGTGCGCCGGATAGGAGCGCCCGACCAGGCGGTCAAGAAATTGAGTCCCTAGCAGTGGCCCCAGGCATCCAAGCCCAGCTTGATGCACTAACAGCAGCAGTCCAAGGTCTGTCGAAATAACCTTCTGCAATCGATCCAGTAGACCACAGGAGTGGCAACCCATTTTGTGCTCGAATTAGAGTAGCCTAGCCGCCAGCGAAGTATAAAGCACCGATACTGCCAGTTTATACAGAAAAGGCAGATCCGATAAGGCATGTGGGGAAATTTGAAGACCAAATGGAGCTGCTCGGAGTGAGCGATGACTATCGGTGCAGAGTTTTCCCCACTACATTATCCGACACTTCCCAAGAGTGGTATTGGAAATTTAAGCCAAACTCCATTACTTCTTGGGAAATTTTCAGGAAAGAGTTTTGTAGGCAGTTCAGTGCTGCTCGGACCCCTCCAGTTTACGCCAATCACTTGGCAGATATTAAACAAGGGAAAGATGAATCTCTCAAGAACTACATACAGAGATTCATGAGAGAAGCCAACCGAGCAACTGCGGCCATTTCTACTGCGGTGAAGATGGTGTCCATTTCTTCTGGCATAATCTATCAGAGTCCTTTATGGGACAGTATTCATCGCAACCCAATTTCGACATTACAACAATTTCTTGACCGGGCGGAAAAATATATGAAATTGGATGACGCGATTGAGAAGGGAGAGAAAGGCCTAAACAATTCGGGCAGATCAACAGATCCTCCTAAGAATGGTAGAGATGGACAAAGTGGTGGTAAGAAACGTGGACATAACGGGTCTGACCGCCACGATGAAAAGAAGGCTAAGTCGAGACCAAACGACAAGCCAACTAAGTATGAACCTCGGTTCACCAATTACACCACTCTTTCGGCCAGCCGAGCAAAGATATATCTCGCAAGTCATCAGGAGGTCCCCTACCAGAAACCCTCATCCATCAAGAAGGAGATGAGTAAGAGAGATTTGAATAAGTTCTATCATTTCCATGGAGACTATGGTCACGACATGAATGAGTGCAACCATCTCAAGGACGAGACAGAGTTTCTCCTCCGGTCGGGGAAATTGAAAAAATATCGAGCAGAAAAGACCCAAGGAGAGGGAAGTAACAATAATCCTGGGTTTAAGCGAAAGCGGTCTCCACCCTTACAACCCGAGCCTGTGGACTTCACTCTAGACACCATATGTGGAGGTCCACATCTGGTTGGGGATAGCAACAAAGAAAGGTAGAGATATGCTCGAATACTCCGACATGAGTTGGACGCAGCATCAACGTCTGAGGTCATGACTGTAGAGGAGCAACCTCCGAAGAACCCACGGTACGAAAGTGAGTCCCTCACTTTCACTGAAGATGATGCACGACATGTGAGATATCCTCATAATGACCCCCTCATCATTACAATCCAAATAGCAAACATGAAGGTGAAGAGATGTCTGGTCGACACGGGGAGCTCTATGAACATCATTTACAAATCATCCTTTGAAAGGATGAAACTGTCCATTAATGACTTGAAGCCATGCTCTCAAGTCATTTATGGATTTACTAGAGAAGGGATATCTCCATCCGGAACGATCAAGTTACCAATCACAACAGGAGATGCTCCCAAGCACGAGACAGTTATGACGAAGTTTCTGATAGTTGACTATTCATCGGCTTATAATGTGGTGATTCGTCGTCCACTACTCACAACCTTGCATGCGACAGTGTCTATATGGCACATTTCTATGAAGTTCCCGACCAGTGCATGCATAGGTTGCGTCCAAGGAGACCAGAGAGAAGCTAAAGAATGTTATAATGCCTTGGTGGCTAAAGCACGAAAGGGGGCTAAAGAAAACAATATGATTGTATGTGCAGATAGAGATGAGGTAGAGGAGATGGATGTCGACCGACAAAGCATTACAGTCATAGCCGATCAGGAAAGAATGTTTGAAGAGTTTGGCCAAGAAAGCACTCTTGGTTTAAGTGAACAACAAGCCCCATCTGGTGATGAAGTCACCAAATAGGATGTTGCCCAAAGCGAGGGAATGGACTTTTTTCCTCGCTTTGGGGATTATGATAATGAGGTGGGACCTATAGAAGAATTAGAGGAGATTCCAATAGATGAGAATGACCCGACCAGAGAGGTCAAGGTTAGAAAAAAGTTGAAGTTAGAAGTAAAAGCACAGCTGGTAGAATTTTTGTGGAGGAATCAAGATGTCTTTGCCAGGCAAGGATCGAGCAAAGGCTCTCAAAGAGGAGGTGGAGTGGCTAAAGGAAAATGAGTTTATAAGGGAGGCATATTACCCCGCCTGGGTTTCAAACCCAGTATTAGTGCCCAAGTCCGATGGAAAGTGGAGGACCTGTGTGGACTTTACCGACCTGAACAAAGCATGTCCAAAGGACTGTTTTCCTTTGCCAAGAATAAACCAGTTGGTTGACGCGACCTTTGGTCATGAAACTTTGTCCTTTATGGACACTTACTCAGGGTATAACTAGATTAGTATGCATCCTCCTGATGAAGATCATACCCGTTTCTGAACAGACATAGGGCTGTACTGTTATAAGGTCATGCCATTTGACTTGAAGAACGCGGAAGCCACCTACCAGCGTTTAGTGAATGGCATGTTCCATGACTTAATCGGCAAAAACATGGAGGTTTACGTAGATGATATGTTGGTAAAGTCAAAGGAAGTTGAAGGACATGTACGAGATTTGGAGGAATGCTTTGCAGTACTGAGAAAATACAGCATGAAGTTGAACCCCCTCAAATGTTCGTTTGGAGTAAGTTCTGGAAAATTTCTTGGGCTTATTGTTAACTCGCGAGGAATAGAAGCAAATCTAGAGAAGATAAAGGCGCTCGCAGAAATGAAGTCTCCAGCCAGGATTAAAGATGTGCAAAGCTTGACTGGGTGGATTGCTGCTCTAAGCAGGTTCATTTCTAAATCAACAGACAAGTGTGTCCCGTTTTTCAACTTGCTTAGAGGAAGCAATAAATTTGAATGGACAGAAGAATGTGAGCAAGCTTTTCAAGCCATAAAGGAACACTTGGCTCAACCTCCTGTTCTTTCAAAGCTAGTTGATGGGGAAGACCTCTTTGTTTACTTAGCAGTCACAGAGCATGCTGTCAGTGCTGCTTTAGTGCGAGAAGAAGATAAAGTGCATCATCTGGTGTACTATGTTAGCAAGCGACTGATAGGAGCAGAGTCCAGGTATCCTGTGATCGAGAAGTTGGCCTATTGCTTGGTACTTGCATCCCGCAAATTGCGACCGTACTTCCAGGCACATCCCATTAAATTCCTTACCGACCGGCCCCTACGCCAAGTCTTACAGAAGCCAGAGTCATCTGGTCGTCTACTTAAATGGGCGGTTGAATTAGGCCAATTCGAAATCAAATATCAACCGAGGTTTTCTATTAAGGGACAAGCCTTGGAGGATTTTATTGCTGAATGTACTGGGATTACTGATATTCCCGACCAGCAAGAGCATGTGACTGGGCAGAGAGAGGATCTTCCTACTTGGCAACTTTTTGTTGATGGGTCATCAAACGAACATCATTCAGGAGCAAGAATTATATTAGTCACGTCGAAGAAGCACTGAATTCATTGCGCACTGAGGTTCGGATTTAACGCTTCTAATAATGAGGCAGAGTATGAAGCCCTCCTAGCAAGCTTGCGCTTGGCTAGAGATGTTCATGCCCGGTCAGTTGAAGTAAAAAGTGATTCCAATTAGTGGTCTGCCAAGTCTTAGGGGAATATCAAGCAAGGGGCCTACGCATGATGGCGTACTTGAATAAGACCAAGGATCTGCTAGCATAATTCGAAGATTATACTATTAAGCTGGTACCACAGGAGCAGAACTCTAACGCAGACGCTCTAGCAAAATTAGCTAGTGCAAAATATGCTGAAACTTTGAATATAGTACCAGTGGAATACTTGGCAAAGCCGAGAATTAATGAACGAGAAGCCATGCCCATCACAATAGCTGACACTTGGATGACACCCATCATTACTTACCTTGAGCAAGGAGTCCTACCAGATAATCGTAATGAAGCTAAGAAGGTTATGAGGCAAGCTGCTAGGTATATTATGATGGATGGGGTGTTGTATAGAAGAGGGTACTCTATGCCACTGCTAAGATTCATAGCACCCGACCAGTCAAAAAACTTATTGACTGAGGTGCACGAGGGGTTCTGTGGAGATCATGCTGGGGGGCAGAGTCTATCTAAAAAGATTTTGCAGCAAGGATTTTTCTGGCCTACAATGAATGAAGATTCCATGGAGTATGTGAAGAAGTGTGATAAATGCCAGAGATTTTCTAAAGTACCCAGGGCACCTCCGAATGTCTTGAAGCAGATGTAGAGTCCATGGCCTTTTGCAGTGTGGGGCATTGATCTGATCGGGAAACTACCCAAATGAAAAGGAGGAGTACAGTTTGCAGTAGCTGCTGTGGATTATTTCACCAAGTGGACCGAAGTCGAACCACTAGCAATGATAACCTCAAAGAAAGTGTTAGATTTTTTAGTTAAGAATATAATATATCACTATGGTCTGTCCAAGAAGATAGTCTCTGACAACGGGACTCAGTTCGATAGCAACTTGTTTACCGATTTCTGCACTAGACATGGCATTACGAAAAGTTTCTCCTCGGTAGCTCATCCGCAAGCCAATGGGCAGGTTGAATCCATAAATAAGACTTTGAAGGATACTCTAAAAAAGCGTCTAGAACGAGCTAAGGGTGCTTGGGCGGAAGAATTGCCAGAAGTCCTTTGGTCATACAGGACTACTGCTCGGACAGCAACTGGTCATACCCCATTTTCTTTGGCATATGGATATGAAGCCATGTTTCCTGTTGAAATAGACCCACCATCTCATAGGAGAACCATGTATGACCCGGAGGAGAATCACCAGTTGCTAGCTGAATCTTTAGATTTTCTTGAAGAAAGACGACAAAAAGCAAACTTGAGAGTTGCTGCCCATCAGCAAAAAGTGGCGCACAATTTTAATTCTAGAGTTAGAGATCGAATGTTCCAGGTCAGAGATTTGGTCCTCAGAAAAGTGTTCATCAGAGACCCGACAGCAGGAGTGTTGGGACCAAATTGGAAGAGACCGTATCAGATTGAGCAAGTCTTACCACCCGGCACTTACAAACTTTCTCGATTAAATGGAAAGCTGATCAGGAACTATTGGAATGGCGAGCACTTGAGGAAATATTATCAATAAATACTGCTTACAGAGTAGTAGCTTAGTTTCAAGTGTTTAACTTGTTATTTAAGTTTGTTTGTGAACTGGCTATTTGCTAACCAATCATTTTATTTTTGAACAATTTTATTTTGTTTGAGACTCATAATTAGACACGCTTTGTCCTTTTTTTACGAGTAATAAAAGAGATCACGCGCAACACGGTCGAATCGTGCTGCAAATTTTGCATATGTGTTGATTATTCTTGCTTTGGCAGTGTTCAACTGTCAGTGCATCTTAAAACAAAAAACGTTTTCTGGAGGAAAGACCGGGCAGTGTTCAATTGGTCGGTATCCATTAGATGAATTCCCAACATTTAAATAGTCGCATGTTTTTGCAGTGTTTAACTGCTGAAATATCCTCTTTATATTCAATGTGTTTCACGAGTAATAACTGCTCGGACAAATTCAGTCAAGTAGCAAGTGATCAAGGATTTTTCAACCCTCAATCACTTGGGGGCACATAGGGTATACTGGTATATAATTCAACACAAGCAATAAGAACACGAGCAAAGATATGTGTTTTCAGGCTGACTTGTAATTTTTTGAAGTCAAAAGAGCCGTTAAGCTAACTTGTTTTACAAAGCTTAAGTAACTTGGAATTTTTTCAAAATTTTAAGTTAAGAACAACTATTCGTGTGTAAACAAAACGCTATGCTCATAAAATGTTAGAGCAATAAGAATGTGAGAAAGCATGCTTAGTAGTGACTTATGAAATGTTTAGAATTTCTAAGTTAGAAAACTAATTACTCATATGAAAATGTAAGGCATCTATGTAATAAAACTTTTAAATGACTCAAGTCTAAAAGAGTGAAGTGTTCATGCCAATAGCTCGGCCAAACGAGCAAAGTACAATAGAAAAATATAAAATAAATGTCTACTAGTCGGGTAAGGAGTCCTTTGGTCGGATAGAGGCTCACTGGTCGGCTATGGGGCTCCCTGGTCGGATTGTCACTCAAGTTGATCAACACCATCCTCAGCATCAGTGACTTCTTCTGGTCGGAACGATAACGTGGGAGAAAAAGGTGTAACACCAGCAGGATTAGCTGCCTCCTCAGCGGCCTTTGCCTCGCATTTGGCAAGTTCTTCTGCCTTGGCCTCCTCTGTGAGGAAGTCGAGGTTGAGAGGTTTGTTCAACTTCCATACTTGGTAGAAGCAGTTGAAACAAATCTCCTCGTAGCGAGCGAGATTGGCTTCCTTTTCTCGCTTCAGCTCCTTGTTCTCGCGAGTCAGTTTTTCTACCTAATCAGTCAATGTCCTGTTAATTTGAAGTTGCTTCTGGTTTTCATCAGCCAGCTCCCTAAGAGATCCATCCCGCTCGGCAATGGTTCTCTCCACCTGCTCCACCTTGGATCTAAGATCCTTTTCAGAAGAAGTTAGAGTTTCTACTTTGGTTTGGGCTTCCACCAGCTGATCATTCAAGACCTTGATTAGCTCCTTGTAGTCCACTGCTCGGTGCTGAGCATGGCTGATTGTAATGAGCGACTACAGTGGAAAACTGAAAGTTACTACAAGTAAAAGAAAATAATAACCAACTTGGATGTCTTATGATAAAATACTTACATTCATCAGTTGGGCCAGCCCCCTTTACAGGACAACTTCAACACTGAGCCGAGGCAGGGATTCAAAGCTTTGAATTGTTGAAGCATCGTGAAGAGTTTGCTCAAACAATTCTTTCCTGATGTTGCCAGCGATGCGAAGGGGCTCACTTAAGCCGGTCGAGCGAGTGGGGGTTAAACTTGCAGAGGGAGAAATTGATGAGGGGGTCAGCTGCAGGATTGTGATGGGCTACTCGGGTTGTCTTCCCTGGCTGGTCGAGGTTGTCCTTGGGACTTTGTTTGGAGGATTTGAGCCACTTCCCTCCCCAGGTTTCCTCTTTTGGGCAAGGGTAGTTTTGAATTGCTTGAACATCTCTGAATCTGTAAAAGAGTGAACACAAGATTTGTTAGTAAAAATTGGAGCAATATTAGATAAATATTTTTACTACTACCAGACAACTCTATAGGTTCCATATAACCAAAAATCAAACTATGACTACTGAACCTGAGTTTAAGATTTGATCAAGAAAGTCGTCCTCTTCATCAAATGATGAGTTGAAGTCCCTATGAAGCTGAATGGTCTTTCCTTTCCTAGGCTGTGTGGGAGCGACACGTCTACGTTGATCCTCTGGCAGGGGTTCCCTAATCATAAGGTCACCTGGTCTACGAGAGTAGGGAGACAGTCCGGGAGAGAACTGATCGGTCACTACTTCGGTGTCAGCGTTGGAATGGTCAGTTGCATTCGCTTCCTCAGTAGTACTTTCTCCTTTGATGTTCTGGCTTCTTGGTAACAACCCCACCATCTGAAGATTGTCCACGTTAACCAACTCTTTTACATTCTTCTCCTTGGTGGACATGTTAACCAGTTCTTCTTGCTAGGCTTTGGCTCACGGGTGCTCTATGGTGCAGGCAAGGGCAAGGGAAATGTCGACCAACCATGAGTACGGAGAGCGTGGAGCAACGTGTACATGTTCGGTCTACCTGGCTGCCACGGCCAGGGTTATTTTTTGAGAAAATGCACTGTAATAGTTGTTTTGTCGCCTAAGTCAACCATGTGTATATTTTGATCTGTAATGTATTGTCTAAACTGTATTTTGGGATCCAAACTATAAAACTTTCTAAGATTTCCACGAATAACCAAATGTTTTATACTTAATGTCTTTAAATGAGTTTAACTTCAGTTTAGTCACACTGTTAACCTAAAATCTCGATTAGCAAGCTAATGACACATTTTTAACTCACTTAGTAACGACTCTAAGGAAGTAGGGTGTTACACTAACCCTAACTCAGTCATTTAGTTCTAACCTTCTTTTTACCCCTAAACTTATTTCTCTGTTGCAAGTGTAAAATCATGATTTGTGTGGACTTAGACAATGATTTTGTTCAAGCACAACATAATTAATCTTGCATTTTCCATCTTCAAATAAGGTAGCATTAATTTTTGCTTTGCAATTTGTTTTAATATGTGGATTGGGAATAATAAAATTTTGTTTTGTGGGTTGTGATTTCCTAGCTCGAGAACATGAAAAGCAAACAAATGTTATTTTCTCATTCGGTGACTTACGACTTGTTTTCTTCTTAACACCAAAACCTTCTTGCCTTCCATATATTTTGTAGTGCAAAAACAAAGCATCCAATAAATCAAAATTCATTCCAATCTTAGGTGTTGATACAATCTCACTCAAATCTATTGTGTTTTCAACTTTTTCTCTACTTATATCTTCATCACTTGCATCAGTAGGAAAACAAATACCCTCTTCTTCCAATGACATCTCAAAGTCTTTGTATATATTTCTTCAAAAAATTCAATATGTAAAAAACTAATAAAGAATAAAAATATATATTAAAATAGTCACATGTGGTGTACACATTATTAATTTATAGACAAAAACACATAAAAAAACTGACTTTATGGAAGTAAAAAATCTAAAATAAAATTATTCGCTAGATTAATTAAAAGTTCTACGTTTACAAGTATAGAACTTACACAATATAAAATTGAAAGAATTTGAATAAAATAATTAGCTATTTAATCAATAATAATACTAAAAACTTGAGTTCTTACCTGGTTTTCGCTCCTCGTGTTTAAATCAATAATATGTGACAAAAATATTTTTTGTTGTTCACTTTCTGCCAAAAATTGATATAAAAATATGAGATTTAGAAGAAAAAAAAAGGAAAAGATAAATAAAAAAAGACAAAATGATAGTACAAGTATCTGCTTGCTTTAATGGAGATTAGATGGAGAAAGCATGAGAAAATAAAGAAAATGATAGATAAGAGAAAAAAATAGTAGAATAGACTTAAGGAAATGAGAAGTCCAAAAATCAATTTAATTGTATGTAGGTAGTTGTGTGCACGTGAGTTACCTGATGATGAATAAAATACTAAATAATAAAGAATAATTTATATTAATATTATAGTATAATGATTATTGACATTAGGATTGCCACGTATTGCGGTGCTCGGCAACATACGGTGCTGAATGTCAATACTCACAACACACTTTAACACATCACTTGACATTTTAAAAAAAAATGATTAATAAAAAATTAATAAGCATTTGAAACACATCAACATTATTAACAACATTATTGAAAGAGAATTGCTAAAGGATATCATTGGTGCCCAAAACCACAATGAGCTGATATACCGCTATTGATGCAATTTAATATCAGATTCTACATATTTGAATTTGATAAGTATTATGTGGTATCGCTAATCAATCATAAGATACCTTCTCATATGGTGTTGGACACCTTAATATGACAAATAACAATATTCTTATTGAAATATTCAACTACAACAGCTACAGTGCAAGTGAAGAACATTTATATATATATAATAAAGTTTTATATATATCTTGAATAATCTAACTGGCCGAGACTTGTCGTGCCTGAACCATAAAGTACGGCAGCGGCTTCCTATGCACTGATGAGAACGGCGGCAACACGCTGCTGGACTTCACGCCATTCGCGGAGAGAAACAAAGAGGGACGACTAGACTTCACACTGTGCGCCAATAAGACATTAGCGTCAAATGAGTGAGACCATGAGAGAAAAGGAAGGAGAGTGACTGAGTGTAACTGTGAAAATGTGAGTGAGGAAGAGGGAAACAGGAGGTGCAAGGGAGAGTTATGAAAGATAGGGTTTATCGTTTCTTCATTCTTCAGATATATGTATATATTATTATATTTTAGTTTTATTTATTAATGTAATTTAACTTATATTTATAGAACACATAAGCGTATAGCTTATATAAACGGTCTGGTCCGATCAGCAGGGAAAATTTTAAAACCAAGACCGTTCTACAATCAAGGAAACGGTTCGGATAATCGGACCACATGTGCCCGATTTTTTGGTGCGGTCTCAGGCGGTTTGATCCGGATTGGTTTGGGTTCGGAATTTTTGATCAGCCCTAAAACTATGTATGAGCTTTGTTTTGTGATTAATTATTTAATTTTAATTTCTTTCCCAATTTTTTTTGTCGTTACAATGATATTTTATTGAAAAGCATTTCGTTGTGTTTGTCTTAATGACGTGTTTTTACGGACTTATGACGTTTTGTTGTGAAAATATCGTTTTCACAAATGATGTCATTTTCCTTTCAAAAAAAAAAAAAAAACAAATGATGTCATTTGTTCTAAATCATATGGTTTTTAATGAATGGTGTCGTTTTATTTCAATGTTGTCGTTTTTACGAAATTTGTCGTTTTTCAATGTAGTTGTCGTTTTACCGACTGATGTGGTTTTCTTGTAAAATTGTCGTTTTTAAGAAATTGTCGTTTCTTGTAAAGTTGGCGTTTTTAATTAATGATGTGCTTTTCCACAAATATTGTCGTTTCTACAAAATATGTCGTTTCCCCGTAAAGTCATCGTTTTAATGATTGATGTCGTTTTCCAATAACATTGTCGTTGTTAAAAAAGATCTCGTTTTAATGGTAAGTCGTAAGTTGTCATTTTTTTTTAGAAATTATGTCGTTTTAATGAATTAATGTTTCCAAAACATTAAGTGACACACGATATGATACCGTTAAATACCAATAGCATTGCAACATAATAACTAATCCATACAATAAAAGCAGTTATCTCCATTGAATCCTTAACCACAAAACAAAGATTCATACATAGTTTGGAGTTCTTTTACACACAAACACAAACATGCACGTCCTAACATAGTTTAGTTTCGTCAAAACCAAACATATATGCATAATTTACCACACATATAGAACCCGAAAAACAACAAAACAGAACTACCCTTCTTGTTGCTACTACATTAGCGTTAGCATTAGCATTAGCTCCTATTGATTCTCATTTGGTCGTCAATCCCAAGTCCCTTCAAAAAGGGACTTGGTCGAATAAGCATTCTCACCAAAAGTGTTGACCAAATCAGAACAAGACTTGTCCGATGGATCACATCCTTCTGACTTCAAATCAAGTCCCAACTCCTCTATGTCATCTGAGGCTGCAATGAGTAGGAACTCGCAGCCTTCATAGTTCAAAAAGTCCGGGGGATCGGCAGGCGAGTATCGGTTATGCCCGAATTGGCCTTGGAGGTGGGCTGGAAACATGGCCTTGCGCTTGTTTTGAAGGCCTCTAAAGCCAGAAGCACCACTACTACCACCCTTCTGCTGACCATGAACATCAGGATTCTTTATTTGGATTAGGAATGAGCCTTGTCGTTCGATGTTGAGCGATTCCTGTGGCTCATTCTTTTCACCCTCGGCTGGAAATTCGAGCTTGTAGATCAGATGTGTGTGCATTTTCTTGTTTGGATTGTGACGAAGAATACGGTATATGCCTTCTCCTAGAGCTCTACCACCAGGCTGGTGGCGGTGCCCTCTTGTTGCAGTCTCATACTCCTCTGTAGTTCACGTGCAACATATGTGTTATGTAATAAATTGAAGCAAGTTAATGTATAAATATATCTATACTCATGAGTAGGTATTTTATGCAAAAGAAAGAGTTTGTCAAATTAATCCCATGTCTAAGTCTAACCATGTAAAAACAGCATAACAGAACAACTAAATATTTCATGATTCATATCTAAAAGTGTACAAAAACTTGTTGAGTTGTGAGAAGCATTTATATGATTATCATCCAAATAATTGTTAATTAATTAGTGGGGTGGAAAATATATATAAATACCTCCTTTGAGGGCAGTTTTGATATCTTCTATTTGGGTTGTAACCAACTCCACAAAACCCCAATGAGGAACACCCTTCTTCTTGGCTGGATCAGGGAGGCTTTTCTTTCCCATCAAAATCAACCGCAGCAAAGGCTGCTTCTCAATGTTCACTTCCTAACAAGCACGCAAAATCTTATGTGTGCATGCTCTTAACATATATGAATGAAGATTGTTCAATCACCTTAGTTCATATACAATTTTACTATTCAAGTATGAATTAATAAGACCGTTAATTTCTTTTGTTAGTAACAATTAACAATAATAGAAACCAAAAAGGGTAAAGATGTATGTGCTAAGAAAATGTTACCTGAGTTCCATGACCACCTTGATTTGAAGCTGAAGAGGCAGTTTCAGTTTGAGAGGAAGAGAAATGTTCTGACTTGTGCATAGAACCTTCCTTGCCAGAAAGTGGGTCCTGCTTCTCTTCAACAGACCTTTCACCAGACTCAGGTCTCAAAACAATATAAAGCCTTTGAACCTCATCTGGACTGTGGACCTCTTCTTTGTTCACTTTTGGTCTGTAAAAGAAGAATATCTCTCCCCTCTCCTACAATAATTGATAATTTATATGCATAAAAATGGTGGGTACTATACTATATATATATATTCCACATGCAACGAGATTACTGACCTGAATTTCAACCTGGGGTTCAGGTCTGGTCTTGACTTCTTGGCCTTGTCCCATTGCTATATTCTACTTCCTTTTAGGGAAAACTAATTAAAAGTGAGAGAATATCTAAGGTTTGTTTGTTTGAGATTCATATATAGTGTTGGAGAAAGTAGAAACAAAGCGGTTGTTTTGTAAGACACGTTTGCCCATTAAGATGACACATATTATTGTGTTGTGTGTTCTGGAATGCGCCACCTTCTACTTTATATAATCCACTGTTATTTCTACTCTCCTCTCGCACGTTCAGATAAAAGGGAAAAAAACAAAACAAAAAGTTTAAATAGAGAATTTGTTTTCATTAAAAAAAGTATTAGAAAAGAAGTGAAATAAAAAAATGAACACAACTACGATGTAATTACACCAATTTTCCTTCTCTCTTTGGAAATTACATAGTGCAAGTGAAAATCCTCGATTATAATCAAGTACATAATTTCAACTAACAACATCCAATTTTAATTATTGGCATCCTCACTTATTTTCAATTATATAATTTTGATAATTACATCCAATTCTAAATATTTTTAATTATATAATTTCTAATAATTACATATTATTGGCTTTCCATGGCAGCAAAATCACAAGGAGAACAATTCATTTTCCACACTTTTTTTTCCCAATTACTTGGAGCATTCCCAATAGAGTAGCTAAAATAGTCTTTTAATAGGTGATGTAAACTTATATTTTTTTACCTAAATAAATAGTATTTCTCTATTTGTAGTGAAACACTATTCATCAAGTTATAAATATTTTATTATTTTTTTATAAACTTTTGTATATATATATATATGAGTGTGATATTATTATATTTAATTATTTTATTTCTTAAAATGAATAAAATATTTAAAAAATATATAATATTGAAATGATGTAGAGAAAAATAAAGAAATTGATATATGGTATAATGTAAAAGTTTGAGTTAAATTATAAAAAAGTATGTTTTGGTAATGTATTTTGTAATACACTTTCTTTATAATATTTAACTAAAACTCACAAAAATATCTTTTATCAACTCCTTTATACATATATTTATAATAGTTATATACAAACTCCAAATAATTCATATCTACATTTACATAACATTTATACATATCTTTTATATAATATTTTAAAATTATTATTTTTGTTTATAAGTTTTCTCTCTCTCATTTAGTATATATTTATTATTTCTTTTTTCTTTTTTAATTATTTTATTTTACTTTAATTAATAAAATATGTTTAAAGATATAATATTTAAATGATGTAAATAAATATATAGAGAAACTCATGAATAGTATAATGTAAAACTTAAAGGTAAAATAAAAAAACATGTATTTTGAAGAGGTATTTTAAATGATGGAATAGATTATCAGTGGAAGTGCGGTAAGAAACCATCTTCTACTCCTTAACAATGGTTTATTGGCAAGAAATCCACTCTTGGTAATTATGTCTCTTTTATTTAATCATTTTTGCAGTATTTTAACTCATTATTTTTTATCCTCATTTCTAGATACCTTTTCACCTTGGTTTGTACTCTCATTCTTGAATTAATTGCCAGAAGGATGGAAGTAATAAAGGTTATTTCTCACACTAAAATGAAATTATTCTCATTTTCTTTTGGAATTTCATCTCAATAAAATATATATACGTATGTAAAGTGTACTCACAGTACTTGTTATTTTCTTCATAATCAAAATTTTTCGTAGTTCTTATCTACACATGAGACTTGATTGAAATCATATTTACATGAACAAAGTTCAACTACCAGAAAAGGAACTTGAATTTGAAGTCTTAACATTTTGACTTTTTTTGACAAACTTCTCCACATCTAAAACCAATAATAGAAAAATCAATGGAAACAACAAAATTTCCAGCTTATGTCACAGGAACAATTACAGTCTTTTGTATACAGGACTGAAATACACAAATTGGAATATGGATTTTCTGAAACTAGTCTTTATTTTGTACACTATCAGTTTGTGCTGTTACAACAAACAACCTTTACATTTGTTTAATCTTGAAGATTCTGGCAAAAATGCTTTACATCACTCTGTACTTGAAGGGGTTCCAGTAACTGAAGATGAGGTTGAACGAGGAAACGGGTCACTCATCACTTCCTGCAAAAGATTTTTCTACCATGTTATACCTTTAAAGGGTTTCGATATAGGTTGCTTGACATTCAATGATGAAGAAGCTAGTCTTAAGACAAGACTGTTTAATTAGCTTTTGGACAGGAATGTGTGATGTTCATGTTAATTATGTCATGTCAAAAGAACATAGAAAATTTTGGATTTATTTTACTGACATTTAACTTACTTGATGAATGGAAGCAGGGTTTTGGTAAGGTACCAAACCAGTACCACCTGAGTAGAAGTTCATGTTTTCTTCAGCGAATTCTCTCAATTTGTTTAGATGTGGTAGTACTTCATTACAGAGATCAGGCCTATCTTTTCGTCTCAGTTCGGCACACTGCAACGCTAGCTTTGCGAAAGACAAGGTTTCTTCCATTGGCCAATCAGTCACTGCTGGGTCCAGCATCTCTGGAAATGTGCCTCTCTCAATGGAGTTTCCCATGAAGTGCGCCAGCCCCATCGGCGGTTTGGCTGTTATCAATTGCAAAAGCATGATTCCTAGGGAGTAGACATCTGATTTTACACCAAGCATTCCTGTCTGTTGATACTCTGGATCAATATAGCAAAAGGTTCCTGCTGTTGAAGTAATGTGGTACTGTGTTACATTTTCTGCAACTGCTGGGACAAGTCTGGCCAGTCCAACATCACTTATCTTACTGACATAGTTGTAGTCTAGCAAGATGTTGCCTGGTTTGAGGTCACGGTGGACTAAGGGTTCTGGCTTGGTCTGATGAAGGAAGAGCAGGCCTGTGGCTATCTCTGCAGCAATACGAAACCTCACTTGCCAAGGCATAGCTGGGGTTTTCCCTTTTGGAAAAAGACAGTCATCTAAGCTTCCCTTGCCCATGTATTCGTATACTAAAATTCCATACTCTGGACAGGCTCCAAGGAGAAGTACCATGTTGGGATGCCTTATGCAGCTAAGTATGTCAATCTGCACTTACAATACAACATAAAATATGAGTTATAAACAGTATTCTCCTTCATATTGATTAGAATTGAATTCATGTTGTTTCTGTACCAAATTTGAATCAATCAGGAGTTTAAGAGTTTTTTGTTGATAGAGAATAGAAGTGAAGAAAACAAACTATTGTGTGACATCTATTACTTTTGTCTTGGTAGCTAAGCTCTAACTATATAACAAAAATAAGCAAGAGTCTTCATCATTTGAGCATGATGGGCCAATGAATGGTTACATTTTTCACATGCAGGTCTTATCACCTTCTAAAACAGTGAAACAAAATTTGAATAACCTCTTTTCAAATTGTTATTTGATGAACCGCATAGAGATATGGAGTTTTGCTTTGCATATCTCATTCATTAGTCCTGGAAATCAAGCAGGCATTCTAGCTTGATTGAAATCTATTAGTGATAATAACTTGGAGTTTAGTCTACTGTAAGTTTTGTTCACTCAAGTTTCCTTGAAATTGAGAGCTTACTTAGTTGCTAATGTGATTTTGTTAATATAGCCCCCCACTTGGAGCCTTGTTCCCAATTATCTCTTCTACTAGTGACCTTTTTTCACACATATGCAGAAGAAAGGCAATTAAGTTGCTATTGTGAATATGATTTTGCAATGAAGATGATATGACTTGTGGCAATACTCAGTTCCTTACCTCTTGCTGAAATTGTGACCTTCCTTGAGCAGCATCTGGACGTAGAACTTTGACTGCAACAGGTGTGTGATCGAGGTAACACTTAAATACAGGACCATAACCCCCTTCTCCTATCTTACGAGATTCTGCAAAATAGTCTGTTGCTAATTCAATCTCTTCTATAGTATATCTCCTATATCTTCCATCAGTTTGGGCTAAATTATCCAACAGTCTCCGCATTTCCTTTACTTCTCTGAGCGATATTACTTCTGCACTCGCTCTCTTTTGTGTTTCCAACTCCGCAATCCTCTTAGCAGCTTCTGCTGATTCCATGGCTGCTCTGCACCTGACTTTCTCCTTCTCAGCAAGTGCCAATGCAGCTTCCTCGGCCAACCGTGCCTCTTCTAGCTTTTGTTCCTCTTCAAGTCGCCAGTGATGCAACTCTTTTTCCTTTATTGAGCATCAGAATTTTCTTATTAGAAACAAACTTGAAGAAAAATACTAGAGAGCAAATGATCATGACATTAATACCTTCTGTTTCGCTGTTAACGCTTCTCTGCAGGCAGCACTATACATGTCCATTGTTTGCTTCAGCTCAAGCTTTAGCCTCCTCATCTCGGTTTCAACTTCATCCTGTGTTTTAGTCAAATAGAAGTGAATTGTCAGCAGATTTTTACAACAACTATTCTAGGCACTTCATACTCGAAAGTTGTGTATTTCTTGGATGATGAGAAACAACTAAACTTTTAGTGCACCAGAGCTACCCTTTTAATAGATCTCAAAACTTTTAGAGCATTAAACCTATTTGCATCTTATAATACTATGCATGATCAGGTACTAATGAAATGATTTACTAAATCTTCACATATTTTGGAGCATAATTATGATGTTAACAAACACATGCTGCTAGATACTTCTAATTTAAGATTCACTACTCCTCTCGTTGTTAATTTGTAGAGACATGTTTCCTTCAATGAGGATTGTGTCCATACCAGACCCTGTGACGAAAATGAGCATCCTGTCATGTCACTCTCCAATGAAATTGTGGATACATCGTGAAGCGAACTGAGGTCACAGAACTTGGGACCTGGACGGAACGACCCAAAGCTGTTATCGGAGCTGGTAGAAACCCTGGAATTCCGGCCTGGATCAATATAATCATAGAATACTGAAGATGGTCGGTCAGTACTTGGTCTGTCTGAGCTAACAAATGATATGTCAGTGTCTGATTCATAGAAAGCTCCAGCATTATAAATGGAATTAAGATTTCTTCTTCTTGCAAATGGTGACCTGGTTTCAGTCATGATCATGGGATTAGTTTTCACTAAGAGATTACATATTTACATCACATGATGTTACTACACATGATAACTACTCCTCACCTTATTGTGTGATCTTCTTGTAAGCTGCGAGGCTTGAAAGATTGCCTATCGGCAGCTGCATAGGAACATGAACCAGTATTAAAAAGTCAAACTAACACCAAAACCAACTGGGATTTTCGTAGGAATATAATTGAGAAGTACTAACCTCTTACACCGCTAAGTCTTGGTTTAGGTGTCTCAACTGGCTTAAGCACTTCTTTAGTTGCAGTAAGGTTCTGTATATGGCTTAGTAGTGGGGAAGAGTATGGGGCTGGACGAGAAGAGTTTCTTACTGAAGATACCTTTCCTTTGGAAATGACATAAACAGTGCAGAAATCAGGTGCCACTTTTGATACAATGCTTGGAATACTTGATCCCTTGAATCTGAAAAATGAAATCATTGAATTTAAGGACACTATTCTGAGAGTCTACACATGTAACCATCATATTTTTTATGAACTGAGTAGTTGAGTATATATGAACTCAACTAGAAGAGAAGGAATTACCGCATGAACCCATGCTTGGATGGACTTCCCATAATCATATTCTCAATTGCAGCATAGGAAATATACTCTGATATTGCTTTTCCTACATCTGAGTCTTCAAGTATGATATCAAGGCATTGTATCTGCACAAATTAAACAAGCATAGAAGACATTATGGAAGAACAGAAGTGGGATTTTTCTATGCAAAAGTATTCACATGACATTATATGATAAACATGTAGAAGCTTATGGCAAAGGAAGGTTATGAAGACATACATCCTTACGAGTACAAAAACAATGGAAAGTAACGAAAAGATCTCTGGTTTGTTTCTCAAGGAGCTGCTTGTGTGGTGAACCAGCTGGACTGTTGAAATCACATATTATGGCATGGCTTCCTCCAACTGCACCCATAAATCAAATTAAATATAATTCATTTTTTTTTTCAATATAATTAAGAGAATCTCCACTACTATTCATTTCAATCATAATTAAAAACAAAAGTACCTGATGGAGCTTGGGAGTTTTGCTTTTGAACAACATGGATAAGAACAACAACTTGACCCTTTGAGAGAATATTCTCAGCAGTCCATTTTAGAGCAGCTTGACTCCCTTTATCCTTGTCTATAGCCACAGCTATCAATCCATTTCCAGATCCTTTCTTTAGCTCATGTCTTTTGGTTGCCCACATTTTCTTCCAAAATTTTCTCACTTGGTGATCAACCCAAGAAAGAGGACTAGAAAACAAAATCAAAATCAAATCAAAGAAAATCAAACTTAATTGGGTCGTCTATCATGTGATCAATATTTCACTTGTCAAAAATAGCAGTTAGCATTTTGTCTTAGAACTAAAAGACTTTTTTTACTTAAAAAAAAGAAAGATTTTAAGAGATCATTCTTTTTCTTATAAATATTTATTTATCAGCATTGTAGGACAGTGGTCTTCTTTTTTTTCACCTGATGATGTTTTCTATTACACTATTTTGGCTCTCCCAAATAGAAACCACGCAAAACCTTTTTAAGAATTGTTATAAATAAGAAATTTGTATGTATTTATACATGCAACATTTATTCTAAAGATAGCAACTACACAGCCATGTACTACCTTAAATTTACTAGACAAAATTATTGACCACAATTTAAATATAACCTTTCAATGGCACAATCTAGAAATAAAGTTTAAATTTTATTCTTACTTTTTATTTAGAATTTTTATTTGAAATTTAGAAAAAAGTTTAACTTTTTTTGGTGTTGAATAATTTCTGGGAACAATATATATTTTTTTAATTTATCACATATCTTAATTTAAAATTATAGTTTAGTCTAAGAAAGCTTGAAAAAAAAATTATAATATATATTCTTTCTAAGAATTTAATTGTAATTAAATATATATACAATATATATGGATTTCAAGAACAAAAAAACTTAAAAACCATTCATGTTAAAGAAATGGTTAAAAACAAGTATGAGAAGCATATATTTTGAAGAGTATTTATTTACAAGGAAATAGGAAAAAATTAATTAAATTCAATTACGCTTACTTATTCAATTTTTTTTTTTTAAAAAGCTTACTTATTAGGTGTTCTTTTCTTTTGGGTCCAAAGGCAGAAAGTAAAAAAAATTGATATTCGAATGACATGGTGCAAATGTTGCAGGATATATAAATATAATTGGATGAAGGTTAATAATAACAATAATAACAAAGAAAATCATTGATAGATAGAATAAAATCACGAGTGATCACACTCATGGTTTTTTATGAAATCTGGGTTCATTTCCTGAAAGAACCTACCTAATTAATAATAATTTGCTACAATTTCAGATTTTATTCACCTACATAAAATATTCATTTCTACATAGTTTTCTTTTCCAAAAACATTAATTAATTCTCTTAAAACCAGTTTTACACCACAAATTTAAAAACAAAAAAAAAAACCATAAAACTGAGCTCATGTCTCAAAGAAATACTTTACATATGTTGATTTCAGAGAAGTAAAACTTAATTGACAATAACAATTACAACACATTGTGTATACAGAATATTCAAAATTTAAGGTGGACTTACAGATTTAAAATTTGGGTGTTTGTGTCCCTCAAGAAATATGATTATTCTTCCTTCAAAGTTCTGCCCTTCTTTCTTTCTCGTATTTTGCTTATGTTCTTTTCTATATATATTTTCTTTCTATATTTCAAAATTTGGAATCTATACCGTTATGATAGTCAAAGCTTAAGAAAACATTCCTATTCTAGAATCTGCCACTTAATACTTTTACCTAAATTATTTGCATATTTTTTTGGAGCTTTTAGAATAATGGGGTGTGCTATTTTGAGGAATTTTTTTATTTTTATTGTAGGGAAAATGAAATAACATAATATTTATAAAGAGCCTAAAGCTACTTGACTTAGACCAAATTTAAAAATAAAATAAAAATAAAACTAGTGTAATAATGAGAGATTTGAGGGAAGACACCGGGTTATTGATATATATATAATAAAATATACAAAAAAACTATAGATTTTCTTTTAAAGCTGGAAAATACCAGTTATATATATATATATATATTAAAGTCTATATAGCTTTCTTTCTGCTTCAATTTGGCTATATTTAGTTAATTTATCAAGTGCAGATATTCAACACCAGGTAGTCCCTTTGAAAAAATTGACCAATTTCTAATAGACAAAAAGAAACAAACTTTGTTTAGCTCATTTTTCTGCACCTTTTACTCTTTCATGAAAATTGTGAATAGTTATTTGTATAATATTATTTGCTTAACATGCTGGTACTAATAAAGAGTTAAATTTTCATGTGATACTTAATCGAGAAAAGAGAATAATAATGATATATTAATTAAAGTTATCATGTTTGTTAAGGTGCTTAATGTTATATATGTTTTAAAGAGTAAAACGAATAATCATTTAAAAAATTTAACAAGAAAAAAAATATATATATATATATATTTTTATATATTCCTGGTCATACCATTCCTTAGGGATCGGAGGAAATGACATTCACATCTTTTTTCCCCAAGTTTTATATATGGCCCTACAAAATTTTCCATACCCATATTTTGGCAAATCGAATATGACATGAGAATTGTTGTCCATAACGATTTTCCTTCCTTTTTAGTAAATATGCCACATATTCATCCCAGATACAAGTACAACTAGCGGAAAAAAAGCACCACAAAATAAAACACAAAAATAAAATAAAATAAATCTCGGCAATTAAAAACAAAAGCAATAAAGCTAATCAAGATAAGGTACCTGATTTTTTCGAGAAATAAATAAATATACAAAAGTGATTTTTTTTTTATAAAATATTTTAAAAATTACTAAATAAGAACTCAAAATATTTGTTGTGCTACTACCAAAGATTGGGCACATATCTGTGAATTTTTCAATCTTCACATTGAACTCTCACAATTTTTTTTATGTCTTACAATTGTAGTTATAAAGAAAGATTTTCAATGACACCCAATATAATATATTAAAAATCTCTTCTATTTTTAAATGTTTTACAGATATAGTGTAAGACATAGGAAATCATTAAAAATATAAATTATTATAATACTTGTTGAAAGAGCATTTTTTGGAAAATATTTGAAACTACAATGCTCAGTGGTTCAATTAAATTTTCTATGTATAAAAACATAAATAGACGAAAGAAAACAAATGACAACTTCTATTTCTTAGAAACACTAGATCAATTATTTATAGGGTGATTATATTCACACCCCCTTTTTTCAACCTCGTCCCTTAATTAATTAATTCTTTTTTAAATAATTGTGTTTGGTAAATTTTTTATTTTTTACTTTAAAAAAATAAAATAAAAATAGAAATATATATTTTTTAATTTTTTTAAGATAAAAATGTTTCTGGTATCTATTTTTATTTTTCTAAAACAAAAAATGTGTTTGGTAACTTTTATTTTTATTTTTATTATTTACTTTTAAAAAACTTGTTTAGTAAGTCATGTTTTTATCTTCTATTCTCTAAACTAAAATATAAAAACATTTTTGGTGACCATTATTTTTATTTTAAAAATAAATATAAGAAAATTATGATGTAAATATCAAATTAAAAGGTTATTTCGATAGTTTAAAATATCATTAATAAATGAAGACATATAACTTAAAAAAAAAACTAATATTTTGAAACATTTCTATAATTTCCAAGTATTACCAAACCTCCAAATTTATTATCTATCTATAAAATAACACTAAATCAATAAAGTCTATATAGTAAAATAAAATTATATAAACTAATTAATAATTGCCTAAATTGAAGAAAAATATTAAATGAGTCATAACAATTAACAAATGTCTTTAATCATTCTTATTATCGTTGATTAACTTGTCATATATGATCAACAATTTCATTACGAACGCATTCTATTTCACGTAATTAAGTTATGCTAAACTCTACACTACTATCATTCAAAATTCCATCATTGCTTCCTAAAGTAGTGCCTACAGTTCAAAATTTTCTTGATCTTCATCAAAATACACCTCTTTTTCTACAACATTCTCTATAAAATTGTGAATACCACAATAAGAAATTACAATGTACTTTTGTATACTTCGATCATATGAAAACATTTGCTTTCAAATTGAAAAGCGAGTCTTCAACACGCCAAAACATCGCTCAATAACATTTCTCAAGTATGAGTGTTGATATAATGAAAATCTCATTTTTCCTATAGGATTAAGATCTGTATACTAACCCAAATGATATTTTTCTCCTTAATATGGTGAAAGAAAACTGAGAGTATACCTAGAATCAACAAGATAATATTTTCCCATTCTAGCAATAATTTATATTAGTTTTTATGTATAGATATTTCATATAATATAATGTCAATCAACAAAGTAAATTTGATAAACACTTACCTTGGGGAGACATTGGAAATCCATAATCTGAGTTTTTTATTTATTCTAAAAGAATCTGTACATTATTAGTTGATCTTTCTCACCCCAGAGACAACATATGTGAACTTCATGTCAAATAAACATGCACACATAACATTTTGAGTCGTATCCACTTTCCGACCTCAATATGGAATTTGTTCATCAATTAGAACATGTGTCAAAATATAAGTCCCATCTATAGCTCCAACACAATTCTAAAATACAAAATATATTATTAGATTTTTTTTTTTACATAATATTGAAAAAAATAGTTTTGCACCTTAAAAAATGGATAATATCTTGGATCGAATCAAATTTCTATAGGAGTTATATCAAATGAAGGTGGAATCATTAGTTCTTTGGATAAACGACATACTGCCTTCAAAAGATCTTCCTAAAATACCGAGATGTGGCTGACACTGCAAGAAAATATAGGTCTATTTCGACGACTTTTGTCGTCGCTGTAGGTCCAGAAGTTGTCGCTGAAGGTCTTCTGCGACGACATGTCGTTGCAAAATTATCATCGTTGTAGCTCTGTATGTGAAGAGTCCTACAGCGATGACACGTCGGCCGCAGTAGACAATCTCTTTTTTTGGTCAAAATTATCAATTACGACGACATATCGTCGATATAAGGCGGTTCAAAATTTTAAAATTCAAATTTTACAAAACCCTACCCACTACAAGAAAAAGACCTCGTCGTTGTAGATCAAGAATTCGTCGTTGTAGGAATACAACGATTACAAGTCGTCACCAAAACGACGTGTTGTAGGTCCGTATGTGTAGCAATCTACAGCGATGACAAAACACAGTCGTCGTAGTAGTGATTTACTACAGCGATGACATGTCGATCGTAGTAGGGAATCCTTTATCCAGTTGGGATGGGATATTGCGATGACATACCGTCGCTGTTGGTGGTTGCCAAATTTGAAATTTTGAATTTCAAAAACTCCTATAGCGATGACATGTCGTCGTTGTAGGTCCGTCGACCGCCCCATCTACAACGACGATATGTTGTCCCTGAAGAGTGCGTGGGTTTATATTCCTTCAGTGACGCCATGTCGTCGCCATAGTGTCACGAAAACTCAGATGTTAGTGTTCAGCGTGCACCCTACGGCGAGGACATGTCGTCGCTGTAGGTATACATTTTTAAAAAAAATAATAATTAATTATATTGATTAAAAGTTATTTAATAAAATATTAAACAAATAAATAAATAAAACCAAATTATTTAATTAAATAATAAAACCAATTTATTAATTAAATAATAAAACCAATTTAACAATATCCATTGTCTCCAAAATCTAAGATAACAAAACATAAGTAGTATTGTTTCCAAAATAAAAAAAAAACACAAAATATTAATAAGTTCAAAATAGTAATATAATATAACTAAATGCCATTAAAATCAATTCCAAAGTCATTATCATCGGGCTGTTGTGGTGGCTGTGGTGGTTGTGGCTGTTGTGGTTTGTTGTGGTTGAAAGCTTGCCATCATGGACTGTATCATATTCATGTCCAAGTTGACAAGATGAAATTGTGGAGCTTAGATGTTAGGATTTGTTGCTTGCAAATTTTTTTGCATTTGCTGGAAGTTGTTGTTCTGGGTCATAAAGGCTTGACTGAAGTGTTGAATCATGGACTGGAAAGCTTTAGGTGGTATCGTTGGAGGGCCAACCACGGTGGACGGAAACAGTTATGCCTCTGATTGTGAAGAGGATCCGGTGGCGCTTGAGGCAAAGGTACTAGTGCCCTTCAACTTGGTTCCAATACCTCGGTTGTGGCCATGATGTTGACCAAGTACCTTTGAGACGACTTGTGTCTCATTGACAGTGGCACATCCTGCTTCAGATTCAGATTGAGATTGAGCTTGAGATTGTGTCTGAACTTCTTGCTGCAAGGCATCTTGCAGTTTAGAAACAAGACAATTAATACATAATATAATTGAATAATATAAATATATACAAAACCTAGAAAGTTACTTACATATGCATCCTTAGCATTCGTGTTCACCCATCTACATGTCGGATGATTGTGCATGTCATGGAACGTATCGATAATGTTGGACAGTTCCTTAGTCTGAAGATTCATCTTTAGAAAATAAAATTTAACAAAATTGCAGTTAAATATTGAAATTATTATTAAGATAACTTAAAATATTTCAAATTATCTATATATTTTTATTTACCTTCTTAAATTGCGCAGAAGCATAAGAAGTCGATCCATGGAGACTTGGATACTTCTGTTTTGCTCTGTTGGCAGCATTTGCCTTTGAGCGTGCCATGAACTGTGGAGTGGTGAAAATGTCAACCAACTTCTGCCAACTCTTGTTGTCCATGTCCTCCGGTGGATTATTTCTGGCTGTCTCGATATCATCATGCCCTCCATGTTCATCAAAGTATCTTTTCTTGCGACCTTTTCTATCATTGTAGCAATCCTAAAACTCTCGCTCAATCTCAGTCTCTATCAGTCGCCACTCAGGGAGAGCTCGAGGAAGAATGAAAAGTTCCTTAAAAAATGGTGAGATTTTTTAAATTATAAAAGAAACATTACATGTCAATAAGTAGATAAATTTACTTCAAGCTTTTGCATCAATCCAATCTTGTGCTCATCCGGAACACTCTGCCACGAGTCATAATATAACGGGACATGCTGACCAATAAAGTTAACAATAAGTCTCGTGAAAAATGTCCCAAAATCACCAACTTCTTTGTAGGTTCCCTCCTTCAGATCAAATTGTAGAGCCAACAGACCTTTATTGTCGTTGACGAGCTGCTGCAAATTTTTGGATTGAGACCGACCTCTTCTTTTTGCGACAGTCGCTGCATATGTTAATTAAAAAATACAATTAAATTGAATAAAATAATAACAATTTGACATTTATTGATAAAAGATAGACTAATTATAGTATATTACCTCTCTCACAAGAAGTAGGAACTCGTGTGAGATCTGGAGGAGGAGGATCCACTCCATCACCGCCATGAGAATGAGCAACAGTAGCAGACATATATTTATAGTTTAAATAATTATTAACTTAAATTCAATTATAGTTGGAGTTAATTACATAAATTAAATAATTTCGGTAATCCAGTTGAAACTATTGAAAAACAAACATTGTTGAGAAAAGTCATATATTGATTGAAAAGTCTTGAAATTAAAACATACACATTAAACATAAAAACATGAATATGCATAAGAAAATATTATTCCTCATCAATGTCGATTCCTACATCAGCATCTATACTTTCTAAATCATCTTCACTAATTTCGTCATCATTATCATCATTGATGAAATCATCATCCACATCCGGAACAAATTGAGACGTTTCCCCAATTATGCTGGTGTGACCAGGTCGATCCAAATGCATAATCTCCAACTCTCCTAATTCCACAGTGAGTACAAAATTTGATGAAGTGCTATCATGTACGACATCAACCTCGCTATCATCATCAATACTTGGATGATCCCAGATCTTTCGATGATTGATTTCTTCTACTACCTTCCAATTTTTGTTTCTTGAAGGATCTTCCAAGCAGAAAACTTGTTTTGCTTGAGTGGCGAGAATAAACTGATCGTTCTTGTACCATTCAGAATTAATCATGATACTAGTTATGTTATTCTCAGTCACATTTCGACCCTTGCTTGCATCGGTGTTGAACCATTTGCAACGAAATAATACTACCGAGTAACCATGGGAATAGCATAATTCTACAATCTCCTCAAGTTGGCCATAGAAAGTGAAACCATTGGTTCCTAGCACCAAAAATCCACTATTTTGAGTGGTACATCTTTCTTCATGACTATGGACCAAAAACTTCACACTGTTAACAATTCAAGCCGTGTAGGAGTATGCATTATGATTGAACCCGTTTGCTAAAGCAAATAATTCATCAGTACACTCAGTTGACTGTACTTGTCGCAAACGACCCATCCATAGAGTATGACAAAAAAAAATAGAAAACATAATGAGATGAGTATTAATCGATATGAATTTCATAAGAATTCTACAGTTTCGATAATTTACCTTTAATTTAAACTAGCTAGGGAAATCTTTCTGAAGATTTATGATTGAATTTTTTCAAAGGCATTCACTGTATAGCACAAGGATTAAGGTAAGATAATAGTTTGCCATGAATAAAATTTAATGAATTCATATATGTGTTTACTCCATAATTTACTCCATATATGGTTGGATTTCAGGGCAATTGTTGAGTACAAACCACTCCGCTTCTTTTCGATGAAGATAGTCAAGGGATAAGATTTTATTTTTGCTAATTGGACAACATTGTGATTCAAAAACTGACAATTGTCTTTTAGGAATAACAATATCCACATTTCTTTCCGAACGATTAAATTTAGTCTGTACGCCATGAAGATATTGCGAACAAAAAGTCAAAGCTTCATCGGCAACATAACCCTCTGCTATAGAACCTTCAGGCCATGCCTTATTCCTGACATAATTTTTCAACTTCTTCATATATCTCTCAAACGGATACATCCACCTTATGTAAACTGGTCCTTCGAGGATAGCTTCTTGCGATAAATAAAGAATTAAATGAATCATTATGTCAAAAAAGGCTGGGGAAAAAATTAACTCCAACTTGCACAAAATTTGTATCACTTGATCTTTTTCATTCTCCATGTCCTTAACAACCAATGTATGAGCACAAATTTGCTTAAAGAAATTGCAAAGCTAAATGATTGTCTTCGAAATACACTTATCCAAGTAGCCTCAAACTCCTACCGGCAACAGGCGTTGCATAAGAATGTGACAATCATGGGATTTCAACCCAACAATGTTGTCATCATTGTCAGTTACTTTCTTAGAGAAATTTGAAACGAAGCCATCATGAAGTCTAACTCCTTTTACGAACTGAAAAAAAAGTCCGTCTATCATCTGGTGTAAAAGAGTACATAGGATGTGGTTTGATAAACTTCGTATCGTCTTCCTTGAGGTGAAACTCTTCTCGGATACCCCAATTCTTCAAGTCTACTCGTGCAATGGTGGTGTCTTTAGATTTCTCATTCACAAGAAAAGTACCGAGTAAACTGTCGCAAACATTTTTCTTTACATGCATCACATCTAAATTGTGCTTTAGTTTAAGTTCGGACCAGTAATCAAGTTCAAATTGTGCTTCAGTTCAAGTTCAGACCAGTAATCAAGTTCAAAGAAAATACTATTTTTACTCTAATTAAGCTATTTTAGATATCGCTTTCTTTTCACATCCCCGAAACTGACATGTTTACCTGGCAAACGATCTGGAACATGCGCTAATTGTTCGAGTATGTATTGACTACTGAATTTTCTTGGAGGACGTCCTTTTTATAATTCCCATCAAACAAGTGACTCTTCCTCCACTTATGCGTAGACGATAAGAATCTTCTATGACCAACATAAGTCATCTTCCCAATTACCTGACATGAAGGAGTGTCTTGGTTGCATGAATGACATGCCATATATCCTTGGCCACTCCAACCAGACAAACTACTACAGGCCGAAAAATCATTGATAGTCCATAATAGTGTGGCACGCATTCTGAATACAATGTTCATTGCAACGTTTTTGGTTTGAACTCCTTCATCCCACAACTCCTTCAATACGTCTACTACATGCCTTAAAAATACATCCATGTCCTTCCCATGTGATTTCGGATCGGGAATCAATAAGGTCAGCATGAATGATGACTCTTTCATGCACAACCAAGGAGGCATATTGTATGTGCAGAATATTACCAGCAATATGCTGTAAGATAGGCTCATGTTACCAAATGGATTAAATCCATCAGCAGTAAAAACCAATCGAACGCTTCTGGGTTCTTTGGAAAAATCAGGATATCTTGAATCAAATTGTTTCCAAGCACCATCATCAACAGGATGGTGCATCACAACATCTTCTTTCGACTGCTCCGTACTATGCTAGGTCATATCATTTGCTGTATGCCTTTAACCATAAAGATGCTTCAGCCTGGGAGTCAAAGGGAAGTACCAGAACACTTTGTGGGTGACTTTTTTCCTCTTTGTATCTTTGTCGACCCATCGACCCTCACCACACATAGGACAGCTATGTTTTTGGGAATTCTCATTTCAGAACAAGCAACAGTTGTACTTGCAAGCATGAATTGATTGATAACCTAACCCTAACTTCCTCATTTTTTTCTTTGACTCATAGAATGAAGCCGGAATCTTATTCTCCTTTGGGAATGCAAATTTCATAAACTTTAAAAGTTCATCAAAGGAACTATTTGTCCATTTATTCATAACCTTCATGTGCATTATCTTCACCAAGAAGTTCAAGGAAGACAACCAAGTATAACTAGGGTATAACTCATCTTTGACTTTTTGAAACAGGTCATCAAATTGATTCTCCGCACTATTGCCACCACCATCTGAAATTCCTTCATTAGTGTCTTGTTCACCAATAACATCATTGATGATGTCAATCATCTCATCAGTCACTGGAGCCCCGTCGCTACTGGAGGCATATCAACTTCACCATGGTAGGTCCACTTCACATATCTTTGCAAAAACCCCTATCTGTATATGTGAGCCTCCACCACATCCAGTTTCTAATTCAACATATTGACACACTGAGCGCATGAGCACCTGACTTCTCCTGAAGCATTCACATGATTCTTGGCCATTTGTATAAATGCTTGAAGACCATTCCAAAACTCATCAGAGTTACGACGCCTATTGGTTATCCAACTCTTGCCAATCGTCATAACTGATTCAAGTGGAAAAAAATATCACAATGTGATAGTCATAAAAATTACCTTATTTGGTAATAAATTTTGTATCACCAAAGTACTAATTTTTTTAAGTAATTTATAATATCTTATTGAATCTTATGATGAATAAATTATTAATTTTTATGAATATATATTATCAAATTTTATGAACATATATTATTGTTAGTTATTATTGCATTATAAAGTTTCATTATATAAACAAATAATATTTAATGATACTTATTATTAAATTATTTAATAATTATCAAATTCTTTTTATAATTTTCATTTTTTTAAATTACCAATAAAGTTTTATTATTTTAATTTTAACTTAATTTTAAATGTAAAGTTAACTAATTACTTATTTTATCTATATATATTATTGTATTTTATGAATATATTATTGTTGACCCTCGTTTTGGTCAATGACACGGAGTCAAATATACGACAGGAAAATAGTACGACGCTTGAGAAAACAATCTAATGGAAAGTAAATAACACAAATAATTATAGTGGTTCGGCCCCAGTGATTGGTAATGACCTACGCCCACTTGATACTATTATTAATATTGAACTTCAAAGGTGTGATCAAAGAACTAGGGTTCCTGAGTTTCACAGACCTTAGAAGGAGAAACAATACATATGATGGATAATAGCAATACAATTCGGAGAAAGATCCTAAAATCCAAAAATCCAAAGATCCCCCCTTGAGCTATTTCTTGTATATTTATAAGCTCAAGGAGGGTTACATGAGTCAATTAATCATATCTTTCCCTAATAAACAGATATTCAGGTTATAATGAAGAGATATTCTCGGATATCATTACAACTGTACAGATTTACACATAAATAAACGGAGTATATGACCAGGCTGGTCATATATAAAACTTGAACTCCGCATATGGAAATATCTCTGGTCGATTGGCGAGCAGCATCTCTGCCACGTGTCGGCCACGTCATCAACATCTGTTTTTTGGATAAACATTTGCCCCCCAAGTTTATTTATTGCGACCAGCAATAAGTAAACTTAGGAAACTAACTTTTCGTATGCCCCACGAAATCTGTCAGAGTCCCTCGTGCGTTCTCGAAAACTGTGACCTAATCACGTCCAATCATGCCTTTTCGTTTTCCAAGTAATCCCTTTGACGGCTATTACACTCCCCCATGCCTTGAAAAATGTAACTCATGATTACCCCTTTTCGACATATCTCAGCTATTATAAATAATCCCCAAATTTACCATTTAACTTTTTACTCGCCATTTTCTTGCCAAGAACCCTCAAGAACTCCATCTCAGAGCTCAAAATTTTTGAAGATCCTCCGTTGCTTTGCTCTAAAGATCCTTTGTTCGTACGCCCAAATTCGCTTCATTTCAGGACCTCCGATCTTTATCTAGGTAAATTTCTTCAACTTTCAAGCCCTTTGACATGCCATGCATACTCCTATACGCCTGTTTTGAGTTCTGAAATTTTTCGTGTTCTTGGTTAGAAATGCATGAGGATTGTGGGAATATTGATTGATGCTTGATAGGGTAGTGTAGTTTTGTTCTCTAGGAGTTAGGAGCCAGTTTGATAGTCAAGATCGAAAGTTTAGGGCGTAAAATCGAAGTAAAAATTCAATTTTTAGACTAGCTGAAAAACTGGGTTTTTCCCGCCCCTTCGGAGTCGAAAAAGCTTTTTTCCAAAAACTTTTTATTTCCGCTTTTTGATCTGTTTTCAAACTGCTTGCATAGAACTTAGTGTTTCCGTTAGAATGCTGTTGGTCATAGACGCGAGCAACATTATTCCAACTTTCAACATAAGCTCCCAAGCTGTGCATCTTATCTCCTCCTTTCTCTGTTCGCAGTTTACATGCAAGATCCGTGGGGAGGAGAAAGACCTATAGATGACGACCTATTGGCTCAACTTCTCAAGGACGAAGAGCGACCATCATCACTGATACCTGATATTCCATTTTCCCGTGTTACTTCAAACACTTCACCAATCCCTGCTCAAAATATGGCTCGTGCTAAAACCAAAGCCCAGAAAAAGAAAACCCCCACTCCTTCACATTAGCCTGCTCCTCGGGCTGAATCTCCCTCGACCAGTGGTTGAGGTTAAAATGTTTATGACCCCAACATCCAAAGACACGCTCGACCCCGACATGCCATTCAGCCAGATGTTGAGTGGCATTTAGTTCCTAAGAGTAGAGTGACGATCAGGATGATCGCCAACTATATCAAGAAGTATGGTCTCATGAGGGTGACCTTAGTCCGACCTAACCAAGACCAATGGGCGAACCTGCCCAGAGGCGCCTTCAGCACCTGGTCGAGGTTCCACATCGAGGCAGGGGCTACTTTGCCTCTTCACTCATTTTTCCAAGGGGTGGCCAACTATTTTGGAGTTTCCCCTTTTCAAATAACTCCAAATGGATATAGAATGCTCACTGCACTCTATATCCTGTACAACCACAAGAAATGGCCCGTGCCAACTCCTCATGAGGTCAACTACTTGTTCGACCTCAAGTCTAACCCCAACCAAGAAGGCACGAGGTTTTTTCACTTCTGTCATCAGGAAACCGGGCGCACCTTCCTGACTGACACCACCCATGTATCAAATGTGGGTAGGTACTACCAGGAGTACTTCCTCACAACCGACATGATCGCGGATAATCTGGCCTTCGCTCAAGGAGGTAAAACTTTTCTTACCATTGGCTATTGATATTTATATAGTGTTCTTCTCCACCATCTCTTAAACTTTTAATGTCTTCCAGGCCCATGGCTGCGACCAGACCCAACTCTAGATATGGAGTTGAGGTCAGCCCTCCTGGCCAGCATGACTAACGTAGAAAAAAGCATCAAACATCTGGTCACAGAGGAAAATCTTAGGCTGGTTGGTCTCTTGGCTCCTCATCAGGACATGAGGGAGTCAACTGCAGGGAGTGCCACAGCCGATGAGGAACCCGAGCAGCAACCATCAACATTGTCTCCACGAAGGAGACCAACCAGGGTCGCGATCAGGGAACCTGCTGGCATACCTCCAGCAAAGAGGCCCTCTGTCCCCTTGGGGAAGGGAAAAGAGAAGGCCACCGAGCCCGTCGAACACTTGGACGAGTCTTCAAACAAGAATGGTACAGTTATTTCACTTTTAGATAGCTTGCCAATTCCCTGTCACCTATTCGACGGGGACGACAATTTTAAATATGCTCCAAATTTAGGTCCAGACTTCTTCATATCAGAGAGTGAGTATAAGACTAGTAGAGTCTATAGGATAGCGACCAGTAATAATAGCTCGGGTATTTGACTTTGCAATCTTTCTTTATTTCTTTTCCTGATGTTATATACTTAGTCATTTATGCTATCTCACTGTTCGACATTTTGCTTCTTTTCCAGACAGGGACTCCGTGAACGTGTTCGACATTTACAGCACTCTCGAGGCTGCCGCGGCTTCCCCGAGCAAAAAGAAGGCAAGTAAGAGGCACCATGGGGAAAGCAACAAAGCACCTCAGGTTAAGAAGGCTCGCAATGCAGGCCCCCTGGAGGATGGGCCCTCAGCCAATGCAACTCCACCCTCTCCTCGCGAGCGGCAAACTCCCCCTGCTCCAACCGGATCGACCCCTGATTATGCCCAAACTTGTCTTCACAAAGCGGTTGTTGTAGTGTAGTATGGGCGGTCGTGTCCATAGAGAGATATCTTAATCAAAAGGTGATTAGTAGAACTAAAGCACAAACAGTAAAGAAATTGTTGGTGGTTTTTGAGAAAATGTTGAAAATAAAATTGGTTGAAAAATTCAATAACAAAAGTGATAAGGTTTCAAGAATCACCTATATGTTTGGCTCATTTATTTGAGTTTTGATTCACACATAAAACGCAGTTAAATTGTTCACTTCCAAACAATTTAATTGGAAGATAAAACATGAAGAACATATATTAATCAAATGTATTTGAGTAATAAAATTCTCACCTTAAGATCATAGAAAATAATCTTATGAAAAATCTAAGAATGAAAATATACCTCATTGGCAATAATGCAATAAAAGATTAACCATAAAATTATAATACTGATATATTTGTACTGTTATATTCACATAGAACAATCATGACTATTTCTATATAATACTAAATAGTTAAATATATTGATATAGAGATGGAGAAAAATAGAAGAAATTATATTACTCAAATGTATAAACTTTAGGCACTTGGTGAATCATAACATAAATAAATTTTACCTCACATATAGGAGCATCCTTTACCTTACCTAGGAAACTAGCCAAGAATGCTAGTCATTCTCACAATATTCTAAAGAGAAAATATGAGAAAAAATAGACAAAGTGAGACTAAAATTTACTATAGTTTTTGCTAATGAAAAATTACACACCCCAATGTGTACAAAAGGTCCCCTTTAAATAGTGGATAGAGACACAATTGTAACATAACACAATAAAGAGAAAATAAATCTGAAGCGAAAAATGTGTGAAAGTAAATACAAATAACTACAGTTTTTAATCTAAAAACTAAAACAATGGGATTTGATTCTAAAAACTAAAAAATGGGATTTGATTTAGAAAGTTAGCTGGAAGAATATTGCTTTTCCAAATCAAAGCACAATGTTGGTCAACCTTGCCACATGTCGATCACAAGGGAAGAGACCAAGTCATGCGTAGGAATAGGAGTTGATGAGCAGCTTGGAATTTCATATATATTGAATAGCTTCAGTCACGATATGATTTGCATGGTAGAGACTTGGGCTGGGCCTGATGTTATTTCTTCTTAAATTGGGTTCTTCCCTTGCAAGAATGCCAATTTTTTTTTTCATTTCTTTCTTTCACGATTGAATCTTTCTTTTTATTTGTATCAAAATGCACATAATTCCTGCAAAATAAACCAAATTAAATTCAAACTAAATATTTTCAGTTGTAAAAATATTTTTCATTAATTTCATGAAAATATTAATTAAAATTTAATATAATTTAATATTTGAGATCAATAAATATGCATTATTCACCACCAATCAACCCACCTCTGGTGGCTCCAACCGACCAGACTCAGTAGGCCAGTCCTGCTTCGACTGGGGGCGATATAACTGGTCGCGTCTTCAAATCGATCAAGGACAAGGTTGCAAAGATTGCAAAGCACGACCGCTGCCGAGAGGCGATGGTCGCAACCGAAGTGATGGACGTCGACCTGATCTTAAACCGTGCCTTGAACGAGTTTACCAGTGTAATTCATCTTTTTCTGTGGAGACAACTCTTCTATGCTTTACAGTTAGCCTAACTTCTGCTCTGACCACAGGCAATGCTGACCCTTACTGCCGGCTGTCTCCTTAAGCTTTTTCTATTTATATTTTATCTTTTTAACTACACGACCTACGAGTCGTGATGTAAAGACAATATATTTTTTATTGCTGCACAGGCAGCTTTTACTTTTATTTGAACAATTACATCCAAGCAACGACTGCTCGCGGTGTAAAAGGATACATTTTGACATTATAATATATTTGCATATTATTATAACATCTATTCACATGACCGAACTTAGCATAGCACCTTGGTTTGATTTAACAAAATAACAAAATTTTGAAAAATACTCTAAGTGCCCTAGCATGCTTTCACTTATTTTGCTTATGTGTTTACATACCTTTTAACGATATGCTTTGCTTACTTGTACCTTATATGGCCCCTAAGTGATTGAGGAGCTTTAGGTCCTTGGTCACTTTCCTTGACCAGAACTTGTTCGAACATTACTGCTCGTAGCAATATGATTAGAATTATAATACAGCAAAACAACACACGTAATGAGCAAATACTTGTAATAAATACAATAGTTGGCAAGAAATGACTAGCTGCACACAGTCCCTTTTATTTCTCGTAATAAATGGACTAAAAATGTCTGTACGAGTGATCAATAATATCTTACACTTTTTTCAAAACTTGTAAAAAGTAAAATTAATACAAGCCAATTCTTTAAGAAGAATTGTTTATTGGTAATACTTGCGCAAGTGTTCTCCATTCCAATAGCGAGGAACGGGATTTCCGTTTAAGCGTGCAAGTTTATAAGTGCCTGGGTGAAGGACCTCATTACCTGGTATGGCCCTTCCCAATTAGGCTTGAGTACTCCAGCTGCTTGGTCGCGGGAGTTTAGAAAAACTCTTCAGAGTACCAGGTCTCTAACACTGAATTTTCTTTCTCGCACTTTAGAGTTGAAATACCTGGCGACCTTTTGCTGGTACGTAGCCACTTGGAGCTGAGCTTGTTCCCGCTTCTCATCGATTGAGTCCAGGGATTCCATCAATAGCTGGCTATTAGAGTCTTGGTCGTATGTTAATCTGTGGTACGAGGGTGGATCTAACTCGACAGGCAACATAGCTTCATACCCGTACGCCAAGGAAAATGGGGTATGACCTGTTGCTGTTCAGTGGGAAGTTCTGTACGACCAAAGAACTTCAGGCAACTGCTCTGGCCATGCTCCCTTAGCTTCTTCGAGTCTTTTCTTCAGGGTATCCTTCAGCATCTTGTTAACTGCTTCGACTTGCCCATTCGCTTGGGGATGAACGACTGAAGAAAAGCTTTTGATAATATCATGCCGTTTGCAGAAGTTCGTGAATAGATCACTGTCAAATTGGGTGCCGTTATCCGAGACTATCTTCCTTGGTAATCCATAGCGACAAATGATGTTCTTTACTACAAAGTCAAGTACTTTCTTGGTCGTTATGGTTGCAAGTGGCTCAGCCTTGACCCATTTGGTGAAGTAGTAGACAGCAACCACTGCATACTTTACACCACATTTTCCTGTAGGCAAAGATCCGATTAGATCTATTCTCCAAACTACAAAAGGGCATGGACTCTGAATTTTCTTTAACTCGTTGGGAGCTGCTCGTGGGATTTTAGAAAATCTCTGACACTTGTCACATCTCTGCACGAACTCCATCGAGTCTTCATTCATGGTTGGCTAGAAATAGCCTTGCCTTAGGATCTTTTTTTACAGACTTTGCCCCCTAGCGTGGTCCCCGCAAAATCCTTCGTGCACCTCTTTCATCAACTCTTTGGATTTCTCCTTGGTAATACATCTGAGGAGTGGCATGGAGTATCCTCTCCAGTACAGGATTCCATCGACCAGGATGTATCTAGAAGCTTGCCGCTGAAGGGTCCTGGCCTTGTTTCTGTCTGCTGGTAACACGTCGTTTGACAGATACTCTACATATGGTGCCATCCACGTATCCGCCATCTGGATTACCAAAGTGATTTATGCTGCTTGGATGCTTGGTACTGATAATCGTTCGACTAGCACTATGTTCAGAGTATCAGCATCCTTTGCGCTCGCCAACTTTGCCAAAGCGTCTGCGTTGGAATTCTGATCGCGAGGTACTTGCTGGAGACTGCATCTATTGAACTGGGCTAAGAGATCCTTTGTTTTGTTCAGATAGGCAACCATCTTCAAACCTCGCGCCTGATACTCTCCCAGGACCTGATTCACCACCAGCTGAGAATCACTGTAGATGTCAAGCACTTTTATGTTCATATCTTTGGCTAACCGCAATCCAGCGAGTAATGCTTCATATTTGGCCTCATTTTTCGAAGCAGTGAAGTCAAAGCTAATTGCACAGTGAAATCGATGCCCTTCCAGCGTTATCAATATCACTCTTCCTCCTGCGTGGGATTCGTTGGATTAACCGTCTGTGAACAATTTCCACGAGGGTGCTTGGATTTGACACTCAGGCTCGTTGGGTTCTTCAGTCTGCTCGCCACCTGCGGGCTCTATGAATTAGGCGATGAAGTCAGCCAAGGCTTGTCCTTTTATCGCTGCTCGCGGCAAGTAAGATATGTCGAAATGCCCGAGTTTGACTGCCCACTTTAGCAATCTACTTGTAGCCTCTGGTTTTTGCAGGACTTGTCAAAGAGGCTGGTCGGTCAAGACCGTAATTGGATGAGCTTGGAAGTAAGGCCGCAACTTCCTAGAAGCCAAAAACTAAACAATAGGCTAACCTTTTGATGGGGGGATACCTTAACTCTGCTCCGATCAACCTTTTGCTTACATAATAGACAACCTTCTGCACACCTTCTTTTTCTCTTACTAGAAAAACACCAGCAGCGTAATCCGTGATTGCCAGGTAGATAAACAAAGTCTCTTTACCGACCGGCTTTGATAGGATGGGTGGTTGCGCCATATGCGCTTTTAGTGCTTGAAAGGCCTGTTCGCACTCATCTGTCCATTCAAATTTCTTATTGCCTCTGAGTAGATTGAAAAATGGGATGCACTTGTCTGTCGATTTCGAAATGAATCTACTGAGAGCAGCAATCCTCCCAGTCAGGCTTTGGACATCCTTAATCTTCACTGGCGACTTCATCTTGATCAGGGCTTTTATTTTTTGGGATTAGCTTCAATTCCTCTCAAGTTAACTATAAATCCCAAGAACGTCCCTGATCCTAATCCGAAGGAACATTTAAGGGGATTTAACTTCATCCGATATTTATTCAGGACGTTGAAGCATTCCTGCAAATCCCTTACATGCCCTTCTGCTTTCTTCGACTTAACTAGCATGTCGTCGATGTAAACCTCCATGTTTGTGCCGATCAGCTCATTGAACATGTGGTTGACGAGTCTCTAGTAAGTCGCACCGGTGTTTTTCAAACCGAAGGGCATCACCTTGTAACAGTAGAGCCCTGTATCAGTTCGAAAGCTAGTGTGATCCTCATCAGGGGGATGCATACTTATTTGATTATACCCGGAGTATGCATCCATGAATGAGAGAATCTCATGCCCTATAGTGGCATCGACTAGCTGGTCGATCCCCGGGAGTGGGAAACAGTCTTTGGGGTAGGCTTTATTTAGGTCTGTAAAATCCATGCACGTATGCCACTTGCCATTCGGCTTGGGCACTAGTACGGGATTAGAGACCCACGATGGATAAAACGCCACCTTGATGAACCCATTCTCCTTCAGCTTCTCGACTTCCTCTTTCAAGGCCTTTGATCTATCTTTGTCGAGCAGCCTTCTTTTTTGTTGCACGGGTGGAAATCTTTTGTCGATGTTTAGGACATGGCTGATGACTGTAGGATCTATCCCGACCATGTCTTTATGTGACCAGGCGAAGACCTCCTGGTTCCTCCTTAAGAATTCCACCAGCGCTTGTTTTATTATTGTCTCTAAGTTTTTACCGACTTTCATAACTCTGGTCGGATTTTCCTCATTGAGTTGGACCTCTTCAAGGTCCTCGATGGGGCCCACTTCTTCTTCAAAATCCCCAAAGCGAGGATCTAAGTCCCTATCCTCACTTTGGGCAATGCCCTATTTGGTGAGATTATCACCTGAGCGGGCCTGAACATCAGTTGCCATTTGCAACTATTTTTCAGTGGCATATCTCGATACACCCTTCTTTGCCTTGGTGATCGAGGTGTTGTAGCACTCCCTCGCTTCCCTCTGGTTTCCCAACACGCATCCTATCCCTGTGTCCATTGGGAATTTCATAGCGAGGTGCCATATAGAAGTGACGGCTCACAAATCGACCAAAATTGGCCTTCCTATCACAGCGTTGTACGCCGAAGGACAATCAACTACTATAAAAGTAGTGAGTAATTTCCTGTTAGCGGATGCAGTGCCTGCTGTGACTAGGAGTCTAATCGACCCTACTAGGGCGAGCCCTTCTCCAGAAAAACCATAAATGGTCTGGTTGCACGGCTCCAGGTCTTTCACGGACAACTTCATCCTTTCCAGCGAAGACTTGTATAGGATGTTGACCGAACTTCATGTATCGACCAACACCCTTTTCACCATCATGTTTGCGATTTGTATGTCCATGACCAGCGGATCAGAGTGTGGGAATCGCACGTGCTGGGCGTTGTCGTCAGAGAAGGTGATCAGTTCCTCCTCTATTTGAGCCTTTTTTGGTGCTCGATCCTCAACACTCATCATCTCGATGTCTTGGTCGTGGCACAGGGTTCGAGCATATCGTTCCCTTGCTTTTCCACTATCTCCAGCAAGATGTGGGCCTCCACAGATGGTGAGTAGGGTACCTTCCACGGGAGCTGGCTGTAAAGGTGGCTAGCGTTGGTGTGCAGGCGCCGACTCATTTCCACCTTGAGCCTCTCGCTGAGATCCTCCCGCGGCTCGTACATATCTCCTTAAATGTCCCTGTCTTATCAGGAACTCAATTTTGTCCTTCAGCTGGTTACACTCGTTAATGTCGTGCCCATAGTCATTATGAAAATGACAGAACTTTGTTGAATCTCTCTTGGAGATATCTTTTCTGATAGGTGCGGGTCGCTTGTAGGGCACGCTTAAGCTGGTCGCCTGGTAGACTTCAGCTCGGCTTTCAACAAGGGCAGTGTAGTTGGTGAATCTCGGTTCATACTGATTACCTTTGGGGGGCTTACTCTTGGAGGTCGAGGGTCCATTACTCACCTGCCTTCCACCATTCTTACCATTGCCATTCCCATTGCATTTGCCGTTGCCATTGGGCTTTGACCCGTTGGCAGCTTTGGCGGGCTCTTCCTTGGGCCCCTTGTCTTTTGCTGGCGATTTCCCTTCATTGACAATTGCGTCCTCGAGCTTGATGTAGCGATCAGCTCGATCTAAAAACTCTTGGGTACTTTTAACCCCATGCTTTCTGAGGCTACTCCAGAGGGGAGAATGGTGCCTAACCCTAGCAATTAGGGCCATCATCTTGCCTTCATCGCCCACAGTCTTGGCTCCAGTTGTAGCTCGCATGAAGCGCTGAACGTATTCCTTTAAGGGCTCCCCCTCTTTCTAGCGTGTTGGTTCGCCTCAGTGGGGTGCACATGACCTGCATAGAACTGTCTGTAAAACTCCTTCACGAATATCTCCCAGGATACTATACTCGCAGGAAGGAACTTAAAGAACCACTCCTGGGCGGCATCAGAAAGTTTCGCTGGGAAGATCCTGTTGCGAACATCTTCAGAGACTTTTTGAATGTCCATTTGTATCTCAAACTTGTTGACATGAGATACTGGGTCTCCATACCCGTCGAAATTTGGCAGTGTTGGCATCTTGAACTTACTAGGGTTTTCTGACACAGTAATTCGTTGTACGAAAGGGGTGCCTCTCCTCCGATCGTACTCAATGTGTGATGTTCGCCCCCGACCAGCTGCTGCACAGCCTGGTTCAGGGCATTGATTTGAGCTTGAACAACTTCTGGGATTGCTGGGGCCTCTAGTGCCGAGGGAATGTACTCATCGTGCCTTTCTCAGCGGTCGTTGAGTACATCCCTCAAATCATCGTCTCTTCGCTGTTGCTCACTAGCTCCAAGCCGACTAAAGACGTTATTCTACTTGGGCTTCCCCCAGTGTTATGACCTCCTGGTCGGTCTTCTCTAGGTGGGGGGCTCCTGCCTCCACCTCTCTCTTCGTTCCTGCGACCGACATTTCTTCTGCCTGAGTTGGCTTCATTGTAGCCATGGTCATCTCTGAATCGTGGCTGGCTATGGTGCGACCAACTATTCCCTTTATTGCCTCCTTGGGCTGGCATTTCCCTAGCGTTAGGGGGAGGCATGCGTTGGTCAGTGGGTCCCCGTGCATTGTTATGCCGTGGGGGGGCCCTAACCGCAGAGCCTATCTCTGAGTTCCTCCTGTTGGCAGAAGGACACTGCCCCTGCTAGGTGGATGCGGCTCTTCATCCCCTGGGCGTCTAGGGCTACTGGGCTGTTGCCTAGCCCTATTCTGCCTCGGGCGCGGGGGATTGCCTCAATCAGCCTAAGACGAAGGCTGTTGCTCAGGATCCCTAGGTGGGACATCATCCTGAGGCATAGGCAGCTGCTCCAGCCTCAGAGGGCTTACTGGATGGAGTGGAGGACTAGGATTGAGACCCCTTTGAGGTGGCCCGTTTGGTGGCTGGTCTGGCTAGGAGGCTGGTGCAGCCTGATTCCTAGCCAGCTGGATGGTTGCTTTAAGGGCGGCCATGGCATCACTCTGGTGACGGTCCATCTCAGCCTGCCGCTCGCTCAGCTCCTGGCGTTGGCGCTCTATCTCCCTTTGCTGCGACGCCATTATCTCGGTAACATTCTCTTAATTGGCCCTCAGATTGGCCAACTCATCTTGCAACACCCCCAGTGTCGCCTTCAAGGTCTCAGAATCCAACTCCTCCTCCTCAAACTCCAAATGAGGTTCGTCTTCAGCCACATTTGGGGGAGGAGGCTGGGATGGTGCAGCGGCAGCCTGTCTAGTCTTCTTGGTAGTTTTTTCCATCAGATTCTTTGTCAAGCTCTCAATGAAAGCACCAGAATGTTGACCCTTGTTTTGGTCAACGACATGGAGTCAAATATATGACAGGAAAATAGTACGACGCTTGAGAAAACATTCTAATGGAATGTAAAGAACACAGAGAATTATAGTGGTTCGGCCCCAGTGGTTGGTAATGACCTACGTCCACTTGATACTATTATTAATATTGAGCTTCAAAGGTGTAATCAAAGAACTAGGGTTCCTAAGTTTCACAGACCTTAGAAGGAGAAACAATACAGACGATGGATAATAGCAATACAATTCGGAGAAAGATCCAAAAATCCAAAGACCCCCCCTTGAGCTATTTCTTGTATATTTATAAGCTCAAGGAGGGTTACATGAGTCAATTACATCATATATTTCCTTAATAAACAGATATTCAGGTTATAATGAAGAGATATTCTCGGATATCATTACATCTGTACAGATTTACACATAAATAAACGAAGTATACGACTAGATTGGTCGTATATAAAACTTCAACTCTGCATATGGAAATATCTTCGGTCGATTGGCGAGTAGCATCTCTGCCACGTGTCGGCCACGTCATCAACAACTGTTTTTTGGATAAACAATTATATTTATTAATTTAACATTAAATATTACTATTTTAATTTCTACTTATTTTATAAAAAATATTAATAAAGTTTTATATTTGTAAAATTTTTATTATAATTTATACTTTATTATTTTTATAATTAATTTTTTTAAATTAATTAAAAAATATATTGTAATGTTTAATATTTCTAAAACTACTAAAATTTCAACAGCATAACAGCTATAATCTAACCTATCCCAAAATTTGAAAACTACATTAAATCTACAAAACCAGTCCCAGAACATACATATAATTGAATTCAAAGATTTATATCTCATATCAACGACATAAATCATATTACAAACATTTAATTATATTTATCTAACATAATAATCTAATTATTATTTAAATTATAATATTTACATCCACATTAAATCATATAAACATATTCACATTTTTTATACATACATTCATACACACATAAAAAATAAAATTATATCATCTAAAATCTAAAACTATAGTATGTATTTTTTTATAACATAATATTTAATTAAATCAAATTACTAAATATATTTACAATCTATCCCTAAAAAATACAAATATAATTAAATTAACAAATAAACAAATAAAACCTAAAAAATACAAAATTCAACACTGTATAAAATAACCACTTACACAATCAAAAACTTAATTTAACAATTAATCAATAATAAAAAACTTAAAAACAATACCCCAATAGTGGCTAATGTGTTATCCAACACCATTAATCAAAGTACTCTATACAAAAAAAAAACCCCCCACAAAAAATTCATAAACTCATTTATAACAAATACAAAATACACACATATATTAACCAAAAAACACAAATTAAACCATAAAATACAAAGAAAATAGGTATAGATTACCAAAATAAGGATTAAATGGCCACATAACAGTCTGGAAATTGTCAGAACGCCAGTGGGGGGTGGTTTCTGTCGTCTCCTCTAAAAGCCTTTTTTTGCAGAAAATGAAGAAGAAGGCTCAGATTGGAGGTTATATCGACAGACTCTATAGCGACGACATGTTGTCGCTATAGAGTATATGAATGTGGTCGCGGAAGCCAAACACACCATTTCACTTAACCTGTCGTCACTATAGGTAAGGAAAAAGTTCACGAATCCCTTATAGTGAAAATTTGACTTAAATTTTTTGGCGGTTCACTTTCCCACGATTTTTTTGGTCCCATTGCGATGACATGTCATCACTATTGTGTACAAAATAACTGATCAGTGGATTAAAGTGGACTCTATAGCGATGACATGTCGTCATTATAGGGAGTGAAAAATCAGAAAGCAACTCTTGGCGGTTAAGTTCCTCCCTTTCCTACAACGACGACATGTCGTCGCTCTAGAATAACATATTTCCCTCTCTTTTTTTTCCACGATGGCTCTAAAGCAACGACAAGTCGTCGCTATAGGGAGTGCAAATAGGCAACCAACTCTAGGCGGTGTAGTTCCCTGAGCATCCTACAGCGACGACAGGTAGTCGCTATAGACAAACTTATTTCCCTCTTTTTTTTCGACGAAGACCCTACAGTGACAATATGTTGTCGCCGTAGAATCAGTTCCCGCCTCATGTTCCCTCCAAATTCTTGGTACCCTACAGTGACAATGTGTCATCGCTGTAGGGTATTAAGAATTTGGAGGGCCTGGTCGTGTCGCTGTAGCTTATTTTTTCAATAAATTAAGAAAAAATAATTTTTTGTGGATTTTGCTTACATACAGTGACGATAGATGTCGTCGCTGTAGAGTTTTTTTCTTGTACCATAAGTCATCGCAGTAGGCCAAAGAACCCACTCCTCTACAACGACTACATGTTTTCGCTGTAGAGGAGTTGGTTCTTTGACCTACATCGATTACTTGTGGTCGCAGTAGATGTGCAAATCCAAAATATTTTGTGTTCTGCATTTACTCTACACCGACTACAAGTCATCGTTGTAGATGTTTTTTTTTGTTTTTAAAAAAAGTATTTTAAAAAACAATTTTTTTATTGAAAATCTAATTAAATATTAATAAAAAATATTATAAATATTTAACAGAAATTGTACTAATATGAAATAAAAATAAAAATAAACTTAGTTCAACTTAGTACAAAAGCAAATAGTATAAAAAATGTAAAAAACAAAACAAAATATTAATAAATTAAAAAAATTACATAATCAAACTAAATGTTTCCTAAATCAATCCCAAAGTCGTCATCATCTTTGCGCTGCTGTGGTTGCTAATGTGTTGGCTGCTGTGCTGGATGTTGTGGTGGCTGTTGTGGGGAAAATTGGCCCGAGAGTGGAAAGTTTGGCATCATGGATTGTGTCATATTCATGTCCAAATTCATAGGTTAAAATTGCTGGACTGGAGTGTTCGGGTTGGAAGCTTGCATAAATTATTGCATTTAAAGAAAGTTGTTGTTTTGGGTCATGATGACTAAACTGAAGTGTTGAACCATTGAATGGAAAACCTCAACTGGCACCATTGGAAGGCCAACTGTGGTTGATGTAAATGGTGATGCCTCTGTCTGCGAGGAGGCCCCTGTGGCCCCGGTGGCAAGAGAACTAGTGCCTTTCAACTTGCGTCCAGCACCTCGGTTGTGGCCATGACGTTGACCAATTAACTTCGAGATGACTTGCGCCTCATCGATAGAGTCACTTCCTACTGAAGATGAGGATTGGGATTGCGTTTGCGTCTAAACTTCTTGTTGCAAGGCCTCCTACAATTTAGAAACAACGCAGTTAATACATAATATAACTAATTAATAAACATATATACAAAACTTATAAAGTTATTTACATATGCAGCATTAGCATTCATGTTCACTCATCCACGCTTTGGATGATTGTGCATGTCATGGAACGTATCAATAATGTTGGGCAATTCATTAGTTTGAAGATTCATCTTAAGAAAACAAAATGTGACAAAATATCAATTAAATACTTCAATGTCCTACTACCCAGGGACCGTTACGGTGTGCATTTTAAACAGTGCTAAACTCGCTAATCGAGTCATTTGGCCATAATCGTGTAACTAAGTATGATTAGCAGTTTAGGGTTAAATTTTTTGGTTAAGATACAACATTTCACTAAAACGTTTAATGTATACATTGGGATCCCAAAAATATAATTTAAAGGTTAATTACAACAAAAGATTTACAGCCAGCTGACCTAAGCGGCAAAATAGGGTTTAACCCTAGTTCCTCTTTAAACCCTTGGCCGTAATGGTCGAGTAGCCGCATATGTACACATCGTCACCTAAGCTCTCCAACTCAAGGATGGTCCAGCTTTCTTTTACCTTTACCTGCACCACATAGCACCCGTGAGCCAAAGTTCAGCAAGAATACTCAATATGCTCATGAACAGTAATAACATGTTACTAAATCATAATGTGCATGCCTAGCAATAATAGCCCTATTCATGCATGCAAATAAGTTCAGATAATGATGGTGGATCCTGCCCTCTTGTATGGATGAATATCAAGTCAGTCCTAATCAGATGAGTGATTAACACTTTGAGGTTCTGATAACCATGCTGGGGCGTGTAGCCCTAATCAAATGAGTGATTTAACACTTTGAGATTCTGATAATCATGCTGGGGCATGTAGCCCTAATCAGATGAGTGACTGATGAGTAAGTCACTAACTTAAACCAAATGAGTGACTATGGAGTCACAAATTTGAATCTGATGAGTGAGTCACTAACTTAAATCAGATGAGTGATTGGTGAGTGAGTCACTAACTTAAATCAGATGAGTGACTATGGAGTCATAAACTTAAATCAGATGAGTGACTAATGGGTGAGTCACTAACTTGGGCTTAGCACCCTTGGCCATATGACGATGCAGTCACCTGGGCCTTCTGGTCCTGACTCTAAGTAACTAGCCATTAGGCTAGACAAGCGCTTTTAGTTTTCATCGAACTTGAGGTCGGCCAGACATTAATGCTCATGATGAGTCATTCAATGCTTATGTTGATTAGATCTAATCATTTTGACTTGTGTTGAACACATCAATTCCATTCTTGACTCTTAAGCCAATACCATATGGTTCGTGCCGATTTTTGACTCATAGGTCAGTGCCATGCACAAGTAAGCAATGCAACCAGGCATATATCATATGTCAAATATCCAAATGTAGGGCATTCATCATGCTTACTTAACAATCACTAGCATAATTATGATCATGCGTATTTACAGAGACTCAAGCTCTGATCAATCTCATATTCAATATTCATGTCATGCCCTAATCACATGTTTCTCATGCATCACATGCATCACATACTGGGTGCAATTTTCTTACCTCTAGTTCGAGTGAGAAATAACAAATGAACGACCCTTGATAATGATCAATCCTTTCATCCCTAGCGATCACCTAGACATAACCAAATATGAAATCCAATTAATGAAATCAACAAGAAAAGGTTCTTGACCTAAACCTCACTCCTGGGACCTCGAATCGTACTCAAACGATTAGTAGATTCGATCCCAAACCTTAGGAATTGAAAGCCCAAGCCAAAAACCCTCAAAAGTGCCCAAAATATGAATCACGAAAAGCAAGGTAGCGCTACAACTCTGCCCCTAGCGCCCCAGCGCTACAACTAGAGTTGTCTGGCCGTGAACAGCGTTGTAGCGCCCTCCCTTGGGCACTATAATGGTTGGACCAGACTGAAACAACCCTGGTTCTTCCTCCTTCAATTTCTCCATTTTCAACCTTCAAGAATTGATCCTAAACCTCATCCAAACTTCCAAATGAACCCAAATATCCACTCTACAAGTCCTAGGCATCATAACCCAATCAACCTTTGCTAAAAACCCCTATCAATTCTCAACTATCCCACTCAAAATCCCAATTGAAAACCAAATGAAAACAGAGCAGAAAACCAGAGTTTCAATGGCTAGAAACTTACCTCAAGCTCAGAGTCACACCCTCTTCAATGGTAGAACATAACCCCAGACCATCAAGGCTCAACTCCCTAGCTTGGTTCCTCAAATGGAACTTCAAAATTCAAAGAGAAAAGAAGGGAAAATGATGATCGGGAGAGGAAGAAAACAATGCTCTATTTTGGTTAGCTTCCTACAACTTCTTAACTGATATATATCCTTTAGGTCAAAAGACCAAAATGCCCCTAGGTCATTTAAAGTCCTCTTAAGGCTACCAAGGGTAAAACTGTCCTTTCCCGCCTATCTCGTGAATTATAATTAACACCCTCCAATTTTCGTTATTCCCAATATTCTCAAATGCTAATAAATCATATCCCATTACCCTTTAATTCCCGGTAATTTACTAATCCTCAAATTACCCCGAACCCCGAAATTAACCCCGTTATGACCAAATCGATAACTTGCATTCAAAGATCGTCTCATGCCGAATGGATCAAAAAAATCCACATTATGATGTAGTCTTACTCATAATTCACCAACATGCATGAAAATATACAAATATGCCCTCAACGGGCCAAATTACCAAAATACCCTTATAATGAAAAGCGGACCCTTATGCATGCATTTATCATCATATAATAATATAATTCACATAATCATTTAATAATATAATAAATCAATTATGGCCCTCCCGGCCTCCTAATCAAGGTCCTAAACCTTATTAGAAAATTTGGGTCATTACAAATACTGTAATTATTATTAAGATAAATAAAAATACTTAAAACTATATACATATTATTATTTACCTTCTTAAATAGAGCAGAAGCGTAAGAGGTTGATCTATGGAGGCTTTGATACTTCTATTTTGCTCTGTTGACAACATTTACCTTTGAGCATGCCTTGTACTTTTCAAAGGTGAAAAGGTCACACACTTCTGCCAATCCTCAATTTGCATGCCCTTCGGTGGATTCTTCGTGGCTGTCTTGATATCATCATATCTGTTATGTTCATCAAAAAAAAAATTCTATCGACCTTTTCTATCTTTGTAGCGATCTTGAAACTCCCGCACAATGCCGGTCTTTATAACTCGCCACTCAGGGAGATTTCTGGGGAGAATGAAACATTCCTTCAAAAAAAATGTCAGAATTAGAATTTTGAAATTACAAAAAACATCATATATGAATATCTTTATGAATTACCTCAATTTTAGACAATAATCATGTCTTGTGCTCCTTCGGAACACCCTGCCACGAGTCATAATATAAGGCACATGGTGCCCAATAAGGTTACCAATAAGCCTCGTGAACAATGACCCACGATCACCAACTGCTTTGTAGGTTCCCTCCTTCAGATTGAATTCTAGAGTCAACGAGCCTTTATTTTCTTGCACAAGCTCGTCTAAATGTTTGGATCGAGACTGACCTCTTCTTCTTGGGGGAGGCGTTGCATATTCTAAGTCAACAATAAAATTATATTGAATAAAATAATAGCAATTTCTCATTTTTTTAATAAAACATAGACTAATTATATTATATCAGCTGTCTCACAGGAAGTAGGTACACGTGAAGCATTTGGAGGAGGATCACTCACCATGAAAAGGAGCAATAGCAGCAGACATATCCTTATACTTTATATAATTATAACATTAAAATCAGTCATAAAATAATAGTAATAAAATGTAAACATCCACATCAAAGTTACAATAAGAATATTCAGAAGAAAGTATTATTCCTCTTCATCAACGTTGATTGCTACATCATCATCTGTACTTTCTATAATTTCATTGTCTTTCATCATCATTGATGAAATCATCATCCACATCTAGAATAGATCAAGACATTTTCGCCAATTATGCCAATGTGCCTAGGTTGAAGTCATAACCTCCAACTCTCATAATTCGACATTGAGTACAAAATTTGATGAAGTACTATCATGCACCACAACCACCTCATTATCATCATCGATACCTGGATGATCCCAGATCTTTTGATGATTAACTTGTTCTACAACCCTCCAATTTTTGTTTGTTGAATGATCTTCAAAGTAGAAAACTTGTTTTGCTTGAGTGGTGAGAATAAACTATTTGTTCTTGTACCATTCAGAATTAACCATGATACTAGTGATGTTATTCTCAATCACCTTTCGACCCTTGCTTACATCGGTGTTGAACCATTTACAGCGAGACATTACTATCGAGTAACCATGGGAATAACATAACTCTACAATCTCGTTAAGTTGGCCATAGAAAGTGAAACCATCGGTTCTTGGCATGGAAACTCTGATGTTTTGAGTATTACATCCTTTGTCACGAATATGTACCAAAAACTTCACACTGTTAACAATGCAAGTAGTGTAGGAGTATGCATTCTGATTCGACCCATTTGCTAAAGAAAATAATTCATCGATACACTCAAGTGACTCTACTTGTCGCAGAAAACACATCTATATAGTTGAACATGAAAAATAAATGCACACTCAGATGAGTATTAATCAATTGGAATTTCATTAGATGTCTAGTTTTGACCATTTACCTGCATTTTAAACCAGGTAGGGAAATCTTTTTGAAGATTTATGTTTGGATTTTCTCGAAGGCATTCACTATACAACACAAGAATGAAGGTGAGATAACAGTTGTATATGAATTTATTTTAAAAATCCATATATGTTTTGAGCTACTTACTCCATATATGGTTGGATTTTAGGGCAATTGTTAAGTACAAACCACTCACATTCTTTTCGACATAGATAGTCAAGGGATATGATTTTTTTTTGCTACTTGGACGACATTGTGATTCAAAAACAAACATCTACCTCTTAGGAATAGCAATATCCTCATTTATTTTTGACGATTAAATTTAGTCTCTACGCCTTGAAGATACTGTGAACAAAAATTCAAAGTTTCATTAGCAACATAACCCTCCGCTATAGAACCTTTAGGACGCGCCTTATTCCTGACATGATTTTTCAACTTTTTCATATATCTTTCAAACGAATACACCCACCTCCTGTAAATTGGTCCTCCAACCAGAAAAACTACTACGGGTTGTAAAGTCATTGATAGTCCATAATAGTGTTGCACACATTCTGAACCCACAATTCGTTGCGTCGTCTCTAGTTTGAACTCCTTCATCCCACAACATTTTTAATTCCTCTACCACGGACCTCAAAAAGACATACATGTCCTTCCCAGGTGATTTTGGACCGGGATTCAACAAGGTCAGCATGAATGATGACTCTTTCATGCATAACCAATGAGGCATATTGTATGTGCAGAATATTATTGGCCACATGCTGTAAGACAGACTCATGTTACCAAATGGATTACAACCATCAGCAGCTAAACCCAATCGAACGTTTTTGGATTCTTTGGAAAAATCCAGATATCTGGAATCAAATTGTATCCAAGCACCCCCATCAACAGGATGATGCATCACACCATCTTCCTTCAATCATCTCGTACTATCACAAGTCATATCCTTTGCTTTATGCCTTGAGCCATAAAGGCGCTTGAGCCTAGGAGTCAAAGGAAAGTACCACAACACTTTCTGGGCGAATATTTTTCCATTTGTGTATTATTCAACCCATCTGCTCTCACCACATATAGGACAACTCTGTTTTTGGGAATGCTCCTTCTAGAGCAAACAACAGTCGTCCTTGCAAGCATGAATTGATTGATAACCTAACCATAACTTCCTCATCTTTTTCTTAGATTCACAGTATGAAGCCAAATCTTATTCTCCTTTAGGAATGAAAATTTCAAAAACTTCGAAAGTTCATCAAATGACCTATTTTTCCATTTATTCATTACGTTCATGTGCAACATCTTCACCAAGAAGTTCAAGCAAGACAACCAAGTACAACCAGGGTATAACTCAGCTTCAACCTCTTGAAACATGTCATCAAATTGATTCTCCGCACTATTCCCACCACGATCTGAAATTCCTTCATTTATGCCTTCTTTGTTAGTGTCTTGTTCATCAATAACATCATTGATGATGTCAATCATCATCTCATCTGTCACTGGAGCCCCGTTGTCCACTATTGGAGGAATATCAACTTCACCATGGTAATTCCACTTTACATATTGCTGCAGAAACCCATATATGTGTATGTGAGCCTCCACCACATCCAGTTTTTGATTCAGCATATTCACACACTAATTGCATGGGCACCTCATGTAACGTCCCAATTTCCCTAATAAGGCTTAATGCCTTGATTAGGGGGGCAGGAGGGCAATAATTGATTTTAATGCATTATTATGTGATGATATGCATGATTATATGAATTATGGGAGTTATATTATTATATGACTGAATTTGCATGCATGTGGGCCCGTTGAGGGCATATTTGTATATTTGTGTGTATGTTAATTTAGACCACATTATTGTGCGGATATATTTGAGTTATTCGGCACGAGGCGATCCTAGGGAGCAAGTTAGCAAATTAGTCATAACGGGGTCAAATACCCGGCTCGGGGTGAGCTTAGGGGTAATTTGGTAATTTAGTTCATTATCGGGATTGATCGGGTAATGAGAAATTATTTGGTAATTATTTGAGGATATTGGAAGTAACGAAAATTATAAGGCGTTAATTATGATTAACGAGATATGTGACAAAAGACACATTTGCCCGTGGGGCATAAGAAGGCAAAGTTAAGGGCAATGGGCATTTTGGACTTTTTACGTCCAAGTAGTGACTTAGTCACTGGTTTCTTCAGCTGAAAGAAATCCCAAAAACAGAGCACATTGAAATACTCTTTCTCTTTCTCTCTCTCTCTCTCTCTCTCTATCTCTTTCTAAGAATGGTGTGGGAATTTTGAGGAAACTAAGTGAATTCAAAGCTTGGAATTGGAGGCATAGGTCTAGAGACTGCTTTGCTGCAGCATGAAGGATAAAAATAACAATTGAGGTAAGCTACAAAACCCTATTTAGATTGATTTCTGTTTTGGTTTTCGGGGTGTTCTTGAGCTTGTAGTTTAATGTAGTGAATTGGAGATTTGTGGTGGGTTTAATGGAACTTAAGGTTGGATTTTTTTGCTGGTATTATGTTGATGTTATTCTGGGATTGAATTTTTGTTTTTGGGAATAATTTGGGGTGATTTTTGGTAAGATTTGGCTGAGGAAAAATAGGGGAAATCTGGGTTTGTGGGGTCGCACTGCGACCTTGTTCTTGGGACGTGGTGACCCGTCTGAACCTAGGGCCCATGAGATTCTGTTTGGCGGAGGTTTGCTGCGACCCTCAGGGCCAAGTCGCGATGCGTGTCCCTGGGACAGAGGCAGGGAGAGTCCTCGGATTTGAGGTGCGTTGCAACCCATAAAGGGGCACCGCGGCGCGTATAGGCAGTGTAACATCCTAAATTTCCTAATAAGACTTAGTGCCTTGATTAGGGGTCCAGGATGACAAACTATGAAAAGTTATGTGTTTATATGATATATACGTGTATCGTTGCATGATTACGTAAGTTATATTATAATATCACTTGATAGGCATGTTTAAGTGTATTATACATGCATGTGGGCCCGTTTCTTATCATAAGGGTAATTTTTGTAATTTGGCATGTTACGGGTATGCGAAGCCCTCACTGCTTCGAGGTTCACGTACATATGTGCCTTGCGCACTTGGTTATTTTGGGGGTTTGGACATGCGGACCTTGCTATGCAAGATCCCTTTCTTCCATGGCCTTGCACCTTCATCGAGAGATGCTTTAAGGGAAATTATCCCATATTGACAATAGCTAAACAAAGTTTAAAACTTTCACTTCAAATTCACCAACCAATCTATTCTTCTATGTTCTGGCATTTAGAAATAATGCTTTGGATACCTCGTTCTCAAAATTTTCAATAGTTTTTGCGTATACTTTTCCACTAATTCCATCAATTTTGATTTAGAGCATGAACACTCTCATCCAATAAGTAATGTGATGCATATGTTGTGTTTGATATCTCTATCAGTTTCGTCTTTAGCCTTGCAGTTCCAATATATGTCTAAATTGGCTTAAGAATTTCTTTAGATGCAGTAAGGTTCTGTATATGGCTTAGTAGTGGAGAAGAGTACGGGGTTGGACGAAAATAATTTCTTACTAAAGCTACCTTTCCTTTGGAAAATGACATAAATAGTGCAGAAATCAAGTGCCACTTTCGATATAATGCTTGGAAGACTTGATCCCTTGTTTGCCGCAAATATATGGTAGACTTTTAATGTCTCACAAATAAACATAAAACCCCATTTTTGTTGTAGTGTACATTCGCTACTAAAAATAATTTTTTTTGTAATGAATGTATTTATAATGTTTGTTATTCTTTAATATAATTATTAAATATTTCGACTACTATATTTTGTAATTGATTTTACATGTATATTTCATTAAACATTTATAAGATTCCATTAAAGTTGATAGAAAAAAATTAAAAAGTTGTTAAAAAATAAAAACACACTTTATATATATATATATATTATCGACCACATTCACACACTTAATCTAAAAAAAATTAAAACTACCTAATTTATATGTTTACTTTTTGAGAATTGCTAAGGGGCATCATTGGTGTCCAACACCATAAGGAAAGGGGCATAGTGTTATTGGTGCAATCCAATATCGGGTCCCACACATTTGAATTTAATAAATATTATGGGGTATCACTAACCAACCATATGATGACACTTCAAGTGGTGTTGGAAACCTTAAGGTGTCAAATAGCAACACTATTACTTTTTAGTTGGCTGTTGATGGTGTGAGTTTCTTGAGCTTGAAGTGGCAGTGTAATACTATAGTTTTAGGGACTAGCGATGTAATACTGTAGTTTTGTGGAGTTGTGGCTAGTTTTTTGTGATAAATAGGTCGTTGACTAGTGGTCGTCGAACAAGTTGCGGAAGGGTGGCCTTCCAAGGTGTTCCTTCAGCTTGGTGAAGGCATCCTGGCATTCGTCATCCCAAGCGAACTTTTTGTTCCCTTTTAGGATGTTGAAAAAAGGGAGGCATTTGTCAGTCGACCTGGAGATGAATCTATTGAGGGCTGCCATTCTCCCCGTCACGCACTGCACCTCCTTTTTGCTCCATGGTGGGCTCATTTCCAACAAGGCCTTGATTTTTTAAGGATTAGCCTCAATACCTCAGGAATTTTCCTGACGAAACTCCGAAGGTGCATTTGAGTGGGTTCAACTTCATTCTATACTTGCGAAGGGTGTTGAACATCTCCATGAGGTCCCTAGTGAGCTCCTCTGCATTTTTTGTCTTCACCAGCATATCGTCCACGTACACTTCCATGTTCCTTCCTATTTGATTTGCAAACATTTTGTTCACCAACCTCTGGTAAGTGGCACCAACGTTTTTTAAACTGAAGGGCATCACTTTATAGCAGTACAACCCCTTGTTCGCTATGAATGAAGTGTGCTCCTCGTCAGCAGGGTTCATGGGTATTTGGTTATACCTTGAATATGCGTCCATGAAGCTAAGTAGCTCATGCCCCATTGTGGCGTCTACCAACTGGTCTATCCTAGGAAGTGGGAAGCTGTCCTTATGGCAGGCCTTGTTGAGGCTGGTGAAATCCACACAAGTCCTCCATTTTCCGTTGGGCTTTGGGACCAGCACTGGGTTCAACACCCATAGTGGGTAAAATGCCTCTCGAATGAACCCGTTTGCCTTCAGCTTGTCAACCTCCTCTTTCAGGGCCGCGTATCTCTCTAGGTCTAGTGCTCTCCTTTTCTGCCTCACCGGCCTTGCTTTCGGGTCGATGTTCAGGTGGTGGCACATGACCGTTGGGTCTATCCCTACCAAATCCTCGTGACTCCAGGCGAATACATCGAGGTTGGCTTTTAAGAACTCTACTAGTTTCTCCTTCATGTCATTGGCAAGGTTTTTTTCCTACTTTCAACTTCCTCAATGACTCATTCATGACCGTTATTTCCTCCAATTCCTCTACCGGTTCAGCTCTGGGCTCTTCTATGACTCATGGGTCCAACTCGCTTAGGTTTGCGCCTTCATGCACAACCATCGCCATAGGTGCTGTCGGCTATGTGGCTGTGCGGAGGGATGTGTTATAGCATTCCCTCGCTTCCTTCTACTCTCCTTTCATGCATGCTATTCCCCCGGGAGTTGGGAATTTCATAGCTAAATGGTATACAGAAGTTATCGCCTTCAATTCTCTTAGGGAAGGTCTCCCTAACCGCGTTGACGGCTGAGGCGCAATCTACCACAACGAAGTTTGCCATTATGGTGGTTTGTCTGGGCTGCTCTCCCATTGTATGGGCTAACTCGATTGCCCCTAGGGGCTGTATCGAATCTCCCGTAAATCCATACAAAGACGTACTGCAAGGGTTTAGGTGACAGAGGCTTAGTCCCATCTTCTCCAGCACTGGGCGAGACAAGATGTCCACAAAGCTTCCGTTATCCACCAAGACTCAATGCACCCTCATGTTAGCAAGCTGGACAGTCAACACTAGGGGGTCATTGTAGGGGAAGTGTACACCTCGAGCGTCTTCTTCGGTGAAAGTTATTGAGTCATTTTCACCCTTGAAACTCTTCGGGGGGCGCTGCTCCAGACTCAGGACGCACGGTGGTGGACTTCGCCTAGCCTCCCTGGCATATCTATCTCATCCCTTCCTTGATTCGCTCCCGAATCCTGGTCCTCCAAATATGGTCCTGACCTCTCCTTGCACTTCTGGGGCTACTTCTCGCGCCCGCGGCGATGATGCTCCTTCCTCTGGCCTATGGTTCTCCTTGCGCACATATCTTCCCAAATGCCCCTTGCGGATGAGCTCCTCAATTTCCACCTTCAAATGGTTGCATTCCGCAGTTGTGTGGCCTATATCTTTGTGATACTGGCAATACTTGCTGGGGTCTCTTTTAGACCGGTCTTTTTTCATTGGCGGGGGCCTTCTGAAAGGGACCTAATTTTTGTTCGTAATGAAAATATGCTCTCTCGCATGGGTGAGGTCAGTATAATAGGTGTAGGGGCCTTGTCTGCGCTCGTCAGAGTGCTGATGCTTCTGGGGTCGATCATCCCTTGCCCCTCATAGACCCTCTTTTTCTTGGCATTGCCTTGGTTCTCCCGGATTGAGGGCTTTGGTGAATTTTGGTCTTTTCCGGCCTTGAGGCTCTCGTGACCATCTTCCACGCGAATATACTTTTGCGCCCGCTCGTAGAAATCATCCAAGTCCGTGACATCCCTCTTGAGCATGTTATCCCATAATTTGCTTCTTGGGCGCACTCCAGCTGTGATGGCCATTTTCAGCTCTCGGCGGGTCAGGCTCCCTACTTTAGCTGCCTCCATATTGAACCTGTGAATGTAGCTCTTTAGACTCTCGTTTTCTCCTTGCTTCACATTAGCGAGGCTGGTGTTTGGCATCGTGTAATCCCGCACGACATGGTGCTGCTGGAGGAATTCATCAGAAAACTATTGCCAGGATCTGATGGACCCTGGTCTAAGTCTTTTGAACCATTTGTACGCAGGTCCTTTCAATGTGACAGCGAAGGAGTGACATCTGACCCTGTTACTAATTCCCCTCAGTTTCATTAGATCGTTAAATGCGTCCAGATGGTATTTTGGATCTGTGCTTCCTTCGTAAGGGGTCATATGGGGCTCCTTAAAGTTGGCTGGGAGCCGGATGGCTTGGATCTCCTTGATGAAGGGTGACTCATGATCAAACTCTTCCTCAAAGGCTTGACCTTCGGAGGCGGTGATGATTTTGCTTCGTAGGCTCCGCATTTCTGTGTCCAGGTCCTGCCTCCTCTTGCTTAGGGAGTCTCTCAAAGCAGACGGGTTAGGATCCCCCTTTCCTTTGCCTTCTCGGGGTGCCATAGGGGGTGTGGTCCTTTTACCCGCCCTCTTTTTGTTGAGCTCTTCTCATAAATCAGAGGGTGCTCTCTTTGAGGTGACATCGTCATCATTACGAGGGGCAGCATTGGTCTTCGACTTTGGATTTTGAGGCTATTTCGGTGGTCCGGGATGTTCGCGCTACTTCGTTCGGGGGGTGTTACTAGTGGAGAGTCGAGTCTTTCCGTCATCTACTAGGGCAGTGGTTTCTACCCCCCTTTGGTCTCTCTCTTTCCGCTTAGGGAGTGTCACATTTGATCTCCTTTGCAACAGCCCATTTAGCACCTCTTGCATGTTTTCTAGGGTGGTTTCTAACCTCTGATTCTTGCGGTGAAGTTCTCGTATCTCGTCTTCATAGAATTGAGACTTCGAGCTTGAGCTGACGAAGTGGACCCGAGGGTGCTTGTCAGCCCGGCGCTTCGATGGGCCTGGATCCTGTCAACCGGGGTTTGGCACCTGCGGCGGCCTTGGAGGCAGGAACTCATCGGCACTCTTTTCTGGGGCAGCCGCCGACCTTGGCCGATCCTCCCCAGGTGGGACTGTCGGGGATGAGGCCTCCCTTTCGTCTCCGGGCATCTCAGGCTCCCTTGGGGCCTCCATATTTGCAGGTGGAGGAGGATCCCTCATGGACGCTTTTAGCTGATCTCCGTCAAGGTGGACTCCCACCTCCCGTGGCTCTCTCAACCGTTTCAATTGTCGCGACATTTTTTCTTATCGGAATTGACGGAAGAACGGTGACTTGCAATCTATCCTTCCCTCAAACGGCGCCAAACTGTTGACGATGAGAACTCGTCAACCAAGTCAAGTTAGAAAAATAGAAATGTAGAGATTATCAAAAGAAAAACTTCAAAGATCTAATTGGAAACTCAAAGAACACTTGTATAAAAAATGGTGAACTGAATTTGTATTCCTTATGGTGTAGTGCTACAGTGTATTTTCCAACCCCCATCAATGTTGAAGAAGGGTTCCCTTTATAGTAGGCTCTAATGACCCTTGATACAGTGTGGTCCAGATGGTACACAGTACATTCTCAAGAGAGTGGTGTTGGGAGAGTGGTGGTCGGCTCTGGTGTATGTCAGAGGCGTGGAGGTAGTGCTACCATTCCTCGTACTACCCCTTACCGCCACTACTTGACGGGTACAGGTGTCAGGTCTGTGCCTTGATCCTTGCAGGCATGTATGTACCTATTTAGAGGTACCTTGTTCGTATTTCTTGTCTCTTGTGGGCCACCTTGAACGACATATCTGGTTGGCCTTCTTGTAAGTGGTCCCAATTGGCTAACTGAAGAGAGTGCATTTTGTTGGTGGCCCCAACCTCACCAAGTGATGTAGGGCCTTTTCAAGGAGGTGGGTATAGCATGCTATAAGGCTAGTGAGGTCTCGCAAGGACGTGGGGAGGTCCTGGCACCGTGTGCACCCGCGAGGCGTGGGGTGTCATATACACCTTCGAAGCAACATGGGTACGAGGGGCGAGGCTGTGGGAGCACCTACGCAAGATGGCTCTTGGGCGAGGCCCTTTGGAGCGAGGCCTTTATGCATGCGAGATGGCTCCTAGGCGAGGCCCTTTGGAGAGATGCCTTTATGCATGCAAGATGGCTCTTGGGCGAGGCCATTATGCACGCGAGACGGCTCCTGGGCGAGGCCCTTATGCATGTGAGATGGCTCTTGGGCGAGGCCCTTTGGACCAAGGCCTTTATGCATGCGATATGGCTCCTGGGAGAGGCCCTTTGGAGCGAGGCCATGCGCATGCGAATCCCAGGTGGTGTCGCGAGGCCTAGCGCACGCGGATCCCAGGTGGTGTCGCGAGGTCCAGCGCGCGCGGATCCCAGGTGGTGTTGCGAGGCCCAGCGCGCGCAGATCCCAGGCGGCGTTGCAAGGCCCAGCACGTGCAGATTTCAAGTGGTGTTGCAAGGCCCAGCGCATGCGGATCCCAGGTGGGATCGCGAGGCCTAGCGCGCGCGGATCCCAGGTGGTGTTGCGAGGCCCAGCGCGCGCAGATCCCAGGTGGCGTCGCGAGGGGCTCTTTGCGAGGCGTGGCCTCGCTGGGTGCATGGGTGCCTGACACGCCGAGAGGTTCCTTCGAGGTGCACGGGTGCTGGGCATGCCGAGAATAGCCTCATGTGCCTCCTTGTGAGAAGATGATGCCCCATGGGTTTTGTGGCAGAAGTATGTATTTAGGCATTTGGGGGATCTTGGCATGTGCTTTGGGTCTTTTACAAGCATGGAGTTTTGAGCATGTACAGTATTAAAAATTATAAATATAGTGTTGTGTCTTATTATTGCCATAAAAGTTTTCTCTATACTAAACAATGGAAATTTATATAAAATCCATGGTATTAACTACTAGTTAGTTAGTACGTAATTGGTTCGATTAGCGAGCAATTACTTGAGTAGATATAGTTGTTCTGTTACGAGTATTGTTAGTTGCAAGGGTAAGATAGTTACTTTTACTTACTTTCTGTTATGTTCTGTATAAACAACTAGCGTTGTAACTAAAATTCAAAAATTCAACAAATAAAGCTTTCACTCGATTTCTCTTTGTTGATAGACGTTTTTCATCAACTAAAAGCAAGTACAATTTAGCAAATATGATTCAAAAAGAAAATAAGAACATAGATTTTTACGTGATTTAACAGTTAAAATCTACCTACATCTACGAGTAACTTTTATTGAGGTCCGTGTTCAAGCTTTTTTTAGAGCAATTTCGCAAAGACTTTCTCAATATAAAAATAGCGTGTCTCTACAAATAACTATTTATAGAGGCTTGGTTACAAGAATCATCCCTTAATCTTAGGGATATTGCGTTACCCATATCAAGTTTTATTTTGGACAACTAATCCCGTAGACTAAATACAATCAACCACATTTATTGTAAATAAATATCCCTAAACAATAGGGTTAATTATACGATTTGAACTAAATCCCTTGATTATAGGGATTTCCTAATAATATCTCCGTGTATTATTCTAACTCATCTTCAATGTTGAATACTGCTCCAATGCGCTTTCGAGATCACATGTAGCTTCGAGCTCGTCATTCCAGTTGTTGTTATTGCTTGCTTGATTTTTTGAACTCATCTTTTGGAGGAGACATTCGTTGCCTTGGAGCCTGCAACTCATGCTCGAGTGCAAATGACATAGCTTCAGAACTTTGCTTATACTTGTACAAGTATAACATTAACACTTATTAAATACGAGCTTACACCTTACAAGCCTACATTGTTTATTTATTTTCGAAATTTAGGTGCTCTCTTATTTTATCTTCAATACTTACTTGTATTAGTAATTAATCGAGTAAAAATGGATTATTGTTGAATTCAGAGCTTAGTGGCCAGGGTGATCATGAGGTGATCTGCTAATAAGATTGAGAGGTCTCGAAGATATTATTTCATTTATCTCGGAGTAAATGAAATGAATGATTTATTTTATTACGATTTGATCCCAAGAAATAAACAACATAAAAAAAATATAATAGAATTAATACATATTTTGATACAAAAGAGAGTACACAATCGCGTGTTAATAAGTTAATTTTGCTCTCTACAAAACAAGCATCATTGACATCAGAAAAACAAGAATTTAAGTCCGAGAACTTATCTATATTTTTATATAAACTACAAACCGAGAACTCATCTATATCAAAAGTACTTTAATCCAAAGTATATATATGAAAAACGTCAAATTATAAACATCATTGGATATAGAAGCTAGCTAGATAGATCATCTCATCTTGATTATAATTTTCATCACATAGCTCTGGAAATGTAACTATCATCTTGATCCGATGATAATTTTCTTCCACTAACAACAATCGGAGAAAACAGATGATCTCCTGCATGATGATCATCATGATGATTGAGGTCCTCAATCTTCTCAAAAGCCTCGTTCAAATCCAGTCTCCTTTCCAGATCCTCCTCACAACAACTCACACCGATCTTCAAGAGCTTCAGCAGCTCAGCCTTGCTGTTCTTGACACCTCCCATCTCCTCATCAAACACCTGGCTCGTTCTCTTCTCCTTGATCATCTGGTTCACCCAGCTCGCCAGGTCGGCATCGGGGTCGTACCTCTGCGTTAGATAGTTCTCCGGGAACTTTCCTGTTAGGATTTCAAGGATTAGAATTCCCAGGCTCCACACGTCGGTCTTCTTGGTGATGCGCCGCATCTTGGCGTACTCCGGTGACTTGTAGGCCATCATGAGGTACTCGGCGTGGTCGAGGTTTATGGCCGGGAGTAGGCCATAGTCTGTCATTAATGGCTCAAAGTTCTCGCCAAGGACCACGTTCGAGGACTTGAGATGGCCGTGAGGAACCACCAGACTTGGTAGGGTTTTGTAGAGGTATGTCAACCCTTTGGCTATGCCTTTTATGATTTTCAGCCTCGTCGGCCAATCAAGTGCTGATTGGTTCGAATTACGATGATTTCCTATACATATTTATGTAACATATGATGTTTGTCAAAACTGTTACATTGTTAGTATCATATAATTAGCATAATATTAATTGATTGGTATATACTTAAACATGTCTAGAGCTATTAATGAACTTACCATGAAGGTGAAAAGCCAAGCTCCCATTCTCCACAAAGTCATAAACCAAGAGCTTCTCTTCTTTTCTATAGTAATAAGCCACGAGAGGGAGCAAGTTTGGATGAACCAACCTCCCTAGCCTCCTCATGTGCTCATGAAAATCTTCTCTTCCTAAACTGTTCATTTGCTTATACCTTTTCACAACCATGGCGTCACAGTGAATGGTGGCCTTGTACGAAGCTCCAAACGTTCCGCTCCCCAATATCTCAGCCGACGCTTTGAGCAAATCAGGCAAATCAAATCTCTCCCTGTCATCCTTTAAAAATGTCAATTTCCCTTCCCCGGCCATTACCGTCCTTTTGGTGGCGCTGTTCGCATTGGCCACTGCGGCAGCCACCAACTTTGGATCCTGTTGGTTGTTCTCTAGGGATCGCATAATAACTGAGTTGTGGTGACGATGAGATATGTTCATTGTTGAGCTAGTCCTATCTAGCAGCGGCGATGGTCTTTTTCGATTCGAACAAGCTATGATGATTGCGGAGATAAAGATAACCAATATGAGGATTATGATGAGTATAATTAGCACGAATTTTAGAAGGTGTGAATTCTTTTTGTAGATGTCAGTGTGAGGCGGGGACAAAGTAACGTTATCAGTAGCCATGGTCAGTGATGGGGCCATGCATGATTCAAGAGGAGGTCCACATAGATTTTTATTACCTGCAAACATAACTTTTATTTAGGAAATTCTTTTCAAAATATTTATATATCCCAAAAGATGTTGTTTGCTTTGGACAGAATTCTACTTTGGGTAGATTTTCAATCAATCTAAACCTATGTACATAAAAACCAAACAGAAAATACAATCTAAGACTGAGTACATGAAACTTTTGAAGCATAAAATGTATATTAAGCATTTTGTTCTAGAATGAATATATTGAGCATATTAGAAAGAAAGGTTGTAATTAATTGAAGGACTTAAACTATGTAATGTAGGATTCGTAATTGACATATAAATATTGATGCAATACATATTGTATAAATATTATTACCTAAAAAGTCAGTAGGATCCATCTTGCTGAGGCTTTCGGGAATATGACCTTCCAAATCATTATTAGACAAATTAATAGTCTTCAAGGTGGGCTGAGTAAAATTTGGAATTAGGCCATTAAACTTGTTACCATCAAGCCTCAACACAACAAGTTTAGGCAAAGCCGCAAGCGACGAAGGAATCTTCCCTTGAAACTCATTGTTGGATAACATAACCTTCTTGAGGAACCGCAGACCAACGAACACGTCGTCCGGAATCTCGCCCGAGAAATGATTGTACGACAAGTAAACCGATCTCAAAGTGCTTAGCCGCTTTAGGTCGGGGATTGGCCCGGCCAGCGTGTTGTTCATGAAGCTAAGTGTCCGAAAATGCGGCAACGACACCAGCAAGTCCACGTCCGCCACCCCTTTTAGACCCATGTTCTCGAGCTGCAGCCCACGGACCTTGCCGTCGAAGCAAAGGACGCCTATCCAATTGGCCCTATGTCCGTTGCATGGTGTGCTCTTGTTCGGGTCCCAGTTGGCCAAAGATTTGCTGTTGGATAACGAGTTCTTGAACCGCATTAAGGCGTCTATGGCGTCCGGCGAACCGGAGGCCATCGACTGAAGCGAGGACATGATTGTACATGATGAGATGAGGAGGATGGCAAGGAAGAACGTTTGTGGGGTTGGTGCGCGCAGAAGCCTGGCCACGCGCACGCCCATTAGCTATATGTGTATATAGCTAATGAAACAGCACGCGCAAATGTATTAATGCCAAACGATTTTGAATACTTCTTGTGGTTTTGATTGATCGTTGGAGGACTGAGTTTCTTGGTTTTCAATGTATGTATGTGTTTGGTGAATTAATCTTTCTCTCTCTCTCTCTCTCTCTCTCTCTTTTGGTTTGATATTTTTCTTTATCTTTCCTTTTTTGGGTGAAGAACAAGAAAAAATGGTTTGGATGGTGAATAAATGAGGTAGAAGAATCAAAGAATAAAATGAAATTAGTAAAGTTGACAACATGTTTTGCTTAGTTTGCATTACAGATGCATGGAGAGGTTTATTTTTTTTTAATTTTTTTAATTATTATTATTTGGCAATATTTTTAAGAGGTGGAGATGTTTGCGGAAGAGATGTAAGGGCTGCCATTAAATTGAAGAGCTGTTTGTCGATGCTGGAAGTATAAGATTTAGGATTCATAATTTCCATTTATAGCAATAACTTTTTTTTATTTAACAATTAGGATCTATGCTAAATTCTTTGCTTCTATTAGGTTAAGATTACAAAAAAATAATTATTTTTATTAATTTGCAAAATTATATTTATGATTTGTACATTGTATTTACGGTGAGCTATAGTACATTTGATTATTGTTTCATCTACGAGGAACCCAATGTAACATCCAAATTATTTTTAAAACATAAAACATGTTTAATACATAATTATACAGTACTTGGTGAAAATCCCATACTTAAATATCCATAAAAATAAACTTTTCAAAAACATGTAAAAATTACTTTTCTTTCAACTTTACAGACTTAAAATAGTCTTAGAGTGGCCATTTTTTTTTTCAAACACTCGCATTCTCCCACGATCAGGCCATATGTACACCATACAAAGCAGACGTCGCCACTCGCTGCTCAACTTTTTCTTTATTTTTACCTACAACATGAAAACACTTGATAAGCGATAGCGCTTGGTAAGTCAATCTTACACGCAATCATATCTAACTATTAAGTATAACCTTATAAGTGAAGCTTTTCATAACTATAGTCCTAGGAATCAAATACAAATAATCAAGCTACTTATTTTAAAACTCCTAACCAGATAAAATATTTACAACTACTTTATCCCTTAGTTACAAACAACTTGGGATCCATGTCAACTATCCATATTGAATCATTAAACTACACATAATAAAAAGAGTCACTGACTCTTATAATTCATGTTTTCACAATAATACATAATGAAGTAATAGAATAATTATTCATACATACTGTTGGGCCCAAAATGTTCGGTCCGAAAACACTTGCCTCATTTATCAAATATTCAAAACGGAGCGTTTATACAAAGGGATGATCCGAAGGCAGAAGCTGTAGGTCAGAGGCAATCTGCGCCTCTGACCTCTGAGCGAGACATTTTAAAAGTTGGTATTTTTGGAGGGAAATTTAGTTATTCTCCTTCCTTATTTTCAGGGTCCACTTGAACCAACTAACTGTTTTGTATATTTCATCCTATAAATATGAGATTTTGAGAGGAGAAAAGGGATCGAATTTTGAACTGACTTAAGCATCGGAGTGTCTTTCTTGCAGGAAATCCCGATGAGTCAAAGGCAGATTTCATCACCGGAGAAGAAGCAAGTCGCCAAACGTTGTCGGGTCTTTACTTCCATATATAGAAAGACAAATTGTTGCCCCAACATAAACATATCGGCCTTAGCAACGTCGTCGAATCAAGACATCAAGATCCACTGCGAACCCAGAAGTTATGCCACCCAAAGGCAACGGAGTTTCGGGCCCAGTTGCACAAAGCATCCCTCCGATGGACATGAGCGACCAGATCGAAAGAATGTGTCGTCTATTGGAGGCAAGCCAGCAGCGGTCCGACGAGGCAATCAAGACATTAACCGAAGCCCAAGCTAGGCTCGAAGTAGAGATTGTTGAGCTGCGCAGGTCCGCTGACACAACTCGCAACACCCAAGCCCACGAGAATCTTGATTCTAACAGATCTGACGCTCTAGTCGACCGCGTTAATTCCCCACCTCACAACATGAACCCAGGTAACGGGCAATCCCAAGCCATCCCCCCATCCTCTGGAACCGACGGGCGACAAGCCCCAACTTCTGGCACGCATGGGCGGGCCGAAGCAGAGCCCATTGGACCCGCTCAGCCAACAACCAAAGTCCGACCTCAACGCACCATACCTCAAGTCGCACACGATTCTCCCTCTGAAGGTCGCGTTCCCTCGATCTGTTTCTTGGACAGTTGGAAAGAAGACATGATGAGGGAAATGATGCAGAAGTTCTCAGATGGGCGATCCACCTACGCCACCGAACATTTGGATCTTGTATCAAGAACCACCGAAAAATCACCTTTCTCGGAATGGATCCTGAATGAGCCAAAGCCTCGGGACTTCGTCATCCCTTCCCTGCCTGCATTCAATGGAAAGGGAGACCCGCTAAACCACCTATTTCAATTTCAACTTCAACAAAAAATGGCATTAGAAGCTAATAACGCAGCCATACAATGTAAAGTCTTTTCCACGACTTTCTCCGGGCCGGCTCTGTTATGGTTCCGACAATTAAATGCCGGATCACTCAACAGCTTTAGTGATCTCCGACGATCCTTCTTACAGCAGTATAGCGCGAACCGAGAGGCTCCCAGAACAATGGCCGATCTCTATCGAATTGAACAAGGGGAGAGTGAACATCCAAAGGCATACTTACAGCATTTCATTGACCTCGTGCATCAAATCCACGACGTCGACCCACTCACCGGAGCAAATCTCTTCGTCAAAAGCTTGCAGGTGGGGTCACTCTTGCATGAGAATCTCACTATGACACCACCATACGACATGGCAGACGTGCAGACTCGAGCCAAAGGCGTCTTCAGGGTATTAGAATTTCGAGAGCGCGCACAGAAGAAGACTGCACTCATCTCTGCTCCCCCAGCAAATAATCCTCCACCACCTGCCAGGGATGACAAGAGGAAGCGGAACCAAACAGATCATACGAAGGAAGGAAAAAGGCCAAGACAGGATCGACAGCCATCGCGGTACCCATCCTTCGAATACACCGTCCCGCAAGAAGTCATTTATGAAGAAAATAAAGACAGGCCTATCTGGCGAGAGCCCTACAAGATTAACACTCCATCTGACAGAAGGGATAAAAGCATATACTGTCTCTTCCACAAAGATCACGGTCATACGATCGCTGAATGCCATAATCTGAACAATCAGATCCAAGCCCTCATGAGGAGTGGGCGGCTTACCCAATACATCAAGGAGACAGGCAGACCAGGCGCCTCGCGGCAGAACACAGCTTCTGCCCCCACTCCGCAGGCGTCAGACCCCGTACACACAGCCTCTGACAGCACCCTGGAGCCTCTTAAACAAGTCCCTATGATCCACGGGATCATAGAACCCACCGATAATCAAGAGCACGCGACTAAAATCCATAAGAGGATGGAAGAACGAATGAAGCGATATAAATCATTAGGCCACGTGGTCAATCTCGTCACTTCAGAAGAAAGAAGCTACCCAGCCTCTGCTATCACCTTCACTGACGAAGACCTGAAGGGCGTCCACCTGCCTCATGACAATCCACTCGTCATTTCCTTACAAGTTGACCACTGCCAGCTGGGCAGAGTTCTGATCGATGGGGGCAGTGGGGTCGACATCCTCTTCTGGGAAGCCTTCCTGAAAATGGGACTGGAGGAGAATCAGATCCGACCCTCCACCATGCTCATTTTGGGATTCAATAGCCACAGAGTCTATCCGAAGGGCGTCGTTCGATTAACTGTGGTAGCTGCAGAACGCGCCCTGCCAGTAGACTTCCTCCTTATAGACTCCACCACGGCTACAACGCCATCATGGGGAGAGGATGGATCCACCGGATGCAGGGGGTAGTATCCACTCTACATCAGGTGATGCGGTGTCAATCACTCAATGGCCGATACACCGTCGACATCAAAGGCTGCCAGAAGCAGGCCAAAAAGTTCTTCCTTACCTTAAAAGAAATAACTAGCTCTGCCTCTGCCTCCCATGAAGACTCTCCTGAAAAATAGCAATTACAGCAGTACCTACCAGTGTGCCTAAAAGGAATCAATCTAGAAGAAGACCAAGAAAAACCCCAAGTTACACTAGATACCTTAGAACAAGTGGGTCTAGACGACGTTGACCCTTCAAAAACGGTCCTGGTAAGTACAAAGCTCTCTGAAGATGAGAGGCAGACCCTCATACGATTTCTCCAGACCAGAATGAGAACTTTTGCCTGGACACCACACGACATACCCGGAATAGACCCTTCTGTCATGAGCCACAGCTTGAATATCTCCAAATACTTCCCACCCGTCAAACAGAAGCAGAGGAGATTCGCTCCAGAGGTGAATCAAGTCATACAAGAGGAGGTCCAACAACTCCTAAGCACGGGGGCAATCGAAGAATGTTTATACCCCAGTTGACTTGCCAACCCCGTCGTGGTCCCAAAGAAGAATGGGAAAAAAAGAGTATGCGTAGACTACACAAATCTAAACAAAGCCTGTCCCAAAGATAGCTACCCTCTACCCAAGATTGATCAGATGATAGACGCCACAGCAGGATATGAAAGGATGAGCTTCCTCGACGCCTACTCTGGATACAATCAGATCCCCATGAAATCAGAGGATAGGATTCATACAGCTTTCATAACAGAAGATGGTTTATATTGTTACAAAGTTATGCCCTTCGGTCTAAAGAATGCAGGCGCAACATATCAGAGGTTGATGCACAAGCTGTTTTCCTCATTACTCGGGAGAAATATGGAGGTTTATATTGACGATATGGTCATCAAGTCCAAACAAAGCTCTTCACATATAGACGACTTGACGGAATGTTTCGACATCCTTGATGCTTATAAAATGAAATTAAACCCCTCAAAATGCGTCTTTGGGGTGTCTTCTGGACAGTTCTTGGGATACATGGTCAGTCAGAGGGGCATTAAGGCGAATCCAACACAGATTGCGTCCCTCTCAGAAATCAAGGAACCCCGAACCATCCGTGACATACAGGCTCTGGTCGGAAAAATAGTAGCATTAAGTCGATTCATATCACGAATGTCAGACCGCTGCCAACCCTTCTTATAGTGCATAAAGAAATCTACCAACACCACCTGGGGACCAGAACAGCAAAAAGCATTGGACGAGTTTAAGACTTATTTGAGCTCTCCTCCTATATTGGGCTCTCCTCTTGCTAATGAAGATTTATTCTTATATTTGTCTGTCTCACAATTTGCTGTAAGTTCTGTTCTTTTTCGAGAAGAAGCCAATCGTCAGAGGCCAGTGTTCTACTGCAGCAAGATGTTGTTAGATGCTGAAACCCGATACAGTATGATGGAAAAATTGGCACTCGCACTCCTCACAGCCAAAAAGAAGTTACGACAATACTTCGAAAGCCACACGGTCATCGTATATACGGACTATCCATTAAAGCAGGTACTGAGTAAGCCCGACCTTTCTGGAAGATTATCTAAATGGGCCATTGAGCTTGGGACATACGATATTCAGTTTTTGCCACGAAAAGCTAAAAAGGGGCAGGTACTCGCTAATTTCCTGGTTGAAATTCAGTCATTCACTCCTCACGCCCTGCCAGAATTATTAGAATCAGAAGATCAATGGCTGTGGAAAATGTACACTGATGGAGCATCCAATTCCCAAGGGGCTGGTATTGGCGTCGTATTAGAAGCTCCCTCAGGACTCAAAATCGAAGAAGCCATCCATTTAGAGCAATTCGCAACGAATAATGAAGCAGAATATGAGGCACTAATCTATGGTTTGGAACTCGCACGAGAAATGGGAATCCAACGTCTAAACGTCAGAGGCGATTCGCAGCTTATGATAGAGCAAGTGGCTGGAAATTTCGATACCAAAGCACCCCATCTGGCTAGCCTTCTACAGAAGGTAACTGACTTACGATCGCATTTTCGCCAGTTTGAACTCATACTAGTACCCAGGGAGCAAAATCAGAAGGCCGACGCCCTTGCCAAATTAGCTTCTGCAGGAGGATGCACACGCCAGTCCTCCATATCCATAAGTCGATCAAGCAAAGATATGGAAGTCTATTCCACCTCATCAGAACCTGAATGCTGGATAGATCCGATCATAAAGTACTTGACCACCTCCGAGCTCCCACCTAATCCGAAAGATGCAAAACTTCTGCGCCTTCGGGCACAACACTATTGCATGATCCAGGGGACGTTGTACCGAAAATCCTTCAATGGCCCATACCTACAATGTTTGCGCCCATCAGAAGCTAAAAAATTGTTGGAAGAAATACATGAGGGGACATGTGGAAATCACACAGGGGGACGGAGCTTGGCACACAAGGCACTTACAGCAGGGTATTACTGGCCATACATGATGACAGAAGCGCGAGATTATGCCAAAAAATGCGACAAATGCCAACGATTTGCACCCACCATCCATCAACCTGCTCAAACCCTACACTCCATCGTTGCACCTTGGCCATTTGCAAAATGGGGTATGGATGTGGTAAGTGAACTACCTAAGGCTGCTGGAGGAAGACGGTATGCTCTTGTAGCCACTGACTACTTCACAAAATGGGTTGTGGCAGAGGCGTACGTCACGGTTAGCAAAACAGACACTATGTCCTTTATCTGGAAGCATATTATATGTCAATTTGGAATACCCTGGGAGATAGTCGTCGACAACGGCACTCCGTTCCAAAATGCAAAGGTACAAGAGCTATGCGACACGTACAAGATCAAGCTAAGCTTTGCCTCTGTCACTTACCCACAGGGCAATGGTCAAGCAGAGGCTTCCAACAAAGTCATCTTTGCCAACATTAAGAAGAATTTGGAAGACAAAAAAGGAGCATGGGTAGAAGAATTACCGAAAGTGTTATGGGCTTATAGAACAACAAAAAGATCCTCCACGGGGGAATCTCCCTACGCCATGGTTTATGGAACAGAAGCTATCATCCCAACAGAAGTCGGTCTACCTACACTTCAGACAGAGATCGCATTTGACCCAACAACGAACACCATTCAATTACTGCACAACCTAGACCTTCTAGAAGAAACACGTACAATGGCACAATTGCGACTGGAAAATTATCAGAAGGTAGCAGAACGCTACTACAACAAAAGGGTCCACTTACGCACATTTCGAGAAGGAGATTGGGTTCTGGGTAAGGTCACAGGCAATAAAAAGAAGCTAGAGCCTAACTGGGAAGGGCCTTTCCAAATCATTAAAGTATTAGGCAGAGGGTCTTACACTCTAAAGAATGTACGTAGTGGGAAAATTGTACCTCGTACTTGGAATTCAATGTCTTTAAAGCAATATTATTGCTAATAGCTGTACTGTGCAATTCAAAAGTAATACAACAACTTTCCATTTTTTCACATTCTTTTAAATTTCTCTGATGTATTCAATTCCTCGGCATTATTATCAACCATATTTCACCAAGTCAAACGCGTGACAATTAACTTTTTATTCGAAAGGGTTCCTCAATAATATCCTCACCTAACTTTGTAGCATTATTCACGTGTACTCAAACACCACCTACCACAATGGCTATAAATAAACAATCATCTAATGTTTGAAGTTGCCAACACCCCCTGGCAATATCTTTGATCTCAAAACATACACCTACAATTCAATAAACAAAGAGCAATGATGAAGTATAGCGAGAATCATGCCCCACACGTTGGAACCAGGCTGAATCTCAACAGTTCGTGGCAACAAGGCCACTGCACACAGTCTGCGTGCAAGATCCTACCGCTTCTGCATGCACGTTTCACTTGGTTTTATACCGCATTCTAATCTGACTTGACTAAGCTCACAGGAAACTACGACCAGCCATTTTGCAGTCTAATCTGCCCTGACTACACTGATCTGGCCGTCCAACGGAGGTGCACTGCAAACCCTACCCTCTTACCTGCATAAGAGGACCACCTCCTACAGTCTAATCTACCCTGACTATCACAGCAGAACCATCTGCTGTCATGCTTCGGATCCCCCACCGATGTACACCAACTGGTTTGGCAATCCAAGGCTGGGAGGAACTTTTCCCGCAGTCGCACCCATATCCTGCACAATGGGTGCCTCTGACAGGATGCGTGACAACCCACGACCACATGGTATGGGTGCATTGGAAAGATACCTGCCTCACAACCCTCACCTCTTTGCATCTGCTTCGATGCCCTGCTCTATGCTTTGTCCTTCGCGTTCGGTCTGGATCACATCAACCCCTCTACCCTAATGGGAAAGTTTCCATCCCCGGGGGTCGGATCAGTCCCGAACAAGACCACTACAATTGCTCCACGTGCGTAAGAAGGACCGCCACCCAGCAATAATGGAAACATCGCAGGAGTAAGACACGCCTATCACAGCAACTTAAATTGGCGGATGCTAAGTATGGGCACACATATTTACTCAATTCCTCTCTCAATATTTGTACAGTAACTTAAATTGACAGATTCTAAGCATGGAATCAAAAGGCAATATATACTCAAAAATAGCAATAAATCATAAGTTGTTATTTATAAGTTATATTACATTGACTGATATTCACTCCTAATTTTATAATTGATCTATTTTCTTGCCCATAATTAATCCCACTCAATACGACGCATGTACTCTGCCATCTCACTCTCTAGCTTCGGATAGCCTAACCCATAGCGTTCACACGATATATAGTATGGGATGCCACTTCTGATAAGCTCTTCCATCGCCCACGTTGAGTAAAGCCACTGTGGGTTGTCAAAGATTCTCCTCAAAAAGGGAACCTTCGTCCACTCACGGTGCTCACCTGCAACGACAATGTTGTCAGCTCCAACCCATCACCAAAACACAAAGATGGATCAATCATACAACACTTAACTGGGCATCCTCTCCCACCATCTGTATAATCTTTCGCTGTATTTCGCACGCAAAGGCCTAAAGGATCTATGAAGCTTCTGATCCAAGTACATCATACGACATACACCTGTCATCACGCCTTCAATTAAGCCCTAAAAAACAACAAACCCATACAGTACACACACCAAGACAACCAACAGGAAACAAAGTTCTACTTGTATTAACAATGTGCTCTATTACAATCAATTACAAACTAACAGCCTGAAGAGCCCAAAGAATTTATATACAGAAGTTAATGACAAAAGTTAACAAAAAAAAAATGAGTCGTTCATTCTACGGCACCTCTTTCACCCTCTGACTTGCCCTCTGCTACAGGGGCGGAACCTGATGCCTTTTGATAAGAAGCCACGTTGGCAACGGTATCTTCAACGGCTTCCCCGTTGGCATTATACATCGATCCCAGCGTATCGCCCCTCAGCTTCAACTTCTCCAAATGACACACCGGATAAGAAATCTGCAAATCCCCAAGCTCGTTCAAATACTTGTCGACGTCATACTCTCCTATCTTTACATCAGCGTTCTTACAATACATCTCCAGTTTTTCCCATTTCTCCTCCGGGGTCTGCTTCTTATTACGTAATGCCAAATCCAAATACTTGGCAGTATCTACCTCAGCCACTCTCGCAAGCTTGCGTTCGGTGATCTCTCGATCTCGAATACGCTGCCTAGTGGCTTCAACAGCTGCCTCTGCTGCCCTCTGCAAAAACAAAAAACATCACGGAATCAACACACGTGTTTTATGGGCCCATTAATTTTCGAATGCATCAGTAACAAAAGAAGAGTCACATACCTCTTCTGCTTCTTTCAACTTTTTCCCTAAAAGGAGTTCAGCCTCCAACTTCTGCTTCTTGGCCTCCGCTGCGCTGGCCTCAAGACTGTTCACCCTTTGGTCCATCTCTTTTTTCTCCTTCACTAAGGTCTCCTTATCAGTCTGCAACGACACAATATCTTCTTCAAGGTCGCTCATCTTACTGCTAAGCTTCTCCATGCGGGCTTCATGCTGAACGCAGAATTGGATTTTCTCCATCCACTTATTGGTCATATCCACCAAGTCAGCTTTCAGTTTGGCTCGCTCTACTTCAAGCCCGATAGTGCTTACCAGCTTCTCCTCCGTGGCAGCCATCCTCTTTTTCACCTCTGCCAACTCTGTTTCTAACCTCTTGATGGCCTCCACCAGCACATCTCGATTTTCCTCAGCCATCTTTCTCCCTGACCGCTCCTCTTCTAATTTCGCCATCTGCTCTGCCAGTTTGGCTCCATTCTGCATAGCCGCCGTATTCTCTCGCCTTGCAGCCGAAGCACATACATAGCTCTGTGACAAATCAATTATGCCCATTACAAATAACATTACATACATATCACGAAATGCAAAAAGAGCCTAATTTTTTAATTAACTTACCATCCAGATATGGTCTGATACTTGCTGCAACAAACCGCCTTGACCACTTAAATATCTGATTGCTTCTGTAGGTAGAAGGGGATTATACGTAGCATTTCCTCCATAACTTCGTTAGATGCAGAGGGGCCATATTCCGACATTACTCCTGTTCTGTCACTTGCTTCTCCCCCTGCAGATGCAGCCGTAGAAGCAACGGGGGCAACTGGCTTCTCACCTTCTGCTAACGTCGATACCATAATGCTATCAGATGCCAACGCAACTGTCCCCGTGCCAGAAGAATATGTCTTCAAAGGGTGTACAAACAAGCTATCATCCTCACCCAAATCACTAGGGAGGTACACTGGCGTTTGCACGGCAGAAGACGTGAGCTGCTCCAAGAAAGCGCTAGGAGATTCAAAAGTTTTAGTATCCTTCAGGGACACATCAGTGACATTTCCTGGATGAAACTCAGAAGCGGTAGGTAGCAATGGAGAAACGTCAACACCAAGACTGTCGACACTTGTTACTTTGACAGCCCCTGATTCCTGGCCCCCAGGGATAGTTTCGGGCTCAACGACCTTACTTGCCTCAACTGGCAGAGGAATGGTATCCGTAGATTCAAAACCCTCCCCGAAGGCATCCTCTAGAAGCTTGTTTTTACGAGAGGCAGAGGAAGAGCGTCTCCCCTCTGAGCCACGTTTATGGCCAACAGCAGACCCTTCAGCAAAATCAGAAGCAGAGGTCAATGCCTATGACAGCTTCGCGCAGACAGCAGGCGACTTCACCTCCAACGGTAAGACATCCTGCACTCCATCTCCAGTCGCCTCTCCTGGTAATTTGGAAGGAGAAGAGGGAGTGCCCTTGTAATGACCCACTAATCTAGACTTTTTGGACCATTAACGAAACTATACATAAACTTACATTTTTACAAAAATACCATAATTTTATTGAGTAACTTGTAAAATAAGAGTTACTTACAAATAAATACTAAGAAGGATATGGGATCCCATTGTCTTTTAAAAAAACAAAACATGATTTAAATGAAAAGAATTACATAAGAAATGCGGAAAATACATATAAAACCATAAAAGATAAAATGAGACTACATCCTCGAATCAAATAACGCTCGGCCCCTTGACTCCATTCACCATCGATACACATCCTCTAAGCGTCACGAATCTTACCGCCTCTAAAGCTATTTTCCTGCACATAAAACAAAAAGGAATGAGCCTAATGCCTAGCAAGGAAAATCTAACACATAGTCATACACATAAATTTCATAATAAACGTAAAGACATATCATAACACTTAATACATACACTTATTATAATGGCCATTATTACTTGGGGTCCCATAGACTAAACAAGCTTATGCCCATGAGATTAGTGGGGTCTTGTTAGTCAAATAGGGCATAAGTCCAAGCCTACAAACATACACATTCATAACATATTCATAACATATCATATTTCATAACATAACACATAAGCAATACACATATAGATTCTATCCTATTTTCCTTACCAAAGTTACCGGGATATGATGGACTGAGTTGGGACTTTTGGAATACTCCTAAAACCATATGAGAAAGAGTGAGTCTTATGAAGAAGAAGAAATGAAAATGAATAGGAAGACTAAACCATTGAGAAATATGCTTACCACAACTTATGTGCTTAAGAACTTGGATTCCCTAACCAAAATAAGAATGAGGTTAGGGGACTGAGTAGAAGGCTTTGAGAAAGAAAATAACATGAAACAAATGAAATAGAGTTTTGGGTTTACCTCAAAGACTTGCAAGACCAATCTAACCACAACCGAAATACTAAAGAACCTTACTTCCCAATGTGTTTGATAAGCTAAAGATGATTAAGCTTATGACTTTCCCACCCAAGTGTTTAACTCTCACACTCTCCTAGCACTTGTAGCTTCTGAACTTAGAGCAAAAGGTGAATAATGGCTGGGTACTAGGTCCTATTTATAGAGTTTGGGAATGAAAGTATCTTGATTTTTACTTGAATAAAAATAATGGCTTTTTAGGTGAAAATAATTTGAATAATCGTTCAGCAGAGGCTGAAGACTCGTTCAAAAGATGCTGGACTTATGAAGGAGTTTGAATGGCTGAAAGGAAAAGAATTCAAAAACGTTTGAACATATGCTGGAGGAGGCGATATATCGCCCCTATCGGCGATATATCGCCTGGACCATTGTTCCCGAGGCGACCGTGCATCGATTCGTGTTTTCCGTATCTACGTGTTGCGATATATCGCCCCCTATAGCTGCGATATATCGGCACACGCTGAATATTTAAACACGAAATTACACATTTTTAGCTAAGTTTGAATGGAGTAAACAGCCTTGACTAAGCCCTCAACGTATTCAAAGCTGCTGACTGACCCTATAACATTCAAACTTTACTCCTTATTAAATTTAATCCTCAAAAATACTTAATCCTTAATCACCATTCATAACATGTGCTTAAAATCCTATTGGTTGATATCTAAACCTTATAGTACAATAAATATAATCCTTAATATCAGTCATATTAATCAACCTTAGGTTAAAATTAATATTCTTAAACTATAGGTTAAACTTAGAAAATCTACAAGTACTACTATGAGTGTCCAAATAATTCCCGGTCTGAACCAAAAATCCACAGTTACAAAGATAATACTAAACATACTATAATACTACTAAACAATTAGCTAAGTAAAGTTCTTGGACTCTACAGCCCTCTACATGAGCCACCCCTTCTGAGCCCGCTGCCAAGAAAGATCCAATTGTAGGAGTAACAGAAGATGCCCCAGGTAAATGCCCAACAGGGGCAAATCCCCATGGCCTCTTGCACAACGAGAGGGCCTGACCTGTTGGTAATTTACCGGGGGAAAGTTTGGGGATTGCTAGAGCAGATCCTTGACTAGTGGGGGAAGAGCCTTTCGGGATCCGAATCTTCGACGAAATGCACTTCCCGTCGTCCGAATCTTCGGAAGAGGACTCCTCACGTTCCTTTCTTTTTCCCAAGGCGTCTGTAGGCAAAGGCACTTGCTGAAGAGGCTTAATTTGCAGAGCGTCAGAAGGCGTGGAGGACCGCCCTTGGATGAGAGAAGACCTGCGCGATAAGCCAGACTTATCAAGGGAAGACTCTGCAGCCAGGCCTGAACCCTCCTTCTTTTTACCCTCTGGGATCCCTTGACGCTTGGCACACGCAGCGAAGGTTTCAGAGCACGCCCTTTCGAACTCGGTTTTCGTCAGTGACAGAGTTGAAGGAGTAGGAGGAGATTTCTTCAGGAAAGCTCCCAGCTGCTTCGCGCATGCTGCAGTAATCTTGCCTAGGGTCATATCACCCTTCTGCGATCTAACCCGCACAGCTCCAGGGTCGACTCGATCCACGAAGCAAAGCCGAGTCATAATCTGCATACAGTAGGGGTTCAGTACACCCCTGATGCTAATGGAATTCTCCTTAGATTCATGAAGGAGCCCCTTCTCTGTCAGCTTGCTCTGTCGCTCGGAACTCATGCTGACCTGAGGCCAAGAAAAATCTGGTACGAAAAACCGAAGCAGCAGCACAGAAAGTTAAACTACTCGACAATCATCCAGATATGATTAATTCACATTAAAATTAATGAAAAACATGACTCACCTTTTATAAACACCCTGGCCAGAGGAAAAATTTCCTGAGGCACGAACTCAGGGTACCATGCTCCTCCAACAGCAAAAAAATATTTATCCCAATTTCGATGGGAGCTATCGAAGTCGGTAAAGATTGTCCGATCCTTTTTGGGAGAGAGGTAGAAAGTTTTCCAAGGCTTTCCCTCTATCACCTTGTTCGTAGACTTGGTGAAGCATGCATAAATGTCGTCCAATTGAATATTGACATTCCTAAGGCTCCCTATCATTTGAGCCCCGACTATAGACTGAATGGCATTTGGGAGAAATTGCGAAATGTGAGCCCCGGAGTTTGAAATTATCTGAACAAGCAGAGCTGGGAGAGGGAAGCGGAGCCATTCGATGTGTCTCAAGCTCATGACTATCTCAGTAGGCTTCACTACGTCCTTACATCGCCATTCTCGAAGTTCGGCCTCCGAGAGCATCCTCACCGTGACATTATCTGGAATGTCGAACGATTTACGCATGCGTTCGAACGCATTTTTGTATCCATCACGATCCGTAGGGTCAGGAGATGAATGAGAAGACATTATCACACCGAATGAGATGATTTTCAAAGGTTTGAGCTAAAGAAAATCTCTAGGGTTTCTTTGAAGCTTCTCTCTGGAAGATGGAACAAAGTTTGGGAATCTGAATGAGAATTATTTTGAAATAGAAACTACTTAAATGAGAGGTGAAATTTTGAGCCAAACGTTTTGCTCGATAATTGTGTACTCATTAAGTATAACTTGTCAAGTAATCAAATAATCATGTACCTACGGATTTCCTCAGTTTACGGAGAATGACGGCTTTAGCCGAACCTTTTGGTGTTGAAGAGTTGGCCCAAGATTCTAACAGATTAACACGCCACACTTGTCCGAAACTTGGGCCAGGGGGCATCTGTTGGGCCCAAAATGTTCGGCCCGAAAACACTTGCCTCATTTATCAAATATTCAAAACGGAGCGTTTATACAAAGGGATGATCCGAAGGCAGAAGTTGTAGGTCAGAGGCAATCCGCGCCTCTGACCTCTGAGCGAGACATTTTAAAAGTTGGTATTTTTGGAGGGAAATTTAGTTATTCTCCTTCCTCCTTTTCAGGGTCCACTTGAACCAACTAACTGTTTTGTATATTTCATCCTATAAATATGAGATTTTGAGAGGAGAAAAGGGATCGAATTTTGAACTGACTTAAGCATCGGAGTGTCTTTCTTGCAGGAAATCCCGACGAGTCAAAGGCAGATTTCATCACCGGAGAAGAAGCAAGTCGCCAAACGTTGTCGGGTCTTTACTTCCATATATAGAAAGACAAAATGTTGCCCCAACACATACAATCATGGAGTTTAAACAATTTTAACAGTTCATTGCTACGGGTGTAGAGTACCAATGCACCAGTCTAATGAAGTCCCTCAGTGTTACTCCCTAGGGTGAACACTAGGCAGACAAAGTTTCCAATAAGGAACCGAGACCAAAACCTTATCATCACATAAGTACATAGTGGTATAATTGCTCAGGTGGTCAACGCATACAGCTGGCACAACTTCAGAATATAATTACTCAACTGGTCAATTGGCACAAGTAGTATGGCCTTGCAATATAGTTGCTCAGATAATCAACTCACACAACTAGTAATCACATAGGCACCGCAATCTTACCGACAATATGCGTAGTTGGAAAACGCTCGCAACTAGCATTCGCTAAGTACATAGTTGTTTCTTGCTTAGACTTTCTACAACATAGTGTATACATGTGCTCGTGTGCTAACTAACAAGCATAAATGTAATCATGTTGTAGACAAACAAAAAGATTAAACTTACCTTGTAAGTTGTTATACGTTTAATGAGCTTCCCTTTGAAGGTTAGCTTCAATCTCTTAGCTGTTCTGTTTTCACGAAACATAATTGGATTACTAATTAAGGGAATTCCTTACTTCATAATTATTTTGGGCATTTCTTTTAAACATTACTTACTTTTATTTCAAAAACATGATTTTATTAGGATACAAATTCTTACTTACAAAAACTACCTAATCAATTCTTAATCTTTCCTAGTTATTCAGTTTCACTTCTTAACCCTATAAGATTCCATTACCTTAAACTCCCTTAATTATCATATAACTTTTTATAGCTTCCCATAATCTCTTCTTAGGTTACCCAAACCTAGTTCAGTTCTTTTTTAATTACTTTACCTTTAGCTTAGGTTTGGAAACATATATTTTTAGACAAAAATATGGTATACGACCCTTAAGGGATTTTAGTCACATTTTTGGGTTTTAAATTGACCTAAAACATTTGAAATTTATCCTTAAAAATATGGGATATGATTTGGGTAAAAAATAGGAGTTATTCTTAGAAAGAACTTATTTGGATAAATTTCCAATTTAAAACACTTTTGGTGTTTTGGTAAAAATTTTAGGCCAATCGAGTCCTATCGAGGCTTATCAAGGCATATATCTTTATGTATTAATTTGGACCCATCAAGGCCAATCGAGTCATATCGAGGCATATATCGTTATATATTAATCTGGAACCATCGAGGCTAGTCGAGTCCTATTAAAGCCTATCGAGGCATATATTGTTATGTTTTAATCTGGGCCCATCGAGGCTAATCGAGTCTTATCGACGCCTATCGAGGTAGATTTGGTTAAAAATTATTCTGGACCTATCGAGTCCTATCAAGGCAGATTTGGTTAAGTATTATTCTAGTCCCAATTGAGTCTTATCGAGGCAATTCGTTTGACCCATCGAGTTTTGTCGAGGCAGACAGATTCTATGTGTTATCCCTTTTTCCTCCCTTCATTCGCGGCACCGCATACTGAGTCCATGGGCCACCCTGAAGAGACTTAAGGCCCAGATTAGGCCCAATAGATGAGGAAGGAGTGAGCTTTGGCGGCCCAAATATCAGTAAAGCCTAAACGATGTCTTGGAATAAAAGCCAGGACCATGAAGCTGGCATGTTACATGTTCCCAGACCCTTTGTCCGGTGTCGCCCAGGGTGTGATGAAGATATCGTTTCCTCCATGTCTAAAAATGGACTGGGACGACCGTAGATGAACCCGGATCCTGGTAAACAAACCAAGGTCTTGGTAAACGAGGAGGGATGTTAGTAAATGAACCTGGATTAGGTACCCAGGTTGGGCGCGATAAGCTGCCCTCGATATTGAAATCACCTCGAAAAACACGGGGTTTTGTCCCCATAACTAACTTGTAGAATAGGTTACATACGGAATGTACGTCGTCATTTCAGAATTGTACTGCATTACTCTGACGAATCCTGTCCCCCGGATCTCCTTCGAAGCCCACGCGAACTAGATTGAAGCTGCGTACTGTTTTCAGTCTTATATCGTTGTTACGCTCAGGCCGACCCAGTGCACTACACCAAATAATCCTTTCCATGACATTAAAGTATAAATTTTTTAAAAAAAGTGTTATACTAAACCCATAAATTTAGTGGTACTAAAAAAAAAATTGACAAAGATGTATGCTCCAAAATAATAGGCACTCCATTTTCCCCCCAAAGTCCGCTAAGTCCATTTTTATTTTTTATTGATGTTATTGTGCCCTAAATCAGGCATCTATCTCTCTCTCTCTCTCTCTCTCTCTCTCTCTCTCTCTCTCTTTCTTGCGCTAAACCAGAAGGAATGAGTTCGATTTGTTCACTGTCTGCATTTAGATTGAGAGATCACTTTGAGGTCTGACCTCACTAAAATCAGGTCTCTCTCTCTCTCTCTTGCGTTTTCCTTTTTGATTGGAAACTTCATTTCATGTAATGTTTCTGGCTTATATCCTCTTCATCTCTCTTGTTTTCTCATAATTTTGTGCCAATCTCTTTCCATTATTATTACTCCTTCGTTGGTTGGTGCCAGAGAAGAAAAATATCTTCATTTCACCCTTTGAGCATCTAGGTCCTCTTCAAATTTCACATAAGTATGTTACTTTGTATTTTATATCTTTATTTATCAGATACTGTTTGCTAAAAGGTCTCACTATCAATCAATACCTCATTTTCACCATAAAACAAATATTAATACTTCCATTCTTACTCATTCTATGGCTTTATTTCCTAATATGCTCTATTATGTTGCTTGTGTCTCTCAACCCCAATATTTCTCATCCAGGGATTGTAGAAAAAATGCCTCTAAGGAATTTCATTCACTGTATATATATATATATATATATTCACTACAACAAATTCAGACATTAGCGGCGGGGGACTTCGCCGCTAATAAGGGCGACATCCGCCGCTAATACGCCGTGCCTAAAAATTTGTCGCTAATAATGATTATTAGCGGCAGACTGACACACCCGCCGCTAATAATTATTTATTAGCAGCGGATATTAGCAGCAAAGCCCGTCGCTAATACCTTTGTCAGAGGCATTATCATTAGCTGTGGGGTCCGCCGCTAATATTGTTTTTATAATATTTTTTAAAATAAATTTTAAATAAATTAATATTTATTAAATTTAATTATTTTTAAAAATAATTCATAATATAATTTAACAAAAATAAACATTTAATTAATTTAAACATAACTAACATTAAAATTAATATGAATAGTTTTAATATTTATCAACCTAGTAAATATCGCTATTGTCATTAAAAATAAATAAAGTATTAATTCAGTCCAAATACATAAACTAGTAACTAAATAAAATCATTAAGATTAATATTGAAATTGTCCTCATCTTCAACATTTTGGTTTGGTTGTGAGGACGACGGTTGTGGCAGTGGCTGTGGCGGTGAAGGAATATAAGGTGGGTGTGATGATCTTCCAAGCGTGAGGTCCCCAAACTGATCTCGAGGTTGTGGCTGCGATCCGCCTCCAACCTCCCCATATCTAACATTAGGTAGCGGAGGCTGCATCGATCCTCCTGGAAAATTGGTAAAGCTAAAATATAGTGGAGGAGACTGGGAAGAGCGTCCAAAAGTGTATTGGTTTTGATACCGAGGAGGTTGTTGCGACGACACATGTGCCGGATACATTGGGTGAGGCTGGTACAACTACTGTGGCGGATGCTGTGAAGGAGGCTGGAACTGCTGCTGTGAAGGAGGTTGATACTGCTGTTGTGAAGGAGGCTGGTACTGCTATTGTGGCGGTGTATGAAGGTCAGGATTGGCAGTGTTACTCTGAGAAGATGAACCACATTCAGATTGTGGTGGCAAATACCTCTGCAGAAAACTGTCAAACATTGGGTCATACAGTTTACTGGGATGCTCAGGTACCACAGTCTCAAACGTCTCACGAATTGCCTTCATCATCATAGCCATAATTTTCATATCTTCATTAGGCGTAGCAGCAGTATTTGCTTGGGACTGACTTTGATCTGTAGAGCTAGAGGATGTCTTTTTTTGCCTTCCCTTTCGCCCTATAACCCACTCCTCTTTGGTAGTCAGATTTCTCCCCAAGTACTTTACTTAGTATCTCGTATTGATCGAATGGGGACGAATCAACGCCAGATACATTTAGAGATGCCTCACTCTCCTGTTGACTTTGCCTCTCAAACTGTGACCCCTGAACCTCTGCCTCCATTGTTTCCTGTATAAAGATAACATTATAAACAAAAATTAGAAACATTAAAAACAAGAAAACAAAACTATTCACTTACATAATCTTGTTGAGCTGCCTCATTGACAAAAGATTTTGTCGATTTTCTCATATGAGCATCCCTCCAAGTATCAACAACATGCGCATCCGGGTTCTCCTATACACATGTAAACAAAATGTTTCAGAATGTGTTATTTTATAAAATTAAATTAACATCTTCACTTACATATTGGTGACGCTTAGCTGCCAACGACTTTGTGCCTTGTGTTGTTACATACTTCATTTGTCTTCTGTTTGCTTGATTTTTAGCGGAACGAGCCAAAAATATTTCGCTCAAAAATATTTCACAAATAAGCTGCCAAGCCTCCTTAGTGCAATGGTAAGGTGGCTTAGAGAGGACATTCTCCAAATCTTCTAGTCCAGCATAATGATTTTTGAAGTGTCTATGTCTATAGTTCTTTCTCTCACGATATCTTTCCCCCATCTCCTTGTTGACAGTTGCCAAAACTGACTCACATTGTGGATGACCGTCTATATTATAGTAATACTGCATTAAGAAAAAAAATATTAGATAATTTTGTAAATAATGGAATTAAATAATGAAAAGTACAAGATTTATAATTTTTTTACCCTTATACGATCAAACACTTGATCCTTAAACTGTTGAGGTACATCAGCAAAATCCAAATAATGTCCCGGACACAAAATGGAAACTAGAGTGCCCAACATGTGAATAAAAGCTTGATCCTCCTGCCCAACCACTTTGTTGGTCACATGATCAAGCTCTAGATCCAATGGTTTCCTAGCTTTTTTCCTCGTTCTTCAAGAACATTATTACTAGCAAGGCCACGACCTTTTCTTCTCGTCGGCGGGGCTTTAAAATTTATTAACAATAATTAGTATTAGTATTGATGTTATATTTATCTAACAATATAATTTCTAAAAGTAATTTTGATATGCAATATTTAACCTGACTCGCAAGATGATGGTACCCTAGAAGGATCTGGCGGGTCTTGACCCCCACCATCTCCGCCGTGATAAGTGGCTATATCAACTGACATTATACTTCAGTTTAAAATTTATTAGTTAGTAATTAACATTAAAATAGAAGTATATCACATTGAATTCATAATAATAATAATTACAAAAAAAAAAACTTCATTATATTTAAATATATAGTTCTGTTACACAAATAGAAAAAACTAAACAGAGTAATCACTATCATTTCCATCAGTAATCGGAGACACATTTTCATCTTCACAAAGGTCAAATATCTTATAATATAATTACAAAAAAAAACTTCATTATATTTAAATACATAGTTCTGTTACACAAATAGAAAAAACTAAACAGAGTAATCACTATCATTTCCATCAGTAATCGGAGACACATTTTCATCTTCACAAAGCTCAACAAACAATTCATCTTCTGCATCTGCAACGTCCTCATGTTCTGACATATCAGCTTCGTCGTCACCCTCTTCAACAGCTCCAACATATGCAGCAGGTTGATCAGATTGCATAATCAACTCTCCGAGGTCCACAGTTAACACAAAATTTGATGAACTTGTTTCATGTACAACATCAATAACATCATTAACCTCATCAGAATTGTCCTTAATGTCCCAAATCTGTCGATGATTCACATCTTCTACAACTTTCCAATCACGACCTCTAAGTAAATCATCGAGATAGAAAACTTGCTTAGCTTGAGTAGCAAGTATGTACGGCTCATCTTTGTACCATTCACCATTGATGTTTATACTGGTGATATTATTTTCAATGACTGTTTTCTTCATTCTTGGATTTGTATTAAACCATTTGCACCGAAATAATGCCATTGAATATGCACCAGTGAAAGAAAGTATCACTACTTCTTCAAGCGTACCGTAATAATTAAAACCTTCTGTTCCGGCAACATACACTCCACTATTCTGTGTGGTGCGCTTTTTGTCTCGATCGTGTGCAGTAAATCGAACACCATTGACTATACAACCTTGGTAAAAGGTTGACAAATGATCTGACCCAAATGCTAAAGCTAACAGTTCATCTCCATTTTCCAAAGACCTAAGCTTGTGCAAGTCATATATCTAAATACATAAAATGATATTAGATTCACAAAATATATCATTAATAAAATCACTGTTCAAAGTTCAAAGCTACCTTTTTATGAAACCACGAATGAAATTTTTTCCTATGCAAACGATCATGATCACCATCTGGGTATTTTTGTTTAATCTCTTGTAGGAGTTCGCTGTTAATTAGAATAGTGTTACAATTCTTGATAACAAAAAACTGATAATAACCACACATGTTCTAATTTATAAGAGAATAAACTTACTCTAAATAAGGCTCAATTTCAGGAGAATTCTCAAGTATGAACCACTTAGCTATTTCACGAGTATTATGATCGAGAGTCTTCAAAGTTCCCTTTGTGAGTGGACGACATTGAGATTGGAAAACTGTAAGATTTTGTGGGATATAAGTTGCATCTTCATTTCGATCAAGACGGTTAAATCTTGTTTCGATGTCTTTGAAATACATTGAACAAAAGGTCAAAGCCTCATCTGCAACATAGCCTTTGGCAATCGACCCTTCAGGGCGAGCTTTATTTCCCACATAATTCTTTAATTTTTTCATGTACCTTTCAAAAGGATACATCCACCTCATAAATACCGGGCCACCCAATATTGCTTCTTCTAGCAAATGTAATACCAAATGAATCATTATGTCAAAAAAAGCTGGAGGAAAAATCAACTCCATCTTGCACAATATCTGAATAAGATCATTTTGTGCTTCCTCCATATCTTTAACATTTAAAGTCCTCGAACATATTTGCCTTAAGAAATTGCACAATTCTGCAATAGTGGTCGATATAGATTTTGGAAAAAACTTGCGAACACCGAGAGAAAGTAATCGTTGCATTATCACATGACAATCATGTGACTTCAACCCAAGAATATTTGTATCATTCTCGGACACTTTCTTCTTCAAATTTGAACAAAACCCATCTGGAAATCTAACTCCTTTTATAAACTGACAAAACTATTGCCTCTGCGCCGGAGTTAACACATAAGGAGCGTGCGGCTTCATCAGCTTCCCATTCTCATCTTCATAAATCCACAATGATTCTCTCACACCCATCTTTTTCAAATCATGTCTGGCATTAGTGGTGTCCTTAGATTTATCATTGTCTAAGATGGTGCCAAGGAGACTATCACACACATTCTTCTCAACATGCATGACATCTATGTTGTGTTTTAATTTGTTTGTACACCAATACTCAAGCTCGTAAAAAATACTTTTTTTCCTCCAATTACCTTCATCTACTCCTCTTTTACGTTTCACACCCCCAAACTGGACATGTTTTCCTGGAACTTGCGCTGCAAGAGCATTAACTTGTTCTAGTATATCCTCACAAGTAAACCGTCTCGGAGAACGTCTTCTCTCAACTTCTCCATCGAACTCTTTGTCTCTTCTCATTCAATGAGTACTTGGCAAGAATATTCTGTGACCAACATAAGATGTCTTACCGATCACTCGGATGGAAGTTGTGTCCTCATTACACGTAGGACAAGCTTTGTATCCTTGACCACTCCATCCAGACAAACTACTGCGACCTGGAAAATCGATCACTGTCCACAAAAGGGATGCTCGCATCTTGAACATCCTGTTGGTCGTACTATCTCTTGTATCAACTTCGTTAACCCACAGATCCTTCAACTCATCCACCAATGGTCTCAGAAATACATCCATGTCCTTACCGGATGATTTTGGCCCAAGAATAAGGAGGGTCAACATGAAATAATTGTCTTTCATGCACAACCAAGGTAGCAGATTATAGTTTGCCAACACCACAGGCCACATGATGTATGCAAGGTTCATGTTGCCAAATGGATTAAATCCACCAGCAGCTAAGCCCAGACGAACATTTCTAGGATCCCTTGAAAAATCAGGATGCTTGGCATCAAAGTCCTTCCACGCAGAGCCGTCCACCGGGTGTCGCATCATCCCTTCATCTTTTGATTTCCCGGCGTGATGTCATATCATGTGTTTTGCTGTAATCCTTGAACTGTATAATCTTTTCAACCGAGGGGTCAACAGAAAGTAACACACCACCTTGTGTGGCACTTTTTCTCCTTTCGTCATTTCGGAAGTAATCCATCTACTACTTCCGCATACTGGACATGTCTCTTTAGATGCATGCTCATTGTAAAATAAGCAGCAATCATACTGACACACATGAATGGACTCATATCCCAACCCTAATTTTTTCAATCTCTTTTTTGTTTTCCTTAAGAAATGCAAGCTTTAACAACTTCAGCAATTCATCCAATATGTTGTTAGGCATCTTCCCTCTAACTTTTAGATGCAATAACTTTGCTAAAAAGTTCAGGGATGAAATCCAATCACATCCAGGATACAACTCTGCTTCAATCTCCTCAAATAACTCGTCATAATACTGACTCCCACCGGGATCCCGTTCTACCTCCTCAGTTGTCGGTAAAAGGAAGTCTTCCACAACGTGAATCATCTCATCGTCTTCATTCTCATCAACCACCTCATCAGCAACAATTTCTTCCACCTCACCATGAAAAATCCACTTATCATAAGCTTAATGAAAACCCCTATCGAATATGTGTGCCCGAACTACATCTAAAGATTCAAATCTATTTTTATTGCATCTCACACACGGGCACCTAATTCTTCCATCAGAATCTTTATGTTCCGATGCCATCCTCAAAAAAGCTTGCAGACCATTCCAATATTCTTGACAACCACGATTTCTCAATGTTGTCCAAGTCTTGTCAATTGCCATCTAAAGTGTTATAAGATTGTGAGTTTTAGTAATGTGAATAGAAATGGATAACAAAGGAGATTTGTTATCATTTTTGAAATCTTATACAATATTATAATATCTTATGCTATTTTATGATGTTTTATTAGATAATGTTATTTATAAACAAATTAATTTTTTTTCCTAAACTAATTTATTATTTATTCATAATTTTTAAATATAATTATCAATTTCTATATTCATGTAATTTATAACAATTTAATATTAGAATAATGTTATTCAATAAACAAATTAAATTAAATTATTTAATTAGATAATATTAAATCAAACTTTTATTATTTAATTAATTAAATTAAAAAAAATAATTAAAAATAAATTATTATTTATTCATAATTTTTTAAAATTTTATTAAATATAATTATCGATTTTTATATTCATGTAATTTATATTAAACAATGTTATTCAATAAAAAAATTAAATTAAATTATTTAATTAGATAATATTATATCAAACTTTTATTATTTAATTAATTAAATTAATAAAAAATAAATTATTATTTAATCATAATTTTTTAAAATTTTAATAAATATGATTATCGATTTTTATAGTCATGTAATTTATATTAAACAATGTTATTCAATAAACAAATTAAATTAAAATATTTAATTAGATAATATTATATCAAACTTTTATTATTTAATTAATTAAATTATTAAAAATTAATCAAAAAATAAATTTGTTACACCCAGATTTCGAGACTTGAGATTGTGACCTCGAAAGCTGGAATCGTCAGATGTGAGCTCGCGATAGCTAAAATACATGTTCATAATCTAGACGCCAAATTCTCAAAGCAGGTGGCAACCTCGAAATAAGGTAGCCTCGAAGTCGTTATAAGCTTGAAAAAGGGACATCGAAGTATATCCATTGTCGGGTAGCCTCGGATCAAGTGGCTCGAGCTTGGCATGGGTGTGAGCTCGGAATAAGATAGTCTCGGTGGCATTTACCCACTCCGAGCTGGTCTTGGGGAAAGTAATACAACTCGTAATTTACTCAGAGACCTAGACTGGCATGATGCTGATTGCTGATCTCGAACGGCTTTGTGAGTCACCTGAGGAGACGCAGTCCATGCATTCAAGAGATATTAACTGTTGTAACTTCCCTACAATAAAGGGATATTAAATAGTCGGTTATACGCCCCCTGGTCTTCAGGGGACGTTTCCTTGAATATAGGAGTTACAAACTTTAAAGTAATTAAATTTATTAATATATAGAATAACTTCCCGAAACATGTGGGATTGTATTCTAAGATCTCCTCTATAAATAGAGATGTCATGGACCTTTGTAAAAGACAAAAAATTTGTGATCTTGGGAGAATTTTTGGAGAATTCATCTCTGAAGAATTTCCAGAAATATCTTAAAGTTCTAATAACAAAAACTCGTGGACTAAGCAGAATTAACTGCTGAACCACGTAAAAAATCTTATTTGTTTTACTATATTTTTCTGGTCATAACTATTTATTGTTTACGTGCTCTATATTCACCGTTGACGAAAAACGGCGTCAGCAGTTTGGTGCTTTCATTGAGAGCCTTAAGCATTCAGTTCTTGAACAAGTTATGGCCGCAAACGATCGAAACATTACGAAAGAAAACTATCTGAGACGCCCTAGGAAGCAGCCAATGGTAAACCCGGATGCTGAAGAGAGAAGCGAGTCCTCCGATTCTTGGGGACCGCCCGCACCTCCGAGGGATGAGGATATGTACTACAATCCTGAGCGGTATGTTCCCATTGTGGAACTTGAAAACCGGCAGCAGAAACAGCAGTTAGCTGAAGCCAACAAGTGAAATGAGGAGTTGGCTAGGATAGCCGCGGAGGCTCAGGGGGCTCAGCCCCCGCCTTTGCGTGAAAACCAAGCCCCTCCTCCGAGGGACGTGCATGTCCCTCCCCGCAGGCCTCGGGGACGTCCGCGAAAAAATGCTGCCAAAAGAGGGCCAAAGCAACCTCCAGTGCCAGCGGAGCCATCCGCTCCCACGAGACCCCGAAGAAGTACCCGTGCTAGGGCTCCGGTTTATCCAACTATGGGGGTACCAGCGGGAACTGAGAACAACCGATCCCCTGCAGAGGCTCGGAATCAAATCCCTGGAAACACACAGAATGCAACCAACCCTTCTTGGGAAAACTCCAGACCGTCTAGGCCACGAAATGGGTGGCAGCCACCATCGCCCATACGATTCCCTCCATCGCCTATAAGATACCCTTCACCTCCTCGCATGTAGAGTCCAAGAACTTTACTTAGCTAAGATAGATAGTAGTATTATAGTATTTATAGTATTATCTTTGTAACTGCGGATTTTTGGTTCAGACCGGGAATTTATTTGGACACTCATAGTAGTACTTGTAGATTTTCTAAGTTTAACCTATAGTTTAAGAATATTAATTTTAACCTAAGGTTTGATTAATATGACTGATATTGATGGTGATATTTATTATATTATAAGGTTTAGATAGACCCAATAAGATAGTAACACTTATCATATGTATGATTATTTAGAAATTATTATTTTAATAATAAAATAAGAGAAATATAAGGCTTAGTCTTCACCAAAATCTGATAGGAGCATGATAATTGTCTCAATTTTATTTATTTGTGAATTAGGTTGTAAATAGATTTTTCGTAACTTTAGGGTACTGTAACTTCCAACCTGTTTATGACCCAGTTATATTAGGAATTTCGAAAAATAGTATTTCTTAAAAGTTGTAGATAATTTAATGAGATTTCTAACGGTATAAAGAGAGTCTAAATCGGAGTTCTACAGCTCTAGATATGTTGATTTTACTGAAGGGGAGTTTAGAGTTACGAGAATTAGGGAGTTAGAAGTTAGGATTCTATTTGTTTTATTATTTTAAAAATCAAGCTTTGAATCCTTAAATCTCTCTGAAAATTTGAACAATTCCTAAGCCTTTGGCTGAAGGATATTCAAATATTTTCAATTAAATTTATTATTTTTATTCAAAGCTAAAAAGAAGATTTTTATTCCTAGAACTCTATAAATAGGACCTAGTACCCAGCCATTATTCACCTTTTGCTCTAAGTTCAGAAGCTGCTAGTGTTAAGTGAGTGTGAGAGTGTAAATACCTGGTTGGGAAAATCATAAGCTTATCAAACACTTTGGGAAGTGAGGTTCTATAGTATTTCGGTTGTGGTGTAATTTGATCTTACAAGTCTTTGAGGTAACCAAAACTCTAGTTCATTTGTTTTAAGTTATTTTCCCTTCTCTTAATCTTCTACTCAGTCTCCTAACCCCATTTTATTTTGGTTAGGAAATCTAAGCTCTTGAGCACATAAGTTTTGGTAAGTGTAACTTTCAATGGTTTAGTCTTTCCATCTCTTTCATTTCATCTCTTTTCTTCTTTAGACTCACTCTTTTTAATGGTTATTAGGAGTGTTCCAAAAAGACCCAACTCAGTCCACATATCCCGGTAACTTTGGTAAGGAAAATAGGATAGAATCTATATGTGTATTGCTTATGTTATCTTATGTATATGTTATGAAATATGATATGTTATGAATATACTATAAATGTGTATGTTTGTAGGCTTGGGCTTATGCCCTATTTGACTAACAAGACCCCAAAAAGATTATGGGCATATGCCTACTTAGCTAGTAGGACCCCACTAATCTCATGGGCATAAGCTTGTTTAGTCTATGGGACCCCAAGTAATAATGGCCATTATAATAAGTGTATGTATTAAGTGTTATGATATGTCTTTACGTTTATTATGAAATTTATGTGTATGACTATGTGTTAGATTTTCCTTGCTGGGCATTAGGCTCATTCCTTTTTGTTTTATATGCAGGAAAATAGCTTTAGAGGCGGTAAGATTCGTGACGCTTAGAGGATGTGTATCGATGGTGAATGGAGTCAAGGGGCCGAGCGTTATTCGATTCGAGGATGTAGTCTCATTTTACTTTTTTATGGTTTTACATGTATTTTCCGCATTTTCTATGTAACTCTCTTTTCACTTTAAGTTATTTTTGTTTTAAAGACAATGGGTACCCATATCCTACTTATTTTTATGAAAGTAACCTTTGTTTCTACAAGTTTATAATAAATTATGGTATTTTCGCAAATGTATGTTTTAGTAAGAATTTGTATGTATAGTTCGATAATGGTCCAAGAGTCTAGATTAGTGGGTCATTACATCGCAGGAATGCTCAACCAGTTCAAGATAATGAGGAAAAACACGCAGGAAGGAGGCAAGGGAACAGAGAAGCTTTCTGGGAGCGGAGAGGGGCCCCATCTGAAAGAAGTCAAACATCTTGATCTCGCACTGCAGAGACGAGGCGACATGAAGGAAAACCATCTCGAAATAATCGTGTGACAAGTCTTACTTGTGATGACTCTGGAGATACCAGATCAGTCAGTATGCATGATCGAGGTCGAAAGAATACTGGGAGCCGCAAGAATCGCTCCGACCTGCGGGAACACTTGAACCAGAATCGAGGTAATGTTAACTCGACAAACCCGGACCTGAGGGATCACCTAAATAGGCGTAAAGACCCCCTGCTGAGGCGTGAACCTGGAATTGTGATCGACGACAACCAATTTCAGGCAAGACCCCTTGTGGACCCAGTCCAGGAAAGAATTGATCAGTTGGAAAAGGCCTTCAGGCTTTTGAAAAATGAGTAAGGTCAGGGTCGATATGAAGATTCTGATGAGGAGCTTGAACTGTTCGCTCCCCATATTTCCAATACTCCATTTCCTCAAGGATTTCGGATCCCTAAAGTTCCAACTTTTGAGGGAAAATCTGACCCATACAACCATTTGAGTACATTCAACACCATAATGAGAGCAAGTGACGTGGGTTATGAGCTCAGATGCATGTTATTTCCAGTATCGCTGATGGGACCAGCCAAAAGATGATTCGAGAAACATAGAAGACACTCAATCACTTCTTGGGATCAGCTGTCTAAGGACTTCAAGAAGCAGTTCAGAGCCATGATGGGGGTTAGGCCCGAGGCATCGACTCTGGCTAATGTCCGACAGCAGCCAGGCGAAACGTTAAAAAGCTACCTTATGAGGTTTCACTTAGAAGTTGCCCAGGCTTGAAATGTGGATGATAGTGGTCATCTAATGGTTGTCCAAGCTGGGGTAATGCAAGGGAGTGCTCTCTGGGATGACATGCAGAGAAAACCGGTGAGGTCCCTGACCGAGTTTAACAAACGAGCACAGAGGTTTGTCAATGTATAGGAAGCGAGGTCGACACTTAATATGACCTCCCAGTACGTAACTACAACGATAAACGTAAACTCTGCCTCAACCTCGACGGACCCACCAGCTTCAAAGCTTGCCGCAGAAAACCCTTCCAAGAGAAAAAAGAACGAAGGGAGTAACCCTGAAGCCGAGGGAGGAAAGAAAAAGATGGGGGAGAGATATTTCTCTGTGTACAGAGTGTACACCGAGATCAACAAGTCTCGGGAGAACATATACCTAGCTAATGAAAACCAGGTTCCCTTCAAACGTCCAGACCCAATGAGAAATTAGAAGTCCAAGAGGGACTCCAGCAAATATTTTCGATTTCACAGAGACACCGGGCATACTACTGATGAATGTCGACAGTTGAAAGACAAGATCGAAGGATTGATCTCGAGAGGTTATTTCAGACAATATGTCAAAAACCAGAATACTAATCAGGCGTCTACGAGCCAGAGGGCAGCCGCGCCACAACATGCACAAAACAACAATTCCAAAGCTAGGGAAGAAGATAGCCCCCCTCCGATAGATGGAGAAGACATGATAATTATCTCGGGAGGGCCTCATCCCGTGGGCATGGGAAGAAATGCCCAAAAAAGATATGTGAACGAGCTAAAAACTGGGGACGGGTCTCCTTATGAACCCAAACCAAGAGCTCCAAAAAATCAAAAGATTGAATCCCAGCCAATAACCTTTACTGAAGACGACACATCCCATGTTTAGTTTCCTCACCATGATCCACTGTTCATCACCCTCCAGCTAGCAAATAAGAGGGTTCACCGGGTTCTCATAGACAATGGGAGCTCAGTTAACATTCTCTATAAGGCAACCCTAGAAAAGATGAGACTCTCCCTTCGTGACCTGAAAGCATGTGCGACTACACTATATGGCTTTGCAGGAGAAGGGACCGCCTGCATGGGATCCATCGAACTCCTCGTGACCTTGGGAGACTACTCAGTCTCAACAACCAAGATGATGGAGTTCGTAGTAGTATACCTACCTTCAGCCTACAACGTGTTGCTCGGGAGACCCGCCCTGGTTGGACTGGGGGCAGTCTCATCTGTAAGGAATCTGGCTGTTAAGTTCCCGATCCCTAGTGGCATTGGGACGTTGAAGGGAGATCAGTTAGCTGGAAGGGAATGCTACAACATTTCCTTAAGAGGAAAGAAACAGACGAGCGCACAAGCACTCGTCATTGTTCAAAACAAAGATGGGACGGTCTTAGAGATTGATGAAGAAATCGATCCAAGGGTTGAGGAGAAGGTTGATATCGAACCATTAGAAGAGATCGAAGAGATCCAGCTCGAAGAGTCCAATCCCTCGAAAAAGGTAAATGTTGGAAAACACCTCCAGGAAGAAACCAAATAGCAACTAATTTGCTTTTTGAAAAGAAACTAGGATGTCTTCGTGTGGTCCCATTCGGACATGGTAGGAATAAGTCCGAACATAGCGAGCCACGCACTGAATATCGATAAAAGCTTCCCACCGAAGCAACAAAAGTGAAGACAACTAGATGATGACAGAAAAAAGGCACTGAAGGAGGAGGTCGACAGGTTAAAAGCAAACCGGTTCATTAGGGATGCTTTTTACCCTGACTGGGTAGCCAATCTGGTGTTGGTCCCGAAGCCAAATGGGACATGGCGAACCTGCATTGACTATTCGGACCTCAACCAGGCTTGCCCAAAGGACTGTTTTCCTCTACCAAGGATTGACCAGCTCGTGGATGCCACGGCAGGGCATGGACTGATGTCATTCATGGATGCCTATTCTGGATGTAACCAGATTTCCATGCATGCCCCTGACCAGGAACATACGAGCTTCATAACGGACAAGGGGTTATACTGTTATAATGTCATGCCATTCGGGCTCAAAAATGCTGGGGTAACGTACCAAGGGCTCGTAAACATGATGTTTTCAGAGCAAATAGGGAACAACATGGAAGTTTATGTTGATGGCATGCTAGTCAAGTCTCAACTTAATGATAACCATGTTGACGACCTCGAAGAATGTTTTGCCGTGCTCCAGAAGTATAACATGAAGCTTAATCCACAGAAATGTTCCTTTGGGGTATCATCCAGAAATTTTTTGGGCTTTATTGTAAATGCTCGCGGGATAGAAGCTAACCCAGACAAGATCCAGGCCCTAATCGACATGCCCTCACCTCGAAGGCACAAAGATGTCCAAAGTTTGATCGGCAAGATGGCGGCACTAAGTAGGTTTATCTCGAAATCTACAGACCGTTGTCTTCCGTTCTTCAACCTATTGAGGGGAGTCAAGAAATTTGAATGGACGGAAGAATGCGAGCTGGCCTTCCAGGAACTCAAGAAGCACCTCGCAGAGCCCCCCATCTTATCAAAGCTTGTTACGGGAGAAGTACTATACTTTTATCTTACCATTACCGAACATGCAATAAGTGCAGTGCTCGTGCGAGAAGAAGACAAGGTACAAAGGCCCGTATATTACATCAGCAAAAGATTACTGGGGGCAGAGTCGAGATACCCCTTGATGGAAAAGCTAGTTCTCAGCTTAATTCATTTGTCTCGAAAACTTCGACCCTACTTTCAGGCGCACCCCATCTATGTGTTGACTAATCAACCACTTAAGCAGGTCTTGTCTAAACCGGAGGCTTCAGGTCGACTGCTTAAATGGGCGGTGGAACTCGGGCAATTCGAGATCACCTACCACCCGAGAACAACCATTAGGGCACAGGCATTGGCAGACTTTATAGTGGAATGTACTGGCATGACCAACGATGAATTTATAACCCCGGCCCACGAGTTGTAGAAACTTTACGTCGATGGGTCATCTAATGAAAATGGATCGGGGGCAGGGATCATTTTGATTACTCCCGTAGGGAGCAGATTTCATTCTGCCTTAAGATTCAACTTCAGTGCATCGAATAACGAGGATGAATACGAGGCTTTACTGGTGGGGCTTCATATGGCCAAAGAACTCAAAGCTAAAGAAATACATTGCTACAGCGAATCCCAGCTTGTGGTTAACCAAATTTTGGGAGAATACCAGGCTCGTGGCACAAAAATGACAGCTTACTTAGAAAAGGCAAAGTCTGCATTGGAACATTTCGAGTTTTATGCGATCGAACAGGTTCCCCGAGAGAAAAACTCAAATGCAGATGCCTTAGCTCGGCTCGCTACTTCCACCGAGAATGATGAGCTAAATGTTGTGCTAATAGAACACCTCTCGACACCGAGCATCAGCGAGCCAGAGGAGGAAGACATGTGTATGATTGATTTCGAACCTATCTGGATGACCCCGATAGTCGAGTATCTCAAAACTTGAGTCCTTCCAAAAGATCGGAACCAGTCTCGAAAGTTAATGTATCAACTTCCCCGTTATACCATTCTGGACGGAAATCTGTATAGAAGGGGATATTCCATGCCATTACTTCGGTGCGTAACTCCACCCGAAGCCAAGAAGATCATAGCAGAAATTCATGAAGGGTTCTGTGGAGACCATACTGGGGGGCATAGCCTGTCCAAGAAAATCATATGCCAAGGTTATTTCTAGCCTACCATTAAATCGGATTCCTTTGAGTACGTAAAGAAATGCGATAAGTGCCAGCGGTTCGCCACGATCCCTCGAGCTCCACCATTCGAGTTGACCATGATGACCTCCCCATGGCCATTTGTGGTATGATAGGCTCTCTCCCAACTGGCAAGGGCGGTGTGAAGTATGCTGTAGTTGTCGTAGATTACTTCACAAAGTGGACAGAGGCTGAACCATTAGCAACAATAACTTCCAAGAAAGTCCTTGACTTTGTGGTAAAAAAAATTGTGTGCCGAGGAAAATTGTATCCGACAACGGGACCCAGTTCGACAGCGATTTGTTCACCAACTTTTGCGAGAAAAATGGAATAATAAAGAGTTTTTCGTCAGTAGCTCATCCCCAGGCGAATGGCCAGGTCGAACCTGTAAACAAAACTCTCAAGAGTTCGCTAAAGAAAAAGTTGGAGGAGGCAAAAGGACAATGGCCCGAAGAATTGCCCCAAGTCTTATGGGGATATAGGACTACAGCTTGAACATCAACAGGACAAACCCCGTTCTCTCTGGCATACGTTTGCGAAGCTATGTTGCCTATTGAGGTCAAGATACCTACAATCTGAACTCACGCTTATGACCAAAGCTCGAATCACACTCAGCTCGAAGAAACCTTAGACTTGATTGAAGAAAGAAGAAACGAAGCTCAGCTGAGAAACCCTGCCTACCAGCTGCGAGCTACAAGGTATTTCAACAAGAGGGTTCAAGATCGAAAGTTTGGTGTGGGAGATCTAGTCTTAAGGCGTGTATTTCTGGCAACGCGAGACCCAGCAGCTGGCGTACTCGGGCCAAATTGGGAAGGACCGTACCAGATAGAGTCAGTCATTCGACCCAGTGTCTACAAGCTAGCAAGATTGGATGGGAGCCTAATACCGCGATCATGGAATGGCGAACACCTAAGACCTTACTATCAGTAGTGTAGGAAGGATGTTGCCTGTAACCATGCTTGTCTATTTGTACTGTTTTGTCTACTCTCAAATTTTATCAAATAAAGAGTTATTTCGTCTGATATGATTTATTTTTGCAATCTCTCTTAATCTAATAACCTATGGTCACATTCATAGGATATTAAGGGGGCATCACTGGTATATATATATAAATACCACCAGCTTGAAAAATAAATTAAGATATACGAAAAGAACAAGTGTTTGGATATAACCAAATACGTGAGCTAAGATAATTTGGATATAACCAAATTATTAAGATATACGAAAAGCATAAGTGTTTGGATATAACGAAATACGTGAGCTAAGATAATTTGGATATAACCAAATTATTAAAAAACATAAGTGTTTGGATGTAACCAAATGCGCGAGTTAAGATAGTTTGGATAAAACTCAATTATCAAAAAAGCATATAAGTGTATGGATTACAAACCAATCACGACTTTAAAAGGTTTGGAGCAAACCAACTAAAACTAATCGATGATAAGTTGGAACATAAACCTACTTCAAGTTAAGTCGAGAATCGAGGCTGGAGTATCTTATAAAAAAATAGTTTCGAACTCATAACCTCGGAGAGATAACCGAAGACGAGAGGAAGTAACTAAAAAACTCGTAAGATATAACTAAACCATTTGCATTACACACCATATAAGTACTTTCAAGTTCATGGTCAAAGTAATATCCAACCTTGACAAATAACGAGGTCGGAAGTGAATAATTCGAGCAAACTATGCACAAATGCCTTGAGCCTTGAGCCTAAGTCCAAAATTATGTTTGTACGAATAAACAAGCATACACGATTCTTTAAATAAAATATGCAAAATATTTCGAATCAAGAAATGTAAAGCGTATATATTAAAAGAAAGATAGAAAATAAAATTGTATCAGCCCCACGGGCATAAGTTAAAACAATTACAAAAATACAGGGACACAACCCCGAGGTGGGATTCAAGAAGGAGCAGTCTCTTTAGCCTTCTCAGCACCAGCCGCACTAGACTCTCTAGGAAAAATAGCATGACTATCCTTCTGAGCAGCCTCCTGCGCAACCTCCCGAGCAGCCTCATCCGCCTCAAGTCGGGCATTCCACCGCTCTATGTACTTCACCTCAAGAGGACCTAGGAAGCTGGTGTCGAGGTCAGCATTATCGACCCAGATCTTGTACATGGCTTGGTCGACCGCTTTTTCCTTCTTCTCTTTGAACTCATCAAGGAGGCGGGCCTTCTTACTTTCGATTATCTCGAAAGTAGCAGCTTTCTCCTCCTCGAGCTTGGCGTTAGCTTTCTCCAGCTCCGCAAGGCGAGCCTTCATCGTTTCGATCTCTACCTTCGAGTCCTTGAGTTCGTCAGCAATTTTAAGCTGGAGATCCCTCGACTCCTAGGCCAGAGACATGCTCGTATGCACCTGATTGGTCAGCTTATAATTAAGCTGAGCTGAGACGACAAGAGCCTGAAACACAGATTGAATTAGAACAAAAACCAAGGCATGTAAGCTATTAAAGGTAAAGTGCAAAAATTACCGTGGCAGTGAGTTCAATACTCTTATCGTAGAGAGTATTGCAGTCTGGGGCCTTATTCACGAAATCCCAATGGTCTGTGCCGAATCTTGAAAGACTCTAACCTACTCAAGAAAGGACGTCCAAGCCTAGTATGACTCCTTGGGTCCCAGCAGTACCGTCAAGCACGAACTCGTCAACATGAGGTCAGGCTGACGGCAGGAGTGCCTTGGAGATTGAGGGTTTCTTTGGGGGTCGGCCAAGTGTTGGGAGAGTTGTGGCTGGAGGGAGCATGGCGGGTGCGGTCGACACCGATGTGACGACCTGGGCATTCGGGCCCTCAGTCGTACTTGTAGCAGTTGGAGCCGGTGGGGTCTTCTCAGTGTGCCTGGGGATTTTAGAGGGTCGATCTGACTTCCGCGAGCCTCTCGGGCGCTTACTCTTTTGAGCTCCCTCATCGCTGAAGAGCACGGCGTCAAGGTCGGAGTCCATAGCACCTGCACAATTCCAATCGAGGTTAAGCATAGTGCTAACAAACTTAGAAAATATATATAAAAACACACAAGTAAAGGAAGACCTAACTGGAACTCTCCCCCGAGCTTGAGCTCGGAGACCATGAAATTCCCCCATCTTCAGAAGAGGCGGGGGGAGTACCTTCCCTATATGTGGATGTCAACCTCGAAAGGTCCCTATAATCATTGGTCCCATATTGGACGGCTATTCCATTCCATACCTCGTTCAAGCTATACATAGTATCGTATCGCCCGAGCCAGCTATCGAACCTATGAACTCGCTTATCTACCCAAGTCCACACATAAAAGTGGTTCCTATCGTCTTCGCACAGAACTAGCCTATCGGGTTTGTGCCTTAACAGGGTCGGGGACCACATTTTCGAGCTTAGGATGATTGTACCTTGATCATCCGAGCCCGAGCTCGAGGCTTCATCGTTGGCCTCGTACCCTGACTGTGGGCTCCTTCGGCGAACTAAAGGCGGTGGCCTTACCTCTCTCCTCGGGGGGAGAATGCCTGTTGGTAGAGGCACAAGCTCCCAGTGATTTTCGTTGGACCAGTCCGAGGTGGACTGGCCATTTTCCAAGAGCCCATAGGCTCGAAGTTTATCCTTGTTCAAAAGATACGAGAGGAATCTCCGACCATAAGGGAGTCGAAGCAGGGCCTCCCTGCGCTCCTTCATCTCGGCAAAAGGAGTGGGTCGACGATAGTTGGCTGGAAAATAAAACACATTTCAACTAAGTACAAGCCTATAAATAAATGCTCGAGCACAGAGATAAAGGAGATGGGGTACTTAAGGATTCGCCTGAACGAATAGCATCATGATGGAGACAGGCCATCCGTCCAGAAGAATGCCTTCTTAAAATCAGGAGGATGATTGGGAAGATCCTCAAACATCTTTTTCTCCTTCGGGTAGCTCGAAAGATAATAGAAGCCATCTCCTCCCCGAACTAGGGAGGGATTGCTTTTCAAATAGAAGAGACACAAGATCTCTGCTGGCGTGGGTCCTTCCCACTTCAGTTCGTTATAAATTGACTTCAGGGCAGACAGAACCCTATATGAATTAGTGTTGAGCTGGAATGGAGCCAGCCCAACGAAGTCCTTGAAGTCCTTGAAGAAATACTTCAAAGGCAGTAACGCTCCTGCCTTCATATGCTCCTGGATCCAAGCCGCATACCTCAGCTTGTTATCAGGATTTCCATCTCCTGGGGCATAGCAGCTTCGCTCGCTAGAAGTGGGGGCTCGACACCTTAAGGAGCCTGACAGTCTGAGACCGTGAAAGGCCAGGGTATCGTTTATCTGACCTATCGAGGTAACCGAGCTCCAGTAGTGCTCGGCCTGTTCACGCGCGAGATCGAATTCATGAATCAGACATTGGTTCCGAGCAAACAGCGATTCTGAGCTCGGAGTTTTTGGCGAATACAAAATTGCAAGCAGTGACCCCCACTGTTTTTCCAGATTCTGTGACATCTAGCAAGAGAGAAAAAATGGTGAGGGCCATGCAAGCATGGAATTAAGAATACCGAGCTTGGTGAAACAAGCTCGGGAATGCTTGGGTACGAGATGAGTTCGATCCCGGAGACCCGATCAAGTGTCGCGACGTGTATTTCATGAAAAAGGGAAGGAAGTGGATTTAATTTTTGAAAATCCCGAAGTATCAGGGAAAAAAAGGTGGCGGTTATTCAAAAGTGGTATTTTTTAGAATCGTGCATTCTTTAAAACCCATATTTTGTACCCGATATCTTGGTGTGCAAGATAGTTCCTCAAAAATTTAAAAACTCATAAAAAGAACCATATTTGGGTCTTTTTGCGCATTAACTAGGTTTTGATCGATAATGTTGGAACATAAATGTAATATCTATCAGCCGACACATCCTAGTGCATTAAACTAGTGAATGGACCAACAAAATTCTAGTGCCCAAGGTGCAACAGAAGCATAAACACAAAAAATATATATATATAATGCAGAGAAGACATGAACAGAAAACTTACACAATGCAATCGGCGGAAACAGGGAAATGGACAATTGTATAAGCAGCTGCAAGTGCTCTCTCACAGAGTAAAAAATGCCAGCATGGTTTTGTCTTCTCGGCTTGGAGAACATGCAAGAACCAGGCAAAGAATTGTCTTGTTCTTTCTCTGGGATATTTCAAATGAAGAAAAAATGAAGAAAGCAAAGGGTGATATATTTATAGACCCTCAGAGATTGTAAAGTTGGGTTAATCTGGGCCATTGGCCAGATCCCGTATCAAATCCTACGGCTAGGAATAAGTGACATGATGGTACTGTAAAGGTGGCAGGCAAACGATCATGGGTAGGTTTCCAAGGTACTCTAGTACATTGAGTGAGCAATACCCAACTGACGCGTGTCCATACTCGAGTATGTGTGACGGTGCGATTCCCGAATAAAGTAGTTCAAAAGTTTCCTTCTCATAGGATTCGAACTAATACTTTTGAGGGGGCAAAATGTTACACCCAGATTTCGAGACTTGAGGTTGTGACCTCGAAAGCTGGATTCGTCAGATGTGAGCTCGCAATAGCTAAAATACATGTTCATAATCTAGACGCCAAATTCTCAAAGCAGCTGGCAACCTCGAAGATAAGTAGCCTCGAAGTCCTTATAAGCTCGAAAAGGGGACATCAGAGTATATCCATGGTCGGGTAGCCTCAGATCAAGTGGCTCGAGCTTGGCATGGGTGTGAGCTCGGAATAAGATAGTCTCGGTGGCATTTACCCACTCCGAGCTGGTCTTGGAGAAAGTAACACAACTCGTAATTTACTCAGAGACCTAGACTGGCATGATGCTGATTGCTGATCTCGAACGACTTTGTGAGTCACCTGAGGAGACACAGTCCATGCATTCAAGAGATATTTAGTGTTGTAACTTCCCTACAATAAAGGGATATTAAATAGTCGGTTATACGCCCCCTGGTCTTCAGGGGACGTTTCCTTGAATATAGGAGTTACAAACTTTAAAGTAATTAAATTTATTAATATACAGAATAACTTCCCGAAACGTGTGGGATTGTATTCCGAGATCTCCTCTATAAATAGAGATGTCATGTACCTTTGTAAAGGACAAAAATTTTGTGATCTTGGGAGAATTTCTTGAGAATTCATCTCTGAAGAATTTCCAGAAATATCTTAAAGTTCTAATAACAAAGACTCGTGGACTAGGCAGAATTAACTGCTGAACCACTTAATTTGTTTTACTATATTTTTCTGGTCATAATTATTTATTGTTTACGTGGTCTATATTCACTGTTGACGAAAAATGACATCAACAAAATTATTATTTATATAATTATTTATTCTTAATTTTTTATACTTTTATGAAATATAATTATCAATTTCTATATTTATGTAATTTATAACTATTTAATTATTTTTTATTATTTAATTATATAATTTTTTTATTTGTAATAATAATAATAATTTTACAAATTAATTATTATTTGACTTTAAGGCTAATTTATTTTTTTAAATAATTAGATAAATTTTATTAATCTTTATCATTCATTATTTTATTAATAATATTTTAAACTTATCATTTCTGTGCCAATATCCCTGTAATTGATGGTTGTAGTCAACAACCATCAATAACAAGCATACCGGGACAGATAAAATAAATTAACTTCTAATTAACTACTAATTAATATTTTAATAATTTTCAATTATTTATAATAATACTAATTAACTATATTATATAATATTCATTACAATTCTCATTATGTTGAGATAACATATAACAAAAAAAAAAAAACTATTTTACTTAATTAAATTTCACAAAAAACATAAAGCAACATATACTAATATTTTTTTTAATTATAAACTAATAAATAAAAAACCACCAATTCAATTGATTCAAAAAAACTTAATCAAACCATAAAATCTACAACTTTCTCACCATACTATAAAATCTACCAAAGGTTTCTCATACCTAAATATCGAGACAGGGTTTAGGGCTAGGAAATCTAGAGTAGCTCTACACTTCAACAATAAACTACCAAAAACAATATCTGCATATTCAATTATGGAAAAAAAATTAAAAAAAACCCAGTAAAATATAGTATAATTGATCATAAATAAACACTTCTTGATCCATAAAAAAATTGGTCGATTCATTCCACTAAAAGCAGAGAGAACAAAATCATACAACCATATATACAAGTACACAATTATATACAAACTTTATAACCTGTTCTTCAAGAATATATATTTTGTTTAGACAAAAGAAGTACCTGAAGCATTGTGATAGGCAGCAAAAAGAATATTGATCCCAAGTTATTAGGGAGGAAGAAGTTGAGCCTGAATTTGTTAAGAAAAGAAAAACCCAAAATCAATATACAATTAGTAGAGTGATATATATATAATAAATATATGTATATATATACCAGCCGAAGACAAGCATCAAAATTAAAGCTATAAAAGGATTTCAATAACATATATATATATATACCTGTATAAATGAAAAGGTGCGTAGGAGAGATGGAGAGAGGAGGATAGTGCAAAGTGCGACGGTGTGGACGCAGGGTTGGAGAACGTCGCGTGGTGGTGTGGCGGTGCGGTGATGCAGGGGTACTGGTTGTGCGGTGACTGCGAGTCTAAGAGATGAGAAATTGGAGATGACAGGAAGTTATTTGCTTGAGAGGCACCAGAAATCTTGAGTAGAAAAATTTGGTATGAGTAGGGGATATCGTGAGTGATCAATGATGAAAATGGCGAAAATGGAGAAGGGTTTTGACAGAGAGAGGGGAAGAGAAGAAGGAAATTGGGCTGCGAAATTTAAAACTGTAAATGTATTAGCGGCGGGGTCCCACCGCTATTAATACAGCCCACCACTAATAAATGAGATTCTCCGTCGCTAACACTATTAGCGGCGGATATCTGCCTCTAATAAACGGTGATTATCCGCCGCTAATAAAACTTAAAAAAATACCCGTTTGTTTCCCGGGCCTTTTCATCATTTGTATTAGCGGCAGACTACCCGTCGCTAATAATGGGCAGTCCGCCGCTAATACATATTATTATATATATTTTAAATAATCATACCTAATTAGCAGCGGACCCCCTAGTCCGCCGCCTAATAATCTGTATAATAGCGGCAGACTGAACCCGCCGCTAATAGCTACACTACAACTAACATTAATTGTTGTAGTGATTGTAACGACCCGGATTTTCAAGACTTGATAATGTAGAAATATAAATGTTTTCATTTAACAAAATGTGTCAAGAACCCGTATAATTTTTTTTTTAAAAAAAGTCGTATGGCCATACTTAACAGTTAGTTACAAACATATTTTATAAAGAGTAGAGTGAGCCTATTTTAGGAAAATTGCGCAACATTTCCAAAATATAAAATGGCTTCCCAAAAGATCGGTCCACATGTACATTTCCAAGGTAGACTCCAGCGCTCACTACTCTGCCTTGCCCTTGCTCTTACCTACAACATGAAACAACTAGGTAAGGGAAAATGCTTAGTAAGTTCAACCTTAAAACAAAGCATGCAGAGAATTAGAGTTCTGAATCCATCCGGACCCTACAAAATCAATTTCAAGAACGCAAAAGCGTCCTGGAAAACTTATGGTCATGCCTGATAACCAATGATAAATTATTTCCTATAAACAGATAAATTCATGCACATAGTAAATCCCAGAACAAGCAGATATATTATATCATAACTATATCTTATCAACAAATATATCCCTGCACTCAGAAAATCCCAGAGCAAGTAGATATATTATATCACAACTATATATTATTAACTAATATATCCCTGCACTTAGAAAATCCCAGAGCAAGCAGATATATCATAACACAATATAATTCAAGACCAACGCTCGACAATTTCCAACAATTCAGGCATAACGCGCCCTCCAACATAAATTCTAATCTGTAAGAGAGAACTGAGTTTAAACACTAATATCTAGCCAATTAATAAACCCATCAAGGCTAACTATTGTGTTACCTAGGGAATCGCTACTTATCCAAGAGTTTAATCGAATTTACACGGTTTTACAGAGACTTCTATGCTAATTAGTGGTGTTGGTGAGAAGTTGCCCCTAGGGTGTTCAGCCTCACTCAATCTGGTAACCCCTAGTATCGATAGGAACTCTCACTGAATGACCAATATTCACAACTGCTATCCAGGAATAACTTATCAGAGCACTTGCTCAGGTTCTAACCATTCACTGATTAAGTAAGCATGAGAGCCCCTAGGTCCCATTTATTTTGGCGCCCCTAGGTTTAACCAGCGATCCTCACCTCTTGGCCACTCGTCACGGTAATGACCCGGACATAATAAAATCAAGCAATGTGACGGGGATTAGCCTTCTAGGATATGACGAAAATCTACCAATCATATTTTCTAAATCAGCACTCACTAGACTAACGTCTCTAAGCAACTTTCTACGATAGTGTATATATGTGCATATGTCCATATACTAACACACAATACAATAATTGTTTCATGTTGCAGCCACACAATATAAGTTGACTTACTTGGAGTCCTTAGCACTTAGTAGGTTTTCACCCTCCAAAGTTCAGTCCAGTTACGCTTAGCCAATACTGTAGTTATCCATACAATATACTCGGATTAATTATGACACTCATAATTCATTATTATTATTATTTTGGGCAGTTTGGTCATTTTCAAAATCATTTGTAAGGATTAATGATCCTTATTTGGTTTATAAACCCATTAAGGAAATTCATAAAAAAATATTTGAGACTACACTCTAAGTCTCGGGGAGACCTATCCTAAGGTTTCGATACCTAGGCTCGGGTATCACAATAGTATTTTCCCACAATCCGCTAAAAATATTATTCTTTCAATGTATCGCTATTAACCTGCACTTTCAACAAGTCGGTTAAAATATGTAAGATTTTAGCCGGTATTATATCCAGAAAATAAATTCCTTAATTATTTTTAAAGAAAATAAATTCTTAATTTTCCTTTTATATTTCTCAAGGTTTTAATCTCTAAAAATAGTTTTAAGAAAATTGTCTAATTTGTCTTAATCAGGAAAACCGCTAAAAATTTCCCTTCTTGACAAGTTAATTTTTCAAAATCAATTAATCAATTTTACTTACTAGAAAAATAATTCACTTAATTATTTTATCAAAATATAGGGTTTTAAACCCTCTTTTAATTTATTAACACTACACCAAATACCCTTTTCATAACACATGAATATAATACTAATGAAAAAGTATTAGTCAAAAATATTATATATGTGGAAAAGTTAATGAAAAAGGCGGTAATTTTTTTGGGAGCCCGCCACTTATACATTTTTTCACTCTTTCTTCCTTCGTCACTCCATACGGTGCGCCACTCTCTCTCTCTCTCTCTCCTACTTTTTCCTCTTGGCCTAATCTTATATCGCGCCTTTCTGAAATGGGTTCTCTCTACCATAGCCGTTTCGCCTCTCTCCTACATCCGGTCTCTCTCTCTCGATCTCTTTTCTCTCTGTCCTTCTCCCTCTATTTCTTTCACATGGTTGACGGGTGAATGGAAGGGTGCAGGGGCTTCTCTCGGAAACTAGCTTTGGAGAGGGACAGTGCGACGACATCATTCTTCAACGGTAACTCTCTCTCACTCTATCTTTTTCTCTGAGCTACTCTCTTGTTCAATCTTTCTTCCTTTCTCTCTGTTTGTTTGCAGGTGTGTAACAAGGTGATGGGGGCCCGCGGCTTAGGTCGTGTGACAAGGAGGCTCGACTCATGGGTCTACGGCGTGGCTCGCTCGTGGGTACGACGGTACTTGCAGCGGTGGATCTACGGTGTGGCTCGACTCGTGGGTCTACGGCGTGGCTTGACTGGTGGGTCTACGATGGTCTTGTACCAAGTTAGTTCCAAGTTTATGGTCTATATATGTATATTGATAATCTTTTCTCAACCAATAATCAATGTATGAAGTTTCTTGTTTTTTTTTGGCCATAAGACATTTGTTGCTTGTATAATGTTATTTCCTTTTTTGATATGATGTTATTTCATTTGTTGCATTTAATTTTTTATAATGATGTACATTTCGAAAACTTCATTTCTGATCATTAAAACATGTTTTGAATTTGGGCCTTTGATCATTTTTGTTCTACTAGTTTCAGCAGTGCCTTTATTTTTGTGTCTGAATATGTGGTTTATAATGATGACAATCTACTTTAATTGTCGGCCTTATTGTGAATTCTCTCTAGGTATATGTTAGTTTAGCTAGGGTGGTAAATTCAATTTTTTTTTGTCTCTGAACTTTTACCTTATTTATAATCATTTGAAGATATTATAAATAGCTCAATGTTTTGGAAATCTTCCTGACTGCATACCTAAACCAAATGAGAAGCTTGTGGAATTTGGAATAGGAAGGGGCTGCAATTCTTGTGCTGGTATGTTCAACACTATTGACTTGTGATCTTAACTTGAACATATTTATTGCGATGCTTGTTTTCATAAACAGATAGATGTGTTCTATTTATTGATAAATTTTTGCATTAGTGTTTTTGAATAAAGCTTATGAATAAAATTAATCTAACACTAAAGTATCATTAAAGCGAAAAAAAAAAATACTCATCACCCAAATCCCTTTCTCTCTTTGTAATACAGTGCGACCACGGACGCGAAGCAAACCCAACACCCCGACCGACCGCCCAGTCAGTAGCCACCACCGGTCACCGGTCAACAAAACTCTGCAGCGCAGCAGTCTACCTTGACTTTCTGGCCTTCTTCCTCACTTTTCTGTCGTAAGTATTCTTCTTCTCTGCCCTAATTCTCAACTTCTTTAAATTGATTGCGACTATAATATTTGCAAACAGAAGGAATTTCAATATTGTCTCCAAATTTTCAAACAAAAGGAATTTCAAACAGAAGGAATTTCAATATTGTTTCCAAATTTGACTGTTTTTCTCAATACCAGATTCCTCTCCATGAATTTCTGCATACACCTTTTTCAACCATTTTATTAATTTAAATAAAAAATTGTGTTTATTGTGTGTAATTTTTACTTATTTTTGGTCTGATTAATAATACTATATATGGGACCTATACCATCAACGATCGCGAATCTGACTTCCCTATTAGACTTGTGAGTACTATATTTAATAATCATTTTCATATTTATATGCACATTTTTAATGCTAACAATCTTTAGTGTGAATTATCTGTAGGCAGTTAAGTGAAATATCTAATGTAAGTTCTTCTCTTGCATTTATCAAGGATATGAAGTCTCTAAGTACCTTGTAAGTAACATGGTTTCAACACATTATTACACCCTTTCTAATAAATCATTCAAATTCAAACATATCTTTTTTCTTCTGTGCTGTTCTGCTTTGAGATATAATCTAACAACTATTAAAAAAAACCTGCAGAGTACTTAGGAACAACAATATCACTAGTACAATTCCATCGAATAACGGAGAGCTCCAACAGTTACAAAAAACAAGTTAAATGGACAGATTCCAGACTCTCTTATCAACATTAGCTCACTCTCTTATCTGTAATACATCTTTAGTTTTCTCTCTTGGGTTAACATGCTTGTACCATTTGGTTAACTCTTTCTGTCTAAAAAAAACTGTCATTTTTTTTTGGCAATAACTTGGTTGGCAACAACTTTACAATGAATGGCTCAAACAACAGGTAATTTTCCTCAGTATTTTAGAATAGCTTCCTTCATTTTTGCTCTTATTTATACTGCACTTAATAAATATGTTTCAAGTTTCTACTGCTTAAAACTTTTTTCTTGGATTTGTTGTTCAATATTATATAACCTCCTTCTTTTGTCTAAATTTATTCTTTGTTCCTTTCGGTCTTCTTCTTGTAACAAAAGCCACTTTTAACAACAGATGAACATAAGACTAATGGAAAAGTATTATAATAGATATGAATATATATATATGGGTTCACTCTTAATGGTGATTGAGTTTTTTCCCCATGGATGGGTTGTCAATTAATAGCCATTGGATTAAGATCCAATGGTCCACATTTAAAGATGTTAATTAATGCTATCTTTGACTTTTTCAAACTTGGTAATGGACTACCTGCTGACATGGCGGTCACCTTTTAATTTAATTAAATAATTAAAAAAATCATTATTTAAGATTAATTCCAAGATTCCATATCCTCATTCCTTCTTCATTCCTTCTCCATTCCTTTCATTCCTTGTTCTTTCCAAATTCATTCCTTATGCATTAATGACTCATATTTTCCCAACTACAATTAGTTGGCTAATTAATAAAACATATTTCGAATTTTCTATATATTATATATATTTTTATACAAAATTTACTCATCTGAAAAAACTTGTTTATTGAAGAAGCTCCAATTTTTTAAAGTGTTTTCAAGTAAGTTTTCTATGTCATTTTCGAAAATCACTAGTAGATTTTCTAATTTTTTTTTAAAAAAAATCCATCTTTTTTTTTGTTATGTAGTATTTAAAATTCACATAGATGAGTAAATCTTATTTCTCTTGAAAAACTTGTTTAGTAAAAACCCACAAGAATTATTTTTTTGAAAATGTTTGATGAAAAAACTCTAGATTTTTCATAGTGTTCTTTGTAAGATTTTCAATCGTTTTTGTGCTTTCTTTATTTTTACAAACAAATTATCATCTATTTCTCCAATTTCATATTTCGAAATTCACTACTAGAGGTTTTTTTAAAAAAAATATCAACTTAGTTTTATTTTTCATGTAGAATTTGAAATTAAAAAAAAAAAAGACTAAATCTTATTTCTCTTGAAAACTTGTTTATTAAAATCTCACAAGAACAATTTTTTTAAAAAATGTTTGATGAAAAAGCTCTAGATTTTTTGTAGTGTTTCTTGCAAGATTTTCAATCATTTTTGTGCTTTCTTTATTTTTACAAACAATTTATCATCTATTTCACCAATTTCATATTTCGAAATTCACTACTAGATCTTTTTTTTTTTTAATTCCAACTTAGTTTTATTTGTCATGTAGGATTTGAAATTCAAAAAAATGATTAAATCTTATTTCTCTTGAAAAACTTGTCTAGTAAAATCTCACAAGAACAATTTTTAAAAAAAATGTTTTATGAAAAAGCTCTAGATTTTTCATAGTGTTTCTTGCAAGATTTTCAATCATTCATGTGATTTCTTTATTTTTACATATAAATTATCATTTTTTTCTCCCATTGTAAAATTCGAAATTATTCAAACTTCTTAGATATCAACTATTAGGTTTATAAATTTACATTGAAGGTTATAGGGTTTTAAAAATTTCCTATTTTATAAAAGAAATTTTAAAACATTATTATTACAAATTATTTTGTAGTTCATTTTTCTTCAATAAACTAAAAATGTGAGGAATTTTAAAGTTTTGAAAATTTCATCATGTAAATTTTTCAAACATATTATTATTTTTCAAAAATATTTCTTACATAGTGATAATCTTCGTCAATTTTTTTGTATAGAACTTCGTGATGGAATCAGAAATGGAATGGAGGATAGTAATTGAGCATGAGTTGAAAGAGTTGAGAGATGAACTACACTCTATTAAACTGGATTTACAAGCCAAAGATAAAATTCCATGTAGATATGAGAAGAAGAAAAAATTGGCATATGAATCCATTAACGAAAAGGCCTCACAATCACTATTTTTAAAAAAACATGTTATTAGTCAAGATGATGTTGTGTTCTTTGAACATTTTAAACTCGGTAATACTTTAAGACCGAAAGATAGGGAAGTGTTAGAATACATTTTCTCAAACTCTGATCAATTGTAAGTTTTTCTATCTTAATGTATATATTTTTTGTCATTTTTTCAATATATTTTAATGTATATTATTGTATATATCCTAGGGAAATTATAGTTGAAAGTGAGTCTAGTTTTCTACGACGGTCCGACTTCTGGTATCTTGGACCTAAAACGGAGTTGGAGACTGAGGTAATTCATTTGTATATATTAATAATTTTAGTAAGACCGTTATAATTTTTTTTTTTTTTGGTAAATGCAGATTGTTACTATGGTTTCTTCATTCTTGACCGAGGATGAGAGGTTGAAGAAGGGTAAAGAGTGTAAGAATTGGTATCTTCCTGCTCGAAATATGGTGAGTTTTTTGTTGTTTTTCTTTTTTGTCAAAACATATTTCATGTTTGTGAAGTTAATTTTTTTTTTTAAATTATGACAATAGAAATACTTACTACCCGACTCCTACTCCAATTTACCACTACATCAAATTTGGAGGAAAATGCATTACTACGAAAGATTTATGGGCTCCCTCGAACATTGCAATGAAGTATAATTCTAATGGTTTACGTTGAATATATTTTTAAGCATCTATTTATTATGTAATTTCTAACAACAATTATACTTGTAGATTTATATTCCTATGTTGCTTGTAAGACACTTCATTCTTGCACGAGTGATACTTAAAGAAAAAAAAAGTAGAAGTTTGGGACTCACTTGCCGATGAAAAGAATCCTATATTACAGTCATCTAAGATTGTTGATATTGTAAGTTTTTATTGGTTGAATATATTACTTTTTTATAAATTTTAAATTTATAAATTATGATGTTAGAGTGCAAATGCAGCTACGCAATCTAGATTTGTTCTTGGAGAATCAGATCAAAAGGAAACCTAGTAGTTTCAACTTTGCTAGTTTTGGTATAATTCGTGGTAGAAATGTCCCTAGACAACAAAATTTGTACGATTGTGGAGTCTTTGTCATATTATTTATGATGAATTGTTGTAAGCTCGACTCGCGGTCTTTTGTGATAAGTAGATTTCATACTAAGTTTTTTTTTTTTTTTAATTTTGTTCTTATCATACTATACTTGAGTTTTTTTCACTATTGTAGTTCGACTCTAATGAAGAAATGTGTCACATGGCTTCGTGGATTGCATGCTCAAATTTCAACAAGAATAGAGCAAAATCATTGAAAGATGTTCGAGAGTTCATTTCAAGCAGAGGAATATAGTACTAGGGACAATGATCCTTGTCCTAATTTTGTTATTCTCAATCAAGTTGTGTAAAAGAAAGAAATTTGTATTATTATTTATCAATTTTGAGAAATTAGAAGATGATCAATATTTTGGAGAATTTGAATAGTTTATTTCTGAATTAATTATTTATTAACAAGATTAAAACACACTTTAAATTTAATCATTTTCACAATAAGCTTTAATGTTTATTGGAAGTTTCAAAGGGTAGTTGTAGACATTAATATCATATTTATTAAATAAAAACTATTTTGTAAGTGTTAAGTTCGAATTTATTAATTAATATATCAACCAATCAGAATTTTGAGCATAATGTTAGGGAATTGGAATGGATTTATGGAGACATGCATTTAATGAAATTAGTTGACATGATCTTAATTGTACACGCTTTTTATGAGAAATGATTAATAACTCAACCAAACATAAATAGAGCATGATATTAGGGTATTAGAATGAATTTATGAATACATGTATTTAATGCAATTAGATGGCATTTTCTAAATTAATTGCTCACGTTTTTTTAAGTGAAATTTTAATAAAATATATATTTTTTTACACAAACTAACTCAACCAAACCTTTTTTTTTTTTATCAAGAAGAAGAAGATACTTCATTAATCAACCACCAAAATACAGCACAAAAAGAGCCGAAACAAGAGGTTCAACACACTGAACCTCTAGAACCAGAACCAGAAACAAAACAAAACTCACTAATTACATGTTAATCTATGTATAAAGTTTCTTTCTAGTCTAGACATTTTCCTGTTTTGAAAAACACATAATCTGTAGATCACTATACTCTTGATGTCAAAAGCAAGTAAAGATTCAGACTTGGAGCAGCCTTCAAAGACACACCTGTTTCTGTTCAACCAAATACAATAACAAGTGGCTGCACAAACTGCAATGCTGATGAGTCTAATAATACCAGAAGCTTTCAGCAAGAGCCAAGTTAACCAACCAGCAAATTCTAACGCCCACCCTCTAAAACCCAGCCAACTGAACACTAACTCCACCACTCTTCTAGACAGATTGCATTGGAAAAATAAATGCTGATGCGATTTTGGTTGTTCACCACAAACCGGACAGAGCAGTGAATCAAGAACTAAATGAAACTTACTCAGATTGTCCAAAGTTAGCAAATGAGTATTCACAACCTGCCATAACATAAATCTATGCTTAGGAAGATTGAGGCTACTCCAAATGGCTATGTGGTAGCTGAATTGGGACTGAGGCAGCGAGCTGTTGTACAGAACAGAAGCACCAAATCTACCCGAATAGCCTGCCTTCAAAATCTCAGCTAAGGAAAATTTTTGTCTCAATCGACAAAGTTTGCGCCAATACCAGCTGGTGTCTAACTTTACCTCATAAGACCAAAAGGGTACCCCCTTGAGATAGACAGCATTAACCCATTTGACAGCATTCAACCAAACCTTTTTATCTATAAAAAAATTAAATTTATTTCGAAATTGTGTTTTAAATTTAAATTAAAAATCAATGCATAGTAACTAAACTAGTTAATACCAACCTAACCATTTAGAATTTAATGGTATAATTATGCATAATCAACCTAACCAATAACAAAATTATTGTGTTATTTTTGGGAATTGAAATATGTTCATTTTATGTTTTGACACTACTACAAAATCACATTTTTAGGACACTCACATAAATGCGAGTCCTAAAAAAGTCTCCTGGACCTTTTAGGACTTGCATTGCGAGTCCTTAAAGAATTTGTTTTAGGACTTGCGGAGCGAGTCCTAAAAACTATGTGTGTCCTAAATATTTGAGATTTTTTTTTAAAACAAATACCTCTGGGACTTTTTAGGACTCGCGGCGAGTCCTAAAATAATGTTTTCAGGACTCACATTGCGAGTCCTAAAAACTTATGTGTATCCTAAAAGTTTAAATTTAAAAAAAATTCAAATTCCCTCCAATTTTCCTTAAAAACTGTTTTTAGGACTCGCAATGAGTGTCCTAAAAACATATGTGGATCCTAAAAAACTTTAATATAAAATTTAAGTGTAATATTAGTGGTGATTTTTAAGGACTCACTTTGGGTGTCCTAAAAATTTTTAAGTAAAAAATAATAAATAAATTAATAAATTAATGCTTTATTTTAATAACTAAATTAAAAAAACAGATTTTTATTTTATTTTCTAAAAAAAGAAAAAAAAATTGAATTTTATTTATTTGGGGTTATACCCAAATATTGTATTTTAAAAAAAATCCCTAAAAGCTTCAGCCCCCAGCCGACCCTCTCTTCTCCCCTGCCTTTCCATGAGTCTCCCTCAGTTTCAGACTCGCACCTGGCCGCACATGGACGCCGTCGACGAGATTCGTGGCTCGCTCAAGCAGATGCGGAGAGGCTCGCTGCAACGGTGGCTCATGGCTCGCGGCTCACGATGAGGCGGTGGCTTGCGATGAGGCGGTGGGTTCCAGCCATGGGTTCAGGTATATATATTGCGAGTCACTCTCTCTCTCCCTTTCTGGTTTGGCTCTCAATCTCTCATCCTCTCTCAGCTGTGGACTAAGGCTCGATGAAAAAGGGACAAGCAGGGGCTAAGGTGGACAATGAAGGGATATCGACAGAGCTCTAATGGTGAGGGCTTGAACGGCGCAGGCGAGGGTCGACTGTGTCTTCATTGAAGAGGTCGAACAGGTAAGTTTTTTCCTCAGCCTTTTTTTTTTTAAATATCTGGGTTCAAAATGGAGATATTTAATATGATATTTGGGTATATATTTTTTGTTTTGAGATCTCTGTATATATTTGGGTTTAAAACGGGGTTCAAAACTGAGATTTTAATTGTGGGATTAATCATTTTCCTTAGTTTGTTCTTATGTGAGATCTAATGGCTAGAAACTGATCATCATCTTCAAAATTGAGGTATTGTAGCACTACTCATTACCTCAAGATGCCTAATTTCTCTGCTATGAACTTCATTGATTTTATGTGTTAGATTGATTTTTTTGAATCGACAAGTTCTGGTTTGGGAGCACGAGGTGTCTATATTTGATTTAAAGTATATATTGTTTGAATGATTAGATGCATGATCCATCTCTTATTGTTTAATTTTTGATTATTGTATATAGATTATTGGTAGTACTCCACAGGTTTATTTATTCGGAATGTTGAAGAGGATTTTCCAAATTGGTTGGCTTTGAGACTAATTCTCAATACTTGGTTCTATATAAGAATTGAGTGACCAGAAAAGCAAAAATGAGTGTCCTTTTAGGAGTAATGTATAAAGATGATATATGAGTATTTCGTGATAAATACATGAGTATTTATTGTCATCTTTCTTTTAGTCTTGCTTTTGGTGGTGTTGGGGATGATTGCAATAGAGATACCAATCTTTATATACAATATATAATAAAAGCAAATGACTCAACTGATAGTTATATCTAACAGCTAAAATTTTATCACTTCTCTAGAGATTTTCACAATATTTTTCTTGTTCCCTTCTTCTACTTGTTGCTCTGTTAATATCATTCTATCCACAATGCAATAATTATTATACCTTTCATTTGTCATGCATTCTTCACCGTTTTCAAGGTCAAGATGTTATTCTATGCTTAAGGTCTTTCTTATAGCTCTGTTTGTAAGTACATTTATTGGTTTAGAGTTAATGACTGGATGGAAAAGTATATACAGAAAGCCAATTGTCAATAATAGATATTATTCTATAGGTTTTTATTGATAAGTTTTAATAGGAAACATAGAAAAAAACAATCACTGTAAAAATAGTTATGTAATATGCTTATTTTAGATAAAAAAAAAAAAGAAGACTTGTGCGCTTGAAGAGGAGAAAAGATCAATCGCATTCTTCAATCATTGATCTTTCTCTGGTTTTTTTTTTTTATGGTTTGTGTGGGAAGATGGGTCTGGTTTCTTAGATATAATTCAAGGTATTATTATGGCTTCTTTTTCCCTGTATTGAATCTTATATTTAATTCTTAAAATTGATCATTTTATTTCTGGAAGTAAGAAAGGAGATTGTTTTGTTTATTTACTTTAGTAGTAGCACTTGCATGACTTAATTTACTTTGGTATATATTTATAATAGTGGAAAAGATCTTGATGTTGGCTTGATTTAGTAGTATAAACCATGGATGAAGACAAGAACAAGGTCTACAAACAACTGGGTCAGCTTTACTTTCTCTGTTTCTCCTTCACTCTTAGCTTGCTTTATATGTGTCTTCTTGGTGTCTAGCTGTTTAGTGAGCAAATGGGGTTTGCACCAATTTGGAACCACGTGTTTTGATGTTTGAATGGCGGCTTTTCTTTATGTGGTGCTTGTTATGGCTATATGGAGTAGTTTTTCAGTTTTGCATACATGGGTACCTATCATCTGTTTGAGATTATTTCTCAGTTAATATTCGTTCTTTTCCAGAGAACAAAATAGAAAGTTCTTTGGTTATATTTGGTTGTGTTGTTTATTTACTTGTCTCATGGGATTTAATGTAGCTTTTGGTAATTGTGTAGGTTTATTTACATTGGAAAGGAATATTGAAGAGGCGGTTTTGTGAGCTGAAATGCTGGCCCCTGCGGCACTCGAACATGAAGAGGCAAAACGAAATAAACAGGAAGAAATGATACGGGCTTATGACCTCTGGGACGACCCTGCTAAATCCAATGTGATTCTTGCTAAGTTAGCTGATAGTGCCAAAGTGGTTGATGCCCTTAAGGATTTAACATATAAGGTGATAATCTATGCATAGGATTTTTCATATTTATTATGAATTAGTACATAATGGATAATTAACTATTTTTAGATGGGTGCACCTTTGGAGTATGTCATTGTCTACTTCTTCTTGGAAATAATCATATTGTATCCATTATATAATAGACTGGCATAGAGAGCTCTTTGTTTTAAATTAATGACTTAAACTGCACATTATCCTTCCTCTGAGTGAACGTTTGAGCATTCAAAACTACATTTTTAAAAACAATATTTTGGCAGTCATGACTCATGTGCATTGGTGCATTTTGTTGATTTTTCCTCAACATTCTTTAGAACTTGTCTATATGAGTTTGCTCCAATCATCTTTACCATTTTTCCTCTTTTAGTTGGAATGATTATTTTGTTGTTCTTATTTAATTTATGTCTGCGGGTTGAAGAGGCAAAGTTAATAACACAGTTGGCCGAGATAGATGCTATCAATTATGGGCTTTTCAAGCAAGCATATAGTGCTTCTTTAGACGTAAGCAAGGTTTTGGATCATTATGAGATGGCCAAGCTTCTAAAGGGGCCATATGACATTGAGGGAGCATGTGTAGTTATTAAAGCTGGATCTGAAGGTCACTCTGAGGTTTGATAATCTTGTTTACCTTGTTTATCTCATATATTTAACCTTTTATGTATGATCTTTTGGAGATAAAACATACATGTTTGGAATTCCATGGTCCAACTTGGTATGTAATTAAATGAAGCAACGTCTAACAGAAATTGAGCATTTTTCTGAAAAAGCTCAACAAGATGATTATTGTCTCTCCTATGTTTTCAGTCTCTTTTGTTCTCTGACTTTGTTTATATATTCCATATCCAGATATGGGCAAGTAAGGTGTCCACTTCATGATTAGAGGTCCTAATGTTGAATCTGCGCTGTTTGAGGTACAACTTTTGTCGTTTGTTTTTGCTATTAATCTCTGGCCAAATATTTTTATATCAGTTGCTTATTTACAACCTTCAAATTGATGATAGGGATTTGAATAGCACATCCTCCTCCATGCTTGAAGAAGAGCAGAGTGGAACTAGACCTTCAGTCTGCATTCAGCATATTCCTACTGGCATAAGTGTCCAATCAGCAGGTGATTAGTCATATTTATACATCTCGTTCTATTTCTTTATCATGTTTAATATGACAGTATGACATGAATAAAAATCTGCTGTCTCCTTCTCTGTATCTCAACCCTGCCCCCACCAATTAAATATTAACACATCATTTAGTTTGACACATCAATAACGGAGGTCTAACACTAAAAGAATTTGTAATTTTTCGTTACAAAGCATTTGCCCTTTCGTCTTTCTTCTTCCATTTTTATTTATGTAGTCTAGTCTGGTATATTACAGTGATAAAACACTTTCATCTTCTTTTTTTTTTTTTTTATACATTTTTTTAATGACAAAATAGAGTCCGATCTCGTATTACAGCCATATATGTCATTTTATCTTATTTTTACATTTTCTTTAAGAAATAACTGAGATTGTAGTCTATACATGTTCTAGCAATGAATAAATTTGTAGAGAAAAACTTTATTTATTTTTCTGTTCTATATTAACCATTTTCCTTTTCTATTTTCTTCTGTTTATTTTTTTTATTTTATGAAAAAAATAGAGTTTACAAGTAGAATATTAACATCGCCACCTATTTTCATGGTGATAAAAAATTTATTTATCCATGTTTTTTCTTTATATATAAAAATGATAAAAAAAATAAATAATTACAAAATTAAGAAAAAAAAATAAGCGCAAATATGGTAACAAAAAATAAATAGACAACATAAAAAAGGAAAATAACAATGGCTAATAAAATATACTTCATTCACGTAATTTAGTCTAGCTTCCTTTGTACTCTTCCCATATCAATGTTTCTTCATTAAAAAATAATAATATAAAAATATATGTTTAAACCAGTGCTTGGATGATATTATTTTTGTCTGCAATATGAATTCATTGCAAGACCAAACTCTGAAAGAAGAAGAAGATAAAGGGCAAATGGTTTGTAACGGAAAAGTTAACAATAGTTTTCAATCTTAGACATATGTTAGTTAACATGTCAAACTAAGTGATGTGTCAATATTTAATTGGTGGGACAGGATTGGGCCATAGAAACAGGGACAACAGATTTTTACATGTTGGTGTTGAATGTGACAGATAGCTAGGCTAGTAAATTAGGGGATATGCTGTCTGATTTTCTATGAAGTTTGCTTGGAGTTATTGTTGGATTCACGATTTCATTCAAAAGAGTTTATATTATGTGACTAAAATATAGTCCCTTACCATCTCATATTTATGGTATTAAGCTTTGAGCTATTTTATCGTTAGTTTAGAAGAGAAACAATTTCTATATGATTTTAACATGCCCTTGGAGTGCCATTGGTATATTTGTGCAAAATAATTATGTGTTCTATTCAGTACAACTTATCATACGATGTTGTGTGTGTATATATTGTAATAAGCATCATGATGTAATTGATCACCATCAAATACAATGAAACTCATTGCACAAATCTTAGTTTCTTAAAGCACTTACATGATGTTGTGTGTATATATTTGATTTGAATGCAATTTGCGTAGCTTAATTATGCATTTTCACTTTGATTTGATTGTTAAAAGCCAAATGATGATGATGATGATGTGTTAATTTTGGTGTAGTTTGGTACTGTTTTGAAATGCCTATGTACTGGATGAATAACATTTTATGAAATATTACTATCTAACAAGAAATTGTGTGTCTACTTATTTATAAGTTTGAATTATAACATATTTATAATTAAATAACTTTTTTATAATGTGCAGGGCTATATTGAGATGCATTTCTTTGGCGTAATACTCGACAACATTGACAGTTGACATTTTTAGAATAAAAAATATATTTCACTAACATTGTATACATTTCTTGTTTAATATTTGGTGATGATATAATTTGATTGTAGTATAAACTATCATGAAATATGATTTTGTAAGCCGAATAGACTAGATACTGAAATAATATTTTTGAGTAATTAATAAAAAAATTTGTTGTATTTTCTTTTCAAATTTTAAAAATTTAACATATATAATACATTTTAGACATCCAAAGGGATATATTTTTTCTAAATCAAAATGAAATTTGTAGCTGCATTTTAAAAAAAAAAAAATACTTTTAAGGGCATGCAAAGCGAGTCCTAAAAAATTACTTAAAGCACTCAATTAGATTTTTTAGGACTCGCAATGTGAGTCCTAAAAACTTAATTAAATGCACTCAGCCGGATTTTTTAGGACTCGCACCAGATTTTTTAGGACTCACGTTGCGAGTCCTAAAAACATTCTTTTAGGACTCTCAATGTGAGTTCTAAAAACTTAATTAAAGGTACTCAACCAGATTTTTTAGGATTCGCACCAGATTTTTTAGGACTCGCAAAATGTTCTTTTAGGACTCGCGATGCGAGTCCTAAAAACTTAATTAAAGTCACTCAACCAGATTTTTTAGGACTCGCAACGTGAGTCCTAAAAACAGTTTTTTAGGACTCGCAATGCGAGTCCTAAAAAACATTAGTTTTTAAGGCTCTCAAATAGAGGACTCGCGCCCCGCGAGTCCTAAACACTTTTTTAGGACTCGCAATGCTAGTCCTAAAAATCATTTTTTGTAGTAGTGATGAGAAGTGTAACTAATCATAATTTTGAGCATGATTTTTGGGATATGGAATAGCCCATCAATAGCTATATTTTTCATAATTATTACACATCTTATTTATTAATTTATCCAAAACAATTCAGGTATTGGTTCAAAATGGAATTTAGTTTATTTTTTTAAATGGGTATTTTAAATGTCATAATTTCGAAATTATATGGTTTTTAACACTATTTATAAATCATTTTATCTTATATACACTGATATCATTTGTAGGCAAACATAAACTTTGTTTTTAGGTAGAGTTTGAAATCATTTTATATTTTTAAGAATGTGTCCATTTACTCAATATTATGATGACTTAGGAGAGGAAGAAGTTAAAGAGATTGTGTTGCTTGCTACACATTTGATTGATCATGTTGGAGTGAGTTTTAGATCCGACAATCGCGAAGCATTATTTGAGAAAATGAAGAAACTATTCGAAGAGGAACAAACAAAAGTTGATGAGCACTTGAAAAATATGGATGTGCTCTTGAGAATGATGGAAAAGTTGAAGAAAACGTAAGGAAATTGTTTGTTTGTCTATCTACTATTGTACTTTGTAGATTTATATTATTATGTTTGATTGAACTAATGAAATTTTACTTTTTATTATATAGTGGTTTAATTTACAACACTCATAAAATCCTTGTAAACATAAAATATAAATAGCTTTCATATAATTCTTAGTACAAAAAAAGCTTGATGCATATATATAGAGACAATCATGCATCACAAATTGCACCATAAGATTATTAATAGCATCTTCCAAATCCAAAAGCTTGATGCGAGTTTCAAATTTTAATCCTTTATCAAGACAATCATGCATATCTTTAGTTCTTCTACGCAAGTCTTTTGCTTTCATGAGAATGTTATAGGAACCTTTCGAGTTTGGAAAGGTTTTTTTGTATTAGAAGGGATGCTATCTACCTGGCCATCATCGTTTCGTTCAAGCTCCTTATAATATTCATTCGAATCTGTACATATTGTTGGTGAACCGTTGATATTTTTAATTAACTGGACAACATCTATTTCCCCGTCAGTGTCGCTTGATTCAACATCAAAAAAGCCTTCCGAAAACTCCATATCGAGTAATGCATGAGGCCATTTTCCGAGTACATGAAAATGTTGTTCTTCCTTAACTTGATCGATTGTATTGCTACTTTCGCCTTCAACAACAATGTCTTTGTCTGGTTCACGCGAGATAATGTCTTCATATTCAACCTCATTCTCTGCATCTTTGACTTCATAGTTGGATTCACTTTTTGTTTCATGATTGCCACTATCTTCATCAACCCTTCTAGGCTCCATAGTAATCTCCATCTTGGAAATTATACTAATTTTTGTGTTATATTTAAAATTTGATGAGAAGAATAAAATGCATTTATGATAGGTGGTTAGGAATATGAATAACTCCCTTTTAAAATGTTATACATAATTATTAAAAAGACACTTGTTCAACTTCCAACCATTGTATTTTTTGAAATGGGAAGAATGGGAAGTGAATATGTATATTTTTAATAATTATGTATAATTTTCATTAATTAATTTTAAAAAATACAATGGTATATTGAACAGTTGCTTTTGTTTAATGGGAAGTTGAACAAGTGTCTTTTCAAAAACTATGTATACTTTTTATTAAATAATTTTGAAAAAATACATTGGTAAATTGGAAGTTGAATATGTATCTTCTTATTAATTATGTATAGCTTTTATTAAATAATTTCGAAAAAAAATACAGTGGTAAATTGAATTGTTTCTTTAATGGGAAATTGAACAGGAGTCTTTTCAATAATTATGTACAAATTTTTAAATTAATTTCAAAATAAAAGAAAATTAAATTTGAACAAATGTGTTTGTTCAATGGGAAGTTGAACAAGTGTCTTTTTAATAATTATGTGTAACATTTTTTAAAAAATGAATTAAATAAAAATCGAAATATAAAATAATATTAAATTAATATGGCAAAAATTAATGTAAATTTGTTTAAAATTTATTATGAAATTCGAAATTAATATTTTTTAATTGAAAACTTGTCTTTTGAATAACTCATAGAGTGTAATAAATGTATACAAATATTGAATTAATTTTGATTCTATGTCTAGGTTCTTTGAACATAATAAATGTTGTTTAATTATATTTTGAAAATATATAATTATTAACTTTTTTAATTGGTGTTGTGAAGATGAATAGGTGTCTTGATAAATTAAACATGTGATGTAACAAATGCGTAGAAATTTGTGAGAATAAATTCATTTTTTGAAAACACAATTTTTTTTAAATTTATATTGAAAAATTCAAAAAAATAATAGGGAATCTCAATAGGTGTTACTCGTATTAATTTGATAAGATACCATCATTATTAACTACACTATTGAATGATAATTTTTAAAATTATTTATAAATAATCTATTACATGTATTAGTATTACATGAAAAACAAGGTTGAGAAAGAGAAGGAAAAATGAAAGACATGAACAAAAAGGATAAAGGGAAGCAGAAAATGGAAGACCTGAAGAAAAATGGGAAAATGAAGCAAAAGAATGAGGGGTGTACTACAGATGATGTATCTCACACGTCGGAGGAACCAAAGTATTTGGAAACCATTGTTCCAAAAAAAAAAAGATGTCCAACAACTTATAATACAATTCGAAAATAGGAGGTACGATATAAACACTCGTCTTCTTTGCATTAGTAGTAAAATAAATACCATTCAACAACTCTTGTTGTCAGGAAGCATCTCTACTAATCTTAACTGTGTTCCGGCCCGTGAGCTCCAAATACTCCAAACTGAAACCTGTCAAAGGCTCATCCATGCTCTAGAAAAGGAAGATTACTACATGCAGATTGAACTCGTCAAGCTTGAACGCGATATTACTTTTCAAAAGTGGTGCTTAAAAAATTGGATCAAAGATTGAAGACTGTTGTCTCTTTTTACAATTTTTATTTAAATGATTGTACTCTCTCTTTTTTTGTTAGATGTATGTTGAATTTAACATATTATTATGAAATAGAATTTTTTTTTTAATGGTTATAAATATTGTTATTTTGTAATATGTATATTTCTTTTTTATCTTTATTTTTCGTTATAAAAAATGTAATAAAAAATTAGTGGGTTTTGTTGAAAGTTTAAAAAGTCATTACTTTTTTTATATAATTTTTTAATATAAATAATGACACTTTTTCAAAAATATTGTTAAAAAATACTTAATTATACATGTTAATAGAATTAATAAATAAAAAAATAAGAATATGAGTAGTCAATGACATTTATGGATTTATTTGTGTTGACGCCGTTTTTCGTCAACAGTGAAAGAAGTGCACGTAAACAATTACTAGTAATGACCAATTAAAAAATAACAACACAAAACACGATTTTTACGTGGTTCAGCAGTTAAATCTGCCTAGTCCACGAGTCTCTGTTATTAAACTCAAGATTATCTCTGAAGATTCTTAAGCATGAATTCCTCAGAATTTTCTCTCAAGGTTCAAAATTTCGGTCCTTTACAATGGTGCATGACCTCTCTATTTATAGAGAAGGTTGCAGAATACTATCCCACATATTTTGGGTAGTTACTCTTTTTGTGTAAATAAAATAAATGGCTTTAAATGCCTATAATCAGATATAAAAGGAAACGTTCCCTGAAGACCAGGGGGTGTATAACTAACCAAATAATATCCCACGACTTTAGGGAATTTACAGTAATAAATGAAGATTACGTCTCTTATGGACAACACTTATAGATATTCACAGTTTTTATCATATATCTCCAAGGCCTTAGCCTCCCAGGTTTCTCGTCATCTTTCGAGCTAATGACATCTCCCGAGGTCACACGGCTTTCGAGATCGTATGTGCGTCGAGCTCGAAACCCCTGATCCGAGGTCATCCCTGAGGATAGATGCGTCTCCGGAGCTACCTTTCGAGATCGTGAACACTTCGAGGTCACCATATTCGAGGTCGTCTCAGTCTTGCAGGCTCGATATTTAGTCCTGGAGCATACTCTAAACCTTACGAGTCTATTCGTTTGTGAATCCAACTTTCGAGGTTACATTTAACATAGCTCAAAATCTGGGTATAACATCTTGCCCCCTCAAAAGTATTTGTTCGAATCCTAAGAGAAGGAAACTTTTGAACTACTTTCTTCGGGAACCGTACCGTCATACACTTTTGAAAATGGACACGCGCCAGCTGGGTATTGCTCATTTTTGGTACTTGAGTACCTTGGAAACCTGCCCACGATCATCCGTCTGCCACCTTTTCAGCGCCATCTTGTCATTGATCCCCATGCGTTGGATCTAGCAAGGATTTCATTCAACGCCCCAGATTAATCCCCTTTTTCCATCTATATATATGAGACCCCACTCATCATCTTCTTTTTTATTTTTGTTCACCAGGAGCAAGAAAAGAGAGAAAAAACGAAACCAGAGACCTTCCTATAAAGCTTCTATCCCGTGCATGTTTTCTCAGCCAAAGAAACAAAGAAACCCTGGTTTGTTCGAGTCCGTGAGTTCTTATTTGCAACCTCTCTTTCATTCAACGATCTCTCTACAATCGCCATTATTGTGTAGGTATGCAATCTTTGTTTTCCATTTTGTCAGTTTTTGTTCATGTTGTTCTTGCTGTGTCTTTGTATGTACTAGTTTACATTCTTAGCATAATACGATAGGAGATTTCTATCCGATAGGCTCTTATGCTTTTTAGATTTCCAACACAGAATTTACATCACTGGTTCATACCCAGTTTTGATGTTTGAGCAAGATTCCTGTTTCCTGAGTTTTAAAATTTTAAGAGACGTTTCTTGTACACCAAGATTTCGGGTAAAAAACTTTGGCTTTGGCTAATGCACGAAACCCAAGGCTGCCTTTTCTGGTTAACCACCACTCTTTTTTCCCTTGATTTTCGGGATTTTCAAAAAATTATCCACTCTCCTTCCTTTCTCGTGGAACGCACGTCCTGACTCTTTAATAAGGGTCTTAATATATAGCTTGTTTTGTTCCCAAACCCCGAGCTCGTCTTTTCGAACTTGTAATTCTTGCATGCATGGCCCTCACCATTTTTTCTTTCTCGCTAGATGTCACAGAATCTGGAAAGACGGTGGGGGTCATTGCTGGCAATCCCTTACGAGCCAAAATCCCCGAGCCCAGAATCGTTGTTCGCCCGGAATCAACGTCAGATAAGGGAGTACGAGCTTGCGTGCGAGCAGGAGGATATTCGAGCTCATTACCGCCGTCAGATAGACGAGGTTATTGAGAAGAAGAGGAGAATTCTTCGGGAGGCCCTTTATCCAGAGTCCAACTTAGGGCCTAGGCCGATTCCCCTCGACCCTGCACTAAAGGTCACTGTCGCATTCTATCCAGGAGAACTTCAATTTTCACTAATGGGGGAACCTTCTTCCTCACAGCCGAGGAAAGAAATGTTCGAGGCCGAGCACTATTGGATCTCGGTTACCTCGACTAGTCAGATAACTGACATCTTGGCCCTCCATGGCCTCAGCTTGTCAGGTTCTTTAAAGTGTCGAGCTCCGACTGACCACGAACGAAGCTGCTTCGCCCCTAGGGGCCGCGACGCCAAGGTGAAATACGCGGCATGGAGCCAGGAACACATGAGGACGGGAGCACTGTTGCCCTTGAAGTCTTTTTTCAAGGACTTCACAGATTTCGTTGGGTTGGCTCCGTTCCAACTTAACACCAATTCTTACAGGGTGCTGTCTGCCCTGAGGTCGCTATACCACGAGCTGACGTGGGAAGGACCTTCGCCTCAAGAGATTTTATATCTCTTTTGTTTGAAAAGAAACCCCTTCCGAGCTCGGGGAGGAGATGGCTTTTATTATCTTTCGAGCTATCCCAAAGAGAAGAAGGTCTTTAAAGATCTTCCCAATCATCTGCCTGATTTCAAAAGGGCCTTCTTTTGGACAGACGGTCTGTCCCCGTCTCGACACTACTCGTTCAGGCGGATTGGTAAGTATTCTCATTATTTTTGTTTCTGTGCTCGGGCCTTTAGCTCTTAGATCCGTACTTAGTTGAAATATGTTTTGTCTTTCAGCCAATTTTCAGCGTCCCACTCCTGACGAGACAATGAAGGGGCACAGAGAGACCCTGCTCCAACTCCCCCATGGCAGGAGGTCTCTCTTATACCTTTTACACGAGTACAGGCTCCGAAAATGCGGACTTTTGGGGGAGGGCCAGTCCACCTCTGACTGGTCCAATAAAAAGTATGAACACTGGGAGCAGGAGCCTTTTCCCACAGGCGCCCCCCCTCCGAGGAGAGAAGCGAGGCCGCCACTTCCAGTTCGCATAACGAGTCCGCTGTCGGGGAATGAGGCTAATGGCGAAGCCTCGAGCTCAAATTCGGATGAAGGTAAAGTCCTCCCTACCTCGAGAATGTGGTCCTCCACCTTACTAAAACATAAGCCCAATAGGTTAGTCTCATGCCCACAGGATAGATACCACTTCTACATATGGAGTTGGGTAGACGACTGTGTCCATAGGTTTGATAGTGGGCTCGGGAAGTACAACACCATGTATACTATGGACGAGGTGTGGAACGGGATAGCTGTTCAGTACGGGACCAACGATTATAGGGACCTTTCGAGGTTATCACCCACATATAGGGAAGGCACTCCCCCCGCCTCCTCTGAAGACGGGGGAATTTCATGGTCCCCAAGCTCGAGCTCGAGGGAGAGTTCCAGTTAGGTTTCCTCTATCATCACTTTATATGTCTGTGATACTGAAACAACTTATATGCTTCTCTTTTACTGACTCACACTGTGTTGTGACTTGTGCAGGCAAGATGGACTTCGACCTCGACAACATCATCGAAAGTGGTGGCGCCAAGAGGAGCAAGCGTCCCAGAGCGGGGTCGCTGAAGACTGACCGGCCGGGCAAGGGCCCCAAGAGGTCCAAGAAAACCCCTCCTCCTGCTCCGCCGGTTTTGAGCTCCATTGCTGCGGCGACTTCCCAGACCGGCGCTTCCACAGCGGCGCCGTCCTCGCAGGCCGTCGCCTCTGCAGTGGCGCCAACTTCGCTATTCGGTCCCTCCATTATGGTTGAGCCCCAACCTCCTGTGGTGGTTCAGTCACCCTTGGGTCCGCCTTCTAGAAAGCCTTCTGCTTCTCGATCTCAGAAGCTATCAGTTTCCACCCATATGGATGCATATGTGGTCGACAATGCCGCTGGGTCCCATGGGTCTACGCTGGTCTCGGATGTCATGTCCCGGATCGGCCAGAGCTTTGGCAGTCTCGAAGCTCCCCAATGGCAATGCTTGAACGATACCCAAGACTGCACTGTCCTCTATGAGAAGAGTATCGAGCTCGCTGCCGCGGTAAGTTTCCTTCTACAGTCCTACTTCTTGGTTATAATCACACTGACCTGGTGTTAATGATGATTTTTTTTTCTTTTTCAGTCTCTTGCCTTTACTGCCCAGCTTAATTATAAGTTGAACAACAAGATCCATTCGAGCAGGTCTCATGCTCAAGAGGCGAAGGATCTCCACCTCAAAGCGAGCGATAATCTGAAGGCAGCGAATGCAAAGCTTGAGGAAGGAGCAAAGGAATGTGAAGGCATGGCCACCGAGCTCGGGAAGCTGAAAGCTAAGCTCGAGGAGCTTAAGAAGGAGAATGCCGAGCTCGCGGGTCTTAAGAAGGAGATCACCCAGCTCTAGGAGACCAACAAGAAGCTTGAAGAGGAAAATGCTGCCACCTTTGATATCATGGAGGATGAGAAAGGTCGCCTCCTTGCTGAGTACAAAGAGAAGAAGGATCAGGCGGTTGACTCGGCCATGTACCGAATGTGGGCCAATAATGAAGATCTGGATACCAGCTTCTTAGGTCCTCACGAGGCGACACTTCTTGACAGGTGGAATGCTCAGCTCGAGAAGGAAGAGGCTGCTCGGCTCGAGAAGGAAGAGGCTGCTCGGGAGGCCGTTTCGGAGGGAGCTCAGGAGGATAGCCATGCTATTTGTCCTGAGGAGTCCGGTGCTGCTGATGCTAAGAAGGCCAAGGAGACTCCTCTTTCTTAAATCTGATCTCGGGGAAACCATCTATTGGGGCTGCGTCCCCTTATTTTTGTAATTATTTTAATTTATGCCCACGGGGCTGATACAATTTCTTTAAATATTGACTTATATATGCTTTACATTTCTTGGCTCGAAATATTTTGCACACTTTATATGGATGAATCATTTATGTTTATTTATTCATACAAACATATTGTAGATTTAGGCTCGAAGCTCAATGCATTCATGCATAGTTTGTTCAAATTATCCGCTTCCGACCTCGTTATTCAAAGTCGGATATTACTTTAACCATGAACCCGAAAGTACTTATATGGTATGTAATGTGAATGATTTGGTTATATCTTTTTTGCTTAGTCACTTTTCCTCATCCTCGGTCTTTGCTCCAAGGTTAAGAGTTCGAAACTATTTTTGTTTAAGACATTCCAGCCTCGATCTCGATTTATCTCGAAGTAGGTTTAGGTTCCTACTTATCGTCGATTAGTTTTTTTGGCTAGTTTGTTCCAAACCTGTTAAGTTTGCACATCTGGTTAACTCCAAACGTTTTCTGTTTTTGATAATTCGGTTATGTCCGAACTATCTAAGCTCGTGTATCTGGTTATATCCAAATACTTTATGTTTTTGATAATTCGGTTATGTCCGAACTATCTAAGTTCGCGTATCTGGTTATATCCAAATACTTTATGTTTTTGATAATTCGGTTACGTCCGAACTATCTAAGCTCGCGTATCTGGTTATATCCAAATACTTTATGTTTTTGATAATTCGGTTATGTCCGAACTATCTAAGTTTGCGTATCTGGTTATATCCAAATACTTCATTTTTTTTTAAGCCAATGGTATATATACCAATTATGCCCCCTTAATATCCTAGGAGTACGACCATAGGTTATTAAATTAAGAGAGATTGTAAAAATAAAAAGAGATAATATACTGATCAAAATAAATCTTTATTTGATGGAATTCAAAAATGAAACAAACTAATACATATAGATACTCATGGTAGCCGTCGACGTAAAGTTTCCACAGCTCATGGGCCGTGGTTATTACCTCGTCGTCGGCTATACCAGCACATTCCACTATGAAGTTCGCCAGCGCCTGTGCCTTAATGGTCGTTCTCGGGTGGTAGGTGATCTCGAACTGTCCGAGCTCAACGGCCCATTTAAGAAGTCGACCTGAAGCTTCTGGTTTAGACAGGACTTGCCTAAGCGGTTGATCAGTCAGTACATGGATGGGATGCGCCTGAAAGTAGGGGCTGAGTTTACAAGATGAATGAATTAAACTGAGCGTGAGTTTCTCCATCAATGGGTATCTTGACTCTGCCCCCAGTAATCTTTTACTGATGTAATAAACGGGTCTTTGCACCTTCTCTTCTTCTCCAAGGAGCACAGCGCTTATCGCGTGTTCGGTGGTTGAAAGGTATAGGTACAGTATTTCTCCCGTTTCAGGTTTCGACAGGATGGGTGGCTCTGCAAGGTGCTTTTTGAGCTCCTGAAAGGCCAGCTCGCATTCCTCCGTCCATTCAAACTTCTTACCTCCTCTCAATAAGTTGAAAAATGGAAGGCCACGATCCGTAGACTTCGAGATGAATCTGCTTAGGGCTGCCATCCTGCCAGTTAAACTTTGGACATCTTTGTGCCTTCGAGGCGAGGGCATGTCAATCAGGGCCTTGATCTTGTCGGGGTTAGCCTCGATTCCACGAGAGTTCATAATAAAGCCCAGGAATTTTCCTGAAGACACCCCAAAAGTGCACTTCTGAGGATTTAGCTTCATGTTATACTTCCTGAACACGCCGAAGCACTCTTCGAGGTCATCAACATGGTTCTTGTTAAGTCGAGACTTGACAAGCATGTCATCAACATAAACCTCCATGTTGTTCCCTAGCTGTTCTGAAAACATCATGTTTACGAGCCGCTGGTATGTGGCTCCAACATTCTTGAGCCCGAATGGCATGACATTATAGCAGTATAGCCCTTTATCCATTATAAAGCTGGTATGTTCTTGGTCGAGGGCGTGCATGGGAATCTGGTTATATCCAGAATAGGCATCCATGAACGACATCAGGCCATGCCCCGCCGTGGCATCCATGAGCTGGTCAATCCTCGATAGCGGAAAACAGTCTTTTGGGCAAGCTTTGTTGAGATCTGAATAGTCAATACAGGTTCTCCAACACCGGATTGGCTACCCAGTCAGGGTAAAAGGCATCCCTAATGAATCGGTTTGCCTTTAACCTGTCGACCTCCTCCTTCAGTGCTTTCTTTCTGTCTTTGTCCAGCTGTCTTCGCTTTTGCTGCTTTGGGGGGAAGCTTTTGTCTATGTTCAGTGCGTGGCTTGCTATATTCGGGCTTATCCCCATCATGTCTGAGTGTGACCATGCGAAGACATCCTGGTTTTTCTTCAAAAAGAAAATTAATTGCTATTTTGTCTCATCTGGGAGGTGTTTTCCGACCTTCACCTTTTTCGAAGGATCAGCTTCCTCGAGTTGAACTTCTTTGAGCTCCTCTAAATGTTCGAGGTCAGCTTTCTCCTCAATTCTTGGATCAATCTCTTCGTCAACCTCTAAGATCGTTCCGTCTTTGTTTTGTAAGATGACGAGTGCTTGTGCGCTCGTCTGTTTCTTTCCTCTCAGGGAGATGCTGTAGCACTCCCTCCCTGTTAACTGGTCTCCTTTCAATGTCCCGACTCCGCTAGGGGTTGGGAACTTAAAGGGCCAGATGCCTTACTGATGAAACTGCCCCCAGCCCGGCCAGGGCGGGTCTCCCGAGCAGCACATTGTAGGAAGATGGTAAGTCTACTACCACGAACTCCATTATCTTGGTTACCGAGACTGGATAATCTCCCAAGGTCACGGGGAGCTCGATGGATCCCATGCAGGCGGTTCCTTCTCCTGAAAAACCGTACAACGTAGTCGCACACGCTTTCAGGTCGCGAAGGGAGAGTCCCATCTTCTCGAGGGTTGCTTTGTAAAGTATGTTGGCTGAGCTCCCATTATCTATGAGAACTAGGTGGACCCTTCTGTTGGCCAGCTGAAGAGTAATGACCAGCGGATCATGGTGAGGAAACTGGACATGGGAGGCGTTTTCCTCGGTGAAGGTTATTGGTTGTGTCTCAATCCTCTGACTTTTGGGAGCCCTAGGTTCGGGTTCATAAGGAGATCCATTCCCAGTCTTCAGTTCGTTAACATATCTCTTCTGGGCGTTCATGCCCACTCCTGCGAGGTGAGGCCCTCCCGAGATGGTTATTACATCCTCTCCATCTATCGACGGGGGCCTGTCTTCTTCCCGAGCTCGGGAATTATTGTTTTACGTCGTCGGAGGCGCGACTACTCTCTGGCTCGTGTCCGTCTGACCCATACTCTGGTTTTTTACATACTGTTGGAAGTAACCTCTCGAGATCAACCCTTCGATCTCGCCCTTCAATTGTCGACATTCATCGGTTGTATGCCCGGTGTCTTTGTGGAACCGGCAATACTTACTGGAATCCCTCTTGGATTTTTGATTTCTCATCGGGTCCGGACGCCTTAAGGGGACCTGGTTTTCATTAGCCAGGTATATGTTCTCCCGAGACTCATTGAGCTCGGTGTATACTCTATACACGGAGAAATACCTCTCCCCTTTCTTCTTCTTTCCTCCCTCGGCTTCGTGGTTACTTCCTTCGGTCTTTTTCCTCTTGGAGGGGTTCTCCGTGGCAGGATTTGGAGCTGCTGGGTCCGCCGAGGTTGAGGCAGAGTTGATGTTTATCGTTGTAGTTTCGGGCTGGGAAGTCGCATTGAGAGTCGACCCCGCTTCCTCTACATTGACAAATCTCTGCGCTCGTCTGTTAAACTCGGTTATTGACCTTACCGGTTTCCCTTGCATGTCATCCCAAAGGGCACTTCCCAGCAATACACCAGCTTGGATAGCCATTAGGTGCCCACATTCATCCACGTCCCGAGCTCGAGCGACTTCCAGATTAAATCTCATTAGGTAACTCTGTAGTGTTTCGCCCGGCTATTGTCGAACGTTAGTTAAGGTGGATGCCTCTGGTCTGACCCCCATCATTGCTCTGAACTGCTTCTTAAAGTCTTTAGACAACTGTTCCCAAGAAGTTATTGAGTGTCTCTTATATTTTTTGAACCAGCTTTTGGCAGGTCCTGCCAATGATGTTGGAAACAACATGCACCTGAGCTCGTAACCCACGTTACTGGCTCTCATGATAGTCTTGAACGTGCTCAGGTGACTACACGGGTCGGTCTTTCCTTCAAACGTTGGGACGTGAGGGATCCGAAACCCTTGAGGAAATGGAGTGTTGGAAATATGGGGGGCATACGGCTCGAGCTCCTCGTCAGAGTCCTCATATCGACCATTTCCTCGTTCATTCTTCAAAAGCCTAAAGGCCTTTTCGAGCTGATCGATTCTTTCTTGGACTGGGTCAGTAGGAGGTACTGTCTGGAATTGACTGTCATTGATCGTGATTCTAGGCTCGCGTCTCCGCGAGGGATCTCTACGCCTATTCAAGCGATCCCTCAGGTCCGGATTTGTTTGATCTCCATTTCCCCGACTCTGGTTCAGGTGATTTCGTAGGTCAGGACGATTCTTGCGGCTTCCAGTATTTTTACAACCTCGGTCATGTTTACTGACCGACCTGATATCTTCAGACTCATCACTGGTGAAACTCATTGCTCGGTTATTTCGTGATGGATTCTTCCCACGTCGCCTCGTCTCCGCCGTGCGAGACCGAGATGTTTGACTTTTCTCAGATGGGGCGCCTCTCCGCTCCTGGAAAGTCTCCCTGTTTCCTTGTCTTTCCCCCGTACACCCTTCATCCTGATCTCGAACGGGTTAAGCGTTCCTACGGGGGGGCAAAGGATATCTTATGGGTTACGGAGGGAACCGTATAGGCGACAGTGGCTGCCACCCTTGTCGCGGCCTAGAGGGTCCAGAATTTGCCCGAGATAGGTCGGTCGCATTTGGTGCGCTCCCAGGTACCTGAGTCCGAGCCTCTGTAGGGGTTCGGTTATTCTCAGCTCCTGCAGGCACTTCCACAGGCGGGTTAGCCGGGGCTCGAGCCCGAGTACTCCTCTGGGGCCTAGGTGGAGCGGATGGCTCTGCTGGTGCCGGAGGTTGAGTCGGCCTCCTTATGGCAGCATCTTTTCGTGGACGCCCACAGGGTCTCCGGGGAGGAACATGCACGTCCCTTGGAGGAGGGACTTGGTTTTCGCGCGGAGGCGGGGGCTGAGCCACCTGCGCCTCTGCGGCTATCCTTGTCAACTCCTCATTCCTTTTTTTGGCCTCTGCCAACAGCTGCTTCAATTGCCGGTTTTCAAGTTCCACAATAGGAACGTACCACTTCGGATTGTAGTACATATCCTCATCCCTTGGTGGAGGAGGTGGTCCCCGGGAATTAGAAGATCCACTTCTCTCTTCAACATCCGGGTTCTCCATTGGTTGTTTTCCACAACGTCTTGGGTAATTTTCCTCAGGTGTGTTCTGATTGTTTGTGGCCATGACTTTTTTAGGGATGAATGCTTAAGGCTCTCAATGAAAGCACCAAACTGTTGACGCCGTTTTTCGTCAACAGTGAAAGAAGAGCACGTAAACAATTACTAGTAATGACCAATTAAAAAATAACAACATAAAACACGATTTTTACGTGGTTCAGCAGTTAAATCTGCCTAGTCCACGAGTCTCTGTTATTAAACTCAAGATTATCTCTGAAGATTCTTAAGCATGAATTCCTCAGAGTTTTCTCTCAAGGTTCAAAATTTCAGTCCTTTACAATGGTGCATGACCTCTCTATTTATAGAGAAAGTTGCAGAATACTATCCCACATATTTTGGGTAGTTACTCTTTTTGTGTAAATAAAATAAATGGCTTTAAATGCCTATAATCAGATATAAAAGGAAACGTCCCCTGAAGACCAGGGGGCATATAACTAACCAAATAATATCCCACGACTTTAGGGGATTTACAGTAATAAATGAAGATTACGTCTCTTATGGACAACACTTATAGATATTCACAGTTTTTATCATATATCTCCAAGGCCTTAGCCTCCCAGGTTTCTCGTCAGCTTTCGAGCTAATGACATCTCCTGAGGTCACACGGCTTTCGAGATCGTATGTGCATCGAGCTCGGAACCCCTGATCCGAGGTCATCCCTGAGGATAGATGCGTCTCCGGAGCTACCTTTCGAGATCGTGAACACTTCGAGGTCACCATATTCGAGGTCGTCTCAGTCTTGCAGGCTCGATATTTAGTCCTGGAGCATACTCTAAACCTTACGAGTCTATTCATTTGTGAATCCAACTTTCGAGGTTACATTTAATATAGCTCGAAATCTGGGTATAACAATTTGTATTTATTACAATTAATATTTTTATTTGGTAAACTAATTAATTATAATAATAATAATAATATTTGTAGTATTTCAAAAATGAATACTTAGCATAATTGACTCCTTGTATTTCCCATCAGTCATTATTATTCCTCATGTTTTATCTTCTTTATTACTACTTCATTATATATATGGGGCTAGAACATTTTTTTTTTATCATCATAAAGATTGTTCATCATAGAGAGAAAATGGACATAAACAAGATAGAGGAGATCATTCTTACTAGATCACTTTCGAAATTCAAAGAAAAATTCTTAAGTGGAGAGTTGTACAGTTTCATGGAAGAGATTAAGATACGCCTCAATAGATCACTTGAAGAAAGAATTACAATGAGAAAGGCAATGATGGATCAAGCATTTAGAGAATGGAGTGGAGAAAGCCCTAAAGTACGTGAAATTCGACACATTCAGAATGAATTATTCCAAAAGTTCATCGATGCTTCTGAGTAGGAGTACTTGTATTGGACGACACAAATGTATGATGTTGAACGTGAAATTGTATTATTTTGAGGAAGGCAAGCAAAAAATGGACAACATCAACGATGTACAGAAAGATAAGCCAAAAATTGAAGACATTGATCATATAGCAAAAGGGAAGCGAAATTGGGCATATGTTACGGATGAGGAAAAAGAAAAAGGAAAAAAAAATTGGTAGACGTGAAGGATATGGAACTAGACGATGTGTTCCTCAATAAATTTGTTGAATTACTATATGATAATACAACTATTAATCTTAAAGAGCTCACCACATCGGTAGATATAAAAAAGAAGAAGGATGAAATCAATCAACTCTTGGTTCTTCTCTGTACCAGAAAGACTAAACTTGGGTCTCTCTTTTCATCTCGATGCATCTCAAGTCGCCTATGGAGTCCTGAGGCACGCAAGATGCAACTTTCTCAACATATCATCCTTCAGAAACTCATCCATGCAGAGAAGGAAGAACACTTTAGGCTCCAAGAACTCTTGAAGATTGTTCATGATGAAAATAAAGATAATAGTCTACTCAAATTTTGAAAAATGTTATTTCTCATTAAAGTTTTTATTTTGACAATATTAGTTTTATTCTCTTTGTAATTTGTCGTCTATGAATTTTATTTTATGAATTTTAGTTTCTCTACAATATTCTTCAATTTATTTGTTTGCAATGTTCTTCAACACATGAACATTATAAATTGTTACGATAAGTAAATGGAAAAATGTTAAGAGTAACTTATGATAATAATTTCTCACTAAACCATAATATATTTTAAGTAACTATAATTATTTAATAATAATAATTTTCAGAAATTATAATTAATCTAAAATTTAGTAATTTATTTAATATTTTTTTAGAATTTGATAACTTTTAAAATTAATAAAACATTACATAAAATAACTATAATTATTTATAAATATTAATTATCGAAATGTATATTAAATATAAAATATAGTAATTTATTTAATATATCTTTGTAGATCTCGAAAACTATACAAATTATTAAAAACTAAAATGTTACATAATACCCAAACACACATCCCACAACTATAATAAATACTAAAACACACATGCCACAACTATAATTCTTGGATATGTAAAAGGTCTTCTCGAAATTATCAATTTATATTTAATCACTGTAATAATAGTAATGAAAAATGCTATAAAAACTATAAGAAAAGCCTATCTTAATTACTTTTATTTAAAAAAAAACAAATATATATTTTTGTTTAGATATGTAAATATATTTTCGAAGTTACCAATTGAATATTTAATTGTTATAGTTGGAACATGTTACATCTCTTTATAATCAATGTAACCATTTTAATGAGAAATGCATTGAACTCTCATATTCCATTGTTAATTATGATTAATAATAAAAGCATACTATATAAGTGACAACATTATTCATTATTGAAAAGTGATAGTTCAAGATGAGTCACAACATAATGCATAACAAATTTATGGTGGAAATTGTTCGTCGTCATTCCATTTCCAAATGCAAAGAAAGATTCATCACTGGAGACTTACATGCTTTGCGGGATGATATTCAGTCGCGCATCTTGCAAAATTTTCATGAAAGAAGTACAATAAGGATGATCTTGGCAGATCTGGTAATCCAACGATACTCGACAAATCCTTTGGATTTGAAAGATATTGAACAAGCTCAAAAAGATTTAGCGTTATCTTTTATTGAAGGTTCGGAGAAGGAAGACTTGTTTTGGAGGCAACAACTATTTGATGTTGAATATGAAATTAATTATCATGAGTCTTTGCTTTTCAATCACATGCATGGTTCAAATAAAAAATAACTATATGTTCCTCTTTATTTTCTTTAGGTAATCAAATGTACTACATTGGAAGTTGTTTTGTTATTTAATGTTATAATATTATATCAATTCCAAAATTTTGCTAATAATTTAATAAATTTTGATTTAATACCAAGATTTTGATAGTTGGTTAGAGTGTTTGAATTTGAAAAGGTGCATTTAATATTTAATATATATATTCAACATTTAATTGTTCAAACTAATAATTAGTGTAAACCCTAATTATGCAAATTAATTGAATTTTCACAATTCTCAAAACTATATTTTTTTTTTTTTAAAAAAAAACAAAACAATTATTCTCCTAATAAATGTAGTGGCCGAAAAATGTGTTTAAAAAAAAATATTAATTTAGTAAATTTTGATTTAATACCAAGATTTTGATAGTTGGTTAGAGTGTTTGAATTTGAAAAGGTGCATTTAATATTTAATATAAATTCAACATTTAATTGTTCAAACTAATAATTAGTGTAAACCCTAATTATGCAAATTAATTGAATTTTCACAATTCTCAAAACTATATTTAATTTTTTTTTAAAATAATAATTTTTCTCTCTAATATTTTGTTGTGGCCGAAAAATTGGTGTATAAAAATATTAATTTAATAAATTTTGATTTAATACTAAGATTTTGATAGTTGGTTAGAGTGTTTGAATTTGAAAAGGTGCATTTAATATTTAAGATATATTCAATATTTAATTGTTCAAACTAATAATTAGTGTAAACCCTAATTATGTAAATTAATTGAATTTTCACAATTCTCAAAACTAAATTTAATTTTTTAGAAAAAAAATTATTATTCTCTAATATTTTGTTGTGGCCAAAAAATGAGTGTATAAAAATATTAATTTAATAAATTTTTATTTAATACCAAGATTTTGATAGTTGGTTAGAGTGTGTGAATTTGAAAAGGTGCATTTAATATTTAATATATATTCAACATTTAATTGTTCAAACTAATAATTAGTGTAAACCCTAATTATGCAAATTAATTGAATTTTCACAATTCTCAAAACTATATTTAATTTTAAAAAAAAAAATAATTTTTCTCTCTATTATTTTGTTGTGGCCGAAAAATTGGTGTATAAAAATATTAATTTAATAAATTTTGATTTAATACTAAGATTTTGATAGTTGGTTAGAGTATTTGAATTTGAAAAGGTGCATTTAATATTTAAGATATATTCAATATTTAATTGTTCAAACTAATAATTAGTGTAAACTCTAATTATGCAAATTAATTGAATTTTCACAATTCTCAAAACTATATTTAATTAGTTAGAAAAAAAATAATTATTCTCTAATATTTTGTTGTGGCCGAAAAAATGGGTGTATAAAAATATTAATTTAATAAATTTTGATTTAATACCAAGATTTTGATAGTTGGTTAGAGTGTGTGAATTTGAAAAGGTGCATTTAATATTTAATATATATTCAACATTTAATTGTTCAAACTAATTATTAGTGTAGGCCCTAATTATGCAAATTAATTAAATTTTCACAATTCTCAAAACTATATTTGTTTATTTTAAAAAAAACAATACAATTATTCTCCTAATAAATGTTGTGGCCGAAATTTTTTTGATTGAGTGCTAGAATATAGATAGTTGAATTTGAAAACGTGCATTTAATATTTAAGATATATTCCATATTAATTATTATTTTTTAATATTGCCAAAAAAAATCTCTAAGGAAACCGAAATTCTATATAAAAAAAAGACATTGAAAAGGTTGCATTGCTTCATAATACTTGGTTAGAGTGGTTGAATTTGAAAAGGTGCATTTAATATTTAATATATATTCAACTTTTAATTATTCAAACTAATTATTAGTGTAGGTCCTAATTATGCAAATTAATTAAATTTTCACAATTCTCAAAACTATATTTATTTATTTTTAAAAAAACAAAACAATTATTCTCCTAATAAATGTAGTGGCCGAATTTTTTTTGATTAAGTGCTAGAATATAGATAGTTGAATTTGAAAAGGTGCATTTAATATTTAAGATATATTCCATATTAATTATTACTTTTTAATATTGCCAAAAAAAATCTCTAAGGAAACCGAAATTCTATATAAAAAAAGACATTGAAAATGTTGCATTGCTTCATAATACTTGGTTAGAGTATTGTCCTATATATTCTACAATTCAAAGATAGATAGAAAAAAAAATCTTTATATTTGGTTAGAGTTAGAATAGATGTTGAACATGGAAGATTTCATTGCCTTTCAATTACCAATTCTGGTTATGATTGATTTATTAAGGGAGCAATTGTCAATAGTAGAAACATTGGCCAAGGAAAGAGACTATCATGTCCCACGGAGCAACGTTTGTGATCTCATCAACTTCTCCATCGCCCAACAAGAGAAAAGATCGGAGTTAACCAAGCTTATGGTTAGAAACTTGATGTTGGAGATCCAAATTTGGAATAAAGAAATGGTGAAAGTTCAGATTGGTGAACAACGAATCTTTAAAGTTTTAACAGGCGGTGACAAAAAACGCTTTGAAAAGTATATGAAGATGCTAATAGATGATGAAACAATTAAAACTACAAAGCAAGGTCAATAGATTTCTAAGAGTTTTATTTATGATTGTTATAGTTTTTTCTTGATGTATTTTTTTAAAATGTTTTTTGTTTAGTTTATGATTAATATAATAAATGTTGACCTTGCTGATTTTGGTTTAGTTTTTTGTTTTTTTTAAATGTTATAGTTTTTTCTTGATGTATTCTCAATACCATGATTAAATTACTTCTCCTATTTCGAAATTAAAAAAAATTAATAATAATTAGCCCTATTTTTTTGGTAGCCGAAATTAATTTTAAAAAAATGACTTTAAACCCTAATTATGCAAATGAATTAAATTTTCCAATTCTCAATGCCATGTTTATAATATTTGAAAAAAAAACAATTAAAACAATAGATCCAAATTTATCCAAAATTAATGATAAAAAATATATTTTTATATAATTAATTATTTGAATCTTTCAATTTGAAGATGTGCATTAACAATTAAAACTACATATTTTTTTAGCCGAAATTAATGATAAAATTTCAATATTAATTGTAAACCACAATTGGCATAGCCGAAATTAGGGTTTGTATATTAATAAATTTTACACATCTAATTATAATTTTTGAAATTAGGGTTTCGATAGTTGGTTATTGTCTTTAAATATGAAGATGTGCATTTAATATTTAACATATATTCAATATTTAATTGTTCAAAAGATGAGATAAGAGGAGGAAATCTATAAAATATATAGAATCAACTTGTGTGTTCACATAAAATAGAGAGAATAAAAGACATCAATGAAGTTGTTGTGTTTTAAAAAAAATATTATAGGTACAATTAATAACATTTGTTGAAATATGTTACATGATAAAAACATAGGGAAGATAAATAGTGGTCACTTGGTGAGATGGACAAGCTACCAATCTTAATTTCCATTAACATGGTTTTTTTTTTATTTATTTAAGAAAGGTAACCGAATTTTTTTTAATTTCTTTATTTTATTAATAAATTTAAATTAATATTATATTTTGGTTGTTTCATTGAATTCTCAAAATTTATTTAGTTTTTAAGAAAAATTAATTAAATTTTTTAATATCTTCCAATCATAAAATTAGAAAGATTTATCTTATCAAATTTGTACTTCATTTTAATTTTTTTTAAATTCATTTAATTAAAAAATTATGGTAATTGTGTTAAATTGCATAAATTATTATTGTTATTTTTTTTCTTCTGTTTTTTTAAATAAAAGGCAAACCGTACGTGTACATGCACAAAAAAATTAGTTTTCGTTGAGGGTAATTAATCTATGGTTAATTTCATTTTTTAGGGAATCTTGGATTGAAATTTTGATATTCATATAATATCATAGAGTCTCGGATAGTTGTACAATATATTTTCAGTTGATACAATTGAGAATTTAGAAGGGGGTCCGTTCTTGAAAAATTATTACTAGATAACATTGCACTAAGCAGACCTAATTATAACATAATGAATCGTTCCAACGTACACTAGTAAACCTAAACTACCGCTAGGGTCTCATATAGTGGTCATTCTGAGTAAGATAGAGTAGTGAATTTAGAAGGGGATCCGATCTCGAAAAATACTACTAGATAACATTGCACTAAGCAGACTCAATTATGACATAATGAACCATTCCAACGTACACTAGTAAACCAATACTACCACTACGGTCTCATATAGTTGTCATTCTGAGTAAGATAGAGTAGTGAATCTAGAAGGGGATCCGATCCCGAAAAATTATTACTAGATAACATTGCACTAAGCAGACCTAATTATGACATAATGAACTGTTCCAACGTACACTAGTAAACCAATACTACCGCTAGGGTCTCATATAGTTGTCATGCTGAGTAAGATAGAGTAATGAATTTAGAAGGGGATCCGATCCCGGAAAAATATTACTAGATAACATTGCACTAAGATATAGTAGTGAATTTAGAATGGCATTCGATCCCGTAAAATTATGACTAGATAACATTGCACTAAGCAGACCTAATTATGACATAATGAATCATTCCAATGTACACTAGTAAACCAATACTACCACTAGGGTTTGATATAGTTGTCATTCTAAGTAAGATAGAGTAGTGAATTTAGAAGGGGATCCGATCCCGAAAAATACTACTAGATAACATTGCACTAAGATATAGTAGTGAATTTAGAAGGGGATATGATCCCCAAAAATTATTACTAGATAACATTGCACTAAGCAGACCTAATTATGACATAATGAACTGTTCCAACGTACACTAGTAAACCAATACTACCGCTAGGGTCTCATATAGTTGTCATGCTGAGTAAGATAGAGTAGTGAATTTAGAAGGGGATCCGATCCCCAAAAATACTACTAGATAACATTGCACTAAGATATAGTAGTGAATTTAGAATGGCATCCGATCCCGAAAAATTATGACTAGATAACATTGCACTAAGCAGACCTAATTATGACATAATGAATCGTTCCAACATACACTAGTAAACCAATACAACCGCTAGGGTCTCATATAGTTGTCATGCTGAGTTAGATATAGTAAAGAATTTAGAAGGGGATCCGATCCCGAAAAATTATTGCTAGATAACAATGCACTAAGCAGACCTAATTATGACATAATGAACCGTTCCAACGTACACTAGTAAACCATTACCACCGCTAGGGTCTCATATAGTTGTCATGCTGAGTAAGATAGAGTAGTGAATTTAGAAGGGGATCCGATCCCGGAAAAATACTACTAGATAACATTGCACTAAGATATAGTAGAGAATTTAGAAGGGGATATGATCCCGAAAAATTATTACTAAATAACATTGCACTAAGCAGACCTAATTATGACATAATGAACCGTTCCAACGTACACTAGTAAACCAATACTACCGCTAGGGTCTCATATAGTTGTCATGCTGAGTAAGATAGAGTATTGAATTTAGAAGGGGATCCGATCCCGAAAAATACTACTAGATAACATTGCACTAAGATATAGTAGAGAATTTAGAAGGGGATCCGATCCCGAAAAATTATTACTAGATAACATTGCACTAAGCAGACCTAATTATGACATAATGAACCGTTCCAACGTACACTAGTAAACCAATACTACCGCTAGGGTCTCATATAGTTGTCATGCTGAGTAAGATAGAGTAATGAATTTAGAAGGGGATCCGATCCCCAAAAATACTACTAGATAAAATTTCACTAAGATATAGTAGAGAATTTAGAAGGGGATCCGATCCTGAAAAATTATTACTAGATAACATTGCATTAAGCAGACCTAATTATGACATAATGAACCATTCCAACGTACACTAGTAAACCAATACTACCGCTAGGGTCTCATATAGTTGTCTTGCTGAGTAAGATAGAGTAGAGAATTTAGAAGGGGATCTGATCCCAGAAAATATTACTAAATAACATTGCACTAAGATATAGTAGTGAATTTAGAATGGCATCCGATCCCGAAAAATTATGACTAGATAACATTGCACTAAGCAGGCCTAATTATGACATAATGAACCGTTCCAACGTACACTAGTCACTGAGATAATCTATACTATATGCAATAATATACAGTGCATTATATTTTTTTCAACTTTTGTGCTTACATTTTTCTAATTTTTTTTATTTTTCATATTTTAAACAATACATATAAATAATATTTTTTAAATATTTAAATAAATAATATTAAAATATATATATATTAAAAACTTGTTAAAATAAGACGCTTTTTCATAAAAAAAAGACATTATTTTTTTAAAAATAATGATGAAAATAATATAAAATAAACTTTTTGAAATTAACAAAAAAAATTAAATAATGTCAATAATTTTTTTTGAGAAAAAGTGTTAGAAATGAATATAAAATTAATTTTTTGTTTAATTAATGGAGTGTCTTTATATATTATTGGAGTGCAAATATAATGTCCCTAATATACAAATATATATTTTTTATTTTGAAACAACAAACAATTTTTTATTTTAAAATTTTCATTTAAGGTTTTTTTAATTCTAATTTTGTTTTGTATTATTAAAATAATTCTCATTATTAATAAAATCAAATCAATACTATAACTTAATGATTTATTAAATTCTCGAATTTTTTTTAGTTTAGGATAAGAATTAATTAAATTTGTAAATATTTACCAATAATAAAATTATACAGTTTCATCTTATCAAATTTTCATTTAATTTTATTTTTTAAAATTCATTAAATCAAAAAATTGTGGTAGTTGTATTAAGTGTCTTAAATTATTAATGCTATTTTCTATTTATTTTTTTAATGTATTTAATTGGTCAAATTTGTAATTAAAATTATAGTGGCTGAAATTAATGGGTAATTTTTATTAAAAATTTAATATTAAATTATAAAAATTGGTAGTAGCCGAAATTAATTGATAAATGATTCAAAAAGACAATATTAAATTAAATGTTGCTACATGATTACTAATTACATTTGGGAAGTAACAACATATTAATTATTTTTTCATTAAATTAAGAAAGTGTGGTTCTTGCATTAAATGACATAGTTTAATATTGTTATTATTTTTTTGGTTTTTGAATTTTTTTTTGTTTTTTTTAATGCATTTAATTGGTCAAATTTGTAATTAAAATTATAGTGGCTTAAATTAATGGGTGATTTTTATTAAAAATTTAATATTAAATTATAAAAATTGGTAGTAGCCGAAATTTATTGATAAATGATTCAAAAAGACAATATTAAATTAAATGTTGCTATATGATTACTAATTACATTTGGAAAGTAACAACATATTAATTATTTATTCATTAAATTAAGAAAGTGTGGTTCTTGTATTAAATGATATATTTTAAAATTGTTCTTATTTTTTCGGTTTTTTTTTTTTTGTTAAATGCATTTAATTTGTGAAATTGCTTATTAAAATATAGGTGGCCGAAATTAATGGGTCTCTTTTATAAAATATAAATAATATTTAATTAATGTGAATGCATGATTAGTGTTTACATTGGGAAGTTACAACATATTAATCATTTATTCTTTCAATAATATTTTATTTTTTATTTTAAAGAAATCTAAAATATTTTATTAAGAATGTGAAAGGTTGCATCGTTTCTTCATAACACACACTATAAATATATTCCCATACAACCCAAACCGATTGTCCTATTTTTTTTATAAAAAAAATCAAGTTTTACAAACATTCAACTACCATGTCTATCATCAACATATCAAATTCAACCTATTCAAAGAATGAAGATAACTCTTCACCCTTTGATTTTAAAGATGATGAAGTAAATTCTCCATTGAAGAAGATCAAGGTTGAGAAGTTTGACAATGATGCAAAGTCTCAATTGAAGAATATCAAGACTGAGAAGTTTAGCGGTGGTGAGAAAGATGTGAATCCACTTGATGCTCAACTAGAGTACAAGCCAAATGTAATATATTTTGATATTATGTTCCAAAATTTAATGAAAATTTCAGTCGTCTACTTGAATTGAAGAACAACATAGATGAATTTGTTCGAGAGATGACAAGATGCACTTTTGCGATGCAAACTCTGCATGAATCAGTGGCCAACTATTTTGATGCAGAGAGGAAAAAGAACGAGGTGTGGGAGAAATATTTGAAGGAGAAGGAGAAGAAGATGACAATTTCTAAAATGCTTCAAGTGTTTTTTTTTTTAAATTTATTGTTTCTATGTGTTTCCTTAGGTCTTACTATAATATTTTTATTCTATTATGTTTTAATTTTTTTATGGACATTTTCTTAAAAGGATTTGTTATGAAAAGAAACTTTTATTTCTTTTTGGGTCTTCAGATAAAATCTTATTATTATTTATTTATTAATATTGTTAATAATTTTGTTGGAGTGAAATTATCCAATTTTTTTTTAAATTAATGCTGAAATTGTATATTAATTTTCGGTTTTCAATGTAAAATTTTAATTAAAAATTAACAATTTACCATTAAGCAATCTCTAAATTAATGGATATTATAAATTACCTAACCAATTATATTAAATGAATAAGATTCCTTATTGGGCAATATAGGACTAATAAATAAATATCTAATTTCAAAACATCATAATTTGATTTTCCCAAGAGAATACAAAGAGATATTTCTTTTAAAAAATCAAAATAGTTTTTTAATGCTAGCCGATTTTTTTTTTTAATTAGTGCATGCCGAAAATAATGATTTAAAAAAAAGTTTTAATTAAAAAATATATTTTCAAGGTAAAGAATATCAATAGTTATTGGTTATGATGCAATCTTATCAATAAATGTTCATTTATTGATAATAGAAAATTTGAAAAGTTGTATTGTTTTGTAGTTTATGGAAAAAATAAAACTAACTAAGTTAACATTTTTTGGGAAAAAATGAAGAGTTGTAGTGATTCATTTTACCTATAATCAAAGTAATTTGGCATAAATCAAAGTTGTTTTTTCTTTTTAAATTTGTATTTTATACTGTAATATGGAAATATTTATTTCTTATTTTTGTTTTGATGTTCTATTATTGTTAGAAAAACCAATAGTCATCCATTATTTTAGGGTACATAAAAAATCATCAATTAGTTGTGATTTCCAATATAAGATTTAAATAATAAAAGCTCAAATTTGAAATACTAATTTCGAAATTAAAATTTAATTCATTAAAGAAATTAAAAAATATATTTCAATTAGTTTATTGGAAATTACATATACTTGCACCAAATAATATTTAAAATGCTACATTGGAAATTAAACAAACTTATTTCGATCAACAATATAAAAATACAAAAGTAAACCAAATTACTACTCCACATCTCCCTATTACTATCAATGATATCTTGACTATGGTCTTCAGATATTTGAGATGCTTCACATAGTTGTTGTACAAAACAATAAATAAATAAATAAAATTAGATAAACATATACCAACCAAATAATGTTTCATACTGTAAAATTTTGAAATTAATTAAGATATACCAACCAGACGACGACGAAGTTGATGGATAATATTATTTGAACCATTTAACCTATCTCTAGATTCAAGGATCTTTGTAACCAAAATATTTTGCAAACCAACAACCATTGTGAGCAAAGCATTTACTTTTGCCACCCCAACCTGTAAAAAATAAACTAATAATAATAAAAAAAATAATACATACACATTTTACATGGTCTGGAATTTGAAGTTTCCCTTTGTTTACATATGATGGTATATTAATGGTCATTGCATCACCATCTTCATCAGGTATGACAAAACTCCATGGTGGGATAGGAACATCACGGTCTACCTCATCTACACATACATGATTTTCGTATTCCTAATTTTTAAATTGAAAAAATATTTTAGAAAAATATAATCGAAGTGTTTTAACATAAACATAAAATGAGATCTCAATCATAGACACATATATAGATATGAAGATATTACCTTACAAAAAGAACAATAAGATTCACTATGAAGACAACGCCGAGTTCTACTTTCGAACATTGAAGAGGACGACTCTAAACTTTTCATAGGAGATCTATACCGACGAGCGCGATCTAAAAGCAATTTTGACCTGATTCGATTAGGAGACAATGAGTTATCATAAAGAATTTGTCTCTTCTTTCCAACCCTTCCTTCTAAATCCTTAGATCTACTTCTTTCATTCTTCATCCCCTTCCCCTCTACTCCCATGCGTTTTCTCTCTCTCCCTTTCTATTTTTTCCTCACACGTTTTTTTTTTCTTCTTTTTCTCCTTCACATGCTCACGAAAATCATGGTGAAATTCTGATTTTTTTATGTTTATTTTTTTACTTTGAATGAAGAAGAAGAACAAGAACAAGAAGAAGAAGAAGAAGAAGAAGAAGAAGAAGAAGAAGAAGAAGAAGAAGAATAGAGAGTTTAAGAAATCAGTGTGCATTTATTATGAAACCCTAATTTTTAAAATTTTAAATTAATTCAAAACTTGAAAAGAGAGCTTATCTCTTATTGGTTGTAATCACCATTCCTAATGACAAAAAAAAAAAAAAAACCAATTTCGAAATTAATGCAAAAAAAAAAAAAGAATCTATGCCAAAAAAAAAATAATCTTTACTTGTTGGTAACTTGATGTACCAAGTCACCTATATGCCATGTCAGCATATTTGCACATTTATCTAGGTACCCATGTGCGGGTAATAACAATTGAGAACTTTTCCATATATATATATACTCAACTTTTTCTTGCTTGATTTTATTTAATATCTAAAACTTATAAACTCATATAAATTAGAGTGACAGAGAGATAGGGAGAAAGGAAAAAAGAGAAATCAGTATTCTTTCTTCTGTTGTTTTATTTTAGAGAGCTTGATTTGGTTAATTTTACAATTAAATCTCAATATCTTTGTTTTTTTTTTATATATTAGCTTTATTTGATAAGAATAAATATGTATATTTTAATCAACAAAAAAGTAGTATTCATTTTCTTATTATTTTTTGTTTCATAGTTGGATGAATGATTGAGATATAGTTACTTCATTTTCTTCAAGAATCAGAAACTTATATGTATGGTATTTATAACACTGAATCTTTTTTTGTTTGTCCCTTTAAAAATCATAAGATTTGTGCATTGATATGAGATAAAACGCTAGAAAGATTAATAAATAATTAATGTTTTCTAATTTAAAAATCATAATTCTTTTTATAATCTGCTTTGTGGGTTAGTCATAATTATTTTTCAGAAAATTTTGGTGAGAGTTTACGAATTCGTTCCATTCTGTGTTAGTTTAGGTGTTAGATTCACTGGTTGTTTACTTAGTTAAGAGATAGTTTTGGAAGCAATTAAATATGTGTATTTCAGATTCTAGAATGCCAAAATAATGGTTGGTTGTCTGGATTGTTGTTATAAAGCTGCAATTTTACACATTATTACAATTTTAATATGTGATTTTGATAAATTGCTTAATGTTGTAATGTGAAAATGAATATTTGGTTTTACCACATACATTGTTATTGATACAGTTGATGTGATTGCAATTCCGAGGCATAAATAAAAAGGATGAGTTTGTGAGAAGAATTGCAGAAGCAGCAGAAAGTAAGTTCAATTCAATTTCGTTTTCTGGTTTTAGTTATGCAACATGCATTTTATTGATTTTTCCTCTTTTTTATTTCTATTTAATGTGATAAACATTTCCAAGTCTATACTTACTCTACATTTATTCAATAAGACCAAATAAGAAAATAAGAAGAAAGAAAAAAATCTACTGTTCTTAAAGATTATAAAAATCTGAAATCATCAATTGCTGAAATCTATCTATTGGAAATGTTTACTTTTAAATGGATGTTAATTTTATTGAGTGAGTTTAGTTTATGATATCATTGTCATTTTAACTTATTTTCTTATTTTATTTATTGCCCGACAAAATTTTGGTATCTTTCTACCTTTCAAGTTAAACTTAGGTATTTATTCAATAAAAAAAAGTAAAAGAAGTTAAACTTAGGTATAACATAATTCCATATAATGTAATAATTTGCTTCCAATTAATGTTAAAGTTCCATATAATTTATCACTTAAATGCCTACCTTACTCTCTCTTTTCTTGGGTTTTGTTATGCTGCATTTATTTTCTGGATGCCTGCTTAATTTAACTTCTGTTTATTTTCCCTATGCGGATGAAAACGAGATATGTTTCTCTTGTTTTATGTTTAAACATTAGTGTTGATCCTTCTATTTCTTTGAAACTCTTTTATGTGGTTTAATTTAAGGTCAATCCTCATAAAACTAATTGGTATTAATTATATATATGGATCAATAATCAAATATCTTAGAAACTGATTCTCATTTGTGTCTATATATTATCTTGTGATTTGTCTTTGTCTTTGTCTTTGTCATAGAAGTGGACGCTACTTAGAGACCAAACAAATATATTATATATTTTTTTTCATATATGTGTTAGTGTGAAGCTGCCACCTTGATTATGTAAATCTTTTAGGATATCAACGATAGTCTTTCAAAGTACTTTGTTTAATGGTAGAGACAATGGCTTTTGACATAGCAATTTTTTATTTTTTATTTAAATATTGCTCTCTTTTTGCTCAATAGATTTGGTCCTTTGTCATCTAAGTTCTAACCAAAATTAACTTAAATTAAAAGAATGAGGACTGGTTTTCTTTAGGCTTAGATTTGTGCATTGTGAATTTGAGTAGACCAATTGTATTTCTATGTTTAGGCTATTAGTTTTGGGGTTAGAAGTCTGGAATCTGAATTTAACTAGATGGAGCTTTCGATTATATCTCTATGTTTAGGCTAACAATTTTAGGTGCAACATCTTTAAGCTGTTTATAATCAGAATTGCATGGTTGGGCTACTTCATTTTGGTGCAACATCTTTGTTAGTCAAAAACAGTTCTGAAATTTTGAACATTTGGAGGGCTTATTACATGTGATTATTAAAGATAATTTACTGACACAGTTATGTAACAGATGGTTTGTCAATAAACTGAAGTTTATGTTCATTGGTTGGCTCAAACAACTCTAGGTCCTATAGATAATATATGCTTTACTCGCATCAAACATGTCGTTCTTTAGGTGAATCTATTCCTGTTATTTTCTTGGATGTAATCATGTACTGGTGAGAGTGTTCCCCTTTTTGAAACTGAGTTGGATGATTTTACTCCGACTGGAACAGGGGAGCCTCCATTCTCAAAAGCAAAGTCTTGGGTATGCGTAATTCATATGCCCATTTTTTTTTAAGTTTCTTTTTGATGACCTACGGGAGAGACTTGCATTTTGTAAGTTTACAAGTTGCATGCAAAAGTTTTGAATTAGTTGTTCAATAACAAGACACGTTAGTTTATTATCATTGTTTTAGAAATGATTTTGCATTTATTTTTTTCTGAGTGCCTTCAGAGTTCAAATCCCTTGACTTCTATCACTTATTTTCAGGTTAAAACCACAGATCCTTTATCCGGAAAACCTGCTCAACGTGGAACAAGCACAATGCCACAGTGGGCTGGTTCTTGTTGGTAGCATTTTCTTTGCCAATCTATAGTAGCTAGCCTTTTGTTGTTGTTCTCAACTATAACACATTTAGCCTCAATCACATTTAGCGTTTTCGAAACAGAGGTTTAACTAGTGGCTGAAATATACTTTATATGATAAAAATATTACCAAGGAAGCCTAGATTTAAGATGCTTGTAAGTTGAAAGTGCTTGTTTTTCTTCAAACAAAACAAAGCTCTAATATATCTTAGCATCTTGAATGTGGCTTTGGCTGACCTCTAGCTTTGGGCTTTTGTTTTGCTTGTTTCTTAGTTTTAGCTCTCGGACTTGGAAATTGTGATAATCAAGCCGTGACCCAATTTTTGTTTAAATCCTTTGATGCTCTCCTTATATTAATCTATATTCTATTTATGGTGATATTCCTTATGTTTGGAGGCCTTTGAGCTTTGACTACATTTAAGTGAAAATTCTGAAGAAAAAAAAAAAGAAATGGCCTAGAGAATTTAAGTTTAAGCTAGTCTCTAGACCTTGCTGCCACATGGGGTTTTTGTTTGTGGTTGGATATAATGGCTCCACCTCTGTCATTCTCTGTCATGTAAGCTTCTCTTGTTTTCCTCACTTCCTTTTTATGTCTATTCTTGACTGTTTCTCTTAAACTTTTCATGAAACTTTAGGAAATGCAAGGTTAGTTTATTGAGTATGTATAGTTTCTGAGCTTATTTTTAGAAGCTTGTTTGTCTTCTAGAGCTAGATAGTAGTTTAGGAAATAGAGATTTTGAGTCATTATTATAGCACTTATAGTTCAGAAGAGAAATAGAGAATTTTCCAGAAAATTCTGAGGCTATTTTTTAATTGAATTTGGCAGCAATTTCTGCTTTCTTCTTCTTTTTTTCCTGAATGTTTGTTGGAGTTATCAATTTAAGTGTTGATTAGATGTGTATTTTTTTTGTTTAACTTATCCTTTTTACATATTTATGACATTACCCATTTAGACAGCGTGGATTAATTTTTGGGGGAGAAAAATATGTTGTATGTGTCATGAGTTTCTGTAATTTCCATAGGCTCTCACAAATAGCATCTAATTTTCTGATTTGTAATGCACAGGAGTGTTTTGATCCTATTGTAGTAAGATCTGGTCGTGATTTGATTCCTGTTATGGTGTATGGGTAAGCAAAGTTAGCCTATTAGTTTATGATTTATGTGATAATATATTGGCAAGCAAAGAATCTTAATTTATGATGTCTTTTGCTTTGGAAATTTGCAGAAGAAACATTTCTAGTCAAGAGTTTGGAGGAATGTACTATGCAGTTTTAATTGTGAGGTACTACGCCTTTTCTAATATTATATTGGGCAATATGTTATGTTAATGTTCTTTCTTTAATTGGTTATTGATATGAGTATAATACCTTTCTTCTGCAAATGCATCCATCCACACAGGTCTATTGTTGTATCAACTGGTCTTCTTAGGATATTTGGTCGTGAGGTAGCCGAGCTTCCCATAGTGGCGACAACTAGAGAACACCAAGGGAAAGTAGGAACAAATGAAACTTTGATTTTTTTTATTCTTCTTAGTATTTTAGTTTTCTCTTTGTTAATGTTAAGAAGCAGAAGAAGAATAACTACTAAGTTGGTATATTTTGGTTTGTTATAACAGGGTTATTTCCAAGTATTATTTTCATGTATAGAGAAGTTGTTGGTTTCCCTGAATGTGGAAAACTTTAAGAACATTTTGTTGTTGATGACTGTGTTGAATGTTTTAAACTAATTTGTGGATTGTTAATATAATGTTGAATGTTTTTACTATTTGTTATTTGAAAATCAAGTTCATTTGATGACGCTAGTATATATTAGAAAGCTAATTTTAATTATATAAAAAAAATTAAAATATAATAGAATAAATTAGTGTTATATAAATGAATATATAATGAGAATTTAAACTTATCTAAATATTAAAATAATACGAAAAATGTGTTATAATATCTATTACAATAACACTTTTTATAAGTAAATAATTTTATTATGCAAACTTCATTATATAGCAAAAATAATGTGCTATACTAAAGTTTAGTATAACATAAAAAAATGTGTTATACTAAAGTGTAGTATAACACAAATTTATAAGTATTGAAATGTGTTATATAATCGACTATAAATAATATAATTAAACACTTATCTATTTATTAAAATAACACAGAAAGTGTGTTATCGTTGACAGTATAATAACACATCTGCATAACAATGATAAAGTGTTATGTAAATTACCCTGACCTACGATAACATAGTCAGTCTTAACACATCAAAAAGTGTTATGGTATATTTTAATAACACATTTTTGGTGTCATTAAAAGTATTTTTTCTTGTAGTGTAACTATTAATAAATTAAATCTCTTATTTTTAAAAAGAATAAAAATTCTTTAATAAAAATAATTCACACTAAACTCAAAGTGGTAATTTTAGTGAAAATTTGTTTTCAAGACTTACCAAGTTTATATCTTGAAATAAGCAAAATTTTACTTTTTACCTTAAGTTCCAAAATCTCATTTTTACACTAAGTGTGAAAAGCCTATTTTTCACATTTTTAACTACATACTTTGTTAGTCTATAACTTTAAATTTACTTACCCAATTGTTACCAAAATTTTTCAATTCTATTTTTGGTATGCCATTTAGGTTTCTATAAAATCTTAGGTCAAAATGAGCATTTTTTATTAGTGAAATCACTTTCCAACAATGACATAAAAATGACCTTATTTTCAAGTCCTTATTTTTTTCCAAACTTTGATACTTAATAACTTTCAAACCATTTAGTATTTTCTTACCAAATTTTACAGTGGAATACTAGTCCACCAAATTTTAGAAAAAACTGGTAACATTTTCCCTATACAGTGGCTGTCTAAACTTGGTCCCGAAATTAAGAATACGAAAAAATAGTTTTTTTACCTAAACTTTGAAATAGCATAAATCACTCTTTTTTAAACATTTTTTAGTGTTTCAAAAGCTCAATCTTATGTACTCAATCTCAAAAACATCACAGTATAATTAAATTTTACAAAACAATATACTTTGGATGCTAGACCCCTTGGAAGTCACAGCTCAAAACATGTATTTTGTTTTAAGGTTTCTAACAAAATCCTTGGGGGTTTTGGTTCCTAGTTTCAAAAATCAATACACAAGCATCATAAAAATTATAAAACAACTACCATAACCTTATTACATCACCAATAAGAAACTTTAAGCATTAACTATACAAAATAATGCCTAAAACTAAAAATCATACAATAACAACCATAAAAGTAAACTTTTCACCTCTTTGGTGTTCTTGCTTAAGGTGTGGATCTTCCTACTAGCTTTGGATCCTTCAAAAACTTTTAAAAACCCTAACCAACTCCCCCCAACAACATAGATAATTATTTATTTGAAACTCTATGAATAAAACTTTACAAATGTCTAGATTATTGAAACTTTACCTTAGGGAAAACCCTTCCTAGACCAATCTTAGCTTCCAAGTCTCCTTAGTGTTCTTGAGGTTGAAGGTGGAGAGAAAACTTTGAGAGAGTTTTCAAAAAAATATGATAGTGAAATCAGAGAGAGGTGTGGTTAGTTGGGGAAGGTTAGAAGAGTTTATCAAACTCTAAAATTCCTAAAAACACTTAAGTGCATTACTACCCACTTGCCCACTTGACATTATCCCAAGTTTTTAAATAAATAGGATTAAACTTAATCAAAATCTTGTCATCCCCATTTAATTCTTCACATCTCCGGCCACCTTATCCTATATATATATATATCCATTTATATATATACTTTTATAAAGGTGAATCAATATTTCATAAGAAGAAAAGTCCAAATTGACTTTTGATACATTTTTAACTCTTATTAAGTTTTAATCACAAAACTTAACACTAAATAATTAAATTAAATGTCTCTCACATTTAATTTAATTAATCACACTATAAAATTTAACCTAAGGTCCATTCATGGAATAAAATTCCTTATTTTGTATTTCGGCAAAATTAAGCATTTAACACAAAATGCCCTAAAATTTCCATTTTCTCTTAGGTTTATTATTTTTGACCGAACTTTAATTGTTATGAATGTATTTTATGCCCAAAATATATTTTCCATATTTTTTCATTTTATTTTCCGAGATTCTTACCCGATCAGGGTTTTTGTGTCGGTTCAGGACCGAAAGTCTTCTCTTGACTTTCAAATCACAAAATTCATAATTTGGCTAGCAATAACTCATGGAATAATTTCCAAACAAATATAATATTTTTTAAAATAATATTCTTAACTCGGGGAAATAATCCCGACCCGAATCGTTTAAAGGTACCCGAAAACGCAGGACGTTACATATATATATATGTATGTGTTCATGCTTATGTGTGCTTGTTATTTTTTCTAATTTTATTAGGTTTTCGCTGGTGTAGCGCCTCATTACACTGAAACTTTTCTTGATGGGACTAAGTTCGATTCTAGCCATTATAGAGGATTCCTTTCAAGTTTAAGCTTGGTCAAGGTATTAATTATCAACTAGTGTTGGTGGTATTGTACTTTTTTTTTCCTTTTATAATCATTATGTCTTGTGTTAGTATTGTATTGAGTGGTCCTACCATATGAGCACAAAAACTGCTAAACAAACACCAATAACAATAAACAAAGGACAAATTTTATGTTTCATGAAAAATACCACAAAGCAGCAATTGCAGGAAAGGAATAATTTTAGCCTCTTATAGTATTATAAAGAGTATTACTGTTACATGTAACTTTTGGCTTTGAACAGGCACAATTTACTAGCTTAGCTCTCAAGTACACCACACCACACCACACCACACCTAGTTTGAGAAATAACATTTCGTGGCATTATTGAAGAATTCCAATCAACCAAATACACTCTGGTTTCAAATGCACATAATTGACCAACTAGTGGTGCATTTATTTCAAAAACTTAGTTGCTTTCTACCTAGGAGGAAAACCCAATTTTCTTAGTTGTAGAGAAATACAGAAATAGGTAGGTAGGTAATGATATAATCTCTTACCATTCATTTAAGGGAGCTGGCAGAGCATCAGAGAAATCAAATCAGTTGAATTCTCCTGGCTTGCTGGGCATTGCAAAGATCATTGAATGTTTTTTCCATTGCAACGGATCATTAATGCCTAGCTCTCCAAACAAGTTCTGTTCTATAAATACAGAAATACAGAAATACAGAAATAGGTAGGTAGGTAATGATATAATCTCTTACCATTCATTTAAGGGAGCTGGCAGAGCATCAGAGAAATCAAATCAGTTGAATTCTCCTGGCTTGCTGGGCATTGCAAAGATCATTGAATGTTTTTTCCATTGCAACGGATCATTAATGCCTAGCTCTCCAAACAAGTTCTGTTCTATATGTTGGGATAAGCTCCAACTTGCGACACATACAAAGATAATAAGCACTTCAAATTTGGGAAATGTGTAGATATAAATATATACATTGTGTAGACACCTCATTCTATCCTAGTGGTGCTTACCTCTTTGCATGTACGTTTAGATTGGATCTTATCACTTGTGGTTTATATATATGTTGAAAAAATAGTTCTCATGATATATATCTTTCTCCTCAGAACAACTAAGCTAAGAGAGTTATTTTTGTACTCATTCTCTTATTGATGTGGCAAGTATATTACTTGGACAAGTGCACTAGTTTGGACAATTGCTCAACCGCTTTGACAGATGGCTTCACTCCAAATTTAGTTAGTAGCTAGGTATCTCCCATCATTGTGAGTTTAGTATTTGAGAAGAAAATTTGGATTTTATGTAATATTTTTCCTTTTTTTCATATTCCCTAATGTAAGAAATTGTAATAAACAAGGGTTAGTATAGCTAAAATGGAAGAAAATACAGAAGGGAAAATAGTCACTGCAATCAAATTGATACTTCTTCCTAAAATAAAATAAATGGCCAGAGTTGTTGTCTAGATGCATCAATTACATGGTCTAGTAGATTGAGGAAGTCACTACTACTGCTACTAGTGCTTGCTTGTTCCCTTAGGTTAGTTCTAGTCATTTTTGTCATAGTCGAGTTCAACAACCTTCATTACTAGATTAATAACCAATTTTCCACATTCTTGTTGTTTAAGGTCTGAGATTCTACTATAATGAGGCACACCCAACTAAAACAATTTACTCATTTAGATCATTATTGAACCAAACTCGTTCAGATCATTCTTTTCACTTGAAAATTAATCTTTGTGGCCTTAGACTTGATACTGAGGACATTCAAAAGCTAAGTTCAAATCAAATCTTCCTTTTCCTTTTCTTTTTCATTTGACTTTTAAAAGGCCTAGTTTAGTTTGTTATGAGCTGAACAAAATGAAGAACAAAAACAGAAAATTGTTGTGTTTATTGACATATATAGGTAAGACCATCCAATCCAAACCAATCCATAGCAACAATGAATAATTACTCTTTTATTGTCATTAAGAAGTTGGACACCACACCACCAATGTCATCTTATAGGAAAACAGAAAAGTGTAGGTGAAGATGAAAATTATTCTTAGTGATGATCTGCACGAAGCAACCCAGTTCACATATCAAATACTTCTCTCCCACAGCCAATCAAACACAAAAAATCTATCAATATTCAATTACATATAGCAAATTAGTAAAGTAAATAAAATTATATATTCTCTTATTTATGGCTCCAAGTCTAACGGATGTAATCTCCCAGCCAACTTGCTAGTTTCTTCTCACGCCTGGACCTTTCTTTGAGTCCATTAAAGTGCTTCTCAACCCTAGGCCTGAATTGAACCATTGTGATCTTATTATATAAATATAATTAAGAAAAGAATTGAAATACATTTGATCAAAGAAAAAATGATTAAATAGTGTGCAACGAAGCTTGTGCAAGACGGTTTCAAGAAATATCCTATCAAGTCTAACCTTGTATAAACTTTAACACTACTATAATGAAAACAATTACAACAAAAAAAATTTGATCACGTCAAGAAAAGCCAAACCATCACAGATGCGATTATGCAAGAAACCATGTACTCAAATTTCATTATACACAAAACATACATAGGTTTCTTAATGAAAAGACACTCAAAATCTCAAAATCACAAACACATAGGTCTCTGTAACAACATTCAAACTAAGAAATCTGTAATTAATGTGTATATATACCACAGCCCATGCAAGTGTGTGTACCTGCAACATATATGGCTTTCCTTTGTTATCATTTGAAATATACACTATAAGAAAAAACAGTATTCATAACACTTAAAAACTGCTAACCGGGAGTATTGATAATGCTTCTGGAAAACTAACATAGCCCCTGTTATTAAAGTCCTGTCTTTTCTATAACAGAATTCGAATGTTATGTTCGATGTTATCTTAAACTATTCAATAACACATTTTTAGTTGCTATAATATTCAAATAATAGCATTTAGTTAAAGTATTTGGTTATAAATTTGAAGTTTAATCTTATACTTTTTGCATAACACTTTTCAACTGTTACATTTGATTATTTTGATAGCGTTTTTAGTTTGTTATATTGTATAAACCATAACAATTTGTTACGCTTATAATATGTTTTTAAATCATAACATATTAAGGTTTTTTATTGTGATAAAGACACTTATAAGTTTTCTTTTAAATCAAAAGATTTTCATTATTGTATTTTTATAAAAAAAAAATCAAAATTAATCATAAAATGTAATTCTCAATAAATTGATAAGCCATAAGTATTACATTAAACAATAACTAATTAAAATCATGAATATGTCTACTTCATGAGATATTAGTTCTAACTTAAATTTGAAAGCATAACATAATAAAATTTTATAATCTTGAACATTTTTTACTTCAAAAATGAAAAACAAAAACATTACAAGATACACAAAAGAAAATCATGCATGAAACTTGCTCCATCCTTCAATTCATCATCCTTTGTGCACTTGTCTTTGTTGCCAATGCTTACAAAAACACAAGTTCTTGTGGAAATTTGGCATCATGAACTTAGTGTGCAACATCACTCGCCAACTCCTACAAAAATTTAACATTCTACATGAAATAAGAACTATATTCCAAAATAACTAATAAGAAATGAGCATTAAGTCATTTTCCATTCTTTTACAAAAGTGAGACTTTTTTATGTCAAATAATAGTGGTTAGATCTACTGATTTCCTCTTAAAAACAAAAATCAAAGAATGGTTATATTCTAAATCTCTTACGTGGCATTCCCAATTGTCTGGGACATTTTGATATGAAAAATGGAGTTGTAATAGGTTCAATCTCCCAGATTGAGACCCTATTATGCCTTTCCCCAGCAATTGATTCATCCCAACCAACCTAATCAAGTATACAAACAAATGATGGTAGTATTCTACAATAATAATAATGAATTCATTTTGCTTTCAGCCACAAATTATCCTTATTCATCAGTATTACAAAAAACATTCTTGAATTTTAGAAGGCAACATGTTAATTTAGATCCAAGAAAATCTAAGCATAAACCAATGCCATATTCTTTTGTCCAGCTATTATCAAAACAGGAATAAAGATTCAAGTATAGCTAACTTCTTGTTCCAGACTCTTCGATTTCAAACATCATATGAAAATGCATGCCTAGTGATATTTGGTTTCCACAATCTGTCTTGTAGTACTTGGCTAAAGGAATAACAAATTTTGATGGACTAGCGCTGCACATGCAAAGAAAAATTACACAGTTCACTTTGTAGCCTAATTATAATGCCCTCTCAAACTGATCAAAGTGAAATAAGATATTGAAATTTGCAGTCATGAAAAATTAGTAGGAATTTGTGTTTCTGAAAAGAAGAAAAAAAATGTAGAACAGAGTCACCAGCAAAATGCCTCTTTCCACTGAAAAATAGACTCCATTATAAGCAATCATTTAACTTTGGCTAGGAAACTAAACAAAAGATACAACAAGCTCAATTAAATTCCAACTGAGCCAGATATATTCAGTAATTATCATCTTTTGATAGCATATAAACTATCAGAGTTCCAACAAGTAAAACCATTAACTAAAAGATATGAAGTAAAAGAGAGTAAATTTATTTTTTTTAATTTAAACAATAATTCCTGGCTCTCAAGTGGTTGCTTTTTCAAATGCTCCAGATGCATTAGTGTCAGATCCACATAATTGTGTTATACCCAAGAATTAGGAATTTAAGGGAACAACACAAACATATTTACATCCACATGCATATGGTCAGAAAAAGCATCACTGAGCCTCTGACATTCTCGTTATGAATATTGATTATTCAGCCAACAATAGTGTGTTGTGCAAGACTACAAGGAACAATAGGGGAAATACTATAAAATTATAGTACCACATAAGATACACAAAATCAAGAGCTCTTATAGTTATAACCATTGCATAGCTAAGAATCTCAATAAATTCCCAATGCATGAATCCCATAATCTGTGTTCCAAAAGAATCCAATAGCTTTACATCCTTGCTGCTAAATGGCTAATAATTCCTGAAAGTTAAAAAAAAACCTTCAAAAACTTCTAAGTTGTTTCCATTAGGCACAAATATAATTTCATTACATCCTCTTCTCGGACCCCCGACTCGCCAGAGGTTCCTGCTCCAGGTCAATGACTGGAGGTCAAGCAGGTTGGGGAAGGACAGCTTCGGTATGAACCGTTGTAATAGGGATCACATCTGAGGCCTCCCCGATTGTATTCGACTCCGGCACTGAGCCCCCAAGAATCGTGTCCGACACCTTGTTCTTGGGTGTGCTCCTGGAGGCTTTCTTGGCTGACGCCCTGGCCTTGGCCGCCCAGGCCTCAAGGGCCTACTTCATCTTGGCCATGGGATTAGACAAATCAGAACCTTCTGAAATAGACAAACATAAAGAAAGTCAGCAAAGTATACGAGTGAGGATAAGAAGTGATTCAAAAGAAAAAATGGGCTAAGATCCTCCAGGACGAACCCTTATCTAGAACTCGAGCTCGATTCAATTCTCCTAAAGCAAATGAATGAATTTGGTCTCCCATGTCGTCCTGGTCCAGGAAGTTACCATATTGAAGGAACCTGGACGAGTACATGAGAGTCTCCGGGTCTACAACGATGGGGGATGAAGGTCTCATTTCTCTAACGGCCTCGAACAGGTGGCCTCGACAAACTAGTCTATCCCTAACTAAGTTCCCAAAATGAGGAACATAAGTCAAAAGCAAAGGTGAATTACCTTGCCTCGATACACTAGCCCCGGGAGCCCCCATGTTCGGTGGGCCTCTTCGAAGAGAGCATCCAGTTCCTCGGAGGTGGCCCTCTTCGTTAGAAGCTTCCTTTGAAACCTCTGCCAACTTCTCTGCCTCTTTCCCGGGCTCTACTTCCTCCGCTGCAGTCCCAGACTCCACTACAGTTGATTCCAACTCTGGGAATAACCTAGAATTAGCGTTTAATAGGAAATTGTAGTAGACTACCTCACCGGGACGTGGCTTAAGCATGGAAAATACCACTAATTGCATGGCTGAATAACATTTGTCCAAAAAAACTTTAATAAAATAAATCTTTAATCAATTAATTTGTGACATTTAACAAGATAGAGTAGAACTTACTCGACACTTGGCGAACATAAAAACCAACTCAGCTATTGAAAGAGTGATATAGGTCTTTGTAGCCAAGCTAAGCATCCTGGGAATCTGGTTCCCACTATTCTCTCCGTAGTTACTCCTGATAGATGGTATGACATCAAAAGCCCAGTACAGAAGTGTGGGGGCATAGTCATAGAAGCTATACTTCGACTCCTATTTTTTGCTTGAACACTCTTTCTTCTTCTCTTCATAATGTTTCAATTGTTTCTTCATGTCCTTTTGAACTCCTATAATAACCTTCTTGAAGGACAGCTTCCCCCACGGATACTTGAAAAGGTAATCAAGATCCTCAACCATCTTCAGGGAATCACCCCATATCTGTGTTGTCTTCTCTGGGGCATTCAGTACCCCCTCTATCAAATAGCACAAAACCAACTTAAATGCATCTTCTGGGGTTGTCGAGGCCTTCAAAGCATCTTCCAACTGGCCAAAACTAACCTTCAAATCACCATTAAAGTATTCTTGGATGATCTGATCACTTGAAAGATGCTCTCTCAACTCATCTGGGGACGGGGTGTTCCCAAAATTCAGCCCGGTGACTAGGGAAAACTCTACATTCTCAAATCTGCAAAGAGTGTTACCCAAGTAGACTTGGTCTTCTTCAGGCTTCTTGTTTTCCACCTTCCACAACATAAGCTGATGTAGTAGATCTCCAGAAAAACTAAAGGGCTTAGCCTTGAAGAATTATCCCAACGGGCATGCATGTGCCCGTTCAATTAGCTTATGCCTCCTAAATTGCTCTATAAGGGTATCCAAGTAAGCTCTTCCCTTATAGGTGACACGACCAGGAAAATTATTCTCCAATGGTACAATGAAATCATGCATTTGAAAAAAAGAACAAAAGACTGTTGAAAATACAATTTTAAACAATCTGGTAATTGTCGAGGATAATCGAGGCATGTCGAGGCCCATCGAGGTAAAAAAAATTCAAAAGCTACAAAAATATCGAGGTCTATCGAGGCATGTTGAGGTTTCACACAATATTAATGCTGGCTACACCCATCGAGGCATGTCGAGGCATATTGAGGCACAAATCCAACTAATATAAAAAATGCAAACATCGAGGCCCATCGAGTACTATCGAGGCTTGTTGAGGCCTCACTCAACTCTATGTTCAATCGAGGAGGCCTCTCCCAACTCTATGTTCAATCGATGCCTATCAAGACCCATCAAGGTCTATCAAGGCACATTGAAATTCAATATCTACCTAAACCTATTGAGGCCTATCGAGGCATGTCAAGGCCCTTCAACTCTTACAACCAGTTTCCATCGAGGCATGTCGAGGCCTATCGAGGCTTGTCGATTTCTATCGAGGTGACTAAAAATAACTAAAAACAACCTAGATTTTTTCATTCTCAAGCCCTGATTTATCGCATGAACAAAAAACTTACGAAAAAAACAGACCCAAACAATTTATTCAATAATAAACACGTAAAGTTCTCACCTTTGCCTATTGTGGGGTTTACACGCCTCTCCGTCTACTCTGGTTGTCCCCTCTGTCGATTTTCTGGCCACTGGTGCGCAGTCATGGTCTTGGAAGACAAGGCCAACAGTTACACGAAGAATGCGAAGGGAGGTGAGGGATTTTGGGGGTTTCGGTTGGGATTTTGGTCTGGTTTTGATTTGTTAGAATAGAGAGAATAGAGAAAGACCGAGAGAGTAGAGAGAGAATGGGTCCAACAAATGCCTAGGGTATTTTTGGAAGTGAGGGAAATAATGAAATCAATTTTACATTTGAATAGTGGGTAGTATATTTTTGTTATGGTACCCCATTTAATGCATCGATAGTCAAATTTTTCGTTGTAATTTGAATGTCAACAGGTTTGGGTAGTCCTATTTATAGGGAAAATTTTGGTAAATTTTTTGAAAAATATTTAATACTTAAGAAATTTCAATATTTCAAATAATTACTTAGGTGAACCTCACATGTTTAGTTGTATGAACACTTTATATGTTTATGTGGTACTTAACTTTTATTTTTGTATGAATGTGTATATATATGTACATTAAGTCTATATAGTTTGTGAATTTTATTTTATTTTAAGTTTATTGGAATGTTCATATATTTATTAATATTAAAATAATTGCAGATTAGAATTTAAAAAATAACTATTAAAATATTTTATAAAAAACCAAATTAATAATACAAATAAAATAAATATATTTTTTGAAGAAAAAATACATTTAACTTCGGTTATTATGCATTTAACTTTGGCTTTTAGATATTTTTTTTTTTTTTTTTTTTGTAGTAGTAGTTCTGTATTTTGGATATAAACGAATGCATAGTCTCTAACATAATTGAGCTGAGTTTAATATGCAAAACCAATTATACTTATTTTCTATCTTTACATACATTACTTATAACTTTCATTAAAGTATTGTACATTTTTTTTTTCAATTAATTAGTTTATATATTCATTATTTAAGATTTGAACTTAGTCTTGCCTGACCATGGAAAATATTGGAACGAAGATTAGATCAAAGATACAAATATACGTGCCACAAAAACAAACGCTACGTTTCTTCTACGTACCCGCGTGCTCGATCTCAATTGAACCAAACGTTATATGCGTGTACGATATAACAAAAACTGAAAATGAAAAAGGAAACTAATTAAATAGACTTTGCGCATAAGCATAATTTATTAGTAACTTACTTGTTTAATTTTTGTCATCTCTATAACTATATTAATCTAAGTTAGCTGTTGTTTATTTAGTTGAAAAGTCAAATTAACTACGAACGCTAATTTGAAATTTCTAATTAGAATTTTATTTTATTTTCAACAACCCTGGCTCATTCTCTTGCAAATTGTTATTAGAATAATATCACTATTTAGAGGGGACATGGCTAAGGACTATACAGTGTCACATATGAAATATGATTTGGGTCAAAAATAAGAATTATTCTTAGAAAGAACTTATTTCGATAAATTTCCAATTTAAAACACTTTTGGTGTTTTGGTAAAATTTTTAGGCCAATCGAGCCTTATCAAGGCATATATCATTATGTATTAATTTGGACCCATCGAGGCCAATCGATTTCTATCGAAGCATATATCGTTATGTATTAATCTGGATTCATCGAGGCCAGTCGAGTCCTATAAAGGCCTATCAAGGCATATATCGTTATGTATTAATCTGGACCCATCGAGGCTAATCGAGTCTTATCGAGGCTTATCGAGGTAGATTTGGTTAAGAATTATTTTGGACCTATCGAGTCCTATTGAGGCACATTTGGTTAAGTAGTATTCTAGACCCAATCGAGTCTTCTCGAGGCAGTTCGTTTGACCCATTGAGTTTTGTCAAGGTAGACAGATTCTGTGAATTTAGTAGTTTTTTATTTAATAACTTTCAAAAAAATAATGTTTGATAAAAAAAACATATACAAAACTAACTATATACTATACTATACAAGAGGTGTCTCAAGAAAATGTAAAGTGCATCACGGTGACAAATTCTGATAGAATAGATCCACACACCACTTGGTCCAGAAATGCTGCATGTTCTCATCGATAAAGGTATCGAGTGGTAGCCTGGAAACAAAATGCTCGATATGTTTGATGGCAAACATACCACAATTCCCACTGTATATAATCGATTTTGTGTCAATACAAGATAAAAATAAATTCAATATTTGGATTCCAAAAAACACTAATTAAATGGGGGAATACCTTGTCTTAGTCTGAGGACACTCCTCAGGAGAAATATGACAATATGAAAAAGGCTTTGCTTTTTGCCTAGGAGTTTCCTAGAGGTCCTCATGGTCGTCAAATATGCTACAACACCACAACAACGAAGGCAACAATAAGCACTAAGGCTTGATCACTTCCGCCAACAGAGTGGGACTAAGCACGCTATGGTTGGAATCATAAATGTTGATGCACCACAATTGAATTGAGACTTCAATGGCGATCCAATGCTTAGCTTGATCGACGTGCAAGGCAAAATATACTTCACTAACATTTTTTCAGGATACGAGGAATTGATTTTCATTGCCCTTCAACATTTTCAGCACATCGTCGTCCAATGTATACTTAGTGCCGGTCTCCTTGAAATGATTCCAACGACCTAGGCACACTTGGGGAAAGGTTGTGTTTATGATCGCAGCATCCTACGAAAATGCGGCATGGTGAAAGTGGCGTCGCCGGCGTAGCATGTGTAGAGAGACATCAATAGGCTGCAAAAACATGAAAATTCGTTAGAACCATCAATATATTTTATGATTGAATTGAAAAAAATAATTGTAATTTACACACCGAATCCCAAAGCCAAGTTTGAATTGTGTGCAACAGCAAGAACCATGCCACACCGTGCGTCTTAGTATGGATGTTCTGATCCCTCTTGTTGTCGATCTTCCCGATCATCCACTTATGGAAGCTCTTCTCCTGCTGTGGGACTTCCTCAAAGGTTCAGTAACTAGAACATGTTTATCTACTCTCATCCTTTTCGTTGGGTGGGTGAAGTCATCAAAACGCTTGGGCCTGCATTTCTTCCTGAAAGCTTCAAGGTCAGCTGCCTCCTCAGGCTGTAGTACTCGTACACTAGGACTGTCGGTGTCGCTGGCAACAAGAGATATCTGGGCCTGTGGAATAGAGGGTGGATCACCGGGCTCATAGTCAGCAGGCAAGATATTAGAGTCTGTATTTGATTGTATGTGGGTGGGTCGGCTCTGTTCCATGGATCGATATGAGATCAATGAAATCTGCTGCACCAACTGATTCATGATCGTAGTATGATTTTGAAGTAAAGTTGTCTGGCCCTCCTCAACCCTCTGTAGCCTCTGGGCATAATCAGACTAGCCCTCCTCAATCCTCTTGAGCCTCTGCATCAACTGCTCATAATCAGGCTGGGCAACCTGACTAGAGGAAGGTGCATAGGCCTGTGAAATGCCCTCCTCAACCCTCGGGACATCCTCTTAAAAAATAGAAGCTTCCTTTGCAACCTCCGCCATCTTCTCTACCTTTTTCTCGGGCTCTACTTCCTCCGCTGCAGTCCCAGCCTCCACTACAGTTGATTCCAACTCTGGGAATAACCTGGAATACACATCTGATAGGCTATTGTAGTAGACTACCTCATCGGAATGTGGCTTAAGCATAGAAAATACCACTAACTACATGGTCGAATAACATTTTTCAGAAAAAGTTTAATAAAATAAATCTTTAATCAATTAATTTGTGACATTTAACAAGATAGAGTGGAACTTACTCGACACTTGGCGAACATAAAAACCAACTCAGTTGTCGAAAGAGTGATATTGGTCTTTGTAGCCCAGCTAAGCATCCTGGGAATCTGGTTCCCACGATTCTCACCGTACGTACTCCCGATAGATGGCATGACCTCAAAAGCCTAGTACAAAAGTGTGGGGGCATAGTCATAGAAACTATACTTCGACTCCTTCTATTTTTTGCTTGAACCCTCTTTCTTCTTCTCCTTATAATGTTTCAATTTTTTCTTCATGTCCTTTTGAACTCCTATAATAACCTTCTTGAAGGACAGCTTCCCCCGCGGATACTTGAAAAAGTAATCAAGATCCTCAACCATCTTCAGGGAATCACCCCAAATTTGTGTTGTCTTCTTTGGGGCATTCAGTACTCCCTCTATCAAATAGCACAAAACCAACTTAAATGCATCTTCTGGGTTTGTCGAGGCCTTCAAAGCATCTTCCAACTAGCCGAAACTAACCTTCAAATCACCATTAAAGTATTCTTGGATAATCCGATCACTTGAAAGATGCTCTCTCAACTTATTTGGGGATGGGGTGTTCCCAAAATTCAGCTCGGTGACTAGGGAAAACTCTGCAATCTCAAATCTGCAAAGAGTATTACCCAAGTAGACCTGACCTTCTTCAAGCTTCTTGCTTTCCACCTTCCACAACATAAGCTGATGCAGTAGAACTCAAGAAAAACTAAAGGTCTTAGCCTTGAAGAACTATCCTAGCGGGCATGCATGTGCCCGTTCAATTAGCCCATGCCTCCTAAATTTCTCTATAAGGGTATCCAAGTAAGCATTATCCCTATATGTGACACGACCAGGAAAGTTCTTCTTCAATGGTACAATGAAATCAAGCATTTGAAAAAAAAACTGTTGAAAATACAATTTTAAACAATCTAGTAACTATCGAGGATAATCGAGGCATGTCAAGGCCCATCGAGGTAAAAAAAATTCAAAGGCTACAAAACTCATCAAGGCCTATCGAGGCATGTTGAGGTTTCACACAATATTAATGCTGGCTACACCCATCGAGGCATGTCGAGGCATATCGAGGCACATATCCAACTAAAATAAAAAATGCAAACATCGAGGCCCATCGAGTACTATCGAGGCTTGTCAAGGCCTCACTCAACTCTTTGTTCAATCGAGGAGGCCTCACCCAAATCTATGTTCAATCGATGCCTATCAAGACCCATCGAGGTCTATCAAGGCACATTGAAATTCAATATCTACCTAAACCTATTGAGCCCTATCGAGGCATGTCGAGGCCCTTCAACTCTTACAACCAGTTTCCATCGAGGCCTATCGAGGCTTGTTGATTTCTATCGAGGTGACTAAAAAAAACTAAATAAAAAAGATTAAGATTTCTTCATTCTCAAGCCTCGATCTATCGCATGAACAAAAAACTAACGAAAAAAATAGACCCAGACAATTTATTCAAGAATAAACACGTAAAGTTCTCTCCTTTGCCTATTTCGGGGTTTACACGCCTCTCCATCTACTTCGATTGTCCCCTCTGTCGATTTTTTGGCCTCTGTCGATTTTTTGGCCACTAGGGATTTTGGGGGTTTTGGTTGGGATTTTGGTCTGGTTTTGATTTGTTAGAATAGAGAGAATAGAGAAAGACCGAGAGAGTGGAGAGAGAATGGGTCCAACAAATGCCTAGGGTATTTTTGGAAGTAAGGGAAATAATGAAATCAATTTTACATTTGAATAATGGGTAGTATATTTTTGTTATGGTACCCCATTTAATGCATCGATAGTCAAATTTGTCGTTGTAATTTGAATGTTAACCGGTTTGGGTAGTCTTATTTATAGGGAAAATTTTGCTAAATTTTTTGAAAAATATTTAATACTTAAGAAATTTCAATATTTCAAATAATTACTTAGGTGAACTTCACATGTTTAGTTGTATGAACACTTTATATGTTTATGTGGTACTTAACTTTTATTTTTGTATGAATGTGTATATATATGTACATTAAGTCTATATAGTTTGTGAATTTTATTTTATTTTAAGTTTATTGGAATGTTCATATATTTATTAATATTAAAATAATTGCATATTAGAATTAAAAAAATAACTATTAAATATTTTATAAAAAACCAAATTAATAATACAAATAAAATAAATATATGTTTTTTAAGAAAAAATACATTTAACTTCGGTTATTATGCATTTAACTTTGACTTTTAGATATTTTTTTAACTTCGTTTGGATTAATTTCGCTTAATATCTCCGCGAGATCCGAAGAATAATAAGTGAAAAACCCGAAGTTAAAGTTTTTTTTTTTTTTTTTTGTAGTAGTAGTGGTGTAACTTATTTGTATTGACTTCTTTATTTTGGATATAAAAGAATGCATAGTCTCTAACATAATTGAGCTGAGTTTAATAAGCAAAACCAATTATACTTATTTTCTATCTTTACATACATTACTTATAACTTTCATTAAAGTATTGTACATTTTTTTTTTCAATTCATTAGTTTATATATTCATTATTTAAGATTTGAACTTAGTCTTGCTTGACCATGGAAAATATTGGAACGAAGATTAGATCAAAGATACAAATATACGTGCCACAAAAACAAACGCTACGTTTCTTCTACGTACCCGCGTGCTCGATCTCAATTGAACCAAACGTTATATGCGTGTACGATATAACAAAAACTGAAAATGAAAAAGGAAACTAAATAGACTTTGCGCATAGGCAAAATTTATTAGTAACTTACTTGTTTAATTTTTGTCATCTCTATAACTATATTAAATCTAAGTTAGCTGTTGTTTATTTAGTTGAAAAGTCAAATTAACTACGAACGCTAGTTTGAAATTTCTAATTAGAATTTTATTTTATTTTCAACAACCCTGACTCCTTCTCTTGCAAATTGTAATTAGAATAATATCATTCTTCTCTTGCAAATTGTAATTAGAATAATATCATTCGTTAACTCTTTGTTTTTTTAATTAAATTTTCCGAAGAACTAAATACAATATGAATATATTTTCTTTTAACATTAAAAATTACTATTCACACCGTCTAATCATTTTTGGCTCATATCAATAAACTAAACTTAATTTCGGAAAAGCGTGTGACGCGTACACGGGAAAATGATGAAATATCTATTAAGAAAATGGAAACTAATATCTCCAATCAAAATTTAATAAATAAATAAATAAAAATAGTGACTCATCACTATTTATATACACACATACACAATATTTTTTTCAAAGTCTGTAACTTCAACGAAAATATACATATTAATTATGAAATACGTACTCATTTCCAGTAGTCCTCCAAAAAATTCGAATATAAAATCAGTAATATAGTCCATGCATAGGATCATATATAGTTGAAAATATATAACATGCATATATATACATATAGAACAAGCTAAGACCAATAACTAATTAAGAATCTATTTTAACACCCACCGATAAACTTTCTCCATATAGATACATTTCTGAGTTTTTTCCAACCTCTTCGATCTCTAGCTCTTTCGGTAATTAATTAATTAATAAGTTCCTCTTCTCTTATCTCTATGATCATCTCTCTGAATATATATATATATATATATATTATATACAGTGTTATATTATAGGTTAGTTGGAAGGATGTGGAAGATCAAGTATGGAAGGGGAGCAGAGGACCCATATTTGTTTAGTACGAACAACTTCTTAGGGAGACAAATATTTGAGTTTGAGGCAAACGCAGGGACTCCTGAAGAACGAGCCCAAATCGAGGAGGCTCGTCAGAATTTCTATAGAAACCGCTACAAGGTTAAGCCTTGTAGCGACCTTATTTGCCGACTCCAGGTATTTATATCCATAAACCTACCTCTCCCTAATTAATAATATTAATATGCTTGTTTGGTGACTGATATTAATTAATTAAGATTATATATATAGTATTATATAATTTTTCCAATAATATGTTAAGTCATATATATTGTCTAAGCAAAATATTTCGATTCATATAATGTCATGGGATAAGAAACTCTTTTCCAACAAGTTTGCGGTTTATGAATTATCTTAGTATACTCTTTGATTAAATAATAAACTTATTTAATGGATAATATTATTCTTTTATTTTTATTTTTAATTTTATTCTTATTTTAGTAGTGATATATTTTAGTATATACTACATAGAAGCAACATACAATGCATGTATGCTTAATTTTAAAGTTGTAAATATTGTCTATAATTTTAATAAAAATTAATTCACTATTATTTAAATACATATTAATAGAATGAATTATATTCTATAGTATATATAAATATTTATATCAATAATCTCTACATATATGATATCTAAACATAATGTATAGATATATATTTACATTACTACATGATATATATATATAATACAATAATATTTTTTTAAAATAATAATAGAAATAAAATAAGGATAGAAAAAGTCATAGACAGTAGTATGCATGCATAAATTATTTTTAGTTTCTAATATCCATTGGTAAATTTGATGAAGAAAAAGAGCTTCAATTACTTGATAAAAAAACAACTATCACACAAATTTATAAGATAAAAAAAATGATATGTATGCATTTATTATTTTTAAATAAATATAATTTAATTATTTAAATTATCATAAAATATCTTTAAAATATCATATTTTAATTAATTTATTTATTTTTGTTTAAGTTTATGTTTGTTCTAGTTTTTGAATTTGGTAATGACAAAAAAATATTACATATATTAAGGGTGCACGCGGGTCGGTTTTTCGGGTTTCCGGTGCATCGGGTTCGGGTGGGATTTGTCCAAAAATGAGCTTTGGGCCGAAAATAGGCCTTGGTAAAAAAAAATTCAAAAATACCATTTTTTTTTAGTTTTCACTATGTTTTTTTTTTAACTTCGTTGTTAGTTTGGTAATGTTTATTTTTAACAAATTGGGCCTTGGTAATATTTTTTTGAAAAAAAGCATTAATTTTTTTCTAATTTTTTCTTTTCTTTTTAATTATGTTCGTGTGCAACCCGAACCCATGTGTCCTTAATTTCAAAACCCAACTATGTCCGGTTCGGACTGTATTTCACCTGAATTTCACGGGTTTTGCGAAAAATTGGGTTTTCGGGTTGCAGGTCGGGCGGGTTTGCGAGGTTTTTGGATTTTTTATCAAATATTCACTCCTAATATATATTATATGTTTAATATAATATTAAGTTTAAGTTTAATTAAATTTTATTTAAGGTATAAAATATCTGATTTAATTATTTTTAAATAATTATTATTGTAAAATATTTTATTTTAATTTATTTAATTTTATATAAGTTTAAGTCTCATTTACAACTTACTCTTAATAATATAAAAATATTTTATTAATTATAAGAATATTCTATTAAAGTTAATAGAAAAAAATAAAAAAATAGTTAAAACTATGAATTTCTTTTACCTACACATTTTTTTTATATAGAAGAGGCATGACAAAAAAAATATCAAAGTAAAAGATAGTATATTATACCTACTACTTTATTGTGTTTTATTATACATACCAAATTGTAGATTTACAACAATCCATCTTAACTTATTTCTTTTTAAATTTATCATTGACTAATAGTTAATTAATTAATTTTCTTTTGTATTTTTTCCGGTTTATATTTTTTTAATTTAATCCAATTTTAAAATTTTAAATCTTTATGAAGGTATAATATTAAAATTAAATATGATATAAATAAGTATTATTATTTGGTACTTTGTGCCCAACAAACATGAGGTGTAGTAATTTCTAATTAATTAGTGAAATTATATATAATAATTATTAAATTAAAATATACAAAGACAATCTTAAATTCCACTAATAGCCATATGGTGCATTTTTAGTGTTGGATAACATTGATGCAGGCAGGTATTGTTGGACATACAAGTGATATAATTATCCGTATAAATATATAGTATAGTTACACAACGTCGCGTCGCCTTAAAAGTTAACTTCAAGCTCTATTTTCAATGTCCGATCCTACAATATTCGTTATTATGAGTGGATTATATACTCTAGTGTCATAATTCTAAGTGGAACATTTTATCAAAGCTATTTAGTTTCGAATAAACTCGATTTTAACTTAACTGGTTGATTAATAATTGATTGTCTTTACACAATATTGAAATTACCTATATAATTTGTTTTATGAAATTTAAAAAAACAATATATTTTAATTAAGGAAAATGCTTAATTATAAGAGCCTAGAACATTCTTAAAAGAAATTGATAATATACATATTAGAATATCCTCGTGTTGTATACACGACAGTGGATGGATATAATTTAAAAAACAAAAAATCGTGAAAAAATTAATTTATGCTTAACTTTTGTCTTTTAAAAAAAAAAATCGTTTGACTCTTCAACATTCCTCGAGTTAGTATGTTCAACATTTCCTCGAATTAGTATGAAGCATCAATTGTCATAGTCTTCAAATAGAAAATTCTCATAATTTTCAACGTTAAAACTTCTTCGCACATATTGGATGGAGCGTTTTTTTGTAGCACCCAAAAAAAGACACGGGTGCTTTTTCTTGTCTTTTCAATATTTGGATGATTTTTGCAGGCACACCGGAAGAATATCTTTTAATTTTTTTTTTAAATTTTGAATAATTTATGATTTTGAAAATAATATTTAAATAATTTATTACACATATAATATATTTTTAAGTGCGTGAAAAGTAATGCATTTTGTTTTCAGCGTTTTAAATTATTCAAATTTTTTTATAAATTTATAAAATATTCTAAATAATTAAAAAATACAATATTAAAAATATTGTGGTAAAAATAATCTATGTAGAAAATATGAATGAGGCGCAACGTACACCCAAAAATTGAGAGTTGGGCCTTAGAATTTTCCAATATATTTTTTTTTTGATGAATCAACAGCTATTCATTACTCCACAAACAATATTACAACCTATAGGCACCTAATTCTTAAGGCCCGTATACTCTATACAAGTATAGAAACTAGCTATAATAATTCAAACCATGTCTTATCAACGTGATCTACATGCTTAGGCATTATACATGTTATCCTAGTTTTAATTTTCCATTTTGCTTCCTGAACTAACGACTTGGGAGATACAATGTTTGATTGCCAGAGTTTGTAGTTTCTAGCCTGCCATAAGTGATAAACCAGTGATGCAACTGATGCAGCCAAGACTTTCTTCTGAAACTTGCTTCTCTTGGACCTTTCTATCCACCTAAGAAGTCCCTGCAACGAATCTGTATGAGCTTTCCAACCCAGCCAAGAATTCAATTGTTGTAAGCATTCCTGAGAGAATGAGCAGCCGAAAAACAGGTGGAACACTGTTTCTTCTGCTCCATTGCAGAGGATACAAGATGACTCCTCTGTTATATTGAATCTTCGAAGTCTTTCTCTGGTTTTGAGTCTATCCTGTATTGCTATCCAAAGCATAAAGTTATGTTTGGGGATGTTAAACCTGCACCATACTTCTTTGCTCCAATGGAACCTTTCTTGCATCTGAATAAGCATTTTGTACCCTGAGGAAATTTGATAAGGCTTTTGTTGAAAATGCACAGGGTCCATAAGCTGTTTGACTTGATCTTTAAGCATCACTAACTTCCTCCAGTACCAGCTGCTATGGGGTGGAGCCTTGTAACTCCACCACTCCTCGTTCTTTATATACACAGTATGCACCCACTTAACCCATAGATTGTCTTTTTTTGTTGCAATTGACCAGACATTTTTAAACAGAGCAGCTCGATTCCACTCTGAAATGCTCATGAATCCTATTCCTCCAGCCTTCTTAGGCTTACAAAGCCTATTCTAGCCCACACTTCCAGACCCAACCATGTTACTCTGCCCTTTCCAGAGGAAACTTCTACATATCCTTTCAATTTCAGACAGAATTTCCTTAGGTAGAATCATGATTTGGCTCCAATAGGCATGAATAGAAAGCAGTACAGAATGAATCAACATTGATCTACCTGCAAATGATAAATTCCTGGTACTCCAACTCTTAATCCTGGCTGTCATCTTCTCAACCAGCAGCTTGCAATCAACAGCTGAGATTCTCTTGGCACAGATGGGTATACCAAGATACTTAAATGGTATAGTACTTCTACTAAATCCTGACATATCAATTACTCTTCGAATTTCCTCCTCACTCATACCACTACAGTAGATGGCGGATTTTTTGATGTTTGGGATCAAACCAGAGGACTTTGAGAACAACTTTAGCCCCTGCAACAATAGATATATGCTCTTGAAATCACCCTTGCAGAACAATAACACATCATCGGCAAAGCTGAGATGGTTAAGCTTTAAGTCCCTGCATCTGTCATGAAACTGAAACTCATCCTTCTCCCCCAACTTTTTGCATGATTCTACTCAAGTATTCCATTCCAAGGACAAAAAGAAAGGGGGACATTGGGTCCCTTTGCCTCAAACGTCTTTTCGCTGCAAAGAATCCATGCATAGATCCATTGAACATTAGAGAAAACTTAGGTGTAGATATGCAAGCCATTATTAGACTAATGAACTTTGCAGGGAATTTAAAAGCTTGTAACATCTCTTCTAAGAATCCCCATTCCATGGTATCATAAGCCTTTTGTAAATCTAGCTTTATCATGCAGTTGGGCCTACTAGATTTCCGTCCATACTGCCTAATTAGATCCTGACAAATCATAATGTTATGAGAAATTATTCTGCCTTGAATAAACCCCCCTTGGTTTTGAGCCACAAGATCAGGAAGGATAACTTTCGGCCTACTGCAAATCAATTTTGTAGCCACTTTGTATAGAACATTGCAGCAAGATATAGGACGGTAATCACTTACAGAATTAGGACATTTGCACTTAGGGATAAGAGTAATCACTGTAGAATTAATCTCTTTTAACAGATGCCCTGTATGTAGGAATGATAATATAGCTTCACTAATCTCGTCACCAACTAACTCCCAATTGTCCTGAAAGAAGTAGTTGCAATAACCATCAGGCCCTGGAGCTTTAATACCAGGGATGCTAAACATAGCAGCTTTAACGTCTTCTTTAGTGAACTCAGCTGAAAGAAAAACTGCTTGTTGCCGAGAAAGCACAGGACCGTGAGCCATAACTGAGTTTTTAACTTGATGCCTATTGTCCATTTGAGTGCCCAGCAAAGTCTGATAATAGGAGAAAAAAGCTTCAGTAACCTCATTAGGATTCTCCACCCTATTCCCTCCTGCATTGATAATAGAATATATCCGATTTTGGCACCTTCTTTCTTTGATACTAGAGTGAAAAAATGCAGAGTTTTCGTCACCTTCTTTGACCCAAGTAACCTTAGCTTTTTGAGACAAATATGAGCTGTAGTTTTTATGTACCTTTGCATAATGTTTTCTAGCTTCCAATTCTTGAAACTGTAGAACCACATTCAAAGGATCTCGATGCATTTTATTCTGACAATCATTCAACTTCTCTTTAGCTTGCACATAAGCCATATGAATCTCTGAAAAACCCCTCTTGTTCAGCTCTTTAAAGATGGACTTAAGATTCTTAAGTTTAGCCACAACTTGGTACATTTTAGTCCCTTTAACCATTTGATGCCACCCCCTACACACTTCTTGGTGATATTGAGGATGAGAAGACCACATTCTAAAATACTTGAAAGGTTTCTTTCCACTAGGAATGTCAGAATGCACTGTAAGAACTGCTGGAGTATGATCAAATATGCCTTCATTAAGGAAAATAGCTTCAACATTTGTAAATTTGTCCAGCCAAGCTTGATTCGCCATAACTCTATCAATCTTGGAGTAGATTTGATCTGATCCCTGCTGTTTATTACTCCAAGTATAGAAGTTCCCACTGTATTTAACATCTTCCAATTGACAGCCATAAACACAATTAATGAACTCATTATTTAATCTGTGTCTTGCTCTATCCCCAATTCTTTCATCCATGTTCAAGATATCATTAAAGTCCCCAAGCACAACCCATGGGTCCATTCTAGCCAAATCCTGTAATCCTTTCCACAAGCTTTTCCTTCCCTCCTCATCATTAAATCCATATACAAAAGTGGCAAAAAAACTATGCTTATTGTCCACAGTAGTAACAGACAAATGAATAAGCTGGTTTGAACAACTGAGTATACTTACATTGAATCTCAAAGGGTTCCAAGCAACTATAATTTGTCCTCCCTTATGCCACGCACTGTTGGTTGTGAAGCACCAACCAGAGAACATATGAACATACAAGGCTCCAAGTTTTGAAGCCTTCACTCTCGTCTCAAGCAGACCAACTAGCCCAGCTCTCTGATGGGCAATAAATTGCCTTACTACATTTTGCTTGTGCTGGGTATTGATCCCTCGGACGTTCCAGCATATTATCATATCCATTGGAAAGAGGAGGCCCTCCCCCTCCTCCCGTAATTCCCAGTTCCTCCACCGTTCTCTGTTGATTCTCTTGCATAGTGTCCTTCTGGCTCTCCCCAGTCAGAACACATGTTGAAACTTTAGACTCTGTTAACACCTGAAAGGAGTTCATTGTGGATGGACCAGCCATAGAAGCCTTGGCTTTGACCCTCCACCCTTTCGTAATAGCCTGAAACCCGTCATCTGTTTTTTTAGTTGCCTCCGTTTCTTTTTCCTCTAGTTTCTGAATCACCTCTTTAGCTATCCACTGTTGCTTTCTGCTTTCTTTCCTTCTGCAATCTTTAGTAGCATGCCCCATACCCTTACAATGCCCACAAATGATTGGTTTCCATTCATATGTGACACCTACTGTAACATTAGATCCAAATTCATCCTCAAATTCAATACAACTTGGAAAGTCCTGCTGGAGACTAACTTCAATCAGAACACGAGGAAAATTGAGTTTATCTCTCTCTTGTGTAATCGCATCTACCATCAAAGGCTGCCCCACTTGACTTACAATCTTGAATAGAGACTTTTGACCCCAATATTTCAATTCTAAATCCTCCAACTGAACCCAAATTGGAACTGTTCGTATATCCTCTTTCTTGAAATTAGTGTTCGGATCCCAAGCTTTCATAACAACAGGCCGCTTATTGAAGAATATGTATCCCCCCGTGAGTATAGCATCTCTAAATTCAATACTATCAAATCTAATAAGGAAAATTCCATATGAAAGCATACCCACCTTATTCACTCTGTCATTCCATAATCTTCTGGCAAATCCTTCAATCACGGAGAGTGGCGGATTGGCTCCCAGAACATAACAGATGATTGAAGAATTCCAAAAAGAAATCTCCTCTTCAATGTCTTCCATAGTGATTTTAATCTTGTTAGCCTGTTTCGGAAAAGAATTTTCCAGATTCCGAACCACATTCCCAGATCTGAGTACTGGTGGAGTAGCAGAGATACCTTTCGATAGAGCATTCGAACACTTTTGAGTAGCTTCAAGGAAAGCTGCAAACTCAGATCGAACCGCATCTTGCTGCTGCATTACCTTCAAAGGTGATTTCGGGGACAAAGGGGCCTGAAACACATCCTGTAATGCAGGGTCATCACCTTGGTCCTTCGTACCTTCATCCTCATCTGTGAACTCAAGAGGCTCAATTCCTAAAACTTCCTCCATAGATTTAGTTTTTTTCACATCCGCAGTAGAATTAGGACCTCTTTTCTTCTTCTTCTTAGCAGAACCCTTCAGCTTCCCCTGCATCTTGGCTCTTGTTTTCGCCATGGCACCAGCCCACGAGAGAGCTGCAAAAGCTAGGAGGCGGGAAAAACTTTTATATATTTTCCAATATTTCTGTATATATATATATATACTCAAATTATCACTAACACAGTGACTTTTATTTATATATTTATGTATTGGATAATTTATTTATAGGAGTTTCACTTTAAGCTCTATCGATGAGACTCTCAGTGTTTTTCGACCTGTGAACAGTTTTCGGTGCGATTTTTTTTATGATCGTGTATATTATAGCTATTTAGAGCATCCTGCAAATTTTCTGAAAATTCCGAATAGTTTACACTACCGAAAACTATGTTCAAATATGTAATTTTCCATGCACATAAAAAAAATTATCGTAAACTATTCAGAATTTTCTGAAAATTTGCAAGATGCTCTAAATAGCTACAATACACGATCATAAAAAAAATCGTGCCAAAAACTGTTCACGGGTCGAAAACACTGAAAACTCTACCGGTAGGGCTTGAAGTGAGGCCACTTTAAGAAAATTCCCTATATATATATAAATATATCCAACTAAATTTATCAAGAGTCGATATCTCCTAGGTGGAAATTTGGTCTAAGCTTTATCTTTATTTCCAATTATATCCTCTCTTTTTTTTCCTAAATGTCTTTCATTGTCTTTTAGATCTGTGTACAATATATATTAATTATTCTTTTTTTTTTCATTTAATCTTTTTTACAACTCCATTTTTTTTCGTTTCGTTTCTTTTTATTTTTATTAAATAATATTGTCTAGTATCACTTAATTGGTTTACACACTACTTAATATACATACATATAATATAATATTAAAAAAAAACATTCTAATATTGATGTTATAAATATAAAAAAAATCATTTTAACCATTAAATATATAAAAATGAGAGACTACACTAATTAATATTAATGTGTTTACTCTTACAATAAAATATTAATGTTTTCAATTTCTAATGCAAACTAACATGTATGAAATTATAAATTATGAATCATATTTTTAAAAATTTATTTATCACTTGCTCTTTCAAATTGTATTTTAGAAAATGATAAATTATGTAAAAAACTTTCAAACTTTTATTACAATTTTAATAATACAAAAATAATTGTTACTATTTTTCAATTACAAGAGCTGCAAAGGAAAAAAATTCAAAGACTCACAATGGATAAAATTTTAAAATAACTTAGACACTTTTGTTTGATTTATTCAATTTTTTTATGGAGTATGGATGAATTATTATACCAAAAATGAGTTTCAATCCAAATTTGGTTTTATATATTGTCTCAAATTAAAATTATGAGTGAAAATTCAATATCAGCACATATCATGCACATGCTCATACTATATATATATACACTAGATACAAATAACGTGCAATGCACATGTGCTTAGTTTTATTTATAAAATTTATTAATTATTTTTATTAAATTTATATTAATGTCATCTAAATTTCAAGTAAATATCTTATTTTAATTAAATAATTTATTTATTTTTGTTTAAGTTTATATATGTTCTAGTTTTTGAATTTGAGAGTGACAACAAGAGATTGTATATTATATGTTTAATGTAATATTAAATATTATACGTGAATTTTAAATTTAAGTTTCTTGCTAGTTTTTAAAAAAAAGTAATTTGTTGCTAATTGAAAGTAGATTATATTATATGTTTAATATGATATTATTATAATAGGTGAGTTTAAGTTTAATTAAATTTTATTTAAGTAATAAAACGTATGATTTTATTATTTTTAAATGATAATTATTGTAAAATATTTAAAAAATATTCTATTTAATTTTTTTTAATTATTTATTATTTTTAAATAATTATCATTGTAAAATATTTCAAAAATATCATATTTCAATTTTTTTAATTATTTATTAATTTTAAATAATTATCTTTGTAAAATATATAAAAAATATCTTATTTTAATTTTTTTAATTGTTTATTTTATTTAATTTTAAGTGTTTACAAACTACCGTTAAATATAAGAATATTCCGTTAAAGTTAACATTAAAAAATAAAAAACCGTTAAAACAAAAAATTTCAATTATCTACACACTTATTATATAGAATATATAATAAATGTATAGATAACGAAAAGTCTTGGTTGTAATAATTTTTTATTTTTTTCCGTTAACTTTAATAAAATATTCTTATATTTAACAGAATATTCTTATATTTAACAGTAGATTGTAAACATGACGTAAAATTAAATAAAAATAAATAAATAAATAAACAAAATAAAATAAGATATTTTTGAGATATTGTACAAAGATAATTATTTAAAAATAATAAAACTATATATTTTATAACTTAAATAAAATTTAATTAATCTTAAACTTAATATTATATTGAACATATAATATATAATATTTTGTTTTCACTGTCAGATTCTAAAACTAGGATAAACATAAACTTAAACAAAAATAAATAAATTAATTATAATAGGATATTTTAAAGATGTTTTATGATAATTTAAATAATTAAATGATATTTATTTAAAAAAAATTAAGGCATACATCATTTTTTTTTATCTAATTTATTTTTTATCAAGTGATTGAAGCTTTTTTTCTTTATGAAAGTCACTGAAGGACATTGTGAGATATATTAGAAACTAAAAATAATTTATGCATGTATACTACTGTGTACACTATGAATTGTTCTATTCTTATTTTGTTTCTATTATTAATTTCATTTTAAATATTATTGTATTTTTATATATATATGTCATGTAGTTATGTAAATATATATCTATGTCAACGTTGTGTTTATATATCATATATGTAGAAATTATTGATATAAATATTTATATATGCTATAGAACTATAATTTATTATATTATATATTTTTTTTTAAAATAGTGATCTAGTTTTTATTTAAATTATATTTAATGTTTACAACTTTGAAACTAAGCAAACATGTATTACATGTTTCTTGTACCTAGTATATATATATAGTCATAAAAATTATTGTTACTGATGAGAAGTATTTTTTATATATAAAAAAAAAACTTTCTTCTACAGTTTTACTCTATGTTTTTGCACTGTTACATGTAAATGATATTCAAATATTTTATATATTAAAAAAATTACTAATTATCAATAAAAGTTATTGGAAATTTATGTGGTAGGAGTTTCAAAAAGAGGCTTACCAATGGGGCTTGTTTGTTTTCTCACTCTGTGAACAGTTTTCAATGCAATTTTTTTATGATTGCATATATTGTATTTATTTAGAACATTTTGCAAAATTTCAGAAAATTCTGAATAATTTACAGTGTCGAAAACTAGTTTTAACACAGGTTGTTGCACGCGTGACTAATTTTTTTATGCGCGTGAAAAATATAACATATTTAAACTTAGTTTTCGGCAATATAAATTAATCGGAATTTTCTGAAAAGTTGCGTGATGCTCTAAATAACTACAATATATACGATCATAAAAAAAATTCACGCTGAAAATTATTTACAGGTCATAAATACAAAAGAGCTCCACTAGTAGATTCTTTTTGAAGCCCCTACCATAGAATACTCCAAAACTATTAACTCCTCATTATAAATGTTGGTTTTTATTAATAATAATAAAATACAAATTTTTATTATACTAATTAACACTTTGTTGACGCCGTTTTTCGTCAACAGATAAAAGAAGAGAGCACGTAAACAATTAAAGACAATGGCCAAAAGAAACAAACGAATCAAACACACAGTTTTTTACGTGGTTCAGCAGTTAAATCTGCCTAGTCCACGAGTCTCTGTTATTAACCTCAAGATTATCTCTGAACAATTCTTTAACATGAATTCTACAGAGTTTTCTCTCAAGGATCAGAATTTCGGTCCATTACAATGGTGCATGACCTCTCTATTTATAGAGAAGGTTGCCGAATACTATCCCACATATATTAGGTAGTTACTCTTTTGTGAATAAAAATAAATGGCTTTAAATGCCAATAATCAGATAAAAAAGGAAACGTCCCTGATGACCAGGGAATGCATAACTGACTAAATAATATCCCACAATTCTTGGGGATTTACATCAATTAATGAGGGCTACATCTCATAGTTATAATACTTGTAGATATTCAAGGTGGTTATAGCATATCTCCAAGACTTTAACATTTCAAGTTTCATGTCATTATGCGAGCCATCGACATCTCCCGAGCTAACGTTGCTTTCGAGATGGGATATCGAGCTCAAGAACCATGCTCCGAAGTTCCTGAAGATGAAGATGCTCTCGGAGCTACCTTTAGAGATCGAGTCATTTCGAGATCACCGCATTCGAGATCATGCATCATACTTTGCAGGCTCGACTTACAATGTTAGATCACTCTAATCCTCACGAGACCATTTGTTGCGAACTCAGCTTTCGAGGTCATATTTACTATGGCTCGAAATCTGGGTATAACATTTTGCCCCCTCAAAAGTATTTGTTCGAATCCTAAGAGAAGGAAACTTTTGAACTACTCTTTCTGGGAACCATACCGTCACACTCTTGAAATTGGACACGTGCCAGATGGGTATTGCTCACTTTAAGTACTTGAGTACCTTGGGAACACGCCCACGATCGTTCGTCTGACAACTTTTCGGCTCCATCTTGTCACCGATTCCCATCCATTCGATCTGTTGAGGATTTTAACCAACGCTCCTGATCAGTTTAGTTTTCCCACCTATATATATATATAAGACCTCCTCTTCGTCTTCTTCTTTACGTTTGTTCATCGTAAACCAGAAAGAAAAAGAAAAACAAGAAAGCCAGAAACTTTCTTAAGAAGCTTCCGTCCCGTGCATGTTTTCTCGACCCAAAAAACAAAGGAATCCTGGTCTGTTCGAGTCAGTGAGTTCTTTCTTGCAACCTCTTCTCCACTCGACGATTTCGCTGCAATCACCATCACTGTGTAAGTACGCCATTTTTGTTGTTCTTTTTATACTATATTTGCTGTGTATGTTAGTTTACGTTCTTAGCATGATACGATAGGAAGTTTTGAACCGATAGGTTTTTATGCTTTCTGGATTTTCACTCTGGATGTCCGCCTCTGGTTTATGCCCAGTTTTGTCCTTTGAACGGAGTTTCAACTTTCTGGGTTTTGAAAATGCTAGGCCATGTTTCTTGTACACTAAGTTTTCGGGTAAAAACCCTTGTTCTTGACAATTACACGAAACCCAAAAACGATTTTCCTGGCTAACCGCCACTCTCCTTTCCCTTGAATTTTGGGACTTTTCAAAAAAAATCATCCACGCTCTCTTTCCTCTCTTGTGGAACACGCGCTCTGGCTCTTTAGTGAGGGTCCTAATACTTAGTTTCTTGTCCTTAGATCTCCGAGCTCATCCCATCGAGCTCGTGATTCTTGCATGCATGGCCCTCACCATTTTTTCTTTCTCGTTAGATGTCACAGAATCCGGAAAGACGGTGGGGGTCATTATGAGCAGTCCCTTACGAGCTCAAATCTCCGAGCCCGGAATCGGTCTTTGCTCGGAACCAACGTCGGATAAAAGAATACGAACTTGCGCGCGAGCAGGAGGATATTCGAGCCCACTATCGTCGTCAGATAGACGAGGTCATTGAAAAGAAGAGAAGAGTTCTTCGGGAAGCCATCTATCCGGAGCCCAACCCTGGACCTAAGCCAATTCCCCTCGACCCAGCGTTAAAAGTCACGGTTGCATACCACCCAGGGGAACTCCAGTTTTCCTTAATGGCGGAGCCTTCGTCTTCGCAGCCTAGGAGGGAGATGTTTGAAGCCGAATTCTACCAGAGCTCGGTTACCACCACCGACCAAATAACTAATATCTTGGCCCTCCATGGCCTTGGTTCGTTGGACACACTGAAGTGTCGAGCTCCGACAAGGCATGAACGGAGCTGTTTCGCTCCTAGGGGCCGTGATTCCAGTGTGAAATACGCGGCCTGGAGCCAGGAACATATAAGGGCAGGAGCTTTGCTGCCCCTGAAGTCCTTTTTCAGAAACTTCATTGATTTCGTTGGGTTGGCTCCATTCCAACTCAACACCAACTCATACAGGGTGTTGTCTGCCCTGAGGTCCTTGTTCCACGAGCTGGGGTGGACAGGGCCTTCACCCCAAGAGATTTTATATCTCTTTTGTTTGAAGAGTAATCCCTCCCGAGCTCGGGGAGGAGATGGTTTTTACTATCTTTCGAGCTACCCCAAAGAGACAAAGATCTTTGAAGATCTTCCGAACCACCCTCCTGACTTCAAGAAGGCTTTTTTCTGGACAGACGGTCTGTCCCCGTCTCGACACCGTTCGTTCAGGCGGATTCGTAAGTGTTCTCGTTACTTTCTATTTTTAAGCTCGGAATTTTAGCCCTAAAATCCATATTTAGTTGAAGTGTACCTTGTCTTTCAGCTAACTTTCAGCGTCCCACCCCTGACGAAACAATGAAGGAGCACAGAGAGACCCTGCTCCGACTCCCATACGGCAGGAGGTCTCTCTCATTTCTGTTACATGAAGACAAGCTACGAGCTTGTGGGTTGTTGGGACAGGGCCAGTCAACCTCTGACTGGTCCAGTAAAAAATATGGACGCTGGGAGGAAGTGCCACTGCCCACAGGCATCCTTCCTCCTAGGAGAGAAAGGAAAGCATCTCTCCCAATTCGCTCGAGAAGTCCGCGGTCGGGAAATGAGGCCAATGACGAAGCCTCGAGTTCGGACTCCGGTGGAGGTAAAACCCTTCCTACTTCGCGAATGTGGTCCCCCACTTTATTAAAACACAGGCCCAATAGACTAGTCTCGTGCCCACAGGATAGATACCACTTCTACATATGGAGTTGGGTAGATGACTGTGTCCATAGGTTTGATAGTGGGCTCGGGAAATACGACACTATGTACACCACAGACGAGGTGTGGAATGGGATAGCTGTGCAGTATGGGACCAATGATTATAGGGACCTTCGAGGTTATCTCTAACTTATAGGGAAGGCACTCCCCCCGCCTCTTCTGAAGACGGGGGAATTTCATGGTCCCCAAGCTCGAGCTCGGGGGAGAGTCTCAGTTAGGTTTTTTCTTCAATTGGTTTACATCTTTTCCCTAAGTTATTATCATTGTTTAACTCACTGTCATTATGCAGGTGCCATGAATCCCGACCTCGACGCCGTGCTCTTTAGTGATGGGGGAGCTGGCGCCCAAAAGAGCAAACGCCCGAGGATACCAAAGAGGCCCGAACGACAGTCCAAGGTACCTAAACAACACGAGACGACTCCCACGACCCAGATCACTGCGAACACCTCCAAGGAGCCGACTGCCCAGGTTGATGGGTCAGGCCCTACTGCATCCATCTCGCAGCTTCCCACCGAGACCCGGTTAATAGTTGTTCGGCCCCCGAAGAAACCTTCTACCTCAACGGTTCAGCTGCCAACGGCCCGAACTCATACTGAGGAATATGTACTTGATGGCGCCGCTGGGACAGAAGGGGCGCTTCTCAGCTCGGACGTCCTTTCTCGGGTGGGTCAGAGCTTTTCTGGCTTTGGTGCTGACCACTGGGACCTCGTGCGCAAGGCCTCGGACTGCAACACTCTTTATGAGAAGAGTATCGAACTCTCCGCCGCGGTAGCCTTCTCAACTCTATTTAGAGTATTTATGTCTCTGATTATAATTCTGATTCATTCTTTGTGTTTCATGCCCTTGTTGTTTCAGCACAACTCAACTACAAGCTGACCAACGAGGTGCAAACGAGCTTATCTCTGGCTCAGAAGTCGAAGGATCTCGAGCTGAAGATGGCTGACGAGCTCAAAGACTCGAAGTCTGAACTTGAAAAATTGAAGACCCGTCTCGAGGAGCTTGAAAAGTCAAACGCTGAGCTCGAGAAGGCCAATGCCAAGCTCGAAGAGGAGAAGTCTGCCACCCTCGATTTCATGGAGAGCGAGAAGACCCGCCTCCTGAATGAGTCTAAGGAGCAGAGGGAGAAAGCGGTCGACCAGGCCATGTACAAACTTTGGGCCGACAATGCCGATCTTGACACCAGCTTCCTGGGTCCTCTCGAAGCCACATATGTTGAGCGGTGGAATGCCCGTCTTTTGGCAAGTACAGCTGCTCGAGAGGCGGCCCAGCAGGATAGTCATGCTATTCGTCCTGAGGGATCCGGTGCCACTGATGCTGAGAAGGCCAAGGAGACTCCTCTTCCTTAAATCTGATCTCGGAGAAATCAGTTATTGGGGCTGCGTCCCCTTATGTAATTATTTTATGCCCATGGGGCTGATACAATTTTATTTTTTTAACTAATTCTTTTACATGCTTTACATTTCTTGGCTCGAAATATTTTGCACATTTTTATAATTGATGAACTGGTTATGTTTATTTATGCATACAAACATAGTTTGGATTTAGGCTCGAAATTCGATGCATTCATGCATAGTTTATTCGAATTATCCGTTTCCGACCTCGTTATTTATCAAGGTCGGATATTACTTCAACCATGAACTCGAAAGTACTTATATGGTATGTTACATGAATGATTTGATTATCTTTTTAGTCACTTTTCCTCTTCCTCAGTATTTTGGCTCCGAGGTTACGAGTTCGAAACTATTTTTCTCTTTAAGATATTCCAGCCTCGATCTCGACATTTTTCGCAATAGGTTTAGGTTCCCATTTATCATCGATCGATAACTTGGCTGGTTTGTTCCAAACCTGTTAAGCTTGCACATCTGGTTAACCCAAACGTTTTAGGCTTTTGGTAGTTCGGTTATGTCCGAACTATCTAAGCTCGCGTATTTGGTTATATCCAAACACTTAGTATGTTTTTGATAACTCGGTTAAGTCCGAACTATCTAAGCTCGCTCGGTTAAGTCCGAACTATTTAAGCTCGCGTATTTGGTTATATCCAAATACTTCATGTTTTATTTATTACTTTTTATTTTTTAAGCTGGTGGTATGTATACCAATGATGCCCCCTTAATATCCTATGAGTGTGACCATAGGTTATTAACTTAAGAGAGATTGCAAAAATAAAAAATAAATTACATGCGGAACAAAGTAGACATGTTATTCAAAAACAAAGAAACATAGATAGAAAATCATGGTTACAGGCAACACTTTTCCTGTACTATTGATAATAAGGTCTAAGGTGTTCGCCATTCCATGCTCGTGGTAGGAGGCTCCCATCTAATCTCGCAAGTTTGTATATGCCAGGGCGGATGACTGATTCTATCTGGTATGGTCCTTCCCAGTTTGGCCTGAGTACTCCTGCTGCTGGATCTCGAGTTGCTAAGAATACGCGTCTCAATACCAGATCTCCTACTCCGAACTTTCGATCTCGAACCCTTTTATTGAAATATCTTGTGGTTCGTTGCTGGTAAGCAGCATTTCTCAGCTAAGCCTCCTCCCTTTTTTCTTCGATCAAGTCTAGGGTTTCTTCGAGCTGAGTATGATTGGAGCTCTGGTCGTAAATCTGAGTTCGAATTGTTGGAATTTCGACCTCAATGGGCAACATTGCCTCGCAGCCGTATGCTAGAGAAAATGGGGTATGTCCAGTTGATGTCCGAGCTGTAGTTCTATATCCCCAAAGGACTTGAGGTAATTCCTCAGGCCATCGTCCCTTTGCTTCTTCCAACTTTTTCTTCAAAGAACTTTTGAGAGTTTTATTAACGGCTTCGACCTGACCATTCGCCTGAGGGTGAGCTACTGACGAAAAACTCTTTATTATACCGTTCTTGTTACAAAAGTTCGTAAATAAGTCGCAATCAAACTGGGTTCTGTTGTCAGACACAATCTTTCTTGGCACTCCATATCGGCATACGATGTTCTTTACCACGAAATCTAGGATCTTCTTCAAAGTTATGGTCGCCAATGGTTCAGCCTCCGTCCATTTTGTGAAGTAATCAACCGCGACCACATCATACTTTACTCCTCCTTTGCCAGTTGGGAGCGAGCCTATGAGGTCGATTCCCCACACAGCAAAAGGCCATGGGGATCTCAACATGGTCAGTTCGGAAGGTGGAGCTCGGGGTATCGTGGCGAATCTCTGGCATTTGTCGCACTTTTTCACGTACTCGAAAGAGTCCGTTTTAATGGTTGGCCAGAAATATCCTTGGCGTATAATCTTCTTGGATAGGCTATGCCCCCCGGTATGGTCTCCGCAGAACCCTTCATGAATTTCTTCAATAATCTTCTTTGCCTCGGGGGGAGTCACACATCTGAGCAATGGCATGGAATACCCTCTTCTGTATAGCCTTCCGTCCAGGATGGTGTAACGAGGAAGTTGATACATTAGTTTCATAGCCTGATTTCGATCTTTTGGAAGAATTCCATTTTCGAGATACTCAACGATCGGGCTCATCCAGGTCGGCTCTGTCTCGATCATACACACATCTTCCTCGTCAGGCTCAGTAATACTGGGTGCTGACAGGTGTTCTACGGGTATAACATTCAGTTCCTCATTTTCGGCGGAGGTGGCGAGCCGAGCTAAAGCATCTGCATTTGAGTTCTGTTCTCGGGGAACCTGTTCGATTGCATAAAACTCAAAAAACTCTAATGCGGACTTTGCCTTCTCCAGATAAGCTGCCATTTTTGTGCCACGAGCCTGGTATTCTCCCAAGATTTGATTAACCACGAGCTGGGAGTCGCTGTAGCAATGTATAGCTTTGGCCTTGAGCTCTTTTGCTATTCGTAGTCCCGCAAGTAAAGCCTCGTACTCAGCTTCATTATTAGATGCTTTAAAGCCGAACCTTAACGCGGAGTGAAATTTTCTCCCTGCAGGAGTGATCAGAATAACTCCTGCCCCCGCTCCATTTTCATTTGATGACCCGTCGACGTAAAGTTTCCACAGCTCGCGGGCCGTGGTTGTTATCTCGTCGTCGGCTATACCGGTGCACTCCACTATGAAATCCGCCAACGCTTGTGCCTTAATGGTCGTTCTCGGATGGTAGGTGATCTCGAACTGTCCGAGCTCAACAGCCCACTTTAGGAGTCGACCAGACGCCTCTGGTTTAGACAAGACTTGCCTTAGTGGTTGATCTGTTAGTACATGGATAGGATGTGCCTGAAAGTAAGGGCGGAGCTTACGAGATGAGTGGATTAGGCTGAGGGCGAGCTTCTCCATTAGTGGATATCTTGACTCTGCCCCCAGTAATCTTTTACTGATATAGTAGACGGGTTTCTGTACTCTCTCTTCCTCTCGAACGAGCATCGCGCTTATCGCGTGTTCGGTAGTTGAGAGGTATAGGAATAATACTTCTCCTGTCTCAGGCTTTGATAGGATGGGCGGCTTGGCTAAATGCTTTTTGAGCTCCTGAAAGGCTAGCTCGCACTCATCTGTCCATTCGAACTTCTTACTTCCTTTTAATAAGTTGAAGAATGGGAGACCGCGGTCCGTTGACTTCGAGATGAACCTGCTCAAAGCTGCCATCCTGCCAGTCAAGCTTTGAACATATTTATGTTTCCGAGGTGAAGGCATATCGATCAGGGCCTTTATTTTTTCGGGATTAGCCTCGATCCCGCGAGAATTGACAATGAAACCCAGAAATTTTCCTGAAGACACTCCAAAAGTGCACTTCTGAGGATTCAACTTCATGTTGTATTTTCTGAGCACGCCAAAGCACTCTTCGAGGTCATCAACATGGTTCTTGTTAAGTTGAGACTTTACAAGCATGTCGTCAACATAAACTTCCATGTTGTTCCCTATTTGCTCTGAGAACATCATGTTTACGAGCCGCTGGTACGTGGCTCCGGCATTCTTGAGTCCGAATGACATGACATTGTAGCAGTAGAGCCCTTTATCTGTGATGAAGCTCGTATGCTCTTGGTCGGGGGCATGCATGGGAATCTGGTTATATCCAGAATAGGCATCCATGAACGACATCAGACCATGCCCCGCCGTGGCGTCTACGAGCTGGTCAATTCTCGGCAGGGGAAAACAATCTTTCAGGCAGGCCTTGTTGAGGTCCGAGTAGTCAATGCACGTTCTCCACGTCCCATTGGGCTTCGGGACCAACACTGGATTGGCCACCCATTCCGGGTAAAAAGCGTCCCTTATGAAATTATTTGCTTTCAGCCTGTCCACCTCCTCCTTTAGTGCTTTCTTTCTGTCTTCATCCAGCTGCCTTCGCTTTTGCTGCTTCGGGGGAAAGCTTTTGTCTATATTCAATGCGTGGCTCGCTACATTAGGGCTTATTCCCACCATGTCAGAGTGTGACCACGCGAATACATCCTGGTTTTTCTTCAGAAAGCAAATTAATTGCTATTTTGATTCGTCTTGGAGGTGTTTCCCGACCTTCACCTTCTTTGAGGGATCAACTTCCTCGAGCTGAACCTCTTCGAGCTCTTCCAAAGGTTGGAGGTCAACCTTCTCCTCAATCCTCGGATCGATCTCCTCATCAATTTCTAAAACTGTCCCATCTTTATTCTGTATGACAACGAGTGCTTGAGCGCTCGTTTGTTTCTTTCCCCTCAAGGAAATGCTGTAGCACTCCCTTCCTGCCAATTGATCTCCTTTCAATGTTCCGACTCCGCTCGGAGTTGGGAACTTAAGGGCTAGATGCCTTACAGATGAAACTGCCCCCAGCCCGACCAGGGCGGGTCTCCCGAGCAATACATTGTAGGCAGATGGTAACTCTACTACCACGAACTCCATCATCTTGGTCACCGAGACTGGATAGTCTCCCAAGGTCACAGGGAGTTCGATGGACCCCATACAGGCGGTTCCTTCTCCAGAAAAGTCGTACAACGTGGTTGCACAAGCCTTCAGGTCGCGAAGGGAGAGTCCCATTTTTTCTAGTGTTGCTTTTATAAAGAATGTTAACTGAGCTCCCATTGTCTATGAGAACTCGGCGCACTCTTTTGTTGGCAAGCTGTAGGGTGATGACAAGTGGATCATGATGAGGGAACTGGACATGGGAGGCATCCTCCTCGGTGAAGGTTATAGGCTGAGTTTCAACCCTTTGGCTTTTTGGTGCCCTTGGTTCGGGTTCATAACGAGACCCGTCCCCTGTCTTCAGCTCATTCACATATCGCTTTTGAGCATTTCTACCCCCTCCTGCGAGATGAGGACCTCCCGAGATGGTTATTACGTCCTCTCCATCTATCGGCGGAGGCCTGTCTTCTTCCCGAGATCGGGAGTTATTATTCTGTGCTGCCGGAAGCGCGGCTACTCTCTGGCTGGCAGTAGCCTGTCCAGTATTCTGGTTTTTGACATACTGCCGGAAATAACCTCTCGAGATCAACCCTTCGATCTCGTCCTTCAGCTGTCGGCACTCATCAGTTGTGTGTCCGGTGTCCCTATGAAACCGACAATACTTGCTGGAATCCCTCTTGGACTTTTGATTCCTCATAGGGTCCGGACGCCTGAAGGGGACCTGGTTTTCATTAGCCAGGTATATGTTTTCCCGAGACTCGTTGAGCTTGGTGTGCACTTTATATACGGAGAAATACCTTTCTCCTTTTTTCTTCTTTCCTCCATCAGCCTCGGGGTTATTTCCCTCGCTCTTTTTCCTCTTGGAGGGATTCTCCGAGGTAGGCTGTGGAGCTGCTGGGTCAGCCGAGGTTGAGGCGGAGTTAATGTTTATCGTTGTAGTTTCGGTCTGCGAGGTCGCCTTGAGCGTTGACCTCGCCTCCTCTACATTGACAAATCTCTGCGCCCGTCTGTTAAACTCGGTTATCGACCTCACCGGTTTCCCTTGCATGTCATCCCAAAGGGCACTCCCGGGTAAAACACCAGCTCGGATAGCCATTAGGTGCCAACTGTCATCCACATCTCGAGCTCGGGCGACCTCAAGGTTAAATCTTGTTAGATAGCTTTTCAGTGTTTCGCCCGGCTGTTGTCGGACGTTGGTCAAAGTGGATGCCTCTGGTCTGACTCCCATCATAGCCCGGAACTGCTTCTTGAAGTCCCTAGACAACTGATCCCATGAGGTTATCGAGTGTCTCTTGTACTTCTCGAACCAACTCTTGGCAGGTCCGGCTAACGACGTTGGAAACAACATGCATCTGAGCTCGTAACCCACGTTACTAGCTCTCATGATAGTGTTGAATGTACCCAGGTGGCTACATGGGTCGGTTTTTCCCTCAAATGCTGGGACGTGAGGAATCCGGAACCCTTGGGGAAACTGAGTGTTAGAAATATTGGGAGCAAACGGCTCGAGCTCCTCATCAGAGTCCTCATATCGACCGTTTCCTCGTTCATTCTTCAAAAGCCTAAAGGCTTTTTCGAGCTGATCAATCCTTTCTTGGACTGGGTCCTTAGGCGGTGTCTGGAATTGCCAGTCATTGATTATGATCCCAGGCTCGCGTCTCCGTGAGGGATCTCTACGCCCATTTAGGTGATTCCTTAGGCCCGGATTCGTCTGATCTCCCTCCCCCTGCTCTGATTCAGATGATTCCGCAGGTCGGGATGGGTCTTGCGGCTTCCAGTATTTTTACGACCTCGGTCGCGTTTACTGACGGACCTGGTTTCTCCGGACTCGTCACTGGTGAAACTTACTGATCGGTCATTTCGTGGTGAATCCTTTCCACGTCGCCTTGTCTCCGCAGTGCGAGACCGGGACGTCTGACTTCTCTCAGATGGCGCGCCTCTCCGCCCCTGGAACGTCTCTCTGTTTCCTTGTCTTTCCCCTGTACGCCCTTGATCCTGATCTCGACCAGGTTGAGCGTTTCTGCGGGGAGGTGAAGGATATCTTATGGGAGACGGAGGGAACCGTATAGGTGACGGTGGTTGCCGTCCTTGCCTCGGCCTGGAGGGTCCAGAATTTGCACGAGATGGGCCAGTTGCGTTCGGTGCACTACCAGGAACCTGAGTCCGAGCCTCGGCAGGAGCTCGGTTGTTCTCAGTTCCTGCAGGCACTTCCACAGGTGGATTAGGCGGGACCCGAGCTCGTGTACTCCTCTGAGGCCTAGAAGGAGCAGATGGCTCTGTTGGTGCTGGAGGTTGTGCTGTCCTCCTTGTGGCAGCATTTTTTCGTGGACGTCCACGGGGCCTCCGGGGAGGAACGTGCACATCCCTTGGAGGAGGGACTTGGTCTTCGCGCGGAGGCGGGGGCTGAGCCACCTGCGCCTCTGTGGCTATCCTAGTCAACTCCTCGTTACGTTTGTTGGCTTCTGCCAACAACTGTTTCAGCTGCCGATTCTCCAATTCCACAATAGGGACATAACGTTCAGGGTTATAATACATGTCCTCATCCCTTGGTTGTGGAGGTGGTCCCCGGGAATCAGAGGACCCACTCCTTTCATCAGCGTCCGGGTTCTCCATTGGCTGTTTTCCAGGACGCCTTGGGTAATTTTCTTCAGGAGTGTTCTGATTGTTTGCAGCCATGAATCTCTCAGGGATGAATGCTTAAGGCTCTCAATGAAAGCACCAAACTATTGACGCCGTTTTTCGTCAACATATAAAAGAAGAGAGCACGTAAACAATTAAAGACAATGGCCAAAAGAAACAAACGAATCAAACACACGGTTTTTTACGTGGTTCAGCAGTTAAATCTGCCTAGTCCACGAGTCTCTGTTATTAACCTCAAGATTATCTCTGAACAATTCTTTAACATGAATTCTACAGAGTTTTCTCTCAAGGATCAGAATTTCGGTCCATTACAATGGTGCATGACCTCTCTATTTATAGAGAAGGTTGCCGAATACTATCCCACATATATTGGGTAGTTACTCTTTTGTGAATAAAAATAAATGGCTTTAAATGCCAATAATCAGATAAAAAAGGAAACGTCCCTGATGACCAGGGAACGCATAACTGACTAAATAATATCCCACAATTCTTGGGGATTTACATCAATTAATGAGGGCTACATCTCATAGTTATAATACTTGTAGATATTCAAGGTGGTTATAGCATATCTCCAAGACTTTAACATTTCAAGTTTCATGTCATTATGCGAGCCATCGACATCTCCCGAGCTAACGTTGCTTTCGAGATGGGATATCGAGCTCAAGAACCATGCTCCGAAGTTCCTGAAGATGAAGATGCTCTCGGAGCTACCTTTCGAGATCGAGGTCATTTCGAGATCACCGCATTCGAGATCATGCATCATACTTTGTAGGCTCGACTTACAATCCTAGATCACTCTAATCCTCACGAGACCATTTGTTGCGAACTCAGCTTTCGAGGTCATATTTACTATGGCTCAAAATCTGGGTATAACACACTTATTTTAATGCGTTCACAGTTATATATTTTAAAGAATTTATATGTTTTGTCTTATTAATTGTTTCAACCATATATTTTGACAAATTATTTTTGTACCTTATGTTTCTTAAAACTATTCGAATAAACTCATAAATTCTATTTTGATGAATAGAAAAATCAAATGTAATTATTTAATATTGTATCATTTTATGTCATCTCTTATTATATTATAGAGTAATGATATGTGCATTCAAAATATGTATCCAAAATATTATAAACAGTAGCGTGACAGTCTAAACTAATCAATCACATTTATCAAAATTGAAAGTAACTATTTTAAAACATGTCACTGTAATATTTGAGTACATACTAAAACGTGCTCATTTATACATATTTTTAGTCAATTTATTTTTAAAGAAAGATAAAATTGTTCTTATTGAAAATGTGCATTAATATCTTTATATTTTTTTATAAATATAATTTATGAAATTAATCAACAAAACTTAAAATTTAAAAGTAAACTATAGGTATTGATGCAATTTTAGTGAGGATATTATTGTCTTTTCAATAGCTTTTTTTTTACTAAAAACACATAAAAAAATGGTTCACTTCTGTCTATTTAATATAATATAATGGTATTTTTAGATTTTTTGAAAACTCAAGATTAAACTTATAATAAGCTTAAAATATAGGGGTTAAAATAATATTTTTCTTATTTTAATATAGGAAAATGTTTAAAACAAGTCCAATCCATAGCATAAAACTTGTGTTAGACCATAACACTAAAAAGTAATATTCTATAATAAAATAGAATATTTTCTTTATTATAATTCAAATACAATTAATAAAATATATTTGTAAAAGTAAAACAAAAAAGGTATTTTTCTATGGTCCATGATTGCCAACAAATTTGGTGGGACACTGAGACTTCAACAAATATAGTAAGTGTTTTAATAATATTGGGTCTGAGTATAAGAGCCAAGTAAAAGTTTCTTTCTAAAAAATAAAATTGACAAGAATTGGACAAATTAGAATTTGCTCTTGATGTATGCACAATATTAGATGACAAAATGAGTGGATATAATAATAGCATATATGTTACATCAATTAAGTTATTACTAATTTTATTTTTATTTCAACTGTCATGATCTTCAAATAGAACTTTCTCACAAGTGTGCACACATGAGTAATCAATACAAATTATTATTTGTAAGGAATGGATGTAAATTGATCATCTTACATATTAAATGCTTGATTTTTTTTGAGTAACTTATTAGATGCTAAGAGAGAAAAGCTTTAAGCAAAGTATTGATCAAGTCAAAGTGAAAGACGTTGAGGAAATCAAATATGAAACAGTGGATGCCACCATGAGAAGGTCCATCAACTTTTGGTCAGCTCTTCAGTCACCCCATGGCCATTGGCCTGCTCAAAATGCTGGCATTATGTTCTACATTCCTCCACTAGTAAGTTTATCAATATTTGAGGAATATACTAACATATTATATTGAATTACTAATTTAATGAAAAATACCATTTTTAATTAATATCAACTGGTTTGCACATTGCATTTCTAGTTTTATTTTTCCTATATATGCAAAATTTAGAATTTTCTAACACAAAGATATATATATAGGTATTTTGCATGTACATTACAGGTCATATGGAGACAGTATTCAACGAACATCATAAAAGAGAAATGTTATGGTACATGTATTGTCATCAAAATGTAGACGGTGGATGGGGATTGCACATTGAAGGTCCAAGCATGATGATGTGCACTGTTCTAAACTATCTTGCCATGCGCATTCTTGGAGAAGGGCCCGATGGTGGCCTTGACAATGCATGCGCCCGAGCTCGAAAATGGATTCTTGACCATGGTGGAGCGACTGGTTCTGCTTCATGGGGAAAGACTTGGATGTCTGTAAGTTCTTCTAAATGATCACTTTATACATTTGTATGTGTATTAACTGTCACTACAAGCTAGCATTGAGACAATTAATTATTATGATTTGTAGATTCTTGGTGTATATAATTGGGATGGATGCAATCCAATGCCACCGGAGTTTTGGTTCTACCCTTCCATTCTTCATCCATGTAATGTTCATCTATGTTTATCTTATGTCTCTTAAACAGTTAATTAATAATGCTTATTATATGATAATACTATGTTTATATGACAATACAGCAAAAATGTTTTGCTATTCCCGGTTGACATACTTGCCAATGTCATATCTTTATGGGAAAAAGTACGTTGGCCCAATCACCCCTTTGATTCAGGAACTCAGAGAAGAAATCTACAATGAGCCTTACAAACAAATCAAATGGAGCAAGATGCGACATCTTTGTGTCGAGGTGATAAATCAACTTATATATATATATATATATATATAGATTTCACTGCATGCATACAAGTAAATAAAAAAGTTGTCACCTTATTTTTTTTATAATATAGTAATATAGTTACAACAGAATTCCTATAAATTTTATTTTAAGTAATTTCGAATAATTTAAAATGTCGAAATCTTCATTCAAATAACCTATTACACGTGTATATAAATTATATATATAGCCTATAGATAATATTATATATTGGATATCTTTAATAAAATGTCATACTTCCACAAACACAGGCTGATAATTACTACCCTCATGGTAGAATACAACGACTCTTGTGGGACAGTGTCTACTACATTGCCGAGTCTTTTATTGCTACTTGGCCTTTAACAAAACTAAGAGAACAATCGCTTCAGCAAGTAATGGAACACATTCATTACGAAGATGAGAATAGTCGATATATCACTATTGGATGTGTTGAGAAGGCAAGTCTACATGACTACTACATCTATTAATTATATTAGTACAAATATGCTCCTCTTTATTATTAGCTAACTCTATACATGTTGAACTCACTATATATGCAGCCACTAATGATGCTTGCTTGCTGGTCAGAAGATCCAAATGGAGAATATTTCAGAAAACATATTCCTAGAGTTGCAGATTATTTATGGGTTGCAGAAGATGGAATCAATATGCAAGTTAGTAATCCAACATTTATTAACATGAAAGTATTTATTTTTTATTAAGTGGTTTGCTTGTTAGCATATTGTTTATGATTGTTACATGAAAGTGTAGAGTTTTGGTAGTCAAGCATGGGATTGTAGTCTCTCTGTGCAAGCTCTACTTGCAGCAAATATCAATGAAGACATTGGACACATACTAAAGAAAGCACACGAGTACTTGAAGCAGTCACAAGTGAGGATTGATCCTCCCGACTATTCAAAATATTTTCGACATATTTCCAAAGGAGCATGGACTTTTTCTGATCGAGATCATGGATGGCAAGTTTCTGATTGCACTGCTGAAGGTCTAAAGGTATATTTGATATCATCCATTAATATACTCATACTATTAAGTTAAGAGTTTGGCTTTCACCCTTAATTTCAATAATTTTATTTTTTATTTTTTGTATTGTTTTGTTAGTGTTGCCTGTTGCTCTCAATGATGTCGCCTGACATTGTGGGAGAACCTATGGAAGTAGAGCACTTGTACGATTCAGTCAATATCATCCTTTCACTACAGGTGAGAAGATATGATAAGTTGTGTTACCATATTCATATATACTTATAAATAACCTTAAATTATATTAATTACACATATATTTGTATTATATCTATATGTTAGTGTATAGCATTAACACTATTTAATGTCCATTATTGTGTCTAAAAAACAGAGTGAAAATGGCGGTCTATCAGCTTGGGAGAAGGCAGGAGCTCCAAAAGTATTAGAGGTAATCAAACAAAAACCCTTTTATCTACATTCTCGATCTTAAAATTGCAACAAATTATCATATAAAAAATAAATATGACATGGCTTTACTAGTTAATAATTAATTAGTGCTTGCATTTTTTCCACTCCACTCCAAGGCCGACTCAACATTTTGAGGCCTTAATTTTATATGGGGGGAAATTTTTTTGAGGCCTTATTTCTTATACACATAAAATAAAGCAAAAAAAAAAAAAAAAAAATTGAAACCTTAAATCTATGGTGCTCGACTCATTATTTACCCAATGTAGTAGTGCAATGCATTAATACTTATTTTCCCTTTATAGTGGCTCAATCCAGTGGAGTTTCTGGAGGATGTGGTCATTGAATACGAGTAAGTAAAATTGACCACCATTTTCTCTTTATTAGATCGATCTAGTCACTGATGAAACAACCTTAACAAAACTGGTAACTATGTGTGCTTATGATGCAGGTATGTAGAGTGCACCTCTTCCTCAATACAAGCATTAAATTTATTTAGGAAGTTATATCCAAACCATAGGAAAAAGGAGATTGACAATTTCATTACCAAGGCTGTGAGATACCTTGAAGAGACACAAATGGATGATGGTTCTTGGTATGGAAGTTGGGGAATTTGCTTTATATATGGTACATGGTTTGCCATTAGAGGTTTGGAGGCTGGCGGAAAACACTACAATAACTGTCAAGCTGTTCGTCGAGCTGTTGACTTTTTACTCAACGCACAAAGAGAAGATGGTGGTTGGGCAGAAAGTTACACTTCTTGCTCTAATAAGGTACGTATCGAAAACTTTTAATAATTTTTCCTTTTTAAGTAAAATTGAAAATAATGTAGTTAATTGGGATTCTTTTTATTAATCCCTTCTTGGGTTAGTTTGGTTTTAAATAGAAGAAAACAAGATTGGTGTAAAATAAAATTAATCTTCTCCTCATGAATTTACTCTTCTTTGGAGCTCATATATACAGGTATATACTCCTTTGGAAGGAGACCACTCACATTTGGTGCACACTGCGTTTGGATTGATGGCTTTGATTCATGCTAGACAGGTTTGTAATTAAGTAGCTTTTTGAGACTAGAATATTTTGTTCATATATATTAATTATTTTGAGTTTTCCTCCAATTATTGAATTTCTTTTTAACGATTTTACTAATTTATAATAGGCTGAGAGAGATCCCACTCCTATTCATCGTGCTGCAAAATTGTTAATCAATTCTCAATTAGAGGATGGTGATTTTCCTCAACAGGTAATAATAATTGTTTTTATAATATATATATATTTATATAATGGAAAAATGAGTGAATAATTCATATATTAATTAGTACATATTCGTTTAAAAAAGCTTTTACATACCAAACCAAGAAATCTAAACATATTAGATCAAATTAGAATTAATTCAGATAAATTATAATTAGTATATGTTAGTGAACTCTTTAGTCTAATCTCTATTTGCAATAAATGCTTAAAACTAATCACTTGTTTTGATTAAAATTTGCAGGAACTTACGGGTGTTTTCATGAAAACTTGCATGTTGCATTATGCGGCGTATAGGAATATCTTCCCCATTTGGGCTATTTCAGAGTATCGTAATTTAGTTCCACTGCCTTCCAAATGAAGAAGAAAATTAATAGAGTAATTCTGATAAATAAAAATAAGTTTTTCTAAAAAAAAAATAACTTAAATTAAAATACTTGCTTAAAGGATATATGTACGCATAACTGGAAATAATATGTAACAGAATTAGCCTATATTTATGCAAATTAATATGTAGTGTTGTGCTGTGTTTGAGCATGATTAGTAAAGCAGCCATCGATCATTATTGTATAGTGTAGTTATATTGTTGCTTATTGGGATTATTAGTAACAACTATAACACACTTGTAGAAACATGTGAGATTAAAAAAAAAAAATTGATTGCTTAACATATACCAATAAAACGAAATTCACATAAATTCTAATAAAATAGATAAAATAACTCAACAAAATTTTAGAATGACACGCTACCTCTCCAGAGTTCTCGTGCATTTTTCAGCACTATCTTCACAACATACTTGTCATGTAATTGCATTCGTCTTTTTCTTTTTAATTTGTACGTCTTCAAATAAAGTCTAAATTCTTCTTCTTCTTCTTCTTCTTTTAAATCTACTGTAAATTAGAAAGGAAAATGGTATTAGATATTCTCTCTCGTTAATTCATGAAAATATATATATAATATAAAAATTGTCCCTGTCTTTTATATATTATTAAATAAAATTTGTTTTATAAATTAATTTTAACATTTAACTTGAAAAGAAATCATATTAGTGATATGATGCATGTCTTGTGTATCTTCGAGCAACTCCAACCTGGCTAATTATGTTAAAGAATTAGCTATTTTAGCTAATAATGTGATATATATTTTTTAACTTTTTACCACTCCAACCATAACTCATTTATAAATAGTGTGAAGTGACTAGTCAAATTGATGGCATATAATAATAATTTACTTTTTGACTAGCCTAATATAACTAGTGTGAAGTGGTTACCAAAATTGATTACATGCTATTTTAATAATAAAAAAAGTAATGATGGTAATTTAAATTTGTAAAAATTATTAAATTAACCAATGTTGGAAATCTAAAAATTATTAAATTAATCAACTTTAGCTATTATAGAGAGCATGACTGGAATGATGGTATTAAAAGTGGTTAGCTAAAATATCTTTGTTGATGTCGTTTTTCGTCAAGTTAGAGAAGAAGAGCAATTAAACGAAATATACCAGAGGAAACAAATAATACAGACACGATTTTTTACGTGGTTCAACAGTTAAAAACTATCTAGTCTACGAGTCTATATTATTAACTTTTTGGAATTCTCTGATAGCTTTCTGGAAGCAATTGTACAGAGTTTTTCCAATATTTGTTCTTTAATCCCCTACAAATGAATCGTCCCACTCTATTTATAGAGTAGTTTACCGAATCTCTTCTCACAGATTTCGAGGAATTATTCTACAAATCAATTAAAATAAAGCCATTAAATGCATTAGCTACTACGTACGCAATAATATTCCATGATATTTGGGATTTAATAACAAATTACATCAGATCTCTTAAACATAGGGATTTTACAACAATAAACATGTTCACACACAGCTTGCGAGCTTGGACGCTAGATTCACACACCTTCAAGACCGTTTACCTATTGCGAGCTTGTCACCTTGGTTCACCCATGTTCTCCACATGTAATGTTGACGAGACCATCCTCTTCGAGCTTACAATACTCGAGCTCGAATCGTCTTGCCTGATGGCAGGAAATAAATCAAGAAAATTATACTAGTGTTGAACCATTGCCACTGCGGGTTGCGAGCCTAACTTATAACCTCAGAACACCTTCGAGACTATGTAGTTCCCGAGCTCACCAATCCCGATGTTGTCACATTTACTGCTCAGCGAGACTGTCTCTAACTTGCTGATCACATGACGACTGTGCTAGTCTCGAGCTTACACCTTACGAGCTTGAGTTTCAAGATCAAAATTCCCATTCTCGAAATCGGGGTGTAACATTTTGCCCCCTCAAAAGTATTTGTTCGAATCTTATGAGAAGGAAACTTTTGAACTGTCTCTTTCGAAAACTGAGCCACCTACTACACTTGAGTGTGGACACGCGTCAGTCGCGAATTGCTCAATCAAAGTACTCGAGTAATTTTTCACGACACCCACATCTATTCGCATGCCAGCTTTTTGCCGCCATTACCACGTTTGCACCCAACCATTTGATCAGATACCGAATCCAGCCAATGGCCCAGATTAGCTCGACCCTTGACCTCTTCTTGGTATGCATATACATATATATATATATATATACTAGGTATAAAATACATGCAATGCACGTTATATTTCGGTGAAGCAAAATATAGAACAGGAGGCCTCCATTTGGTGCCTTGTTATACGCTTATATATATATATAAATAAATATATACATATAAGCACACACATAGAAAAAGAAAAGTTGGGTTTTTTCAATTATAGCCTTTAAAGGGGATTGAGTTCTTGATAAATGTAAAAAAAATTGGTAGTTCAGCAGAGGATGTGGCTTTGTTTCTGAAGAACACTAATGGCTTGAATGAAACAATGATCGGTGACTATTTGGGTGAGAGAGATGAATTTCCTCTGAAAGTTATGCATTCCTATGTGGATTCCTTTAATTTTAAAGGGATAGATTTCGGTGAAGCAATAAGGTTTTCCCTGCGCGAGTTCAGGTTGCCTGGAGAGGCACAAAAGATCGATCGCATCATGGAGAAGTTTGCTGAACGGTATTGTAAATGCAATTCGAGTTTATAATGATGAGAGAGGAGGTTTGATGAGATAATGATTTTTATCATGCCTGTAAACGCTAATGGTTGTGTCCTTTGGTAATGGTTGTATATTTTTCAACAGTTGCACTGTTTGACTAAATTTTTGTTAAAATATTAATAACCAACTGTTAAATCGTACCAAAATCTGTTAAATACAAAATACTGTTTAATAGCCATTTATATAATAGGTAAGATATAGTCTCATCTTCTCTTCTTCTTCACTTTTATCATTACGTTTTTAGTTTCAGAGAGAAAAAACCAGAGCTTAAAATTCTTTCATCTTTGCATGTTCTCCAAGCCGAAGAGACAAAACACCCCTGGAATTTTCGACTCTGTGAGAGCATTCTTGCAACCGCTCCTATAGTCGTCAATTTCACTATACCCGCAAGCTTCTCTGTGCAATTTTCTTTTTCTTGTTCTTGATTCTCGTATTTTGATTTAATCCCTTGGGGCAAAGAAAATTTATAGCTTGCTTTAGGGCTATTTTATACTTGTTCAAACAGTAATTTTAATACTTATGTATATGATTTTCTTTGCTCGAAAACCTTTATACACTTGATTTTTACATTAAGCTTTTACTTTAATATTTTTGCTTTACATTTCTGGGTCGAAATATTTCAAGCATCTTATATTAAAGGTTTGCTTTTATGTTTGTTCATTTGTACAAACACATTTGTTGGATTTAAGCTTGAGCTTCAATGCATTCATGCACAGTTTACTCGATGTATTCATGTCCGATCTCGTTATTTGTCAAGGTCGAACCTTACTTTCACCATGCACCCGAAAGTGATTATATGGCATGTAAGATTAGTAGTTTAGTTATATCTTGCTTTTCTAGTCACTTTTCTTCTTCCTCGAGTGGTTCCCTAAGGTTGTGAGGTCGAAACTATCTTTTTTTGCAAAATATTCCAACCTCGAACTCGACTTAACTCGAAGTGGGTTTATTTATATCCCAACTTCCTGTCGATTAGTTTTAGCTGGTTTGTTCCAAACTTATTTAGTTCGTGTCGAGTTTGTAATCCATACACTTATAACTTTGGTAATTTGGTTATGTCCAGATCATCTTAGCTAGTGTATCTGGTCATATCCAGACACTTATAATTTTGATAATCTGGTTATGTCCAGATCATCTTAGCTCGTGTATCTGGTTATATCCAGACAACTTTAGCTCCCGTATACACTGCTAACTTCTATGTTGGGTTAATAATCCCGACATTTTTGTTATTTTACGTGTATACTCAACATTTTTATGTCGGGTTAACGATCCACACATTTTTATTCTATGTTATTTATTTTTTCAAACTTATGGTATTATTGTATACCATTGATGCCCCCTTAATATCCTATGAGTGTGACCATAGGTTATTGAATTAAGAGAGTTTGCGAAAAATACAACATTTAGTAAAGAAAATAACTTTTGAGCAAAGTTTAACATTTTAATAATAAAAATTCTGAAAAATAAACAAGCTTGGTTACAACAAAACATTATCCTGCACTACTGATAGTAAGGTCGTAGATGTTCACCATTCCAAGCTCGCGATACCAGTTCTTTGTTCAACCTCGCCAATTTATAAACCCAGGTCAGATAATAGACTCGGTCTGTTAAGGTCCTTCCCAGTTAGGTCCGAGTACACCAGCCAATGGGTCCCTTATAGCCTGGAATTCACATCTTAATACCAAGTCTCCCAATCCAATTTTTCGGGTAGTTCGTTGCTGATATACGACATTTCTCAGTTGAGCTTCATCTTGTCTTTCTTCAATAAGGTCTAGACTTTCTTTGAGCTAGGATTGGTTCAAGGCCTGGTCGTAGGCATGGCTCCATATTGTAGGTATTTCGACTTCAATTGGCAACATGGCCTCGCATCCATATGCTAGGGAGAAGGGGGTATGTCCCGTCGAAGTTCGAGCTCTGGTTCGATAGGCCCACAAAACTTAGGGTAACTCCTCAGGCCACCTTCATTTAGCCTCCTCCAACCTTTTCTTTATGGAGCTTTTAAGGGTTTTGTTGACTGCTTCGACCCGACTGTTTGATTGGGGATGGGTGACAGAGGAGAAGCTTTTTATTATCCCATTCTTTTCACAGAAATAGGTAAACAAGTCACTGTCGAACTGGGTACCATTGTCCGACACTATCTTTCTGGGCATTTCGTATCGGTAAATGATGTTTTTTTATCACAAAGTCTAAAACTTTTTTCGAGGTAATTGTTGCCAGGGGTTCGGACTCGGTCCATTTTGTGAAATAATCGACCGCAACCACAACATACTTCACTCCACCTTTGCCTGTTGGTAGTGAGCCTATAAGATCGATTCCCTACACCGCAAATGGCCATGGGGAGGTTAGCATGGTTAGCTCGGTAGGTGGAGCTTGTGGAATTGAAGCAAATCGCTGACACTTATCACATCTTTTGACATATTTGAATGTGTCTGCCTTGACTGTGGCCCGGAAATACCCCTGTCTTATCACTTTTTGGGATAGGCTATGCCCCCCAGTTTGGTCTCCACAAAATCCTTCATGAATTTCTTCTAGAATTTACTTTGCCTTGGGTGGAGTTACACATCGGAGTAGTTGCATAGAATACCCTCTTCGATACAACCTCACTTCCACAATAGTGTATCTCAGGATCTGATACATCAATTTCTGAGCCTCGTTCCGTTCTGCTAGGAGAATTCTGGTTTCGAGGTAATCGATTATTGGGGTCATCCAGGTAGGTGAAGAGTCGATCATGCATACGTCTTCTTCCTCAGGCTCGCTGATACTCGGGGTCGATAGAAACTCTATTGGGACCACGTTCAATGTATCGGCCTCGCTAGTCGTAGCGAGCCTGGCCAATGCACCCGCGTTTGAATTTTGTTCTCGGGGAACTTGCTCTATAGCGTAGAACTCAAACTGTCCGAGCGTAGCCTTGGCTTTCTCTAAATATGCAGCCATCTTTATGCCACGAGCCTGATATTCCCCTAAAATTTGGTTGACCACTAACTGTGAATCACTATAGCAGTCTGTAGCTTTTTCTTTGAGTTCCTAGTCTATTCGAAACCCTACCAATAATGCTTCATATTCAGCTTCTTTATTTGATGCTTCGAAGTTGAACCTTAAAGTGGAATGAAATCGATTCCCGTTGGAGTGAGCAGTATGATACCTACCCCTAATCCATTTTCGTTGGAGGATCCGTCGACATAAAGTTTCCACAACTCGCGGACTGGGGTTATAACTTCGTCGTTAGACAATCCAATACATTCTACAATGAAATCCGCCAGGGCTTGTCCCTTTATGGTTGTTCTCGGGTGATATGTGATCTCGAACTGTCTGTGTTCGACTGCCCACTTTAACAATCTTCCAAAGGCTTCTGGTTTAGATAGAACTTGTCGCAGTGGTTGGTCAGTTAACACATGAATAAGGTGTGCTTGGAAATAAGGTTGGAGCTTTCGGGATGAATGGATCAGGCTAAGAGCCAGTTTTTCCATTAAAGGGTATCTCGATTCTGTCCCCAGTAACCTTTTGTTGACATAGTACACTGGTATTTGTACCTTCTTGTCTTCTCGGATGAGCACGACACTAATGGCGTGCTCGGTGGTAGCGAGGTACAAGTACAAGACCTCTCCTGTGATAGGCTTCGACAAGATCGGTGGTTCGGCAAGATGTTTCTTTAGGTCTTGGAATGCAAGCTCGCATTCCTCTGACCATTCGAACTTTTTGCCCCCTCTTAAAAGGTTGAAAAATGAAGACAACGTCTGTAGATTTTGAAACAAACCTACTTAGTGTCGCCATTCGTCCAGTTAAACTCTGGACATCCTTATGCTTTCGAGATGAGGGCATATCAATCAATACCTTAATCTTGTCAGGATTGACCTCTATTCCTCACGCATTTACTATGAACCCCAGAAAATTTCCTGAAGATACTCCGAAAGAGCATTTTTGTAGGTTGAGTTTCATGTTATATTTCCGTAGTGCGGTGAAGCATTCCGTGAGATTATCCACATGGTTATTGTTGTGTTTGGACTTGACTAGCATGTCATCAACATAAACTTCCATGTTATTACCTATCTACTCAGAGAATATTCTGTTCACCAGTCTTTGGTACGTTGCTCCAACGTTTTTGAGCTCGAAGACATGACATTGTAGCAGTATAGCCCTTATCGGTTACAAAGATCGTATGCTCTTGGTCCAGTGCGTGCATGGAGATCTGGTGATATCTAGAATAAGCATCCATGAATGACATGATGCCATGAACTGCAGTGGCATCTATGAGCTAATCAATCCGAGGTAAGGGGAAACAACCTTTAGGGTATGCCTTGTTAAGGTCGGAGTAGTCGATACAGATTCTCCATGTGTCGTTGGGCTTCAGAACCAACACTAGATTGGCAATCCAATCAGGACAGAAGGCATCTCGTATGAATCGATTTTCCTTTAACCTGTTGACTTCTTCCTTGAGGACCTTCTTTCTATCGTCATCCATGAGTCTTCGCTTTTGCTGCTTCGGGGGGAAGCTTTTGTCGATGTTAAGTGCATGACTCATGACATTTGGACTGATTCCCACCATGTTCGACTGTGACCATGCGAATACATCCTGGTTTTCTTTTAAGAAGCAGCTTAATTTATATTTCTCTTCTTCAAAAAGATTCTTACCCACCTTTAATATCTTTGTGGGGTCTTAGAGCTTGACCTCCTCGAGCTTTTCTAGAGGTTCAAGGTCAGCCCTTTCTGCTATTCTGGGGTCGATCTCTTCATCTATCTCGATGACAGTCCCATCCTTGTTCTGAATAATTACAAGTTCCTGTGCACTTGTTTGCTTCTGCCCCCTAACAGAGATGCTATAGCATTCCCTCCCCGAAAGCTGGTCCCTTTTTAGCATCCCAATGCCACTAGAAATCGGGAACATGATGGACAAGTGCCTAACAAATGACACTGCGGGTCTCTCGAGCAGTGCATTGTAGGCCAATGGGAGGTCCACCATGACAAACTCCATCATCTTGGTTACAGAGACTGGATAGTCTCCCAAGGTCACGGGGAGTTCAATGGATCACGTACAGACAATCCCTTATCCTGAAAAACCGTACAATGTGGTAGCACAAGCTTTTAGATCGCGAAGCGCGAGTCCCATCTTTTCTAGAGTGGCTTTATAAAGGATATTCACCGAGCTCCCATTATCAATCAGGACTCGACATACCCTCTTGTTTGCAAGTTGGAGGGTTATGACCAGGGGGGTAATGACCCAACTATTTCTAAAACCTTGGACCATTAAAACTACTAGACATAGCTACTACTATTTGGATACAAACATAAGAAATAACATAACTTTATTAAAAACCCAAAATATTGTTCCAATACAAAATAAGATAAAAATATTAAATAAAATATGCTATGGTATGGGATCCCATTGCTTATAAAACATAAAACATAAACTTTCAATTTTTTTAACTACTATTTGCGGAGTTACATCAAAACATGATTTAAAAGACTAAATAACACCATCCTCGATCGACACGCAGTCCATTCATCCTTAACACACAAGCCAAACTGCCAAGAATCCTTCCACCTTCCATAATCATTTTCCTGCATCACACTAAAAATAAAGGAATGATCCTAATGCCCAGCAAGGAAAAATCTACTAACAACGTATAACATAAATCATAAGCATAAGACTATATCTTAAACATACACTATAAAACATATGACTATAAAAACATATATCGTATAGGACTACAATATTAATGGCCATCATAAATTCTTGGGGCTTGTTAGCTAAGCAAGTCATATGCCCATAAATTTGTGGGGCTTGCTAGCTAAACAAGTCATATGCCCAAGGACTATAAAACATATTCTTGGGGCTTGTTATCTAAACAAGTCATATGCCCAAGGACTACAAGACATATTATACATATACATATCATAACATCAACATATCATAACATAAGCACCTAAAATCTGTCCTATTTTCCTTACCAAAAGCCGGGATATTTGGGAACAAGAACGGGATTAGAACACTCCTATAAACCAACAGTAAATATGATGAGAATCTTACCAAAAGAGATAAAAAGAACACTAAACCATCCAAGAAGAAACTTATCAAGAAGAACCTTAAGTTTCAAGAACTTAAATACCTAATCAAGAATCGTAAACAAGAGTTAGGATCTAAATAAAAGAAAACTAAAGAAAACTATAGAACCATAAAGAATTGAACTTAGGAATAAGAATACCTTGAATGATCTAATGGATTGATCTAAACCTCAATTCCGAAATCACACTTTATCTTACTTCCCAAGTGTTTAGAAAAGCTTAGAATAATAAAGCTTTTAACCCAAAAACCCAAGTGTATCTCTCAATAGTAACACTAGAAACTTGGAGGCTCTGAAGACTGCTTGAAGAATGAAGAAAATGGCTGAGTACTAGGTCCTATTTATAGAGTTCAAGGAGTGAAACTGACACCCAAAACTCGGTCAAAATCGTTCAAAGGCAGGTCTAAGTGGTTAAGGGTAATTTTTAAAATTAAAAACCAAACTTAAAAAAAACCCATCTTGGAGCCGATATATCGCCCCCCCATAGGCGATATATCGCCTCCCCATGTATTCCCGAGCCTCGTTCGATTGTTCGTGCAAAGTCGACGTGTTTTTCGTATCTTTCGTAGGCAATAAATCGGCCCCCATAGCTGCGATATATCGGCATACGTTGATATATCAAACACGTAATTGCAATTTTTCAGCATATTTTGAATTGAGTAAACAGCTTTGACTGAGTCATAATACGATCCTAACAGTTTCTGGAATGTTCTAGAGCTTCTAGATCTTTCTTTTTAATTAAACTATTCATCAAAATACTTAAATCCTTAATAAACATGATTATAACAAGTGTCATGCTCTTAACAGTTCTATCTAAACCTTAGGTTATAATCAAACCTTATGTTATAATTAATATTCTTAAACTATAGGTTAAACTTATAAAATCCACAACTGTTGCTATGAGTTTCTAACTAAGTCCCGGTTTGAACCAAAATCCACGGTAACTAACATACTACAATCTAATACTAACTACTACTACTATCTAGCTAGCTAAGTAAATATTTTGGGACTCTAAAATTCTCCCCTACTTAAAAGAATTTTTTCCCCGAAATTTACTTACCAAACAATTCTGGATACTAGGCTAACATGTCTTCCTCCAACTCCCACGTTGCCTCCCGTTTAGAACCATTACTTCATAGGATCTTGACTATCGGAATACTCTTAGATCGTAATTCCTTCATCCCTCTATCTAGGATGCTAATCGGTCGTTCCTCGTAACTCAATTCTTTCTAGAGTGCTATCGTATCATACTTGAGGACGTGAGATGGGTCTGACACATATCTACACAACATCGAGATGTGGAACACATTATGGCTATCTGCTAGAGCTAGCGGTAGGGCTAATCTATATGCAACTGTTCCCAACTTGTCCAATACCTCAAATGGACCTATAAACTGAGGACTAAGCTTGCCTTTCTTCCCAAACCGCTTTACACCTTTCATAGGAGATATCTTTAACATGACTTGATCTCTGACTTTGAATTCCACATCACGTCGCTTGGCATCCGCATAACTTTTCCGATGGCTCTGAGCAGCGAGCATATGCTTTCTAATCAGCGCTACTGCATCCTGAGTTTCTCTAACAGCTTCAGGTCCAAGAAGTTGCCTTTCTCCCACCTCGTCCCAATGTAACAGCGATTGACACATCCTCCCATAAAGTAACTCATAGGGTGCCATCTCGATTGTTGAATGGTAGCTATTGTTGTAGGAGAACTCTATAAGTGGAAAATACTTACTCCATGATCCTCCGAAATCAATTACACAAGCAAGCAACATATCTTCTAAAATCTTTATGGTATGCTCGGACTGACCATCGGTCTGAGGATGAAATGCTGTACTAAGACTTAACTTGGTACCCATGGCTTGCCGCAAGCTTCCCCAAAATCTCGATGTAAACACTGATCCTCTATTGGATACTATGGTCTTAGGGATTCCATGCAGTCTTACTATTTCTCGGACATAAATGTCTGTGTACTGATCTATTGTGTACGTAGTCTTGACAGGCAGGAAGTGAGTTGACTTGGTTAGTCTATCTACTACTACCCAAGCCGAGTTGTGCTACTTAATTGTTCGTGGAAATCTCGTCACGAAATCCATGGCTATGTCATCCCACTTCCATTCTGGAATACTAAGCGGTTGCAATAAGCCTGCAGGCCGCTGATGTTCTGCTTTCACTTGTTGGCATACTAAGCATTTAGACACATACTCCGCTACATCTTTCTTGATTACTGGCCACCAATGTAATGCCTTAAGGTCGTGAGTTATCTTAGTCAACCCTGGGTGAACTGAGTATGGGGTATTGTGCGCTTCTTCTAAAATATTCATCCCATGATCATTCGGAACGCATACTCGGTCCTTATATCTCAAGAACCCCTGTCCTAATATTGAGAAATCTGTGGCCTTGCCTTCCTTAACTACATTTATGTGAGATACTAAAGTGTCATCATGTCGTTGTTCGATTCGTATATATTCTAACAGACTTGGCTGGATGGACAAGTTAGCCAGTTTACCAATGACTACTTCTATTCTGGCATTGATCAGCTCCTGCTATAGTGGCTTTTCTATTCCAACTAATGCTGCTAGACTTCCATAACTCTTCCTACTTAGCGCATCATCAACTACATTTGCTTTTCCCGGGTGGTATAAGATTTCATAGCCATAATCCTTTACTAATTCTAACCACCCGCACTGCCTCATATTGAGCTCCTTTTGTGTGAAGAAATAATTTAAGCTTTTGTGGTCCGTATAAATCTCACACCGCTCTCCATAAAGATAATGTCGCCAGATTTTCAATGCAAAGACCACCGCTGCCAACTCCATACCATGCGTTGGATAGCGTTGCTCGTACTACTTCAGCTTCCTTGAGGCGTAGGCTATCACTTTCTCATTCTGCATCAGCACACAACCCAAACCTTGCTTCGACACATCACAGTAGACTACAAACTTGTTGTTGGGTGTTGATACACAAAGTACTAGTGTTGAGCATAGCTTATCCTTAAGCAACTGGAAGCTCTCTTCACACTTATCCGTCCAGTTGAACCTTTGTTGCTTCCGGGTCAGGTTGGTGAGCGGAGTGGCTATCTTAGAAAATCCCTCTACAAACCTCTGATAATAACCTGCTAGCCCAAGAAAACTTCTTACCTCTGACGCGTTCTTAGGTCTTGGCCAATCCTTCACAACCTCTACCTTAGATGGGTCTACGGTAACTCCTTCCTTGGATACTATGTGGCCGAGGAATGCTACTTGAGAAAGCCAAAATTCACACTTCTTGAACTTGGCGTATAGTTGATACTCTTTCAATCGCAACATGGTCATCCTTAAATGTTCCTCGTGCTCGACTTCGTCCTTTGAATACACCAAAATATCATTGATGAACACTACGCTGAATCTGTCCAAGTAATCCTTAAAGACCTTATTCATTAAATCCATAAATGCGGCTGGAGCATTGGTAAGACCAAAAGACATAACTAAGAACTCGTAATGTCCATATCGAGTTCTAAAAGTTTTCTTAGGAATATCCTCTTCCCGTACCATGAGTTGGTAATACCCAGACTGTAAATCGATCTTTGAAAACACGTTCACTCCTCGGAGTTGATCAAAAAAGTCGTCAATCCGAGGTAACAGGTACTTATTCTTAATCATCACCTTATTCAGCTCGCGGTAATCTATACACATTCGCATGCTTCCATCCTTCTTCTTCACAAATAGAACCGGTGCTCCCCATGGCGAATGACTTGGTCTAATGAAACCCAAGTCTAAGAGTTCTTGTAGTTGCGTCTTTAACTCCTTGAGTTCGGTAGGTGGCATCCGGTATGGTGCCTTTGAGATAGACTCAGTGCCCGGTACTAGTTCAATTGTGAAGTCAATTTCCTGAGTTGATGGCAACCCTGGTAAGTTGTCAGGAAATACTTCTGGGAATTCCATTATAATGCGGACGTCTCCAACCTTTAGTGGTGTTTCCTTTACCACATACGTGACGCTGGCTAAGAATGCATGCCATCCTTTTTCAATCATCCTTTGAGCTTCGAGAGATGAAATAAGAGGTTTTCGTAGTCCTGAAACCTTCCCCATAAAACATAGTCTCTGACCATCAGGAGTCTCGAATGTCACTTGCTAACGTTTGCAATTGAAGGTTGCGCCATGGCTTGCTAGCCAATCCATGCCCAGTATCACGTCGAAGTCTTTGATCTCTAGTTCTATCAGGTCTCCTTCTAGTTCTATGTCCTCAATTTTGATCAGTACGCCTCGTACTATCCGTGATGATAGGACTATTTCACCCGAAGGCAATTCTGTCACAAACCTAGTTCTAAATCTTTCACAAGGTTTGTCTAATTTCTCTATCATTCCTAACGAGATATACGAGTGAGTGGCTCCCGAATCAAATAATATTGAACATACATTATTGAGGGTAGAAATTTGACCTGTGATTACTTTATTACTAGCTCGAGCTTCTCCATGGGTCAAGGCAAAGACTCTGGCAGGAACCATCTTTTTGTCCCTTTTCTCTTCTGGCTTGAGCTGGGGACATTCTCTCTTCCGATGACCTTCCTGACCACAATTGTAGCATCCCTTGGTGTTTGCATGACACTCACCAGGATGTTTGTTTTGGCACTTAGAGCACTGCGGGTATTCTACATAACCCGACCTACTACCTCCATTGTTCATCCGTGCTCTTTTATCATTGTCGGATTGCTTATTTTCAGGATGCCTTCTCTTCTACCATTATTGTTGCTAGGCTGATGGCTGTTGTGGTGGTTATTTCAACCATTTTGAGGTTGACTCTGCTGCTTAGGCTCAGGCTTATTGGCCTCCTCCTTACTAACCTTTTCCTGAAGCCTTTCTACTTCCATAGCCATTTCTAGAACATCGACATAAGTAGTAGTTCCAGGATTCGCTAGCTTAACCCCTAGCTCAATCTTTGGTCTAAGTCCTCTAACGAACTTGGTAACCCTAAACAAGTCAATTGGAACCAACTCTGGTGCAAACTTAGCTAATCGGTCGAACTGCCGAGCATACTCTGTTATTGATAAGTTCCCCTGTTTCAGACTGGTGAACTCTTCCACCCTTGTAGCGATGAAAACTGAGTTGTAGTACTTCTTTTGGAACAGCTCCACAAATCTGGTCCATGTCATGGTGGCGACGTCGTGTGTCTGCTGTACTAGGTCCCACCATATTCTAGCATCCTTCTTAAGCAGAGACGAAACGCACGATATGTAGTCTGCGTTGCCGAGATTCATGTGTGCTAGGATCAGCTCTACATTTTTGAGCCATTCTTCTGCCTCGAAGGGGTCGGTTGTCCCTTCAATGTTTGGAGCGTGTTGCTTACAAAACCGTTCGTAACTTGGCTCTATGTACTGAGCTGGGTAGGGCGCATAGTTCTCCATTGGCCATCCCCCATACGGACCTACTTGTTGGGGTGACATTTGCCAAGGCTACTGTTGAGGCTGACTCTGAGTTTGTGGCTGCGGCTGGGCCTATTGTCACTGTTGCTGCAGCAATTCCTCCACTTGTTGTCGTAGCCTGACAATTTCTGCAGTGTTGTCAACCGGCGACGACGATGCACTTTGGTTAGTAGCAGTAGTGGTAGCACGCGCTCCCCTTCTGCGAACTGGAGGGGCTTCATTGCTTTCGTGAGCGACGCTGGAGACATTGACATTTGTGCGTACAGACCTTCTGAGTGACATCTTCAGTAGAGTTCTAACAGTTGAGAAAAACATGTTAGAACTTACCCTAATAGGCTCTAAGGCAAAAACTTAATCTAAGCAAACATAACTCAGACATATTAATTATGATAAATTATATAAGCCTTCTTTATCTTTAGGGTGTGTTTCTATACTTAGAAAAAAATAAGCCATCTTTATTCTTTTCTAAGTCTGTTTCTAATCATCCTATATGACTTAATTCTCAGGCTCGAAACTCGTTGTTGTTCTAAAGTTAACCATATTAAGGGAGGGTTGGGATCAGTAAAATCGTTCCCACTACTATCGCCCCCTAACTCTCAATGTAGAACTCGGTTAATTGATTTGTTTCCACCCTCACCGAACTTGGTCATTATTTATTAAATTTATTATTTATTATGATTGTACAAAAAAATCAAACTCATACATGTCATTCAAAAATAACAATAATATTCATTTGGAAAAAGTTTTCACTAAGTACAATCATAAATGAAAAGATAATAAAGAAAATAAATAAATAAAGAAATAAAATAATCTAAAAATCAGGATCTTCTACATCTGACCCTTCATCTAACATATCATCATCTATCTCCTCATAATCATCATTATCTTGAGCCTCAAAATTTCCTTAAGGAAGATTCGTAAAGATTCCATGTTTGTGCTCATTAGTGAATTGGAATTCCATCTTAGAGGTGAACCTAAGTATGAGAAAATAATATCTTATAGCTACTGGTAATTCATCTTCATCATCTATAGTCTACCATATTTCTTCTATAGCAGAAATTACAGAAGGATGATCTTTTAAAAGCCTAATTACTAAAACATATTGCTCTGTAGCTCTCATCATGATATGCTTAGTAGTTTGGAGGTGAACTATCTCCTTGTGAAATAAGAGTAATCTCCGAGTGATTCTTTCTAACAATCCTACTGTATTCCTTGGCTCTCTAATCCTTTTAATGCCTTATTGGCTCAAATATCCTCATAGGTCAAGGCTCCATCCATTCTTAACTAAAAACATAAGGACTAAAACGTTTGCTAATAACATAAACATAATAACTATAACATAAACACTTACATTAGCGGTTAGATTCGGAGCTTGGGCGTGTGTATCAAGGAGAACTTCATGCATATGAACCGTTCTTTGATACCAACTGTAATGACCCAACTATTTCTAAGACCTTGGACTATTAAAACTACTAGACATAGTTACTACTATTTGGATACAAACATAAGAAATAACATAACTTTATTAAAAACCCAAAATATTGTACCAATAAAAATAAGATAAAAATATTACATAAAATATGGTATGATATGGGATCCCATTACTTATAAAACATAAAACATAAACTTTAAATTTGTTTAACTACTATTTGCGGAATTACACCAAAACATAATTTAAAAGACTAAATAACATCGTCCTCGTTCGACACACAGTCCATTCATCCTTAACACCCAAGCCAAGCTGCCAAGAATCCTTCCGCCTTCCATAATCATTTTCCTGCATCACACTAAAAATAATGGAAATGAGCCAAATGCCCAGTAAGGAAAAATCTACTAATAACATATAACGTAAATCATAAGCATAAGACTATATCATAAGCATACACTATAAAATATATGACTATAAAAACATATATCATATAGGACTACAATATTAATAGCTGTCATAAATTCTTGGGACTTGTTAGCTAAGCAAGCCATATGCCCATAAAGTTGTGGGGCTTGCTATCTAAACAAGTCATATGCCCAAGGACTATAAAACATATTCTCGGGGCTTGTTACCTAAACAAGTCATATGCCCAAGGACTACAAGACATATTATACATATACATATCATAACATAAGCACATAAAACCTATCCTATTTTCCTTACCAAAAGCCGGGATATTTGAGAACAAGAACAAGATTAGAACACTCCTATAAACCAATAGTAAAAATGATGAGAATCTAAAGGAAAAGAGATAAAAAGAACACTAAACTATCCAAGAAGCAACTTACCAAGAAGAACCTTAAGTTTCAAGAACTTAAATACCTAATCAAGAATCATAAATAAGAGTTAGGATCTAAATAAAAGAAAACTATATAACCATAAAGAATTGAACTTAGGAATAAGAATACCTTGAATGATCTTATGGATTGATCTAAACCTCAATACCGAAATCACATTTTATCTTCCTTCCCAAGTTTTTAGAAAAGCGTAGAATAATAAAGCTTTTAACCCAAAAACCCAAGTGTGTCTCTCAATAGTAACACTAACAACTTGGTGGCTCTGAAGACTGCTTAAAGAATGAAGAAAATGGCTGAGTACTAGGTCCTATTTATAGAGTTTATGGAGTGAAACTAACCCCTTTTAATTTGAATAAATAAATGAATATAAAATGAAAAATATTTGAATTTTTGTTCAACTGACGCCCATAACTCGGTCAAAATCGTTCAAAGGCAGATCTAAGTGGTTAAGGGTAATTTTCAAAATTAAAAACCAAACTTAAAAAAAAACCATCTTAGAGCCGATACATTGCCTCCCCCTATATTCCCGAGCCTCGTTCGATCGTTCGTGCAAAGTCGATGTGTTTTCCGTATCTTTCGCAGGCGATATATCGACCCCCATAACTGCGATATATCGGCATACGTTGATTTATCAAACACGTAATTGAACTTTTTCAGCATATTTTGGATTGAGTAAACAACTTTGACTGAGTCATAATACGATCCTAACAGTTTCTAGAAGGTTCTAGAGCTTCTAGATCGTTCTTTTTAATTAAACTATTCATCAAAATACTTAAATCCTTAATAAACATGATTCTGACAAGTGTCATGCTCTTAACAGTTCTATCTAAACCTTAGGTTATAATAACCAATATATTTAGGACCAACAATATTAATCAAACCTTATGTTGTAATTTATATTCTTAATCAATAGGTTAAACTTATAAAATCCACAATTGTTGCTATAAGTTTCCAACTATGTCCTGATTTGAACCAAAATCCACGCTAACTAACAAACTACAAACTAATACTAACTACTACTACTACTACTACTACTACTACTACTACTACTACTACTACCACCACTACTACTACCACCACTACTACTACTACTACTACGACCACTACTACTACTACTACTACTACTACTACTACTACTACTACTACTACTACTACTACTACGACCACTACTACTACTACCACTACAACTACTACTCCTACGACCACTACTACTACCACTACTACTACCACTACTACTACTACTACTACCACTACTACTACTACTACTACTACTACTACTACTACTACTACTACTACTACTACTACTACCACTACCACCAGTACCACTACTACCACTACTACCACTACCACTACTACCACTACGACCACTACCACCACTACCACCACTACCACCACTACTACCACTCCTACCACTGCCACCACTGCCACCACTACCACCAACACTACCACCACTACCACCACTACTACTACTACTACTACCACCACTACCACCACTACCACTACTACCACTACTACCACTACTACTACCACTACTACCACTACTACTACCACCACTACCACCACTACCACCACTACTACAACAACAACTACTACTACTACTACTACTACTACTACTACCATTACTACTACTACTACTATCGGCATAAGTTGATATATCAAACACGTAATTGAACTTTTTCAGCATATTTTGGATTGAGTAAACAACTTTGACTGAGTCATAATTCGATCCAAACAGTTTCTAGAAGGTTCTAGAGCTTCTAGATCGTTCTTTTTAATTAAACTATTCATCAAAATACTTAAATCCTTAATAAACATGATTCTGACAAGTGTCATGCTCTTAACAGTTCTATCTAAACCTTAGGTTATAATAACCAATATATTTAGGACCAACTATATTAATCAAACCTTATGTTGTAATTTATATTCTTAAACAATAGGTTAAACTTATAAAATCCACAATTGTTGCTATAAGTGTCCAACTATGTCCTGATTTGAACCAAAATTCACGGTAACTAACAAACAACAAACTAATACTAACTAATACTTACTAGTGCCTACTACTACTACTACTACTACTACTACTACTACTACTACTACTACTACTACCATTAC